>NC_134265.1:356582111-357782111 GCF_031893055.1 Leptodactylus fuscus
TCCAAACTTGGCTGTTTAGAGGCTCCCTCCACCATGAATTGGTCCAAACTGGGGTTTTTAGAGGCTCCCTCCACCATGAATTGGTCCAAACTTGGCTGTTTAGAGGCTCCCTCCACCATGAATTGGTCCAAACTGGGGTGGTTAGAGGCTCCCTCCACCATTAATTGGTCCAAACTGGGCTGTTTAGAGGCTCCCTCCACCATGAATTTGCCCAAACTGGGCTGGTTAGAGGCTCCCTCCACCATGAATTGGTCCAAACTGGGGTTTTTAGAGGCTCCCTCCACCATGAATTGGTCCAAACTTGGCTGTTTAGAGGCTCCCTCCACCATGAATTGGTCCAAACTGGGGTGGTTAGAGGCTCCCTCCACCATTAATTGGTCCAAACTGGGCTGGTTAGAGGCTCCCTCCACCATGAATTGGTCCAAACTTGGCTGTTTAGAGGCTCCCTCCACCATGAATTGGTCCAAACTTGGCTGTTTAGAGGCTCCCTCCACCATGAATTGGTCCAAACTGGGTTTTTTAGAGGCTCCCTCCACCATGAATTTGCCCAAACTGGGCTGTTTAGAGGCTCCCTCCACCATGAATTTGCCCAAACTGGGCTGGTTAGAGGCTCCCTCCACCATGAATTGGTCCAAACTTGGCTGTTTAGAGGCTCCCTCCACCATGAATTGGTCCAAACTGGGTTTTTTAGAGGCTCCCTCCACCATGAATTTGCCCAAACTGGGCTGTTTAGAGGCTCCCTCCACCATGAATTTGCCCAAACTGGGCTGGTTAGAGGCTCCCTCCACCATGAATTGGTCCAAACTGGGGTTTTTAGAGGCTCCCTCCACCATGAATTGGTCCAAACTTGGCTGTTTAGAGGCTCCCTCCACCATGAATTGGTCCAAACTGGGGTGGTTAGAGGCTCCCTCCACCATTAATTGGTCCAAACTGGGCTGGTTAGAGGCTCCCTCCACCATTAATTGGTCCAAACTGGGCTGGTTAGAGGCTCCCTCCACCATGAATTTGCCCAAACTGGGCTGTTTAGAGGCTCCCTCCACCATGAATTTGCCCAAACTGGGCTGTTTAGAGGCTCCCTCCACCATGAATTGGTCCAAACTGGGGATTTTAGAGGCTCCCTCCACCATGAATTGGTCCAAACTGGGCTGGTTAGAGGCTCCCTCCACCATGAATTGGTCCAAACTGGGGTGGTTAGAGGCTCCCTCCACCATTAATTGGTCCAAACTGGGCTGGTTAGAGGCTCCCTCCACCATTAATTGGTCCAAACTGGGCTGGTTAGAGGCTCCCTCCACCATGAATTTGCCCAAACTGGGCTGGTTAGAGGCTCCCTCCACCATGAATTGGTCCAAACTGGGGTGGTTAGAGGCTCCCTCCACCATTAATTGGTCCAAACTGGGCTGGTTAGAGGCTCCCTCCACCATTAATTGGTCCAAACTGGGCTGGTTAGAGGCTCCCTCCACCATTAATTGGTCCAAACTGGGCTGGTTAGAGGCTCCCTCCACCATGAATTTGCCCAAACTGGGCTGTTTAGAGGCTCCCTCCACCATGAATTTGCCCAAACTGGGCTGGTTAGAGGCTCCCTCCACCATGAATTTGCCCAAACTGGGCTGGTTAGAGGCTCCCTCCACCATGAATTGGTCCAAACTGGGGTTTTTAGAGGCTCCCTCCACCATGAATTGGTCCAAACTTGGCTGTTTAGAGGCTCCCTCCACCATGAATTGGTCCAAACTGGGGTGGTTAGAGGCTCCCTCCACCATTAATTGGTCCAAACTGGGCTGGTTAGAGGCTCCCTCCACCATTAATTGGTCCAAACTGGGCTGGTTAGAGGCTCCCTCCACCATGAATTTGCCCAAACTGGGCTGTTTAGAGGCTCCCTCCACCATGAATTTGCCCAAACTGGGCTGTTTAGAGGCTCCCTCCACCATGAATTGGTCCAAACTGGGTTTTTTAGAGGCTCCCTCCACCATGAATTGGTCCAAACTGGGCTGGTTAGAGGCTCCCTCCACCATGAATTGGTCCAAACTGGGGTGGTTAGAGGCTCCCTCCACCATTAATTGGTCCAAACTGGGCTGGTTAGAGGCTCCCTCCACCATTAATTGGTCCAAACTGGGCTGGTTAGAGGCTCCCTCCACCATGAATTTGCCCAAACTGGGCTGTTTAGAGGCTCCCTCCACCATGAATTTGCCCAAACTGGGCTGGTTAGAGGCTCCCTCCACCATGAATTGGTCCAAACTGGGGTTTTTAGAGGCTCCCTCCACCATGAATTGGTCCAAACTTGGCTGTTTAGAGGCTCCCTCCACCATGAATTGGTCCAAACTGGGGTGGTTAGAGGCTCCCTCCACCATTAATTGGTCCAAACTGGGCTGGTTAGAGGCTCCCTCCACCATTAATTGGTCCAAACTGGGCTGGTTAGAGGCTCCCTCCACCATGAATTTGCCCAAACTGGGCTGGTTAGAGGCTCCCTCCACCATGAATTGGTCCAAACTGGGGTGGTTAGAGGCTCCCTCCACCATTAATTGGTCCAAACTGGGCTGGTTAGAGGCTCCCTCCACCATTAATTGGTCCAAACTGGGCTGGTTAGAGGTTCCCTCCACCATTAATTGGTCCAAACTGGGCTGGTTAGAGGCTCCCTCCACCATGAATTTGCCCAAACTGGGCTGTTTAGAGGCTCCCTCCACCATGAATTTGCCCAAACTGGGCTGGTTAGAGGCTCCCTCCACCATGAATTGGTCCAAACGGGTTTTTAGAGGCTCCCTTCACCATGAATTGGTCCAAACTTGGCTGTTTAGAGGCTCCCTCCACCATGAATTGGTCCAAACTGGGTTTTTTAGAGGCTCCCTCCACCATGAATTTGCCCAAACTGGGCTGGTTAGAGGCTCCCTCCACCATGAATTGGTCCAAACGGGTTTTTAGAGGCTCCCTTCACCATGAATTGGTCCAAACTTGGCTGTTTAGAGGCTCCCTCCACCATGAATTGGTCCAAACTTGGCTGTTTAGAGGCTCCCTCCACCATGAATTGGTCCAAACTGGGTTTTTTAGAGGCTCCCTCCACCATGAATTTGCCCAAACTGGGCTGTTTAGAGGCTCCCTCCACCATGAATTTGCCCAAACTGGGCTGGTTAGAGGCTCCCTCCACCATGAATTGGTCCAAACTGGGGTTTTTAGAGGCTCCCTCCACCATGAATTGGTCCAAACTTGGCTGTTTAGAGGCTCCCTCCACCATGAATTGGTCCAAACTGGGGTGGTTAGAGGCTCCCTCCACCATTAATTGGTCCAAACTGGGCTGGTTAGAGGCTCCCTCCACCATTAATTGGTCCAAACTGGGCTGGTTAGAGGCTCCCTCCACCATGAATTTGCCCAAACTGGGCTGGTTAGAGGCTCCCTCCACCATGAATTGGTCCAAACTGGGGTGGTTAGAGGCTCCCTCCACCATTAATTGGTCCAAACTGGGCTGGTTAGAGGCTCCCTCCACCATTAATTGGTCCAAACTGGGCTGGTTAGAGGCTCCCTCCACCATTAATTGGTCCAAACTGGGCTGGTTAGAGGCTCCCTCCACCATGAATTTGCCCAAACTGGGCTGTTTAGAGGCTCCCTCCACCATGAATTTGCCCAAACTGGGCTGGTTAGAGGCTCCCTCCACCATGAATTGGTCCAAACGGGTTTTTAGAGGCTCCCTTCACCATGAATTGGTCCAAACTTGGCTGTTTAGAGGCTCCCTCCACCATGAATTGGTCCAAACTTGGCTGTTTAGAGGCTCCCTCCACCATGAATTGGTCCAAACTGGGTTTTTTAGAGGCTCCCTCCACCATGAATTTGCCCAAACTGGGCTGTTTAGAGGCTCCCTCCACCATGAATTTGCCCAAACTGGGCTGGTTAGAGGCTCCCTCCACCATGAATTGGTCCAAACTGGGGTTTTTAGAGGCTCCCTCCACCATGAATTGGTCCAAACTGGGGTGGTTAGAGGCTCCCTCCACCATTAATTGGTCCAAACTGGGCTGGTTAGAGGCTCCCTCCACCATTAATTGGTCCAAACTGGGCTGGTTAGAGGCTCCCTCCACCATGAATTTGCCCAAACTGGGCTGTTTAGAGGCTCCCTCCACCATGAATTTGCCCAAACTGGGCTGTTTAGAGGCTCCCTCCACCATGAATTGGTCCAAACTGGGTTTTTAGAGGCTCCCTCCACCATGAATTGGTCCAAACTGGGCTGGTTAGAGGCTCCCTCCACCATGAATTGGTCCAAACTGGGGTGGTTAGAGGCTCCCTCCACCATTAATTGGTCCAAACTGGGCTGGTTAGAGGCTCCCTCCACCATTAATTGGTCCAAACTGGGCTGGTTAGAGGCTCCCTCCACCATGAATTTGCCCAAACTGGGCTGTTTAGAGGCTCCCTCCACCATGAATTTGCCCAAACTGGGCTGGTTAGAGGCTCCCTCCACCATGAATTGGTCCAAACTGGGGTTTTTAGAGGCTCCCTCCACCATGAATTGGTCCAAACTTGGCTGTTTAGAGGCTCCCTCCACCATGAATTGGTCCAAACTGGGGTGGTTAGAGGCTCCCTCCACCATTAATTGGTCCAAACTGGGCTGGTTAGAGGCTCCCTCCACCATTAATTGGTCCAAACTGGGCTGGTTAGAGGCTCCCTCCACCATGAATTTGCCCAAACTGGGCTGGTTAGAGGCTCCCTCCACCATGAATTGGTCCAAACTGGGGTGGTTAGAGGCTCCCTCCACCATTAATTGGTCCAAACTGGGCTGGTTAGAGGCTCCCTCCACCATTAATTGGTCCAAACTGGGCTGGTTAGAGGCTCCCTCCACCATTAATTGGTCCAAACTGGGCTGGTTAGAGGCTCCCTCCACCATGAATTTGCCCAAACTGGGCTGTTTAGAGGCTCCCTCCACCATGAATTTGCCCAAACTGGGCTGGTTAGAGGCTCCCTCCACCATGAATTTGCCCAAACTGGGCTGGTTAGAGGCTCCCTCCACCATGAATTGGTCCAAACTGGGGTTTTTAGAGGCTCCCTCCACCATGAATTGGTCCAAACTTGGCTGTTTAGAGGCTCCCTCCACCATGAATTGGTCCAAACTGGGGTGGTTAGAGGCTCCCTCCACCATTAATTGGTCCAAACTGGGCTGGTTAGAGGCTCCCTCCACCATTAATTGGTCCAAACTGGGCTGGTTAGAGGCTCCCTCCACCATGAATTTGCCCAAACTGGGCTGTTTAGAGGCTCCCTCCACCATGAATTTGCCCAAACTGGGCTGTTTAGAGGCTCCCTCCACCATGAATTGGTCCAAACTGGGTTTTTTAGAGGCTCCCTCCACCATGAATTGGTCCAAACTGGGCTGGTTAGAGGCTCCCTCCACCATGAATTGGTCCAAACTGGGGTGGTTAGAGGCTCCCTCCACCATTAATTGGTCCAAACTGGGCTGGTTAGAGGCTCCCTCCACCATTAATTGGTCCAAACTGGGCTGGTTAGAGGCTCCCTCCACCATGAATTTGCCCAAACTGGGCTGTTTAGAGGCTCCCTCCACCATGAATTTGCCCAAACTGGGCTGGTTAGAGGCTCCCTCCACCATGAATTGGTCCAAACTGGGTTTTTAGAGGCTCCCTCCACCATGAATTGGTCCAAACTTGGCTGTTTAGAGGCTCCCTCCACCATGAATTGGTCCAAACTGGGGTGGTTAGAGGCTCCCTCCACCATTAATTGGTCCAAACTGGGCTGGTTAGAGGCTCCCTCCACCATTAATTGGTCCAAACTGGGCTGGTTAGAGGCTCCCTCCACCATGAATTTGCCCAAACTGGGCTGGTTAGAGGCTCCCTCCACCATGAATTGGTCCAAACTGGGGTGGTTAGAGGCTCCCTCCACCATTAATTGGTCCAAACTGGGCTGGTTAGAGGCTCCCTCCACCATTAATTGGTCCAAACTGGGCTGGTTAGAGGCTCCCTCCACCATTAATTGGTCCAAACTGGGCTGGTTAGAGGCTCCCTCCACCATGAATTTGCCCAAACTGGGCTGTTTAGAGGCTCCCTCCACCATGAATTTGCCCAAACTGGGCTGGTTAGAGGCTCCCTCCACCATGAATTGGTCCAAACGGGTTTTTAGAGGCTCCCTTCACCATGAATTGGTCCAAACTTGGTTGTTTAGAGGCTCCCTCCACCATGAATTGGTCCAAACTTGGCTGTTTAGAGGCTCCCTCCACCATGAATTGGTCCAAACTGGGTTTTTTAGAGGCTCCCTCCACCATGAATTTGCCCAAACTGGGCTGTTTAGAGGCTCCCTCCACCATGAATTTGCCCAAACTGGGCTGGTTAGAGGCTCCCTCCACCATGAATTGGTCCAAACTGGGGTTTTTAGAGGCTCCCTCCACCATGAATTGGTCCAAACTTGGCTGTTTAGAGGCTCCCTCCACCATGAATTGGTCCAAACTGGGGTGGTTAGAGGCTCCCTCCACCATTAATTGGTCCAAACTGGGCTGGTTAGAGGCTCCCTCCACCATGAATTTGCCCAAACTGGGCTGTTTAGAGGCTCCCTCCACCATGAATTTGCCCAAACTGGGCTGGTTAGAGGCTCCCTCCACCATGAATTGGTCCAAACGGGTTTTTAGAGGCTCCCTTCACCATGAATTGGTCCAAACTTGGCTGTTTAGAGGCTCCCTCCACCATGAATTGGTCCAAACTTGGCTGTTTAGAGGCTCCCTCCACCATGAATTGGTCCAAACTGGGTTTTTTAGAGGCTCCCTCCACCATGAATTTGCCCAAACTGGGCTGGTTAGAGGCTCCCTCCACCATGAATTGGTCCAAACTGGGGTTTTTAGAGGCTCCCTCCACCATGAATTGGTCCAAACTTGGCTGTTTAGAGGCTCCCTCCACCATGAATTGGTCCAAACTGGGGTGGTTAGAGGCTCCCTCCACCATTAATTGGTCCAAACTGGGCTGGTTAGAGGCTCCCTCCACCATTAATTGGTCCAAACTGGGCTGGTTAGAGGCTCCCTCCACCATGAATTTGCCCAAACTGGGCTGTTTAGAGCCTCCCTCCACCATGAATTTGCCCAAACTGGGCTGTTTAGAGGCTCCCTCCACCATGAATTGGTCCAAACTGGGTTTTTTAGAGGCTCCCTCCACCATGAATTGGTCCAAACTGGGCTGGTTAGAGGCTCCCTCCACCATGAATTGGTCCAAACTGGGGTGGTTAGAGGCTCCCTCCACCATTAATTGGTCCAAACTGGGCTGGTTAGAGGCTCCCTCCACCATTAATTGGTCCAAACTGGGCTGGTTAGAGGCTCCCTCCACCATTAATTGGTCCAAACTGGGCTGGTTAGAGGCTCCCTCCACCATGAATTTGCCCAAACTGGGCTGTTTAGAGGCTCCCTCCACCATGAATTTGCCCAAACTGGGCTGGTTAGAGGCTCCCTCCACCATGAATTGGTCCAAACTGGGGTTTTTAGAGGCTCCCTCCACCATGAATTGGTCCAAACTTGGCTGTTTAGAGGCTCCCTCCACCATTAATTGGTCCAAACTGGGCTGGTTAGAGGCTCCCTCCACCATGAATTGGTCCAAACTGGGTTTTTTAGAGGCTCCCTCCACCATGAATTTGCCCAAACTGGGCTGTTTAGAGGCTCCCTCCACCATGAATTGGTCCAAACTGGGGTGGTTAGAGGCTCCCTCCACCATTAATTGGTCCAAACTGGGCTGGTTAGAGGCTCCCTCCACCATTAATTGGTCCAAACTGGGCTGGTTAGAGGCTCCCTCCACCATGAATTTGCCCAAACTGGGCTGGTTAGAGGCTCCCTCCACCATGAATTGGTCCAAACTGGGTTTTTTAGAGGCTCCCTCCACCATGAATTGGTCCAAACTGGGCTGGTTAGAGGCTCCCTCCACCATGAATTGGTCCAAACTGGGGTGGTTAGAGGCTCCCTCCACCATTAATTGGTCCAAACTGGGCTGGTTAGAGGCTCCCTCCACCATTAATTGGTCCAAACTGGGCTGGTTAGAGGCTCCCTCCACCATGAATTTGCCCAAACTGGGCTGTTTAGAGGCTCCCTCCACCATGAATTTGCCCAAACTGGGCTGGTTAGAGGCTCCCTCCACCATGAATTGGTCCAAACTGGGGTTTTTAGAGGCTCCCTCCACCATGAATTGGTCCAAACTTGGCTGTTTAGAGGCTCCCTCCACCATGAATTGGTCCAAACTGGGGTGGTTAGAGGCTCCCTCCACCATTAATTGGTCCAAACTGGGCTGGTTAGAGGCTCCCTCCACCATTAATTGGTCCAAACTGGGCTGGTTAGAGGCTCCCTCCACCATGAATTTGCCCAAACTGGGCTGGTTAGAGGCTCCCTCCACCATGAATTGGTCCAAACTGGGGTGGTTAGAGGCTCCCTCCACCATTAATTGGTCCAAACTGGGCTGGTTAGAGGCTCCCTCCACCATTAATTGGTCCAAACTGGGCTGGTTAGAGGCTCCCTCCACCATTAATTGGTCCAAACTGGGCTGGTTAGAGGCTCCCTCCACCATGAATTTGCCCAAACTGGGCTGTTTAGAGGCTCCCTCCACCATGAATTTGCCCAAACTGGGCTGGTTAGAGGCTCCCTCCACCATGAATTGGTCCAAACGGGTTTTTAGAGGCTCCCTTCACCATGAATTGGTCCAAACTTGGTTGTTTAGAGGCTCCCTCCACCATGAATTGGTCCAAACTTGGCTGTTTAGAGGCTCCCTCCACCATGAATTGGTCCAAACTGGGTTTTTTAGAGGCTCCCTCCACCATGAATTTGCCCAAACTGGGCTGTTTAGAGGCTCCCTCCACCATGAATTTGCCCAAACTGGGCTGGTTAGAGGCTCCCTCCACCATGAATTGGTCCAAACTGGGGTTTTTAGAGGCTCCCTCCACCATGAATTGGTCCAAACTTGGCTGTTTAGAGGCTCCCTCCACCATGAATTGGTCCAAACTGGGGTGGTTAGAGGCTCCCTCCACCATTAATTGGTCCAAACTGGGCTGGTTAGAGGCTCCCTCCACCATTAATTGGTCCAAACTGGGCTGGTTAGAGGCTCCCTCCACCATGAATTTGCCCAAACTGGGCTGGTTAGAGGCTCCCTCCACCATGAATTGGTCCAAACTGGGGTGGTTAGAGGCTCCCTCCACCATTAATTGGTCCAAACTGGGCTGGTTAGAGGCTCCCTCCACCATTAATTGGTCCAAACTGGGCTGGTTAGAGGCTCCCTCCACCATTAATTGGTCCAAACTGGGCTGGTTAGAGGCTCCCTCCACCATGAATTTGCCCAAACTGGGCTGTTTAGAGGCTCCCTCCACCATGAATTTGCCCAAACTGGGCTGGTTAGAGGCTCCCTCCACCATGAATTGGTCCAAACGGGTTTTTAGAGGCTCCCTTCACCATGAATTGGTCCAAACTTGGTTGTTTAGAGGCTCCCTCCACCATGAATTGGTCCAAACTTGGCTGTTTAGAGGCTCCCTCCACCATGAATTGGTCCAAACTGGGTTTTTTAGAGGCTCCCTCCACCATGAATTTGCCCAAACTGGGCTGTTTAGAGGCTCCCTCCACCATGAATTTGCCCAAACTGGGCTGGTTAGAGGCTCCCTCCACCATGAATTGGTCCAAACTGGGGTTTTTAGAGGCTCCCTCCACCATGAATTGGTCCAAACTTGGCTGTTTAGAGGCTCCCTCCACCATGAATTGGTCCAAACTGGGGTGGTTAGAGGCTCCCTCCACCATTAATTGGTCCAAACTGGGCTGGTTAGAGGCTCCCTCCACCATGAATTTGCCCAAACTGGGCTGTTTAGAGGCTCCCTCCACCATGAATTTGCCCAAACTGGGCTGGTTAGAGGCTCCCTCCACCATGAATTGGTCCAAACGGGTTTTTAGAGGCTCCCTTCACCATGAATTGGTCCAAACTTGGCTGTTTAGAGGCTCCCTCCACCATGAATTGGTCCAAACTTGGCTGTTTAGAGGCTCCCTCCACCATGAATTGGTCCAAACTGGGTTTTTTAGAGGCTCCCTCCACCATGAATTTGCCCAAACTGGGCTGTTTAGAGGCTCCCTCCACCATGAATTTGCCCAAACTGGGCTGGTTAGAGGCTCCCTCCACCATGAATTGGTCCAAACTGGGGTTTTTAGAGGCTCCCTCCACCATGAATTGGTCCAAACTTGGCTGTTTAGAGGCTCCCTCCACCATGAATTGGTCCAAACTGGGGTGGTTAGAGGCTCCCTCCACCATTAATTGGTCCAAACTGGGCTGGTTAGAGGCTCCCTCCACCATTAATTGGTCCAAACTGGGCTGGTTAGAGGCTCCCTCCACCATGAATTTGCCCAAACTGGGCTGTTTAGAGGCTCCCTCCACCATGAATTTGCCCAAACTGGGCTGTTTAGAGGCTCCCTCCACCATGAATTGGTCCAAACTGGGTTTTTTAGAGGCTCCCTCCACCATGAATTGGTCCAAACTGGGCTGGTTAGAGGCTCCCTCCACCATGAATTGGTCCAAACTGGGGTGGTTAGAGGCTCCCTCCACCATTAATTGGTCCAAACTGGGCTGGTTAGAGGCTCCCTCCACCATTAATTGGTCCAAACTGGGCTGGTTAGAGGCTCCCTCCACCATTAATTGGTCCAAACTGGGCTGGTTAGAGGCTCCCTCCACCATGAATTTGCCCAAACTGGGCTGTTTAGAGGCTCCCTCCACCATGAATTTGCCCAAACTGGGCTGGTTAGAGGCTCCCTCCACCATGAATTGGTCCAAACTGGGGTTTTTAGAGGCTCCCTCCACCATGAATTGGTCCAAACTTGGCTGTTTAGAGGCTCCCTCCACCATTAATTGGTCCAAACTGGGCTGGTTAGAGGCTCCCTCCACCATGAATTGGTCCAAACTGGGTTTTTTAGAGGCTCCCTCCACCATGAATTTGCCCAAACTGGGCTGTTTAGAGGCTCCCTCCACCATGAATTGGTCCAAACTGGGGTGGTTAGAGGCTCCCTCCACCATTAATTGGTCCAAACTGGGCTGGTTAGAGGCTCCCTCCACCATTAATTGGTCCAAACTGGGCTGGTTAGAGGCTCCCTCCACCATGAATTTGCCCAAACTGGGCTGGTTAGAGGCTCCCTCCACCATGAATTGGTCCAAACTGGGTTTTTTAGAGGCTCCCTCCACCATGAAT
Organism: Leptodactylus fuscus; assembly: GCF_031893055.1. Classification (NCBI taxonomy): domain Eukaryota; kingdom Metazoa; phylum Chordata; class Amphibia; order Anura; family Leptodactylidae; genus Leptodactylus; species Leptodactylus fuscus. Next base: position 356,593,263 of record NC_134265.1, read on the forward strand.
TTGCCCAAACTGGGCTGGTTAGAGGCTCCCTCCACCATGAATTGGTCCAAACTGGGGTTTTTAGAGGCTCCCTCCACCATGAATTGGTCCAAACTGGGGTTTTTAGAGGCTCCCTCCACCATGAATTTGCCCAAACTCTGCTGGTTAGAGGCTCAATCCACCCTGATTTTCAAAACAAATGTTGGTGCCAACCTCAACTTACTACAAGGGCCAAATTCACTGCTGGTGACAAGCTCTCCTCACTGCAAGTGCCAAATACACATGTTTCAAGGTGTTTTCCTACTGTCAGAGAGGTGGTATTGAGTGTGTAAAGTGTGTAGTTGTTAGGCTGTGATGTTGGGGTAATAGAGGGTCTTTGGTGTGTTAGATGCCCCCAGACATGCTTCCCCTGCTGTCCCAGTGTCATTCCAGAGGTGTTGGCATCATTTCCTGGGGTGTCATAGTGGACTTGGTGACCCTCCAGACACGGATTTGGGTTTCCCCCTTAACGAGTATCTGTTCCCCATAGACTATAATGGGGTTCGAAACCCGTTCGAACACACGAACATTGAGCGGCTGTTCGAATCGAATTTCGAACCTCGAACATTTTAGTGTTCGCTCATCTCTAGTATTTGTCACCAGACCCCAGAATATCAATCCAGCTTCCCAGATAGATAGGTTACTGCCAGCAGACCCCAGCATATCAACTCAGCCTTCAAAATAGATAGCTTAGGGTCACTGGAATTGAATGGTGTTTTCTCCTTCTAAATCACTGCATTGCTAATACATTTACATTTTTATCAATATGCAAATGAGCTCTTTGGAGCCTTGAAGGTGATAACTCTTTGAAGCAGTACAACATCCTCATTGTCACAAAGAGTTCCGTTGTTTATTGTAGAAATGTTCTCAAAGTGTAAACACTGTTATATTCAGGTGACAATACTCTATCTATCTGTTTGGCGGAGTTGATATGCTTGGTTGTAGTGACTGCTTCCCTTTAGCAGCAGCCATCCTATATATAGATCAAAATATGAAAGCATGAACATTGTCCCCCCTTCTATAAAACATGACAGCAAATCTAGGAGATGAATCCTGGCAATGGTTGCTTGATAATCCAATAAATACAAATCTTGTCCCTCCCACACAGATTCTTCCATCTTCAGCTCTTCCTATAGATCAGCCACTCAGAGTTATTACTTTTCTTACCAGTTTATTTCATTGTTTAATCAATATAGATTGGTCAAATTTTGTTTAATTTTATTCATTCGCTCTTATATTTTTGGCATATTTTTTCTTGGGAATTATACTCTATTAAGATTAAAAGGGTTTTTTCCGGGCAAAAACAGTTTTTTATTTTTTATTTTTTTAGGTCTGTTAGTGCTACGAATGGGTTAATAAATGCACCCATATACCTTTAGCAGTGTTTTGAGTGATTTCTGGGTGTCTCTGGAAGCTCCTGGTATCTTATGCATTTGTTTACTCAGTTCAGCTTCCTGCTATGTAACTTCCTTTCTAGTTCCCTCTTAACTCTCCCATCCTTCCTTTCTCCCTCCCTGTCTCTATAGTTCTCTTGCCCACTACTAGCTCTTCCCAACCTACATAGTCCAACCCGACCCTATTATATACTTAATACTCTTCCTTCCAGTCTTCCTCCTGCAGGACGCCCAATCCTTCTTTTCTGATTCTGCTGGTTCGCTATTGTCCCAGCACTGCTCTGTGCTCTGCTGCTGAGGGTTGGTGCACACTAGCGCTTGTATTCCGTCTACAAGGAGTCCGCATGGAGACCCCCCTGAATGGAACACCAACACTAATGCAAGCACTGTGCAGTTAAGCACATGGAGCCCATAGACTATAATGGGCTCTGTCTGCTTGCCACGCACTGCCCGCACAACTCATTCGTGCAGGCAGTGCGCAGAAAGCACACGGAGCCCATTATAGTCTATGGGCTCCATGTGCTTTGCAAGCACATTGCTTGCAATTGCGATTGCATTCCATGTGGACTCCTTGTGGACGGAATACAAGCGCTAGTGTGACCCAACCCTGACAATCCACTTCTACTTTGTAGGCATGGAAGCTGCTCATAAGCCTGTGCAGTAGAGGTGGATTATCGGCTGCAAAGCACAGAGCAGTGCTGAGACTATAGTGCGTGGTGGCAGTCAGAAAAGAGAGAGGAGCTGTACTACAGGAAGAAGCCTGGGAGGAAGAGAGGTAAGTATGGTGGAGTGGATTGTGGGAATGGGAGGGGGGGGTAGTGGTGACGTTCCAGTTACTGGGAAATAGATCATCACAAGATAACCAGCCAATGTACAAATATGGGTAACTATACATATTTGATAAATGATGTTATTTAGAAAGAAGGCAGAGGAGGATGTTTAGATTAGTGTAGGGATTACTTTTTGGCCCAGACAACCCCTTCAATAACAGATATATTATATTTCTACAGTCCATCTACAAGAGAATATATCGGCCTCCTTACTTTTATCTTTGCCATTAATGAAATTAACCAGGACCCGGATCTTCTGCCCAATGTTACTCTGGGTTATCACATATATGACACTTGTAAAGATGAAATTAAATCTCTTCAAAATATGCTACAAATTTTGTCTGGGGATGAAATAGAAGCTCCAAATTATTTCTGCGGGGAACATGGAGACGTGGCTGGCTTTGTTGGCCATTCGTATGAACAGGCGCGATTTCTGAATGTTTATGGATATCCAATGGTAAGTGGAACCTGCAGAGAATGAATAGAGATAAAATAATGTACTGTATGGACTGCACAAGATAATAGCTGTATGACATGCATGAGTGGGAATTTTTAGGGAAAATTTGCATGAAATTTGTACATAAAAAGCTAATTTGCATGAAAATGGAGCTTCAATGTAGAACCAGAAAGGCATCTTTGGAAAATGTGGTCATCCTACAAGGTACTGTCATTAGTCTGATACCGATTTTCCTGCTGACAGGATATATAATGCATATACTGTATTTTTAATAGTGACATATGATGGCAGGCGCCAATCTGATTTAGTATATATTGTTTCATTATTTGTTAGATCAGCCATACAGTTACTGCTTCACCTCCAAGGAGAAATAATGTGAGAAATTTATTCTACACAAGTCATCAAGATAACATGGCCGTCATAAGAGCTTTGGTTTTATACCTGAAACATTTTGGATGGACCTGGATTGGCCTTATTGCTTCATCAGACTTATATGGAAAAACAAAACTGACGGAATTGATGGAATATTTTAAAATGGAAGGGATCTGCTTTGAGTATATTATTACATACCCTAGTCATGGCTCTCGTCCAGTTCAGGAAATACTAAGAATGATAGAAGACGCCATTTCCAGGGTTATAATCGTTGCCAGTGAAATGTCAATTGAGCTTATTTCTCTACTGAACAAGTCAGAATTCATCCAGCAATACATAACACTTCTTATATTAAATATGTGGCGTTATTATACCCTTACACAAACCCCAACCGTCGTACAAGCGTGTAACTGTAGTATAAGTTTGTCATTGAAAGGTAAGATTGTTCCTGGCTTGAAGACATTTTTAAGCACAATCAACCCTAAAACTTCCCCGACGGATCCAATACTGGAGGATATCTGGTACTATGCTAAACAATGTAATATCTCAAATGAATATAGACTCCGGCTGCAACAATGGGTTAATAAATTTCCTCTACAGAACTGTACTGGGCGGGATCTTCAGATTCCAGAGGATTTTGTGAGCAAATATGTGGTCAGTCCCTACTATGTGTACAGTGCGGTATACAGCCTGGCTCACGCTCTTCATGACATGTATTTATATAGAAGAAGAGATGATAAAGAATCCAGATCTCACCAATATACACACAAGGTAAGAATATACAATAACGTGTGATCACTGACACCAATATAAGACAAGGCACATCGCACGAACAGTGAAAGGAGAGTATACTGAGAGCAGATATTGTCAGTGGATATTGATAGTATATAGAGATGAGCGAACAGTAAAATGTTTGAGATTCAATATTCGTTTCGAGTAGCCCCTCAATATTCGACTACTCGAATTGAATATCAAACCCTTTTATACTCTATGCGGGGAAAATGCTCGTTTCAGGGGTAGGCAACGTTCAATCAAATTATACTTACCAAGTCCACGAGTGAGGGTCGGGCTGGATCCTCTGAGAAGTCGCACTACAAGCGGACATGCGCAGTCGGCTCTGCCCAGGCCTGATGCCTGGCAGAGTGAATTCAGAGCCAGAAGACGCCGCGGGGAAGCTGCACGGAGAAGACTTCTAAAGGTAGGAGAAGAACCAGCATTGATTGGCCAACTGTATAGCATTCAGCCAATCAACGCTGGTTCTGCATCGAACTTTTCCATTCGAATAGCGAGTGGTACTCGATCGAGTACGAGTATTTCGAATACCCTAGTATTCGATTGAATACCTACTTGATTGAGTACTACTCACTCATCTCTATTAGTATACTGATGGTATTTTTATATTTGGGTGCTGTAACATCTCTGCCTGTTCAGGTCTCTGTGCCACCCTCTGCTCGTGTGCTGCGGCGCAGGAGGCGTGTGCAGTTTGATAATCTGCTTAAAGTTTTTAGTTGCACTGTGTGAACACGGCTCTAGTTCTTAATTGGATTTGCACCACACCCATCTTCTGCCCTTGCTCCCTCTGTCCATTAAGTGTTTGATTTTATCTTGCCTGTGATTGACAGCTTTCCTTCCTATCAGGTTCAGGGCGGGTTCTTCCTCCCCTATTTAGTCTTGGCTCACATTCACACTGGTGCCGGTTATTGCCTCTAGCTTGCTGGTTTCTCTTGCTGTTTCATTACTTGTATTCTATCCTTGACCTCTGGCTTCCCTACTGATTATTCTTTTGGACTCCGATTTGGCACTGCATCGCTCTCTTGTTACCGAACCCTGGCTAGCTGACCTCCCTTTGTTGTTGTTCGTCTTGTCTGCGTTTTGTGTTTCACGTATTCAGGGAGGGACTGTCTTCGTGGTTGTCGCCTATTACCTAGGATAGGGTCTGGCAATAGGAAGGGAAAGCGGGGGGCTTCAGCTTAGGGCTCACTGTCCCTTGTGCCCCTCCCTCCAGGGTTCACCAGCAGCTTCTGGGGAATTATCATCTGCTATTCCCTAACAGGTGCACTTACCCATTAATGCCACAACAGACTTTTTAACTTTGGGACAATTCTTTTAAAAGGGTTTCATTTGCTTTTGTTATCTCATATGATAAGATATCAAGGTGCAAAAAGTTATCACAGAAAGTCTAGTTAAAAGGATTCTATCATACCTTTAATTAATTAATCCTATCAGCCATTTTTGAATTAGCCCGCTTTTATTGATATGCTAATCAGCATCAACCTCCCTGCTCTTACTTCCCCCTGTGTACACACATCACACAGAGCTCAGTGAGACTTCCTAATTAGCATATCAATAAAAGCAGGGTAATTCAAAAATGGTTGTGAGGATTAACAAATTAAAGGTATGTCCTGTATAGCCTTTCCCAAAAGATAGAATCCCTTTAAACACTGCTATGTACTGTAAGTATAAAGGATGACCCAAGAATAAAAATATTATTTTAGAGACTTTACATTGAGCCACATAAAAATAAAACAAAAAAAAAATCTTTAGCTTGTCCTTATAATAAATTTAGACTGATAAACAAGAATGAATGTAAGTCAGCGATGGCAGCTGAGTTTCCCATGTATTATACCTCAGATATTGCTGTGCTGCTAACTATCGACCCGTCTCTCATCTTCCCTTCATCGCTAAACTCTTGGAACACCTGGTCTATTCTTGTTTAATCCACTATCTCTCTGCTAACTCTATTCTTGACCCCTTACAATCTGGTTTCCGCGCTCTGCACTCTACTGAAACGGCCCTCACAAAAGTCTCCAATGATCTCCTAATGGCTAAATCCAATGGTGACTTCTCTCTTCTTATTCTACTGGACCTCTCTGCAGCCTTTGACACTGTTGACCATCATCTTCTCCTCACTATGCTCCGCTCAGTCGGCCTCAATGACACTGCGCACTCCTGGTTCTCCTCTTATCTCTCAGACCGCACTTTCAGTGTATCATTTGCGGGCTCTGTTTCCTCCCCTCTTTCCCTTGCTGTTGGGGTTCCTCAGGGCGCGGTCCTAGGCCCCCTGCTCTTTTCTCTCTACACAGCCCCCATTGGACAAACCATCGCCAGATTTGGCTTCAGGTACCATCTTTATGCTGATGACACCCAATTATACACATCTTCCCGTGACATCACCCCTGCACTCATACAGAACACCAGTGACTGTCTCTCTGCTGTCTCTAATATCATGTCCTCGCTCTATCTGAAACTAAATCTCTCCAAGACTGAACTACTACTGTTTCCACCATCTAATAGATCTGTCCCTGATATATCCATTGCAGTCTCAGGCCTTACTATAACTCCTAGGCAGCAGGCCCGCTGCCTCGGGGTTATGTTTGATGCAGACCTTTCCTTCACCCCTCATATTGAATCACTCGGACACTCATGTCACCTCTACCTCAAAAATATCTCCAGAATACGCCCTTTCCTTACCAGAGATACACTAAAGACACTTATTGTCTCTCTGATTCATTCTCGCCTTGACTACTGTAACTCCTTACTAATCGGTCTTCCCCTCACTAAACTCTCTCCTCTACAATCTATTCTGAATGCAGTGGCCAGGCTCATCTATCAGACTAGACGCTACAGCGAGGCCTCTGGTCTGTGCCAGTCACTACATTGGCTGCCTATTCATTATAGAATAAAATATAAAGTTATTACTCTCATCCACAAGGCTCTCCATAATGCCGCACCTCCATACATTTCCTCCCTCATCTCTGTCTACTGCCCAACCCGTGTTCTCCGCTCACTCAATGACCTAACACTTACATCCTCTATTATCAGAACCTCCCACACTCGTATACAAGACTTCTCCCGAATGCTCTACCCCGGACAATCAGATTAACTCCCAATTTCTACAGTTTCAAACGCAAACTAAAGACACATCTTTTCAGACAGGCCGATCACAATGTCTAACGTAAACCCTTCTGTACTATAATTAGAATCCCCCAAATCTAACCCTCCTCTGCCCCCGCTCCCACATTACTGCACATGATATGATGCCATTCAGGCTAATTTCATAGGTCCAAGCTCCATCCACATGTTACAGGACACCACTAGTGACGGCTCATAAAGTTTTATGTTTGTGTAATGACAGTCACCTCTATTACAGAATTATCTGACCTCTGTATAAGCAATGCCGCCCCTGCTACCTCTTGTGTCACCCCCTCTATCTCATAGATTGTAAGCTCTTGCGAGCAGGGCCCTCAGTCCCATTGTGTGAAATGACTTTCTTTGTAATGTGTCTTTCTATCTATAACTAATTGTAATATCTGTTTCCAGCTCTCCAGCTATTTGAGAAGAATTCAATACATGGACAGAACTGGGTCACAGGTTTCCTTTCAGGAGAATGGACAGATGACGTCTCTTCCTTCAGTCCTAATAGTCCACTGGGTGTCATCTGTTAATGAGACTCATTTTCTGAGTAATACAGGCTGTGAGAACTTCTTTGATGATAAAGGGTTAACGTTCCAAATTGATACAGAAAAATTTACATGGAAGCAAGGAATTGTTAGTAACTATAGCTCAGAAATACAATTTACTAATATATGCAAATCACTATATCCATACACTATAGAATATCATCGCTATAATATCTCATCTGTGACGGAGATCCATTGGCTCATGCACACAGGTGTATTATGACTTTGTACCACCTCTATCTTACAACGTAACGTTATCCTTCGGCCATGACAATTACTGCCTTATCTAATTTCTATTTTTTTCCTTTTATTTTAATACCTTGTAAAAAAAAATGTAAAAAACTATCTTTGAAAACTAATTTGCTTGGTCATATTTTGACGATTGTAACTTTCTTATATTTCTATGTGTTATATTTCTAGCTGTGTAAGAGATCTGTCTTTGCAGGGTAAGTTGGAGTTTGGGGAATGTATGACTATTTGGTAACACAACTAATAAACCGCGGTTTGTACTTTATTTTCCATTACGGTGTTCTCTGTATGGGATAGGTAATATTATTTCCATTTGTTAGAAGAGGGAGGGGCTAATTGGTTTTGTTTTTCTGTATATTTTTTAAATCTTTCTATTGCTTTAAAATCGCAAAATGATATATCTTTAGTATTTACGTTCTATCGATATTCTGGTGAAACAGAATGAGTAATATAAGCCTGGTGACTTGTATTTGTGTGTGGACTGACGTGATAAGTTAAGAACGGTTTCATACAATGATGGAGACCTGAGTCACTACAACAGCCTCATGTTTGTCATCTTTTTAAACCACTTCTGGACCGCCCATAGACTATAAACGTCCAGATAGTGGTTGCCTTGTTCTGACAAGATGTACCGGTACGTCCAGTCAGAACACAGTAGCTGCACGGTGATCGTGCAGCTACTGAAGCTGGGAGCTGGCTGTAACTTCAGATGGAGCTCCTAGAGAGATGGCAGGGAAGGTTTATTCCCTTCCCTGCCATCTCGATCGCTGTGTATACAGCGTTCAATGAGCACTGTATACATGGCTATGGGCGCCACCATGATGAGGCCGCCCTCTGACCCGGCGGTCACGTGATCCGCCGGGAGCAGCGTCTTGCAAGAGCTGCTGGGTCCTACAGGACCCCAGATCAGCTCTGTATACTGTGTATACAGCATGCAGGAGGCTGTATTCCTCCTGCAACTGAGGCTAAATGTACCAGCCCCAGTTATAGGAGAAATCAGCCTCTGTAACAAAAAAATAAGTGATCAGATGTCCCCAAAGGTCTCTTATCACCTTATGGGGACACAATCTGAAAAAAATAAAAATATAATAAAAAAAGTTTTTAAAAAATGTAAATAAAATAATAATAATAAAAAATAATACGCTAATAAAACGCCGTTATTAAAGGTATAGCCCCACCCCCGACGACACCATACAAAATACAAATTACAGTAACGGAGAGAAAAAACTATTTTATAAAGTTTTTCAGTGACATTTTGTGTTATTAATAAAATAATAATAATAATAATAATAAATTGAAAACAAGACACAATTTCCCTCCTATTATGTTTATATTTTCCCGGATATAAAAAAAAAATTAAAACACATTCGAAAATAAAAAATAAAGCCCTATGTGTCCCCGAAAAAAGAAGCAAATATTAGTTGACTGAGACATACGGGAAAAATATTACAGCCCTCAAAACCGCACATACAAAATAAACCTAAAATGTGTCTGGTCCTGGAGCACAAATTGGCCCGGTACTGAAGTGGTTAAGCCTCAATTTTGTGAACTGCATAATCTTTTTTTATTTTTATTTAATCCATTTGGTAATGGATTGCTTTGTAAAGAAATTACTTTCCTCTCTTTAATGACTATATGGCTATATATATATAGCATAGCACTACCGTATTTGTTATTTTGTGCTTTTCACTCATTACTTTAGTCCAATGAACTAGATGACAAGGGTTGAGCCGATCTTGAGATTTCAGGATCGATTTTAAAATCCGATTTCCGATCATTTTCCATCACGATCGTGAAATTTGCTCGATTGCCAATCAGAATCCGATCTTTTCCGATCCTGATCGCTCAACCCTAGTCAATGCTTCTCTATGGGACACTTTTAGGGTTGAGCCAATCTTGAGATAACCTCCGACCTCGATCCCACTGGAAAAGATCGGGATTGGAATTCTGATTAAGATCGTAAAATTTATTCAATCACCGATCGGAATCCGATCTTTTCCTATCCCGATCGCTCAACCTTATAGCTGAGTTATTCTCTACAATTTTACACTGACGAACAAAAGGGTCACAAAGTTCAGAATTTTTTACTTTTAGTCCCCAGATCTCACATCCACATCCACATGAGATTACCATTAGAGATGAGCGAGTAGTACTCGATCGAGTAGATGTTCGATCGAATACTACGGTATTCGAAATACTCGTACTCGATCAAGTACTACTAGCTGTTTCAAAGTTAAGATTGAATGCAGAACCAGCGTTGATTGGCAGAATGCTATACATTGCCAATCAACGCTGGTTCTTCTCTTACCTTTAGAAGTCTTCTCCCTGCGCAGCGTCCCCGCGGCGTCTTCCGGCTCTGAATTCACTCTGCCAGGCATCGGGCCGCTTGTAGTGCGGGCATGTGCAGTCGGCTCTGCCCAGGCCCGATGCCTAGCAGAGTGAATTCAAGGCCGGAAGAGGACGTGGGGACGCTGCACAGGGAGAAAAATCCAGCCGACCCTCACTCATGGACTTGGTAAGTAGAATTTGATCGAATGTTGCCTACCCCTGAAACGAGCATTTCCCCCCATAGACTATAATGGGGTTCGAAACCCGTTTGAACAGTCGAACATTGAGCGGCTGTTCAAATCGGATTTCGAACCCCGAACATTTTAGTGTTTGCTCATCTCTAATTACCATCATTGTATAGACAATCATCTTAGCTATCTCATACTTAAATTTGACTGGCAACTATTTAGCATATGATTAGTTCTGCAGATTGTTGTCAGGTAACTGCATTCTTACTGTTTTGCTCCTAAAGATATAAATTTTATTTTTTATTATTTTGCTAGAATTTTGTGAATCCACTTTTGGCTTTCAACACTGCCTGAAACCTCCTGGGCATGCTCTTGACCAGATTCAAGTATGTCTCAACCAAAATCTGATCCCAGGTCTCTAGTACACTTTCCCAACGTTGGCACATACTGGTCAACTCATTTAGGTACAAATACAGGTTTTTCTTCTACTCTACCCACATGTGTTCGGCTTGGTTAAGGTCTGAGGATTGTGGGGGGTCAATTCAGCACATCTACTGTATTGCCACTGAATCATATCTTTTGTTGACAAAAGCCTAGGGTCATTGTCCTGCTGGAACATTATGTCATCCTTTTCATACCAATAGTATTTGAGTGTATGAAGTAACTTATTTTGTACTGTAGTTATACCAACATGTAGCTAAGCATTGAGATCATCATTGGTCCTGGTCAAGTATCCAATGCCTTTGGCTGTGAAAAAACCCCATATCATCAGGCTTCCTCCACCAAACATTACATCTTCTTTTTTTATTGTTTCTTCCACACCCATCTTCACCTTTCAGAGCCCAGTCTATTGACTTTAATCTCATCACTCCAAATCACTTGTTTCCAATCTTCTACTGGTCACTTTTAATACTGTTTTTACAAAATTGAGCCATTACTTCTTATGATGATATTACACCAGAACTGATACACCTTATATTGAGTCAACTTGGTGAATCTGATATTTTGCCTGGATGTCCACATTTTAGCTTTTGAATGGATGGATGGACTTCATTTTTTATTCTTCCAATTTTCATGAAACTTACATAATGCAGTTGGGCAGTTTTGTTGGCCAACAGATCGATATCGATGAGCTCGATGATGCTGTTTTTTTTTTGTTTTGTTTTTTTTTTCCCTTCGGAAATTGTCTTCATGAGTGATCCTTGATTAGAACCAGTGACCTTTCACTTAGGAGACAATCTAGTAACACCCTGAGCTATTAAGGAACATGAGAACTGCTTGCAATTTGTAATATACAAGAAAAAAAAGATTTTTCCACCACGTGGAGCTAAACAGTAACAATGCAGTTACATGACAAGAATCTGCAGAACTAATCATATGCTAAATAATTGCAAGTCACATTTATGTATGAGATGAGATAATCCTTTAATAGTCCCACAATAGGGAAATTTTAGTGATACAATTTCATAGATGGTACAGTAGTATATAACAAGAGAGAAACACATACAAGCTCATGGCAGATAGAGAAATCCTAGGAATCATAGCAACTAAAAAGAAAGAAACAGACACACTGCAGGATCATTTAGTTCTCTGTGCGGAGTGATGTTAATAATGCAGCCGAATGTGGTTGGAGGACATGAGGAGGGGTCACAGCATGTAGATATAACAGGCAAAAAAATGTTTTTTTTTGCAGAGGTGGGCGACATATGCAGCTATCATGATAACATGTGGTAGTTCTTTGGTAGGTAGTGAGATCTCCTGCTCACGGCTGATAGTTTGGTATCTTGCATCAGCACTATTGTCCATTAACCACAAAAAACCAAAACAAAACAAAAAAACGCCCCCAAATGTCCTTCATCACAAGCCCTCCTCCTCCTCCTTTCTTCTTACTACTGTGTTCTACTGCTCAGAGAAGTCTGAAGCCATCCAGGTAGGCAGGGTGGTGCTCTCTTGCCAGGCTTCCATAAACACATGGGGTAGGTGGGTGATGGTAGGTTCCCAGGTTGTAACAGAGTCCCACGTGTCCACAGTAAAAGAAAGAAATACCAGTCAGCTGTAGCATCTTCCCACATCAGCAATAGACACCAAAAATCATCTCCTTGAAAGAAGAAGTCCACACTTCCATGCAGGTCTCTCCTCCATGCCACATGGTGTCCATGCTGTCCTTAGCTCCTGGGGGGATGGTAACAGGCACATGTGCACACAGGAAAACTCGCTTCTCGGCCTTTTGGCTAAGACCAAGTGTAGCATACTTTCTGTTCAGTGTTTGTGTGCTGCCAAGGGTCTTAGCCGGAGGTGCCCCGGGTACCCTCTACTCGGCCTTGTGCGGAAATCTAGGTTTATAGCCTGGCTGGATGCACATGCTGCTATAGGGTTTGAGGCTTAGTCCCGGGGCAACGAGGAGCGATCCCTGAAGTGCACTACTGTGTCTTGCAGGTTGCTGTTTGCCGTTTGCCATTATGGATCTGAGGGAGAAGAAGCACTGCCTGCGATTCTTCCTCAAGAAGGACGTTGTGATGGAGGACTGGGGCGAGCTCTACCTGGACCAGATCCTGAGGGAGTGTCTCCTGGTGGACAAGAAGGATGTGGTGGCCATGCAGTTCAACCCGACCAGAGGCTCTTACGACGTGACCTTCAGCTCAGATCACCTGTGTTCGGAGGCCTTCCTGAGGTGGTACGAGGGGGGAGCAGCCGGAGTCAGGAAGAAGGTCTGTTGTTTGGCTTCATTGCACGGAGGGTGGCGGAGCCTGATCGTGTCTATGGACGACCCTTTTGTGGATGCCCGGACCGTTTTGGGTTTCCTGAGACTGCATGCCCCAATGGTGAGATTCAAGAAAGACTTATTGAATAAAGCCAAGTACTGGACTGGAAAGCGGAGATTTTCAGTCTGGATTCGGGACATTGATATGGACAAATTAAATGGACTTATGGACTTTGATGGAAAGACCGGTTACTGTTACTGGGAAGATGGAGGCCGGAAAAAAGGGTCACCCAGTAAGGAAAACAGTGACCAGGATGTGGTAATTATGGACAATCACTGTGATGTCTTTGAGACTGTTGGTGCACAGGCCCCTGATGTACCAGAGATGGACTTTTGTGAGACCTCATCTGATGAGGCTCAGCCTGAAAAGGCAAAGGACTCTTATATACAAGGGAAAAGTGAATTTGAAACTATTTCTTGTGTTTCTTTTGCAGGATCACCTACATCTAGGGAATTACTGTCCTTTGGGGTAGTGAATGAGTCTGATGTAGTAGTGAGTTGCGGGGAGGTGGTGGATTTGGAAGGTGTGAAGGTGGAAAATGCAAAAATAATAGAAGTTAAGAGTTGGAAAGCTAAAAGGAGAGTTATTAAATTTGGGGTAGAGAGGATTCCTGCAGATTGGACGCCGTATGATTTGAGGGATGTGTATCTGGATGAAATGGGGGGAATGAGAGAGGGAGCAATTGGATGTGATACTCTTGAAGCAATAATGTTTAAAGTAATGATTTGGATGCCGCAAGGTAAAAAAGGTGAGGAAATAAAGGAAAAGATATTTCGGGATTGGGAAAAAGACAAAAATGTGTTTATAGAGAGATATATTCCAGAGGCTTGGGTAAGAAATCTAATAAGTCGGTTTAATATATCTAGAAATTATAAAAGTTCCTTTTTGGTAGTAAAAGCTTTGGAGGGTGGTTATCCGTTAAATAAAGATTAAAAATGGAAATAAAGGGGAAATTGTGAATATAATTTGTGCTGATATACAGATATTTTATGTACTTATGTATTGGTTATGTAACTAGAAATTATGGAAATTACTGTTATTTGTATGTCTTGTATGTATTGTAATTGTACTTGTGGATATTTCTTGATGTATGTATGTTTTTTATAGAAAAATAAATGGTGCCCCAGTGGGGGTAAACAAGTTAAAAATAAAATTTGTTCTTATCAGAAGCAGAAAGTACGTGAAACCGCCGGAGGTGCTGGACTAGGGCCCACCGGTTGGGAGTAGACCGAAATCTGTGGAAGATGAGAACGTGAGAACCACTTTGGGCATGTTGCTGGGAGATGCGGCTAGTAATCGGTTCTGCCAGTGGGGTGTATGACCACTGTAGGGGACCGATGAAGACTGCTGACGCTGGCAACACGACCACATGGCATTTCGGGGATGTCATGGATCTTGGCTGGAGGTCGGGGAGCGCTCGAAGGTCTCTGGTGTCGTGCCCTGGGGGTTTGAGTGGCCCCCAGGGTGCCTTAAATCACTGGGCTTGGGAACCCCACTGATTTGGGCACTATTGCTATGGCACTGGAATACACCTATTTGAGCACACCACTCCTTAATGCCTGGTTTACCAGCATTGGAGTAATTTTTATAGATCCGGCGGTAAACCGGGCTCTGAAAGGGCACTTTACCACTTATTAAGTGTTTTTCTCACGTTTTTTATTTTCACTCTGTCACTTTTTTGTGTGTCGACGAAGGGATGCTGTACCCTTTTGGGACGCTTCCTGACGGTGTCTGGGGATGAGGCCTGTAATGGGTCTCTCCCCTCTCTCAGCTGACCTGTCCTGGGGAACCTGGGCAGGCGCAGACTTCTTGCCTGAGCCAAGGAGTATCTCTGGTGGTGGCAGCCCGGAGAGAAACTTGGCGACTGGTAATCCTGAGTACCCTTGGTGGTGGCAGCCCGAGGGGAAAACGGATGTGTTGGGTAGGGCCATCCTGCTCCGGCAGATGGCCCTTTCGGATACTCAACCCCACTCGGTTACCTTTTGGTCCTTGTGGGGAAGAATTTGAGTCAGGAACCTCTCTCCCCTTTAGGGGAAGGGTGCGTTTTTTGGCAAGCATCCTGGGCACGTTTTTTTTAGTGTGGCACCCACACTTTTTTCGTGCACTTGGTGTTTTTGATTTGGCACAGACGGAGACCTTCGATAAAAAAAAAAAAAAAAAAAAAAAAAAAAAAAACATGTGCACACAGGAAAACTCCAGGTCTTGAGACATTGTCCATGCTTTAACAATAGAAACAAAAGGAACAAAATACTCCACAGGGTCTTCCATTCTATTTATAGCTGCTAATTCATAGTGTTAGTTTGCTTGGTTAGAGGATTCTTGAAGATATAGACAAAGAGAGTGAAAAGGAAAGATAAAGGTTGCTCCCAGCTTGGAGCTCTGTATCAAGGCAGCCACTCAGTGCGGTACCAGGAACACTCATGATTGATTGCCTATAACAGGATGGGAGTCTCACATTCGAAGCTGTAGTGGATGGTGAGATATGGAGCCTGAACGTCACAAGTTCTAAACATTGTTACCCTTTTGCTTGTCAGTATATGTTTACCCCTTATTTCTTATGGAATTAAATATCTGCAGGTTTAGCCCTAGCCTACAGAGAATACCCAAAGATCAGCATCAACAGATATGCTCTTGTGAAAAATATTACAGAGGGTTTTTTTTTAATATTGCAGTATTAAAATGATTTTTGTCTGTATAATCCTTGGCAAAATATGATATTACATTTTATCTTCAGTGTGAGTCTTACAAATTGAAGGTCCTAACATCAGACTACATTTCATTAATCTGGCAAAGACTGCCTAGCCTACTTTTACACTGTCTAGACATTTTTATTGATATATTTGCTCCATTATATTTAGAGTTTCTGATTCCTTGTCATATTTACATGCTATATATATATATATATATATATATATATATATATATATATATATTATATATTATATTATTATAATTTACAGTTTCCACAATCTCGCTGCAATGAGCCGTGTTCCTCTGGATCTAGGAAAGCTGAGGATGAACGACATCTGGTCTGCTGCTACGATTGTGTCTCGTGTTCAGAGGGAGAAATATCAAATCTATCAGGTGATTTAGGAAAACGTTTAAATCATTGTGATAGAAAAAAGAAAATATAATATTGAGTCTTTTCTCAATAAATTCTTTTATACATATCCTCTGTATCCATGGGTTCCTATTTCCATGCATTTGTATGTGTCTCCAGTTCAAGTAAAGGAATTTTACCCAAGTGTATAAAAATTGGATCCTAAAATAGTATATAATGTCTAAGGATGGATGAACCTCGGAAGATTTGTTTTGTTTCATGGTTGTGCAAATCTTTGTATTGGGTCGAATCTGTTTGTCCCCGTCTGGATTCCCAATCACAGGCCTTTGTTTATTATTTATTGTGTGTACTATTGATATTCTATATTCTGAGGTCTCTCTGGACTGTATCCAATATTTTTAATGCCAATAAACTGTAAGTTATATCAAAGTGACAGAAATATATATGTCTATGTGTAAAAATGTGGTAGCCATTGCACTGTAGCATTTTTATGCTAAGTAAAGAAAGAAAAAAACACTCTATGAAAATTATCACTTTTTGTTGGCAGCCATTTTGGGTGATTTATACAGGATAAATCCCAAAAGTGTAACATATCTGCCTGTTCGGGTCACTGTGCCACCCTCTGCTCGCAGGCTGTGGTGCAGGAGGCGTGTGCAGTTTGATAATTTGCTTAGCGTTTTTAGTTGCACTGTGTGAACACAGCTCTAGTTCTGTAATTGAATTTGCACCACACCCGTCTTCTGCCCTTTTTGCCTCTGTCCATTTAGAGGTTAATTTTTGCCTTGCCCTGTGATTGACAGCCTGTCTTCCTATCAGGTTCAGAGCGGGTTCTTCCTCCCTATTTAGTTTTGGCTCTCATTCACACCAGTGCTTGCTATTGCCTTGTGCGTACTTGCTTCTTCTCTCGCTGTTATTACTTGTATTCTTTATCCTGATCTTGGCTTTCCCTACTGACTGTTCTTTTGGACTCTGATTTGGCACTGCATTGCTTGACTGTTACCGAACCCTGGCTAGCTGACCTCCCTTTGTTGTTGTCCGTCTTGTCTGCGTTTTTTGTTTCACCTATACAGGAAGGGATCGTCTTTGAGTTGCCGCCTATTACGTAGGATAGGGCCTGGCAATAGGAAGGGACAGTGGGGGCTTCAGCTTAGGGCTCACTGTCTCTTGTGCCCTGCCCCAGGGTTTCCAGCAGCTACTGGGGAATTGCTGTCCTAGCAATTCCATAACAAAAAGTTTCAGATTCACAAAAGTCCAAAATTTGTAACACATTTGATTAATGACAAATCTATTTGATTATCTCTGATTGTTAGCATAGAAGTAATTGTGAAAATGTTACCATAAAAGTAATTGTGAACATGAGGGAGTTTGGAGCCATCTGGAATCAGCCTGATAGAGAATGGTGTCCATGTAAGGGCTTCAAGTCACTGCAAAGCTGAACCCTTTGAAGTCATTTGGTGGGACAAAATTTAAGATCCTTAGATAGAACACTTCCACTTTACTTGGCTCTTACTGAGAGAGGTTTATAATAGATGGCGGTATATCCAAATTATTATGAGGGTTTTGCTTTCTATTTAGTACTTTGAGATCTTCTCTGCCCTGCCCCACAGTCTATCCAAACTGCTCCCCAACTCCTCCCCCCTATAATCTCAGTTTTATCACCCTCCCTTACCAGGCTAACGTATCACATCATGTATAGAGATGAGCGAGTAGTGTTCGATCGAATACTACGGTATTTGAAATACTCGTACTCGATCGAACACTACTAGCTGTTCGAAGTTTAAGGTTCGATGCAGAACCAGCGTTGATTGGCAGAATGTTATACATTCTGCCAATCAACGCTGGTTCTTCTATTACCTTTAGAAGTCTTCTCCATGAAGCGTCTCCGCTGGAATTCACTCTGCCTAGGCATCCGGCCTAGGCAGAGCCGACTGTGCATGCGAGGGCATGCCCTCGCATGCGCAGTCGGCTCTGCTCAGGTGTCGGGCCGGGCAGAGCCGACCGAGCATGCGCTGTCTGCTCTGCCTAGGCCCCGATTCCTAGGCAGAGTGAATTTCAGCTGGAAGACGCCGCGGGGGCGCTGCGCCGGGAGAAGACTTCAAGGAGAATCCAGCCCGACCATCACTCGTGGACTTGGTAAATATAATTTTATCGAATTTTGCGTACCCCTGAAATGAGCATTTCCCCCGATAGACTATAATGGGGTTCGAAATCCGTTTGAACAGTCGAACAGTGTGCGACATTTTAGTGTTCGCTCATCTCTAATCATGTACTATGATGTTGTGTAGTATCTTACTAATTGTGTGCTCTCAGTCATTCACTTAGACATGCCTGATATTGGAGGCTCTCTGCGCTTTGTAAGCCTGTAATTGTAATATTGCTGGTTATACCTCCAATTATTTTGACTAAAAAGTATGAAATCTTAAATAATTCCTTGTAAAATAGATCATAGTAACAGTCATTCAGGTTTCCCATTGATAACATTATTTTTCTTTTCCCTACAGACAGTGAAGTCTGCCATAAGTGTCCCACCGATCACTGGCCAGATGAGAGCAAAGTGAAATGTCTTCAGAAACCATATGAGTTTCTATCTTATAAATCAGACAGCCTAGCCCTAATATTTTCCACATTAGCTTTGTTATTTTCTGCGTTCACGTGTTTTATCCTGGTATTGTTTATTAGATACTGGGACACTCCTATTGTGAAAGCCAATAACCGGACTGTCAGCGTCACTCTCCTGGTCTCCATCCTGCTGAGCTTCCTTGGTGTCTTCTTGTTCCTTGGCCGTCCTGTGGATATAACCTGCATGCTGAGACAGACCTCATTTTCCTTCTTCTTTTCTATAGCTGTCTCTTCTGTACTCTCTAAGACTATCACGGTCTACATCGCTTTTAAAGCCACCAAACCCAGAAGTCCATGGAGAAAGCTGGTGGGACACAGACTGACTAATTACATTGTCCTGATATTTTCTGCAATCCAAGCTCTGATCTGTGTTATTTGGTTAGTCACTTCTCCTCCGTATCAGGAATTTGACCTCATTACTTATGTTGGGAAGATCATCATCCAGTGTAATGAAGGCTCAGTCATTGCCTTCTACTCTGTAATAGGTTATCTGGGGTTCCTGGCCGCTGTCAGCTTTCTTCTGGCTTTCATGGTGAGGAAATTACCGGACAGTTTTAATGAGGCCAAGTACATCACCTTCAGCATGCTGCTGTTCTGTAGTGTCTGGATGTCCATGATCCCGGCTTATCTGAGCACCAGAGGGAAATACATGGTGGCCGTGGAGATATTCGCCATATTAGCATCATGTGCTGGAATATTAGTCTGTATTTTTTTACCAAAATGTTACATTATGATCCTAAAGCCTGAATTAAATAATAGAAAACAAGTTATGCAAAAAACAAGTTTCTAAAATAGCGCAAATGTAGCTATGTTGTTAACTTATTTGAAGACGGTAGCATGACCCTCAATAGTTGTAAATAATTCAGGAATAGAGATGAGTGAACACTGTTCGGATCAGCCGAACCGAACAGCATGCTCCCATAGAAATAAATGGAAGCACCTGGCACGCAGACTTTGCCGGAGCCCGGCCACTTAACCCCCCGCATGCCGGACGCTTCCACTCATTTCTATGGGAGCGTGCTGTGAGCGTGCTGTTCAGAACGGCTGTTCCAAATAGTGTTCGCTCATCTCTATTCAGGAACATTTCTGTTTTATATGGTTATCTTCCATATTAATTCATATATCAAAAACATTACTTAGCCTTAATTTTAAATTAAATTTCTCATATCTGTAAATTATTTTTTATGATACTTTCATTTCTATGTAAAAAGACCATGGTGCTATGTAAGTCCCAATATTGGTTCTCTTCCATTCTACAATAATGTTATATAGATATTTAATGTTATTGGTAGAGATGAGCGAGTAGTAAAACATTCGAGATTCGATATTCATTTCGAGAAGAGTCTCAATATTCGACTACTCGATCGAATATCGAATCCCATTATAGTCTATGGGAATAAAACGCTCGTTTAAGGGGAAACCACTATTCGACTAAAGGAGAGTCACCAAGTCCATGAGTAGCAGGAGGAGAGTGTTTAGGAGGAGCGAAGTGCAGTTAAAGTGCACAGACCCCATAGACTATAACGGGTCCGTGTGCTTGCAGCGCATTGCCCGCACAAATGATTCATGTGAGCAGTGCGCAGTAAGCACACGGACCCCATTATACAGTGTTGGCCAAAAGTATTGGCACCCCTGAAATTCTGTCAGATAAAACTCATTTTCTTCCAGAAAATGATTGCAAGCACAGATTCTTTGGTATTATTATCTTCATTTAATTTGTCTTCAATGGAAAACCACAAAAAGATTTGTCAAAAAAGCCAAATTGGATATAAATCCACACCAAACATAAAAAAGGGGGTGGACAAAAGTATTGACACTGTTTGAAAAATCATGTGATGCTTCTCTAATTTGTGTAAGTAACAGCACCTGTTACTTACCTGAGGCATCTCTTGTCAATTTTTCTTTTGCGTCCACATCTAGGGAGGTTAGCCACAGTGCCATGGGCTTTACACTTCTTGATGACACTGTGCACGGTAGACACAGGAACATTCAGGTCTTTGGAGATGGACTTGTAGCCTTGAGATTGCTCATGCTTCCTCGCAATTTTGCTTCTCAAGTCCTCAGACAGTTCTTTGGTCTTCTTTCTTTTCTCCATGTTCAATGTGGTCACACAAGGACACAGGACAGAGGTTGAGTCAACTTTAATCCATTTCAACTGGCTGCAAGTGTGATTTACTTATTGCCACCACCTGTTAGGTGCCTCAGGTTAGTAACAGGTGCTGTTAATTACACAAATTAGAGAAGCATCACATGATTGTGCCAATACTTTTGTCCATCCCCGTTTTATATTTGCTGTGGAATTATATCCAAGTTGGCTTTTTTTTTTTTTTTTTTTATGTAGATAGTGAGCCCCACATAGAGCTCACAATGTACATTTTTCCCTATCAGTATGTCTTTTTTTGGAATATGGGATGGAAATCCATGCAAACACGGGGAGAACATACAAACTCCTTGCAGATGTTTTTTTTGCCCTTGGCGGGATTTGAACACCAGGACTCCAGCGCTGCAAGGCTGCAGTGCTAACCACTGAGCCACCGTGTGGCCCCCTCCAAGTTGGCTTTTTGACAATTCTTTTTGTGGTTTTCCATTGAAGACAAATTAAATGAAGATAATAATACCAAAGAATTTGTGATTGCAATCATTTTTTGGAAGAACATGAGTATTATCTGACAGAATTGCAGGGGTGCCAATACTTTTGGCCAACACTGTATAGGCTCAACCCAGCTTTCCACGGTGTGTACCCCAAAAACCTAACTGGGATACACAGCAATTGTCAGGCTGTATACGCTCAATCCAGTTTTTTGTTTTAATAATTTTTATTAAAGGTTTTCACAGAACAAAAATCATCACACACGAGTCATGTATAAAAGATAAGACAATGAGAAAATTATACATAAGAACATGACACGTCAGATGCATACAAATTCAAAACAACATCAAAGAAGAAGGCACTGCAGAGCATAAAGAGTGTAAGCGGAAGATGTCCATAAAAATCAATCTGTAGATAAAGGATACAATAAGATGAGGGAGGAGGATTGCTGATACAGGAACCATGAATGATTTGCTGCAGACAAGGTATGAATCTGTAGGCTAAAACTATTACCAACAGTATGTGGACAACAACCAAATTTCCCAGGTACGTAGAAAAGAAGCATAAGAGAGTCTGCCTCTTCTCATACGTGTAGGTGGTGTTTATCATCTCAATTAGGACAGAGATGGGCTGGATCAAAGTCAACTTCCATCTCAGGAAGATTATAATTTTAGCCATAGTCAAAATTTTGCATACAACACGTCTGTGGGGGCATAGTACCATAGGCAATCTCAATGATAGGATTGCCACCGCGGGTGACGGAGCTACATTGCAATGGCATATGTCCAAGATCAAAGCAAATACAGATGACCAGTAGGAGGTGAGAGCTGGACATTGCCAAATAACATGGAACAGTGTCCCTACTCCCCCACAGTTTCTCCAACACATGGCAGAGGTAGAGGGGTACATATATTGTAGTGCTGAGGGTGTGTAATACCAACGTAAAATCACTTTCGTTGCTGTTTCAATATGTGAGCTACAATGTAGGGAACTGTGGATCAAGCGAAAGGATTGACACCATTCTTCCGGAGAAAAGTTAGCTGAAGATCCCGTTCCCAGTATCTAAAAGATGGAGATTTGCGGAAGGCGGTTGTATTGCCTAGTAAGTCATACAGAAAACATAACCCTTTCATTTTAGTAGATATACAAGCTATTATTTTATTATAATTGGGTATATGGAGTAGGGGAGTTTTGGATAACAAATTAATTATTCTGAGAAATTTATAATAGTGGGATGGTGGAATGTGGAATTTCATTTGCAACTCGGTGAAGGAGTGTAGACGGCCGGTCGAATCATACAGGTGGGATAGGAACATAATTCCAGAGGTTTCCCATGAGGACAAATTAAAATTGGCAGCATCCCATATAACAATGAAATGGACGTGTTTGACGCGGTCCAATACATGTGAGGAGAAGCCTCAGCATGCATTTGGGACCAGGCAAAGAAGCCATCATCGTCAGAGACAATGTGGTAGGGTAAGTAATATTCCAAAAGGCAGATAACAACAAGTCTCTAAGTTTCCCATGTGGAACATGAGAATGTTCAATGTGGACCCACAGAACAGATAAGTCCGCATTCCACCATCCGGCACACTGGGCTACTAAAGTGGCTAAGTAATAGTTGCAAATTATTGGGACGCCCATTCCCCCCACCAATTTGTGTTTAAATAAGGGTCCTCTATTAATTCTGGGTCATTTTCCATTCCATATGTATCGGGAAATTAGTCTTTGTAGAGATTCATAGTAAGACTTAGGAACTTATATTGGTAAAGTGTGAAACAGGTAGAGAAGTTTGGGTAAGAGAAGCATTTTGAAGGCGGCCACACGGCCTATCCAAGATACCTCAACACGCGACATCCTATCACAGTCATCTCGCAAAGGGAGATAATTACTGCTGAAGAGCGACCTGGGAGAAGAGGTTATTTGCACACCCAAATATTGGAGTGAATCCTGCCGCCAGTCAAACCCATACTTTAATCGCAGGGTCTGGAGGGGGGCAGGAGGAATATTAAAAGAGAGGGCTTGAGATTTTGAAACATTCAGTTTGTAATAGGACAAAAGACCAAAATTATCAATCAAATGCATAAGACGGGGAAGGGAGGAACGCGGATCAGTCAATGTGAGAATTATATCATCCGCACAAAGGGATATCAAGTGGGAGCGGCCTCCCACTTCAACACCGTGCATAGCTGGGTCCTCTCTAATTGCTTGAGTCAGGGGTTCCATCGATATAACAAATTTCAATGGCGACAGTGGACACCCTTGATGGGTTCCATTGGTACTGCTAAATATGTCCGAAAAAGTGCCATTAGTAAATTCTTTGGCTGATAGGTTTGAGTATAAAGCCTCAACCGCTCCCATAATGGCTCCAGAGGAGCCCATCCTATGTAACACCGAGAAGGCATATGACCAACAAATGCGGTCGAACGCCTTCTCGGCATCCAAGGCCAGCATGACCGCCTCTGTTTTGTCAGTGGACCAGGTTTAGAACCCATCTAGTATTTTCAAATGATTGACACCCTTTCACAAACCCTACTTGATCATAGTTAATTAAAGTAGGAAGGCAGTCCGCCAGTCTGGTTGCTAACAATTTGTCATATATTTTCATATCTACATTTAACAAAGAAATAGGTCTATTCTATTCTATTCTATAGTTCTGGGGAACAGAGGGTTCTTTGCCAGGTTTAGGCTCCTGGTTAAAGATGAGCGAACACCGTTCGATCAAATAGGTATTCCATCGCATATCAGGGCGTTCGGTGTATTCGTTCACAATCGAATACCAGGCCGCATACACAGTAAAAATTTGTATCCCCTCCCACCTTCCCTGGCGCGTTTTTTGCACCAATAACTGTGCAGGGGAGGTGGGACAGGAACTACAACAATGGAGGCAGTGAAAAAAATTGAAAATAACCATTGGCTGCCGAAATCAGGTGACCTCCCATTTATAAGAATAGTCCAGCCCGATATTTGTCATTTGCCGGTGAGAGATAGGGAGATAAACATATCTGCTGAGGGCTAGATAGTGATTAGCTTCAGATAGGCAGGCAAGAACTAAAGAAGAAAACCAGCAGCTCTTCTCAGAGCTATACACTGCAGGGACAGGAGTCCAGCTTTCCCCGGACGGTGGAAAACAGGGATACACAACAGATACAATGAAGGATTATGAAGATAATCTTGTTTCCCTTAGTCCTAACAGCGGCACAATATGGGGTATTTCTGCCCCTGTGTGCTGGTAGGACAGGCGGATTTTTAATTAGCCAATTAATTTATCATGGCTTGCCCTATAAGAGGGCACAAGAACCTCCCCCCTGCGTGTATATACAAGAGTAACCTAATTATACATAGGTAACATAATATATTTATAACAATGACAAAATTGGGAAGTCTTGTGCCACTGTTAGGACTAAGGGAAACAAGATTATCTTATTAATCCTTCGTTCCCTGTCGTCCTACAGCGGCACAATATGGGGAGTTAGCAAGTAATCCCCTAGGGTGGGTCGTCACCACCATCTGCACTTAAACCGTGACCAAAAGCAGTAGCTTCTGAAGCCCGAGTGTCTAGGCAGTAGCGGGACACAAGGGTTGCCTCCGAGGACCAAAATGCAGCAGCAAATTTGACTTAGAGACAAGGCTTTTGTCTCTGCCCAGGAGGTGGAAACCAACCTCGTGGAATGCGCCCTTGAATAAGAGAACTTAATTGTCTCCCTGACACAGCGAGAAATTGAGGCTTTGGAAGCCTTAAGCCCTTTGTGTCTCCCTAAGAAGTTGATGAGGAGGTTTTTTTGACTTTCTGAAGGAACGCGTACGCTGGCGGTAGATCCTCAGGCGTCTCATGAGGTCCAGTGTATGGAACTTTTCTTCGACAGTAGAGGAAGGAGATGGAGAAAAGCTGGTAAGGTGATCAGCTGGTTTATATTTATGGTGGAAGGAATTTTGGGTCTGAAGCCCGGAAGGAACCTAAGCAGAACCCGATCCGGAAAGAGGAGGCATATAGCATCTCCGAAGACAGAGCTTGTAGCTCACTGACCCTTTTGGCTGATGTTATAGCCAGAAGAACTGCTGTTTTGTAGGTCAATAACTTTAGTTCGTCCTCTTCCAGAGGCTCAAAAGGCTTTGTGAGTAGTGCCAAAAGGACCGTATTGAGGTCCCACTGGTGGACAAGTGTGGTAACCACAGGTCTCAGCCTAGTTGCCCCTTTCATAAAGGTGCTTACTAAAGGATCTTGAGACAAACACCTCCCCAGATAGGCGGACAGAGCAGCTACATGTACCTTTAGGGTGGCAGCAGCGAGCCCTCTGTCTAGTCCGTTCTGAAGAAAATCCAGGATCGCCCTCACTGGGGGATCGGAGGAGTCCACTTCATGTTCAAGACACCAGGCATTGAAGATTTTACCAATTCTTCTATAGTTTTTATTAGTAGGCTCAGCTCTGGCGCTTGCGAGAGTCTTCAGAACGGCTTGAGACAGTCCTCTATTCCTTAATAGGGACTGGTCAACCTCCAGGCTGTCAGGTTGAGTCTCCTCAGATCCTGGCATCTCAGCTCTCCTTGAGTTACCAGGTCTGGCAGGGGGGAAGCCTCCAGTATATGCTTTGACTCATCCACATGAGCTGGGCAAACCAAGCCCTTTTTGGCCAGAACGAGATTATGGCAATTCCCGAGGCTTGGTCCTGTCTTATTTTAGCAATACCCCATGGTATGATTGGAATTGGAGGGAGATGTAGAACAGCCTGAACCTCCACAGGATGGACAGGGCATCCACTGCCAAGGGATTGTCCTTCTGGTACAGAGAGCATAAGGTCCCCACCTTGGCGTTGAGTCGGGTTGTCATAAGATCGACCTCCGGGAGACCCCATCTCTGGATGATCTGTTGAAATACGTCTGAACTGAGTGACCATTCACCAGATACAGTGATACCCCGACTCAACTGATCCACTACTATGTTCAGGGAACCCTTGATGTGAACAGCGGATAACCGGGTCAGATTCTTTCCTGCCCAGGAAAATATAAGCTTCACCTCTCTCAGGAGGGCTGGAGATCTGGTGCCATCTTGTTTGTTCATATAGAATACAGTGGTCATGTTGTCTGAACAAACCTTCACAGCTTTGCAAAGTGAAGAATAGCCAGATAGACTGCTCTGAGCTCTTTGATATTAGACGTTCCCAACTCCAGTCTCCTCCAACGACCTTGCACAGTCTTGTCTTCCAGATGGGCTCCCCATCCCAAATGGGATGCATCTATTGTCAACAGGGTCCACACTGTCGGGACCGAGGACCTACTGTCTTTTAGGTGTATCACCATCTGAGGGAAAAACAGGTACTGGGAAAAAAGCAGATCTTCTTGTGCAATCCATGTGGATGACATCAGGACGAGGACTCTCATGGTGGTGCAGATGGTAACTCACCGGGTCCGAAATAGGAAGCGGGCAGCAGCCCCTATTCTCAGCCTCCTTGGGCTGGAAAAGAAGATCTGCGTCAACTCTCAATCCACAATAAAACCCAGGAACTTCTTCCGGGTAGCTGGCACGATCCCTGATTTCTCCCAATTGACTATCCAACCTAACTTCTGTAGGAGGTTGATAACTATCTGGAGATGATGTTGGAGGATTGCAGCAGACTGAGCTTTTATGAGCCATTGTTCAAGTAGGGAACGATGCATAGGCCTTGTAGTCTGAGGTTGGTGGCGATCGGGGCAACCACCTTGATGAATACGAATGGGGCTGAGGAAATGCCGAGCAGTGACTTGATAATGTTCTCTGTGGTGGGACATATAAATGGCGATTCTGGGATACTTCCTGTGAGGACTAAAAATAGGGACATGGAGATACGTGTCTGAGATCTAGAGTGATCATTACTTCTCATTGCTGTAGATAAAGATGTTACAGAGTCTACAGACTCCATCCGGCCGGTCGGAAGGTAGATGATCGAACTCTATAGAGTAACCGCGTTCTACCACCTGTAGAACCCAAAGATCTTCTATGTGGGTTCTCCATGCCACTGAAAAAAATGGAAAAGACATCCTCCAACATGAATAATGGCCACAGAGAGCGGTGCCCCGTAAAAATTTGGGCTCCTTTTTGGGGACATCCCTGGATTACCACGCCCCGTGTATCTAGGACGGTATCTAGATCGCCGTTGTTGCTGGCGTTTAAGGCCAGATGTTGACCCTCAACCTCTGGAAGGGGGAGATCTCCTTCCTCTGGAGGCTTGCGGAAGGGATTTCCCTTTGCCCTCAACTAGACCTTCCATGAGGTCATCCAGCCCTCAGCTGAATACCTTCCCAGGCTCAAAGGGAAGGGAGCAGAGCGCAAATTTTGAGGCGAGATCAGCTCTCCAGGGTTTTAAGCATAGGGCCCTCATGCGGCCATAGAAATAGCCATGGAACTGGAGGTGAGCTTTAGCTGTTGTCTGTCCGAAATGTAGTCCACTGCTCTGTGGAGATTATCGTTCAAGATGAGAAAGACAGGTCTGCAGATAATCGGACACAGCAGTTGAGGCTATGGCTACTGAGGCCTGAGCTGAACTGGCAGAATACACCTTCTTTAGGTTGGAGTTTGCTTTGCGATCCCGGAGGTCCTGAAGATTTGAGCCATCTTCTAAGGGGACTACAGTCTGATGTGATAGTTTAGCCACCACGAGGTTCATCCATGGGGAACAGGGACCTGAAGACTCTCATAGAGGAATGTCCCTTCTCAGGTTGTTTCCATTGCTGAAGCATGATGCCGGCCAGAGATGCGTCCGCATGGAAGGTAATGTGCCCCCCAGAGGTAGACGTGGAGGCTTCCCCGTCAACATCCTTAGTCAACTGTAGACCGGATGGACTTCAGCAGCCTTGTAGTCTGTTCCTAATAGGAGATAGGTCTGCTGGAATGAGTCGTCGCCTACCTGGAGCCTCTCCATAGAGGGGAGCGACCATGCCTGCTACTGTAACACAGACAGGCACATACAGGCCATTGCAATAGACGTAAGTGCTCAGACTATGAACTATAGAGATAATATAAAGATAAGTGCACACAGATGCCACAGCACAACAGAAAAGAAGTTGACAGAGTGCCCATAGCAAAAGTATCAGTGCTTTTAGTTTGCACTAAACACAGAGGAAAGCTGGAGCTAGGACTCAGCTTACCTTACTGGGCAGTGAATGAGCTGTGCACAGCTGAGCCATCAAAACACCCTGCAGAGCAGGTAAGACAAAACCTAAACCTTTCTCTCAGGAGTAAAGAAAAGGGAAAGAGAAAAAAGGGAAAGAAGAAGGGGTTAACAGACACCTTCTTCCTACCTCTACGGGAGGCCACAGGCCTCCTCACCACCTGTCCGGTCACACAGGACACAAAAAAACATGCAGGGGGAAGGTTCTTGTGCCCTGTTATATGGCAAGCCATGATTAATTAATTGTCTAATTAAAAATCCGCCTGTCCTACCAGCACACAGGGGCAGAAATACCCCATATTGTGCCGCTGGTAGGATGACAGGGAACTTCGTATATAGCGGAGAGACATCTTTCATTTTAGGCTGTCCACACACAGAATAGCTTTTTTTTTTTTTTTTTTTTGGGGGGGGGGGCTGAAAAATAGCAGCAATCCACTGCATTTACAAGTTCATATAGCTGAAAAAAACCTTGAATTTTGGGGTGTCCTGAAAAATAGCAGCAATCCACAGCAATTACAAGTTCATATAGCTGAGAAAAAACCTTGAATTTGCAGGGGGGGGGGGGGAACAATCCACTGCATTTACAAGTTCATATAGCTGAAAAAAACCTTGAATTTTGGGGTGTCCTGAAAAATAGCAGCAGTCCACAGCATTTACAAGTTCATATAGCTGAAAAAAAACCTTGCATTTTTGGGGGGGTTAAAAATAGCAGCAATCCACTGCATTTACAAGTTCATATAGAGCTGGAAAACAGTTTTTCTTTGTGGTGTGTAGACCATCAAAAAGAGAATCGCTATACATCCAAAATGTGCAAGGCTAATGCAAGGGGACGGGGACGAGGACGGGGGTGTGGAAATGCAGATGTTGAGCAAGGTTGCGCTCAACCAACAGCTCTGCGTCAGCAAGCATCGCGCTTCCCCACAGTCCCCGGCTTGATGGGCACATTAAGTAGGCCGCAGGGTGCAAACCTAAGTAGGCCCGGGCACCAAGAAGAGGTGTTACAATGGCTGGCAGACAATGCTTCCAGCACATTCTCCACCAGCCAGTCAGCCTCTACCTCAACTCCTCCTCCTACCCAACAGTCTGGTCGTCCTTCCTCACAACATGCCCAATCTTCCCAGAAACCTAATCCCACCTTTCCCACCTCCCAGGAGCTGTTTTCGGCTCCATTCACTGTCTCTCTCTCTGTCCCACCACGTCCTGAATCACCAGAGGTAACAGATGAGTTGCCTGATGCCCAAACACTGGAGCATCCGTTATCTCCTGTTGTTGTTGTTGACAAGCAATCGGCCCCCAGTGATGACGATGACGACACACAGTTGCCATTAGGGCAGCCTGTTGCCGTCGTCGGTGCGCAAGAGGAGGAGGAGGAGCCGTTGGAGGATTTGAAAGTGGAGGTGGTGGACAATGAAGCCACTGACCCTACCTGGACAGGACGGATGTCAAGCGGGGAGAGCAGTGGAGATGTGGAGGGAAGTGCAGCACCAAAGAGGGTGGCTAGAGGCAGAGGCATGTCGAGAGGCAGAGGACATCTGGTTCACCGAAGCCAGGCCACAGCCAGCAGGGCCCAAAATGTTCCCTCTTGTAGCCAGCCTAGAAAAACTCCCCCATCGAGGCCACGGTCTTCGGTGGTGTGTAATTTTTTTATGTATGTGCTGTGGACAAATATAGTTTCGTTTGCACACTCTGTAACTCAAAACTGAGTAGGGGCTCTGAAAAGAGCAACCTTACAACCACTGCCGTGCACAGTCATTTGGAAGCCAAGCACTGGGCTCAGTGGCAGAGAGCAAATGCAGGACGATCGTCGTCCAGCGATGCCGCCACTGCCTCTCCCACTGTTGCCAGTGCTGGTGTTGCAGTCCAGACCAGCAGCCAGGAAACCTCCACATCTCCCTCCAGCACTTTGGGGACTTCTCCCTCATCCTCCCCTTTTCCTGCCTCAGCTCCTTCTCCTGCTTTAGCTCCTTCTCCTGCCTTGGCTCCTTCTCCTGCCTTACCTCCATCTCCTGCCTTACCTCCTTCTCCTGTACCATCATGCGCCTCCACAGGGGCCAATATTACCAACACATAGACAGTCAACCCCTCAAAAAGTCATTGTACCTCAAAAAAAAAAAAAAAAAAATCTTTTTCAGGAAAATAAATTCTAACTCAGAGCAACCTGACCCTGAAAGGCAGTTTAGAAGACTCTAAGAAATGTCATAAATGTCCTGACTACAATAGGAAGAAATAATAGAGAAATGGATAGAACAGATTAAGGAGAAAAGATCTTCCCCATGTTCATCGGAGTTTGTTACCATCCCCTTATTGATCAAACAATTCCTTTTGCAGTTTGTCTATTTTTTTGTTTATTTTGTATTGTAGGCCGATGCCTGGTCAGGTAATGGAGGGGGTGTACATCTCACTCAGACTACTAAGGTGGATGAGATGAGAAAACTCTAGAAAGAACGTTTCTCCGCAGATAACTATTGTTTGCTGAGGGTTAATTCAGAGTTCCGGTTACTGAGCTGGATTTTTAGGAATAACAGGTAGGTTGGTAGTGGGACCTGCCATTTCACCCCCCTCCAGTCCACACTTTGGGGATGTTCTGGCAGCGACTCAGCTGCAGAGAGTCTGCTCATCAAGGGAGCTTAAGAAGCCAGCTCCAGCAACAGACTGGGGGCAGAGCTTGGCTGGAGAGCCGAAGAGAGAGGTAATATTTTTGGAGCTGTGTCCTGAGTGATTCAACTGGCTTTTGATTTCTGTTATTCTAGGTGAGCTAACCTATTCTATGTTTAGTTAAAATTAAACTCTACCTTATTTTGGACTAAAGAACCCAAACTTGTGTGACTTATGTCACCCCACTTAGCAACCCCAGACCCTGACAGTATTTATTAATATTTTTTATTCCTCGCTCCATTTTAAGATGATTTTGGAGGATTACTAGGAGGTTAGAAATTCTTCTCTTCTTTATGGCAGCTCAAGGCCGGCTTACTTTATACTGTTGCTTTGTACTAATTCATGTCGCCCACCATTAGAACCTCTTGTGACATTTTTTCACATTTGCTAAGCCCCTCCCCATATCTAGACACTTCAGACATGATAAAATTGCATAAATATACAGTAATATTAAAGAGAATATGGCCCAGATCTGGCAAAGACCTTTACACAATAAGGATTTTTTATTAAATTTGAGGTTGCATATACGTCAGTACAAAAGAGGAAATAAATATGATACATGTCTGCTTCTGACCGAATGTCATTGTTTTATGTATTTCTGAGACTTTTCCATGAACAACAAATAGTATAAGTCACTTTTAGTATAGCCAATAAAACAATGTCCAACGATACTTAATACAGCTGTAAGCCGATGGCTGGTTAGGTAATGGAGGGGGTGTACATCTCACCCGGACTACTCAGGTGATTGAGATGAGAAAACTCCAGGAATGTTTGTTCTCAGCAGACAACTTTCGTCTGCTGAGCATTTTGGTAAATGCTCAGTATTGTGCTGGATTTTTAGGAATGACAGGTAGGATTAGTAGTGGGACCTGTCATTCCACCCCACTCCAGTCCACACTTTGGGGATGTTCCAACAGCAACTCAGCTGCAGAGAGTCTGCTCATCAAGGGAGCTTAAGAAGCCAGCTCCAGCAGCAGACTGGGGGCAGAGTTTGGTTGGGGAGCTGACAGAGAGGTCATATTTTTTGGAGCTGTGTCCTGAATGATTCTACTGGCTTTTGGATTTCTGTTATTCTAGGTGAGGTAACCTATTCTATGCTTAGTTAGAGCCTAGCCGGGCAGGTATTTATTTTTATATTGTTTCCTTTTGTTGCTGCACTATCTTTGAGTGAAAATAAACTCTACCTTTGTTTTGGACTAAAGAAACTGGACTTGTGTGTCTATGCCACCCCACCTAGCAACCCCAGACCCTGACACAGCGCTTCAATGTAGTGACAAAGTAATAAAAACTATTAATATAATCCTATATAACAAAAATGACAAACTTAACATTTCTGAATCCTCAGCTAATGGCATCCTGGAGGTTCAGTGGTTAGCACTATTACCAGGTACTGCCAGGCTCATTGGTTCAAAGACATCTGTATGAGTTTTCCCCCTATTTGTGTCAGTTTCTTCTACAATCTAAACAAAAATGTATAGGAAATGCAGATTGTGAGCCATATTGTAATAAGTGAGAGATAACAAGGTCCGGAAAGTGCTGGGGAATATAATAGAGCTATATAAGAAAGAGTAATAAAGAATGACTAATGGAAGGAGAAGGATTATTTAGTTTTAAATATGTTTATTTTGTAGAACTTTTTGTTTCCCTTGTCCTTTATTGTTCACTTCAGGGTCTATCAGGATATTGTAACATTTAGGTAAGAACATGCAGCTCAATATTCCTCCCCCGGAACACAATATAGCGAATATCTCTACGATGACCATGTGTTTCCCTGTACTGCTCAGATAGGCCGGGATGGCACAGATCCAGACACTGCAGAACACCAGCATGCTGAAGGTGATGTACTTGGCTTCATTATAGATATCAGGTAATGTCCTCACCATAAAAGCTAGAACAAAACTCAGCACCGCCAGAAAGCCCATATAACCCAACATGAGGTAAAAGGCCAAGACAGAACCTTCATTACACTGGATGATGATCTTCCCAGGATAATCCAGGTTATACTCTTGGTATGGAGGAGACACTGACAACCAGATAACGGCATTCACAATCTGAATAGATGAACAGACCAACACGACTGAATAAGGAAGCTTAACTCCCACACACTTTCTCCAGGAGCTGTCAGGTCTGGTGGCCTTGAATGCTATGTAGACTATGATGGTCTTGGTCAGGACAGAAGACACGGCCACTGTGAAGAAGGTCCCAAAGCAGATTTGTCGCACCATGCAGGTTATATCCACTGGACGACCGATGAACAGAAACACAGAGAGTAAGCTGAAGATGAGAGAGCTCAGTAGGATGAAGCTGAGGTTCCGGTTATTGGCTCTGACAATGGGAGTGTTCCGGAATAAAGTGAATATTCCTATTATAAATACAGTTATAAGAGAGAGTAATATGGAGATGGTGGAAAAGACTGAACTAAGGACATCAGTCTCATAGGAGAAAAACTCATAATCTCTGAGCACACAATTGTTCTTTCCCTCATTCGGCCATTCATCTTCAGGACATCTCCGGCAATTTTCACTGTCTGTGAATGAAAAGCAGATGAGTTCAGAATTCAACTTTTTTTTTTTGTAAATAATTTTCAATATGACAACAACAACAAAAAAATCATATATCGTTGCAAACAATAAGTGGGGTGGTACATATCTGTTTGTACATATCTGTAGATTGAGCAACAAAAGACACAATGGGAAATAGAACATTTGAATGGGAAGGGAAAGACACTTAGTGCTAGGGGTAAGAGCCAAAGGGTCTCAAAAAGAATAAGGGAAAATATCCTAATTAACCAGGGGGTTCCCACAGGTGCGCCCAGGTTGGATCCTTTGAGAAGGTATACCATGGAGCCCACATAGAGCTGAACTTCCGGTGGGGGGAGAGTGGGCCATAAATTCAAAAATATGCCAACCAGGGTCAGAGGTACGGACAGTCCACAAACATGGTTCAGAACCCGCTGAACGAGCGACCAGTAGGGGGAATATCTTTTCGCATTCCCACCATATATCCAAATAGGTGCCTGGGGCTTTTTGGAAGTGCCTCACAATTTAACTTTTGACTATCTATCTATCTATCTATCTATCTATCTATCTATCTATCTATCTATCTATCTTTCTATGTATCTATCTATCTATCTGGTGTACAGTTATAGCTTCAGAAGAAACATTTATACATCTCAATAGTGATCTCACAAACTGTAGCAATATGCTCGATACCTCCGTTGTTGTAGTTCCTGTCCCACCTCCCCTGCACAGTTATTGCTGCAAAAAATGCGCCAGGGAAGGTGGGAGGGGAATCAAATTTTTAGCGAGTTTTCCACCTGGTGTTCGACTGGAATCGAACATCTCTAAACGGCCTGATATCCGATCGAACATGTACTCGGTCGAACGCTGTTCACTCATCTCTAATAATAATGTATTTTGTACAATAAATTTAAATAATCTACCGGAATGATTTGTAAATTCTCCTTCTGGACATGGGATACAGTCATAGCAGCAGATGTGATTCCCTTCCCTGACAACTTTTTGTTTTCCTAGCTGACAACGTTCATTGCATCGACCTTTGGGGATCTAGAAATGAGTAAATAAATGAATGATATAAAGTAATAGACGGTCATTGAAACATTGAAGGTAGCAAACATGTAGAGGTTATTCCAACTGGAGACCCCATTGTAAGGATAAATCTCCCAGGGGAAAGTTGTATACTGAGTCAGTATCTGTGTCCATATAAATCCATGTGTGCCATGTAATAAGTAGTCATGTTAGGGGAGAGGACATGATGTCAGCACCAAAATCTCAAAATGGATTTTCCATACTGATGACCTACCCACAGGATAAGTCCCCAATATGAAATCTATTAAGAAATCTATTAAGATGTGTTGTCCTCATTGATTCTATCTTTGTACCATTCCAGATCTCATAAAAGACCCAACACCATAATAATCACCTCTAATATTAGTGGATTTAATTTATCTGTAAATATTACAGAGTCGGTCTCTATATATACAGTCCTATGAAAAAGTTTGGGCACCCCTATAAATCTTAATCATTTTTAGTTCTAAATATTTTGGAGTTTGCAACAGCCATTTCAGTTTGATATATCTAATAACTGATGGACACAGTAATATTTCAGGATTGAAATGAGGTTTATTGTACTAACAGAAAATGCGCAATATGCATTAAACCAAAATTTGACCGGTGCAAAAGTATGGGCACCCTTATCATTTTATTGATTTGAATTCCCCTAACTACTTTTTACTGACTTACTGAAGCACAAAATTGGTTTTGTAACCTCAGTGAGCTTTGAACTTCATAGCCAGATGTATCCAATCATGAGAAAAGGTATTTAAGGTGGCCAATTGCAAGTTGTTCTCCTATTTGAATCTCCTCTGAAGAGTGGCATCATGGGCTACTCAAAACAACTCTCAAATGATCTGAAAACAAAGATTGTTCAACATAGTTGTTCAGCGGAAGGATACAAAAAGCTGTCTCAGAGATTTAACCTGTCAGTTTCCACTGTGAGGAACACAGTAAGGAAATGGAAGACCACAGGGACAGTTCTTGTTAAGCCCAGAAGTGGCAGGCCAAGAAAAATATCAGAAAGGCAGAGAAGAAGAATGGTGAGAAAAGTCAAGGACAATCCACAGACACCTCCAAAGAGCTGCAGCATCATCTTGCTGCAGATGGTGTCACTGTGCATCGGTAACAATACAGCGCACTTTGCACAAATAGAAGCTGTATGGGAGAGTGATGAGAAAGAAGCCGTTTCTGCACGTACACCACAAATAGAGTTGCCTGAGGTATGAAAAAGCACATTTGGACAAGGCAGCTTCATTTTGGAAACAAAAATTGAGTTGTTTGGTTATAAAAAAAGGCGTTATGCATGGCGTCCAAAAAGAAACAGCATTCCAAGAAAAACACTTGCTACCCACTGTAAAATTTGGTGGAGGTTCCATCATGCTTTGGGGCTGTGTGGCCAATGCCGGCATCAGGAATCTTGTTAAAGTTGAGGGTCGCATGGATTCCACTCAGTATCAGCAGATTCTTGAGAATAATGTTCAAGAATCAGTGACGAAGTTGAAGTTACGCCGGGGATGGATATTTCAGCAAGACAATGATCCCAAACACCGCTCCAAATCCTCAGGCATTCATGCAGAGGAACAATTACAATGTTCTGGAATGGCCATCCCAGTCCCCAGACCTGAATATCATTGAACATCTGTGGGATGATTTGAAGCGGGCTGTCCATGCTCGGCCACCATCTAACTTAACTGAACTTGAATTGTTTGTCCAAAATACCTTTATCCAGGATCCAGGAACTGATTAAAAGCCACAGGAAGCGACTAGAGGCTGTTATCTTTGCAAAAGGAGGATCTACTAAATATTAATGTCACTTTTCTGTTGAGATGCCCATACTTTTGCACCGGTCAAATTTTGGTTTAATGCATATTGCGCATTTTCTGTTAGTACAATAAACCTCATTTCAATCCTGTAATATTACTGTGTCCATCAGTTATTAGATATATCAAACTGAAATGGCTGCTGCAAACACCAAAATATTTAGAACTAAAAATGATTAAGATTAATAGGGGTGCCCAAACTTTTTCATAGGACTGTATTACATTCAGGAGATACAATGTAAAATGTGACTTCTGTTATGGACAATGGTTATACCTAAGATTCCGGTTAAGTCTCATTACTTGTAGACATTTCCCAAATAAAGGACAGATTAAGGGAAGGTGAATCAAACAATACAGTAGGGAGGATCTTATCACTAAAACCTAAATAATCTCCACTCTTAGAAAATATTTAATGTCTCCCGAGGTTACTGTCCAGATGGTTATGGTTATTTTACTTATTGAATTATTTATTGTATTTTTTTCAATAAGCATATTACCTTCTAAAATCCACTTTCTCCTCTGTACTAACAGTAATATGTCCGTATAGCTGGCTGTATGTCTGGCTGAGTTCTCACCACTTGTCATATAGTCAGTATGAAATATTGTCCTCTAAACACTAGAGATGAGCAAACAGTAAAATGTTCAGGATTCGATATTCATTTTGAGTAGCCCCTCAATATTTGACTACTCGAATCGAATATTGAACCCAATTATATTCTATGGGGGAAAAATGCTTGTTTCAGGGGTAGGCAACATTCAATCAAATTATACTTACCAAGTTCACGAGTGAGGGTCGGGCTGGATCCTCCGAGAAGTCTTCTCCGTGCAGCGTCCCCGCAGCATCTTCCGGCTCTGAATTCACTTTGCCAGGCATCGGGCCTGGGCAGAGCCGACTGCGCATGCCCGCACTACAAGCGGACATGCACAGTCGGCTCTGCCCAGGCCCGATGCCTGGCAGAGTGAATTCAGAGTCGGAAGACGCCGCGGGGAAGCTGCACGGAGAAGACTTCTAAAGGTAGGAGAAGAACCAGCGTTGATTGGCCGACTGTATAGCATTCGGCCAATCGATGCTGGTTCGGCATTGAACTTTTCCATTCGAATAGCGAGTGGTATTCGATCAAGTACGAGTATTTTGAATACCATAGTATTCGATGGAATACCTACTCGGTCGAATACTACTCGCTCATCTCTACTAAACACCAAAACATGGGGGATAATAAAACTATAATGGGTAGCCAAAATCACAGGATAGATCTGAAAGGGCAAATGGAAATATTCTACTAGAAAATATTAGAGCACAACACAATGATAAAAAATGTCCTAATTTAAGCCATGTCTGAACATTAGAATCCTTTACTATCTTCTATCTAGCACAGATATTCTGTTTATGAAGAAAATCATCCAAGTCAATGTCATATTCAGTTTTTTCTAAGTGCACATTTTGATGCCAATAATTGTTGAGATTCAGTAAAGTACAGATGATATGTCTTTATAAAAAAAATAAATCCTGTCTGTGTTTCCGTCTGGAATTTTGACTCAAAAAGAGAAAGTTTTTGTTATGACTAATGTTAGGGACATCAAGGGGTCCTCATAATAGAGTATGTTGCAGAGCTCCAAATTAAATAACAGGCCTGGATGGACTACACTCATCCTTTGGGCCCTGGAGAAGACGAAGACGAAGACAGACACAGACACAGACACAGACACAGACACAGACACAGACACAGACACAGACACAGACACAGACACAGACACAGACACAGACACAGACACAGACACAGACACAGACACAGACACAGACACAGACACAGACACAGACACAGACACAGACACAGACACAGACACACACACACCTGATGGTGTATCAAGTGAGTTCTTATTTTAATGGTGCAAAAAGGTAGTTTAAATACAATACAGACAAAAGCAGGTTGGACTATTCTAATAACATGATTGGTTATAGAGTTACAACATAAGGTGTGGCACATGACTATTGGATAAGGCCTAATGTAATCTGCATCTCATTATTCCCTTCCAAACTGGGATGACCTTTCTCATGAAATAAAGAAGAATCTAAAATATTTATGTGTAAACTAACATCTTACACTAATTCTAGATGTATATATCACAGCAAGAGAGATAATGATCACATGCTGGTCTGACCACTCCGCTCTTGGGCTGATGATCAACAGGTTATAGAACCTGTTTCTACACACACCTTCAAAGATGAGACCCTTACCACAAACAGATAAGGATTTATAACCCAACCATCAACATTCCACACGCCTTATCCCCTAAAGGGGTCTCTTAGACTCTAAACAGACATTACGTATAAAGTTTATAAGAAAGAAAATTACAAGATGGCTGAAAAGGGGGGGCGGAGCCTGACCGAGTAGAGTGATGGCAGCTTAGTCTGTGAGCTCTGTCACAAGGGTCTATATATTTGCCGTTATTTCAGCATTTTTTGGCGTGAAAATGGTCAAGATAGGTGGCAACAAATCTAGTGACCACCAGGAATCCAGGGGACCCGCACATCAACAGGTAGCCAGGCAGAAATACCTGAAAAAACAGCTCTCCAACTCTCCGGCTACTACTACCAGCAAGATGGCCCCTGCAGAACGCAGTGTCGCGGAGGACATTAACCCTGACTCTGATGGGGACTGTTCTTCAATGGTTAAATAGCATCTCCAGAGGTTACCTGAAAAAGACCCTGGCTTCAGCGCTGACTCAAGCACTTGCCCCGGTAATGAGTGAGTTAGCGGAGCTTAGAACCGACTTGCGGAGCACGTCCCGCAGGGTGGACGTGATTGAATCCCGGCAGGATGAGACGCTGAAAGTGGCCTCATCCATGGCGAGCAGATTTGAAACACATGCTGATCACCTGAACACCACTTACCTGGCGATGGAGGACTTAGAAAATCGCAACCGTCGGAGAAACTTGCGCATCAGAGGCTTGCCTGAATCATACCCTCCGGAGCAGCTGCCGACCATTGCCTCCGCTATCTTTGTCACCCTGGTCGGGGGTGAAATGGCTTCCAAAATGTGCATTGAACGGGTTCACCGAGCTGTCCGTCCGAAGCCCGGTCCTGAAGAGCTGCCGAGAGATGTGGTGTGTGCGCTCCTGTCCTCTGCCCACACCACGGACCTGCTACGAGCTGCAAGGGATTGCCCTGATCTCCTGTATGAAGAATGCCCACTTCGGATTTTTCAGGACCTGGCACCTTCCACCCTACAAAAAAGGAGGCTGTTAAAGCCTCTGCTGGATCAGCTTAGAGCTAAGGGCCTGCGTTATGCCTGGCTATTCCCCTTTGGAATTTCTATCATCAAAAATGGGAGACGCTACAATGTGCACTCGCCTGCGGGCCTGGACCCGCTTTGGGCACAGCTGGATATCCCACCGGTAAACCTGCCCTCGTGGCTGCCAGTGCATGAAGAACCGATAATGATTCCCACTGCAGCTCCTGACCGACTAGACTCTCCCCGCAGGAAAGGTAGACGCAGGTCTCCTAAAAGTTCAACATCTCTGCTGAAGTCTCCGGACCTGTCGGCTGTTACAGATTCCTAAACTGACCTCCGTAAGCACTTTACTACTTGCAATTATTCCCCTCGTTACTCTCTTTTTCTCCCCTCCTCACACCCTTTCACTCCAGTAGACTGAGAGTGTTCAGTGCCGACATGTGCATGGTGCCGGGACATTTTCTTAATGAGCTGCCCTTAATTGTATTGTTTTATGCTTCACCGCAGTTCTAATTGATATTATACTGCTGCTCTGTGTCATTTTGCCTGATTTAACTGTGTTGTAACAAGTATTTATTGCCACAGGTACTTAGTAAAATGGCTGCTATTTAGCTTAATTGGACTATTGATGTTGTTTAGCTGGGCGGGAACTTTCTCTCTTCTTCTTGCTTTGAACTCCTGTTTTCCCGCTTTTCCAAGGTGTTCTCCTCTGTCTTGTATTCTACTCGCCCCCCACTCCCTCCCCCACCTCTTCTCTCCCCCGTAGTGCCGCTCGGTGCTGCAGCTCAGACTGAGTGTGGTATCTGCTTCTCCTTCTCCTGGAATGCCTCTGGGTCTCTCCATGGCACCTGTCACTCAGGTTGCCAATGCTATGCAGATACTGTATATGAGTCACGATCCATCAGTATGCTCCCATCTCACTTTCTCCTCTCTTCTCTTCCTTTCTGCTCCTGATCTTTACTGCTGCCTCTCCTGTGTCCCTCTATCTTCTCATTCTGGCTTATCTCTTCACTTTCCACTTAATTCTGGCCTCCAGCTGTTACACTGTAGTGAAGCACACATTGATCTCACCTTCATGAGGCAATGACTGCCAGCATCAGCTCATAACCACTGAGCTGCTGGTAAGCATGGCTTACTCCTCCCAGATTTTTTGTGATAGTGTCAGAGAATGTCCCTTATCTCTTGGCTGGTTTGGCCCACCTGGTGCATGTTGACTGCCCTCCATACCTTGGCCCACACTGTCATCTTACGGAGCGCTGTAATGCCCACTATAGCCTCATGCCTCCATAAACTAATTGCTGTGAGAGGGACGGGTGGAGGGGGTCTACTGTAGTAGTTAGCTTATCTCACAGACCTTGAACACTTCCATATCAGGACCTATATGCTGTAGATTCTGTCCCCAGCTAACGCGCGCCTGCTTGTCCGCGTCTTGGTGGGCTCCAGGTGGATTATCCAGTTCATCCTGATCCGAGACATCCCTTGCACTCTTGATCTTTTACTTGCCCGTATCTCGAACACCGACGTCCACTCAGCCCACCTCACCTGCTCACTGGAGTTCCGGAATAGGGTTCAAGTTTGACAGGTTTGCTGTAGATTGCTTATTGGTTGACACTGACAGCTCCTGTCATCACTCCACCTTTACTTGTTATTTGCTATCTGTTCTCGATTCTGATTTATGTTACATACGCAGGTCAGATGCAGACTGCATTTGCTGTAACCAAGCCTTGATCCTGTTTACATTTTGCGGGATAGCGCTAGGCTCTCCTTTTTGCTCCTGCGTAGATCTTTAAGTTGTTTGGACCGTACCGCGTGCCATCACGCGCCATTGTTTCTGTTAGCTCGGCAAATGTTTGACCCGTGCAGATCAGGTATTTACTCCCTCCCCGTTACACCATTTCCTCTGTGTTACCGTGTGACACGGATATGGTTGTAGGATAAGACACAGGCAGTTACACAGACTCCACTGCCTGGTTCCCATTGGTAGCAGTCTCCACCTCGGACTCGCTAAGAGTCGATCTGTTCGGACTGTTACCTCTGTTCTCATTGCTCTGTAGGTGGTTTGTTTTCTTCTGTGTGTACTTGTTTTTTTTGGTCTTTGTCCATCTCATCCCTTGTCCTCCGTCTACTCCTCCCTTCTGTTCCTCTCTTGGAATTCCCTTCCCTCCTCCCCCCTCCCAATGGCCAAATTGACCTGTTCATCTTTTAATGTCAAGGGATTTAACTCCCCACAAAAGAGGCACCATGCACTGTTATTGCTGGGTAAACAAAAAACAAACGTTTTATTCCTGCAAGAAACGCATTTCAAAGGCACCCGTATCCCTGCCCTCCCTAAGTCTTCATTCTCACAATGGTATCATAGCACTCATCCTTCCTCGGCTTCGAAGGGTGTCACAACACTGTTCCACAAAGACACTCCCTTTGAATGTAAACAACAATTTAAAGACTCAGACGGCAGGATCCTACTTCTGAAAGGCACTATAGCGTCGAAAACCTTTACCTTTGCTAATTTCTACGCACCAAACCATGGACAAATTGCTTGGGTCTTGGCCGCACTCCAAACATTGCATCTTTTTGCTGAGGGTACCATTATTCTTGGAGGGGACTTGAATGTTTCCTTTAACTGTGCTCTTGATTCCTCCTCTACCAGACCTGCTTTTTCTCAGAAGGCTTTGCGAAAGGTCTCCCTGGCGCTGCAGGACTTGAATTTGATTGACGTTTGGAGACTCCAACATCCAGCAGAAAGGG
This sequence comes from Leptodactylus fuscus, assembly GCF_031893055.1. Lineage (NCBI taxonomy): Eukaryota > Metazoa > Chordata > Amphibia > Anura > Leptodactylidae > Leptodactylus > Leptodactylus fuscus. The sequence goes on from NC_134265.1 coordinate 356,635,765, forward strand.
ACTACACTTTCTTCTCGCCCTCTAAAGGCTCCTACCATAGACTGGATTATTTGTTTATCTCCAAGGACATGTTGCCATGTGTTACTTCTTCTTCCATCGGCCTCATCACAATCTCCGACCATGCTCCAATCTACATTGACCTCTTGCTACAACATCTCCCCAAGCCGGACTGGTCTTGGAGATTAAATGAATCATTGCTGGATTCTGCAGACCATATCCAATTTCTCTCTAAACACTTGACAGACTTTTTAGAAGACGGTATTGGCCCCCCAGCTCTCTCTATTCTGCAACGCTCTCTTGAAGGGCACCCCCCTTCCCAAACAGTCACAGGAGGCACACATTGTTCTAATCCCGAAAGAGGGGAAAGACCTACTTCACTGTGGAAGCTACAGACCCATCTCCTTATTGAATCTGGACATAAAGGTCTGGGCGAAAATACTGGCCAAGCGTCTACAACCTTTCGTTCCATCACTAGTTCGGGAGGAGCAGTCTGGTTTTGTCTTGGGGAGAGAGGGTCGCCACAATACCGCCAAACTACTCCCGCTAATTCACCTGGCTCACAAACGCAAAATCCCGCTGGTCTTGCTGGGTGTTGACGCCGAAAAGGCGTTTGACAGGGTAGCGTGGGACTTTATGGTGGCGGTCCTTAAGCGATCGGGAGTTCCTGAGGCCTTCATCACCGCAATCCTTACCTTGTATGCTCAACCCACGGCCAGACTAAAAATAAACGGAATTCTCTCTGACAGCTTCAATATCTCCAATGGAACGAGACAGGGCTGCCCGCTTTCACCCACATTGTTTGTATTAGCTCTGTAACCCCTTCTGCAAGCGGTTAGACAAGATAGTAAGATCTGTGGGATGGAAACTGGCTCTCACTCGCTCCAGGCAACGGCTTATGCAGACGATGTCCTATTCGCAATTACTAACCCCACTGTCGGCCTCCCCGCGCTTGTGGACCTTCTTAACCGCTATGGCACATTCTCTGGCTACAAAGCTAATTTCCACAAATCGGAGGTACTGAATGTGACCCTACCTCCACACCTTGTCCGGTCGCTACAATCAGCTACACCTTTTGTCTGGTCCTCCGCACCTCTGAAATACCTGGGTATTCGCCTCACCTCCTCCATTGACAATCTATATGCAGCGAACTTTCCCCCTTTACTAGAGGAGTTAAAACGATCACTACAGGAATATGAGTCTTTGCCACTATCCTGGTTCGGGAGGAAAAATTTGGTCAAGGTTCACTTGTTCCCCAAGATCTTGTACAGATTTGCCATGTTGCCGATAGCCATACCGGACGCCTTCTTCAGGTCCCTGAGAAGCCTTATTTCACGCTTCATTTGGAGAGGGAAACCTCCTCGTATTTCCTGGTTACAACTGACTAAAGGGAAGAGACAAGGAGGCGTCGATCTGCCAGATGTGAGACAATACCATACTGCCATCCGCCTGCTGTGGTGGTCTGACCTAGCTGTCCCACTGCTCTCCCAGGTGCCGGCAGCCTTTTTACATGCCTGTGAGGACTCACCGCTTCCGGCGACTTTGTGGTTCCCGAAACTGGCATCCAAATCTCCCAGGAACACCTGCCCTCTTCTTCCGGTCTCCTCAGCTGCCTGGTTGGACTTATTGGAGACGCTGATGCCGAAGCCCTCACCCCTCCTACCTCTCAATCTTCTCCCTTACCTGTGTGGCCGGGGCACTATGGTCAACAAAGACATGTGGGATAAATTCAAATCCCTTTCCCTACTTGACATCACCACTCCCACAGGCCTGCTACCAGCGACCGATGTGTGCCAACTTCTTTCGGAGGTCAAACTGACGTTCTTACATAGACAACATCTGTCATCTGTCCTTGCGGATCTCCAGGGAAAATTCTCTTTCCGCACCCACCTAACGGAGTTTGAAAAATTATTGGCCTCCAAAACATTGCTACTTCGCGGTGTATCTACCTTCCTGCATCGCTTCGTGGCCCCTCCGGACCACTTCAAACCTAAGTTTGTCTCGGCATGGGAGAAGGAACTCGCCTGTCCCTGTCGCCCGACGACATAGATTCCATCCTTTCCGCTTCTCATGGCTTTTCCCCATGCATCAGGCTTCAAGAAAACAGCTACAAGCTACTTGCCCGGTGGTACCGTACTCCGGAATGGCTATTTGACAAGAAACTTCACTCTTCGGACAGATGCTGGAGGTGCTTGACAGGACCCGGCTCCTACTTACATATTTGGTGGAATTGTCCAGTCATATTCCCCTATTGGGCTGAGATCCAATCTTACATAAGGCTAGTGAGCTACCCCTACTTTCAAATCACCCCTGAGATGATTTTTCTTTCTTTACCCTCCAAGGAGTATAGTCCTTCCAAAGACAAACTTGTAACATATCTACTGTCTGCGGCAAAATCATTGATCCCGCTTTTCTGGATGCAGAGAGAATCCCCCCCGATTTCACTTTTCAAAGACAAGGTCAATCAGATCGCCAGATTTGAAGAGCTGCTTTGCTGGTCCTCTCGCACACACGATAAGTACCTTAGAATCTGGACACCCTGGCTGATACAAAAGCGCTGACTTAGCGACTGGCCTACTCTCCCTCCCCCCCCCCCCCCTCGGTCTTTGTCTCTTGTCTTACGTCTCCTCAATGTTCCTTCTCTGTCTGTGTCCTCTTTCACCTTTCTCTTTACTGTCTGTGATTTTGAAATGCTGCCTATTTGATGACTTTGTAATGTTTTCTATTTTACGCTCTTGTGAATATTGAACTTCTGCTGATTGTGTGTTGTTTCAATTCCATACACTCTGTAAGCGACAGTTCTTACGATTTCTGTATTGTTATCACTTTTTGAAAATAAATAAAACTTTTGAATAAAAAAAAAAAAGATGGCTGAAAAGAATACAAAGATGGAGGATGTGATCCCAACACTAAAGACCCCACACTAGCGGTCTTTTACCATCTTCCCTAAGTCCATAAGGATTTAGTAAACCCTCCAGGCTGTCCAATAATTTCAGAGATGAATGCTGTAACTCGGAATTTATCAGAATATATAGACATCCACCTTCAAAAACTAGTGGTTAAACTTGCTTCCTATTTACAAGACTCTTCTAGTCTATTTATGGACCTTTTACCATTAACATGGGAACCATCATACTCATGGGCTGTTCTTGATGTTGTGGCTCCATGTACAAACATTCCACATGACAAGGGTTTATCGGTAATAGCAACAGTATTAGAACAAGACCTCTTTTTCTTACTATGAGTCATCATCGACAGCAGCCTTCTCCCTGCTCTCACCTCCCCCTGTTTACACACAGCACTTAGTGAACCTCTGGTGCTCCGTGCTGGTTAAGTAGCATATCAATAAATATGAGCAAATTCAAAAACAGACGGTATGTCTGAAATAGCCTTTCTAAAGGCTATGCAAATACAGTCCTATGAAAAAGTTTGGGCACCCCTATTAATCTTAATCATTTTTAGTTCTAAATATTTTGGTATTTGCAACAGCCATTTCAGTTTGATATATCTAATAACTGATGGACACAGTAATATTTCAGGATTGAAATGAGGTTTATTGTACTAACAGAAAATGCGCAATATGCATTAAACCAAAATTTGACCGGTGCAAAAGTATGGGCACCTCAACAGAAAAGTGACATTAATATTTAGTACATCCTCCTTTTGCAAAGATAACAGCCTCTAGTCGCTTCCTGTAGCTTTTAATCAGTTCCTGGATCCTGGATAAAGGTATTTTGGACCAACAATTCAAGTTCAGTTAAGTTAGATGGTCGCCGAGCATGGACAGCCCGCTTCAAATCATCCCACAGATGTTCAATGATATTCAGGTCTGGGGACTGGGATGGCCATTCCAGAACATTGTAATTGTTCCTCTGCATGAATGCCTGAGGATTTGGAGCGGTGTTTTGGATCATTGTCTTGCTGAAATATCCATCTCCGGCGTAACTTCAACTTCGTCACTGATTCTTGAACATTATTCTCAAGAATCTGCTGATACTGAGTGGAATCCATGCGACCCTCAACTTTAACAAGATTCCTGATGCCGGCATTGGCCACACAGCCCCAAAGCATGATGGAACCTCCAACAAATTTTACAGTGGGTAGCATGTGTTTTTCTTGGAATGCTGTTTCTTTTTGGACGCCATGCATAACGCCTTTTTTTATAACCAAACAACTCAATTTTTGTTTCCAAAATGAAGCTGCCTTGTCCAAATGTGCTTTTTCATACCTCAGGCAACTCTATTTGTGGCGTACGTGCAGAAACGGCTTCTTTCTCATCACTCTCCCATACAGCTTCTATTTGTGCAAAGTGCGCTGTATTGTTGACCGATGCACAGTGACACCATCTGCAGCAAGATGATGCTGCAGCTCTTTGGAGGTGGTCTGTGGATTGTCCTTGACTGTTCTCACCATTCTTCTTCTCTGCCTTTCTGATATTTTTCTTGGCCTGCCACTTCTGGGCTTAACAAGAACTGTCCCTGTGGTCTTCCATTTCCTTACTATGTTCCTCACAGTGGAAACTGACAGGTTAAATCTCTGAGACAACTTTTTGTATCCTTCCGCTGAACAACTATGTTGAACAATCTTTGTTTTCAGATCATTTGAGAGTTGTTTTAAGTAGCCCATGATGCCACTCTTCAGAGGAGATTCAAATAGGAGAACAACTTGCAATTGGCCACCTTAAATACCTTTTCTCATGATTGGATACATCTGGCTATGAAGTTCAAAGCTCACTGAGGTTACAAAACCAATTTTGTGCTTCAGTAAGTCAGTAAAAAGTAGTTAGGAGAATTCAAATCAATAAAATGATAAGGGTGCCCATACTTTTGCACCGGTCAAATTTTGGTTTAATGCATATTGCACATTTTCTGTTAGTACAATAAACCTCATTTCAATCCTGAAATATTACTGTGTCCATCAGTTATTAGATATATCAAACTGAAATGGCTGTTGCAAACACCAAAATATTTAGAACTAAAAATGATTAAGATTAATAGGGGTGCCCAAACTTTTTCATAGGACTGTATATTCTTAGTTAAAAATCACTAGAATCAATGATAGAATCCCTTTTGATCGAATGTTGCGTACCCCTGAAACAAGCATTTCCCCCCATAGACTATATTGGATTTCGAACCCCGAACATTTTAGTGTTCGCTTATCTCTAATAAGGATCCATTGGGACCACTCTCGCCCAGGGAGGATGGGTAGAAGGCCTATAGTGGGCAAAAACTTTGTTCAAAAGTTAATTATTGCAATAACCGTTGCTAAACATTAAATAAATTACCAGGGTATGGAGAGGCAAATGTAACTAGGCTGGAAAAATCTGCCAAGGGGTAGACTGAATAATGCGAAGCAAAGCAAGAAAAGTGGATGTGCAACCCAGAACAAGGCAAGAGTTCAACAGTCTCTATGTGACATCTCTGATATCATCTTCTTCATCAATGTCTTCTTCCATTTTGGTGACTGTAAATGCCCTGAGGCATGGGGAGAATCAATACTATGTGGCTTCTGAACAGAAATCATATATTCTAGTATAGGAATCCATGATGGTACTTGCACAGGCAAGATCTCCAGGGTTGTCTAGGCAGCATCTACGTCTATTGGAGTGTATATATGTATGCAGTGGGTGTTTTTAGTATCGAGAGCTTGAATGGGAAGCCTCATGGATAAGATAACCTGTGGACCCTCACAATGTCCAGCAATGGTTGCATTATGTGACGTTTGAGCAGTGTTATGGGTGTCAAGTCTTGGAAGACCTGAATATTTGCATCTTCCAAAGTGAGGTCTGGATGTTCTCTGGCAGCTGTGATGATTTCAGTTGTATTAGCCAAGGAGAGCATACCACAGATGATGTCTCTCAGTGGATCAGCAGCAGCTGGTTTGGGCCTAACAGCTCTGTGCACCCTTTCAGTGGTGATGTTGTCTGTCTTATTCTCCCCACTAGTGATGTAAAGATGGTGAAGGTTACGTTGTGCAAGGCATTGGGGGCATATTTTTTTTTCGAGAGTCCTTGTATTCTAACATTTCTGCTGTGAGTCCTTTTCTCCAGGTCATCCAAAATTATAAAGGAACTATGCAGGTGATCAGTATGAGCTTCAAGTCTGTTTGCCATAGAATGTTTCAGCACCTTGATCTGCACACTTTCTGGTTGTTCTACTCTTCTTCCTACAGACTTCATGTTGGCACAGAGATCAGCTAACTCCACAAGTACAGGGGCTAGAGATAGAGCCTAACGGAGGAATCCTTTGGTGATTGGAGCTGGGTTTAAGTCTGCTTGGGAGCTGTTGTATCAGAGGGCTACACAGCCCTGCATGTGCTTGCCAGTGGTAGTCTGACTGCTATTAGGTACTGAGATGAGATCCTCAGACCCCTTGTGAGACCATATGCTGGTGCAGTCGGCCCTGGGTTCCTCCTAATACAGGACAATGCCAGACCTCATGTGGCTGGAGTGTGTCAGCAGTTCCTGCAAGATGAAGCCATTGAAGCTATGGACTGGCCCGCCCATTCCCCAGGCCTAAATCCGATTGAGGACATCGGGGACATCATGTCTTGCTTTATCCACCAATGTTACGTTGCACCACAGACTTTCCAGGAGTTGGCAGATGCTCAACCTCATCAGGAGCATGCCCAGGCATTGTAGGGAGGCCACACACATCTTACCTGTATTCCATATTCCATGGGTCAATATAATTACACCAGTACAGAATTCATATAGTTCTTGTATGTGTTACTAATTTTGCAGAATAAAAGTCCATTTCAGGAAAATAAAAAATCCATTATTTTTTCATTGTTATCTTCACTGTCATACATTCTTTCATTGCCATTTTTATTTTTCTATTGATTGAGCTGTTTGAGGTCTTATTTTTACGGGACAAGCTGTGCTTTCTATTGGTACCATTTTGGGTTATTTATGACTTTTTAATTCCTTTTTTTATGACATTTGCCATGTGGGTTGACTTTTATTCTTTGGTTTGACTTTTATTTTATGGTTGAGTTTTATTCTACGGTTGTTACAGACCATTCAATGGCTAATATGGGCTATTTTGTACTTTTTATTTGTAATAGAATCTAATAGAATAGAATCTTCTGATCACTGTTTTAGTGCTATAGACATCAAATCAGACTTATTAGGGTAAGTTCACACAGGGTAATTTGGTCAGGATTTTAAGGCCGTATCCGCCTCAAAATCCTGACCAAAAAGACGGCTCCCATTGAAATCAATGGGAGCCACTCAGGTCTTTTTTCCGGGAGCCGTTTGTTCCGGCTCCTGGAAAAATAAGCGAGATGCTCATTCATCATGCGGATTTGCCTCGTGATTCGGCCTGAAGACACTCCCTCCTCCCGACTAGGCCCATTCATTGGGCCTAATCCGAAGCGGATTGCGTGACTGGATGCCGGTGCAGTGCACCAGTATTCAGTCACGGCTACCCGATTTTTGGTCTGGAACCTTAGGCAGCCGCCGTCTCAGGTTCTGGACCAAAAAACCAAGAGTAAACTTACCCTAAGAGTATAAAACATAAGTAGAGGATTTCAGATCCAAGACCATGGAACAGTCCACTGGCTGCCAAAGAAGCAATATGTCCCCCTCTGAACACAGAGCAGGGATGACATAAATGGCACAGAGGTTCCTGCCATCTTTCCCTTTTTTTTTTTTTTATTATTCTCCTCCCAGTAAAGATTTAAACAAAACTAATTTTTTAGAAATTGAATACCCTGCACTTCTTATACTCACTCTTTTATAGTAAGAGATTTGTAAAGGATTTTGCTTCCCATTAATAAAAAACATGTTAATGTCATGTAATGCCTGAGCCATAATATAGACAGCAGTGTACACTTGGTAAGAAGTTGGATCATCAGGGAAATGTAAATGTGTTTCTATTTCCTTTACATCTACACAGGGATGAAGTGAACTTGTATCTCCTCCTGAAAAAAACAAAGTTCTTAAGTTTATTATTTGAAAAGCATTTGAATACAGTGATCAAGATGTCTTCTAGTATCCCATCAGATGGTTGGAAGACTATATGAGAAGTCAGAAATTCTTCCCCATTAATATTGTATCTGGGGATGGAAAACACTAGACTACAATTGGCTGGAAATCCACCGTCTTTGGAAAAAGAAAGTTCTCTTGTACGTGACCATGAACTTGGAAGTATAAGAGTCTTGTTCTTTAGGACATGAGCTACATTGTATAAAAACATCATGTAAACCATACTATAGGTGCCACATATAATAATGACATCCGTAGAGGATTTCTGTAATACTTTAGGGACATTGTTATAGTTAGTCTTAGATACAAGAATGGTGAACTCCACACAAATCTGATGAGATGTAAATTGTCGGATTATCTGCTGTAACTCCTGCCGTCCACTCTCATCATCTGATGTGATAATCCCAACCCAATTCCACTGGAATCTTTCCAGAAGCTTCACAAATGCTGAAAATTGTATCTTGTCATCTGGGACTGTTCGAAAGAAGTTTGGGTAAAGCCTTTTATCACTTAGATGAGGATCTCTTGCCCCATAACTGATCTAGGAGAAAGAAAAGGTAATAACTAGAGATGAGCGAACACTAAAATGTTCGAGGTTCGAAATTCGATTCGAACAGCCGCTCAATGTTCGTGTGTTCGAACGGGTTTCGAACCCCATTATAGTCTATGGGGAACAGATACTCGTTAAGGGGGAAACCCAAATCCGTGTCTGGAGGGTCACCAAGTCCACTATGACACCCCAGGAAATGATGCCAACACCTCTGGAATGACACTGGGACAGCAGGGGAAGCATGTCTGGGGGCATCTAACACACCAAAGACCCTCTATTACCCCAACATCACAGCCTAACAACTACACACTTTACACACTCAATACCACCTCTCTGACAGTAGGAAAACACCTTGAAACATGTGTATTTGGCACTTGCAGTGAGGAGAGCTTGTCACCAGCAGTGAATTTGGCCCTTGTAGTAAGTTGAGGTTGGCACCAACATTTGTTTTGAAAATCAGGGTGGATTGAGCCTCTAACCAGCAGAGTTTGGGCAAATTCATGGTGGAGGGAGCCTCTAAACACCCCAGTTTGGGCAAATTCATGGTGGAGGGAGCCTCTAAAAACCCCAGTTTGGACCAATTCATGGTGGAGGGAGCCTCTAACCAGCCCAGTTTGGGCAAATTCATGGTGGAGGGAGCCTCTAAAAAACCCAGTTTGGACCAATTCATGGTGGAGGGAGCCTCTAACCAGCCCAGTTTGGGCAAATTCATGGTGGAGGGAGCCTCTAAAAAACCCAGTTTGGACCAATTCATGGTGGAGGGAGCCTCTAACCAGCCCAGTTTGGGCAAATTCATGGTGGAGGGAGCCTCTAAACAGCCCAGTTTGGGCAAATTCATGGTGGAGGGAGCCTCTAAACAGCCCAGTTTGGGCAAATTCATGGTGGAGGGAGCCTCTAACCAGCCCAGTTTGGACCAATTAATGGTGGAGGGAGCCTCTAAACAGCCCAGTTTGGACCAATTCATGGTGGAGGGAGCCTCTAAAAAACCCAGTTTGGACCAATTCATGGTGGAGGGAGCCTCTAAACAGCCCAATTTGGGCAAATTCATGGTGGAGGGAGCCTCTAACCAGCCCAGTTTGGACCAATTCATGGTGGAGGGAGCCTCTAAACAGCCAAGTTTTGGGAAATTCATGGTGGAGGGAGCCTCTAACCAGCCCAGTTTGGACCAATTCATGGTGGAGGGAGCCTCTAAACAGCCCAGTTTGGGCAAATTCATGGTGGAGGGAGCCTCTAACCAGCCCAGTTTGGGCAAATTCATGGTGGAGGGAGCCTCTAACCAGCCCAGTTTGGACCAATTAATGGTGGAGGGAGCCTCTAAACAGCCAAGTTTGGACCAATTCATGGTGGAGGGAGCCTCTAAAAACCCCAGTTTGGACCAATTCATGGTGGAGGGAGCCTCTAACCAGCCCAGTTTGGGCAAATTCATGGTGGAGGGAGCCTCTAAACAGCCCAGTTTGGGCACATTCATGGTGGAGGGAGCCTCTAACCAGCCCAGTTTGGACCAATTAATGGTGGAGGGAGCCGCTAAACAGCCCAGTTTGGACCAATTCATGGTGGAGGGAGCCTCTAAAAACCCCAGTTTGGACCAATTCATGGTGGAGGGAGCCTCTAACCAGCCCAGTTTGGGCAAATTCATGGTGGAGGGAGCCTCTAACCAGCCCAGTTTGGACCAATTAATGGTAGAGGGAGCCGCTAAACAGCCCAGTTTGGACCAATTCATGGTGGAGGGAGCCTCTAACCAGCCCAGTTTGGACCAATTCATGGTGGAGGGAGCCTCTAACCAGCCCAGTTTGGACCAATTAATGGTGGAGGGAGCCTCTAAACAGCCAAGTTTGGACCAATTCATGGTGGAGGGAGCCTCTAAAAACCCCAGTTTGGACCAATTCATGGTGGAGGGAGCCTCTAACCAGCCCAGTTTGGGCAAATTCATGGTGGAGGGAGCCTCTAACCAGCCCAGTTTGGACCAATTAATGGTAGAGGGAGCCGCTAAACAGCCCAGTTTGGACCAATTCATGGTGGAGGGAGCCTCTAACCAGCCCAGTTTGGACCAATTCATGGTGGAGGGAGCCTCTAACCAGCCCAGTTTGGACCAATTAATGGTGGAGGGAGCCTCTAAACAGCCAAGTTTGGACCAATTCATGGTGGAGGGAGCCTCTAAAAACCCCAGTTTGGGCACATTCATGGTGGAGGGAGCCTCTAACCAGCCCAGTTTGGACCAATTAATGGTGGAGGGAGCCGCTAAACAGCCCAGTTTGGACCAATTCATGGTGGAGGGAGCCTCTAAACAGCCAAGTTTGGACCAATTAATGGTGGAGGGAGCCTCTAACCAGCCCAGTTTGGACCAATTAATGGTGGAGGGAGCCTCTAAACAGCCAAGTTTGGACCAATTAATGGTGGAGGGAGCCGCTAAACAGCCCAGTTTGGACCAATTCATGGTGGAGGGAGCCTCTAACCAGTCCAGTTTGGACTAATTAATGGTGGAGGGAGCCTCTAACCAGCCCAGTTTGGACCAATTAATGGTGGAGGGAGCCTCTAAACAGCCAAGTTTGGACCAATTAATGGTGGAGGGAGCCGCTAAACAGCCCAGTTTGGACCAATTCATGGTGGAGGGAGCCTCTAAAAACCCCAGTTTGGACCAATTCATGGTGAAGGGAGCCTCTAAACAGCCCAGTTTGGGCAAATTCATGGTGGAGGGAGCCTCTAACCAGCAGAGTTGGTGGAAATCAGGGTGGAGGGAGCCTCTAACCAGCAGAGTTGGGGGAAATCAGGGTGGAGGGAGCCTAGTATTAGCAGAATTGTGCAACGCTTATGGTGGATGAGTATGAGGATGCGGAGGAATTGGAGAGGTTGAGTACAGACATGGAGTTTCATGTTGGGGTGCTTTACACAGGTGGGCACAAAAATGACGGCTCTACCCAGTGGTGGTTCATTTTTATCAAAGTGAGCCGGTCGGCACTCTCAGCTGACAGACGGGTGCGCTTGTCAGTGATGATGCCACCGGCTGCACTGAACACCCTCTCAGATAGGACGCTGGCGGCAGGACAGGACAGCACCTCCAAGGCATATAGGGCAAGTTCAAGCCACAGGTCCAACTTCGACACCCAATACGTGTAGGGCGCAGAGGGGTCGGAGAGGACAGGGCTGTGGTCGGAAAGGTATTCCCGCAACATGCGCCTATACTTCTCACGCCTGGTGACACTAGGACCCTCCGTGGCGGCACTTTGGCGAGGGGGTGCCATCAAGGTGTCCCAGACCTTAGACAGTGTGCCCCTCGTTTGTGTGGACCGGTGAGAACTTGGTTGCCTACTGGAGGAACTGCCCTCCCTGCCGCCAACGTCACATGCTGGAAACATCTCCATCATATTCTGCACCAATTGCCTGTGGCAAGCATTGATGCGATTGGCCCTCCCCTCTACCGGAATAAAAGACGAGATGTTGTTTTTATACCGGGGGTCAAGGATAGCAAAGATCCAGTACTGGTTGTCCTCCATGATTTTGACAATACGCTTGTCGGTTGTAAAGCACCCCAACATGAACTCAGCCATGTCTGCCACAGTGTTAGTTGGCATGACTCCTCTGGCCCCACCGGAAAGTTCAATCTCCATTTCCTCCTCATCCTCCATGTCTACCCATCCGCGCTGCAACAATGGGACGATTCGAAGTTGCCCGGAAGCCTCCTGTATCACCATCACATCATCGGACAACTCTTCTTCCTCCTCCTCCTCCTCCTCCATTAAACGCAGTGAAGCGGACAGATGTGTGGACCTACTCTCCAGCTGTGACGGATCGGATGCTATCCCTAACTCCTCTGTGTGATCTGAGTTATCCCTGATGTCAATCAGGGATTCTCTCAGAACACACAAGAGCGGGATTGTAAGGCTCACCATCGCATCCTCAGAGCTCACCCTCCTTGTGGACTCCTCAAAGACCCGTAGGATGTCACAAAGGTCTCTCATCCATGGCCACTCATGGATGTGAAACTGAGGCAGCTGACTTTGTGGCACCCTAGGGTTTTGTAGCTGGTATTCCATCAAAGGTCTCTGCTGCTCAACCACTCTATTCAACATCTGAAACGTTGAGTTCCAGCGTGTGGGGACGTCGCACAAAAGCCGGTGTTGTGGCACATGCAGGCGTTGCTGGAGAGATTTTAAGCTAGCAGCGGCTACTGTCGACTTGCGAAAGTGGGCGCACATGCGCCGCACTTTCACCAGTAGCTCTGGAACATTGGGGTAGCTCTTTAGGAAACGTTGCACCACTAGGTTGAAGACGTGGGCCAGGCATGGAACATGTTGGAGTCCGGCAAGCTCCAGAGCTGCTACCAGGTTCCGGCCGTTATCACAAACGACCATGCCTGGGCCCAGGTGCAGCGGCTCAAACCATATTGCCGTCTCATCGAGGAGGGCATCCCTCACCTCAGAGGCAGTGTGCTGTCTGTCCCCCAAGCTGATCAGCTTCAGCACAGCCTGCTGACGTCTACCAACGCCAGTGCTGCAACGTTTCCAACTCGTAGCTGGGGTCAATCTAACAGCGGAGGAGGAGGCGGTGGCGGAGGAGGAGGCGGTGGCGGAGGAGGAGGCGGTAGAGGAGGAGGAGGAGGGGGGTGTTCTTCTCGTGTCCCTGCCAGGAATGTTAGGCGGGGAGACGAGGTACACCGGGCCAGTTTGGTAAGCAGTCCCAGCCTCAACTACATTCACCCAGTGTGCCGTCAGTGAAATGTAGCGTCCCTGTCCGCATGCACTTGTCCACGCGTCGGTGGTCAAGTGGACCTTTGTGCAAAGCGCGGAACTAAGGGCCCGCCTGATGTTGAGTGACACGTGCTGGTGCAAGGCGGGGACGGCACACCGGGAGAAGTAGTGACGGCTAGGGACGGCATAGCGAGGTGCCGCAGTTGCCATCAGGTCCAGGAAGGCGGGAGTTTCAACAAGCCGGAACGCCAACATCTCCTGGGCCAGCAGTTTAGCGATGTTGGCGTTCAAGGCTTGCGCGTGTGGGTGGTTAGCAGTGTATTTCTGCCGCCGCTCCAATGTCTGAGAGATGGTGGGTTGTTGTAAAGAAACGCCTGATGGTGCCTTTGATGGTGCAGGAGAAGGAGATAAGACAGGACCAGGGGAGGATGAGGTAGAAGTCAACAAAGTGGCGGAGGCAGATGAAGTGGTGTCCTGGCTCGTCCTCTGGAGTGCATCGCCAGCACAGTCAGCAGTGGCAGTGGCAGAGGCAGAGGCAGTGGCAGTGGCGTGAACGGCAGGCGGCCTTTGTCCTGCCGTTGCTGCCTGCCACTGATTCCAGTGCTTGGATTCCAAATGACGGCGCATTGAAGTGGTGGACAGGTTGCTCTTCTCAGAGCCCCTAATCAATTTCGAGAGGCAAATTGTGCAGACAACACTATATCTGTCCTCGGCGCATTCCTTGAAAAAACTCCACACCTTCGAGAAACGTGCCCTCAAGGTGGGAGTTTTTCGGGGCTGGGTACGAACTGGAACATCTTGGGAGATTCCGGGTGTGGCCTGGCTTCGCCTAAGCTGCTGACCTCTGCCTCTGCCTCTAGCTACCCTTTTTGGTGCTGCACCTGCCTCAACATCCACACTACTTTCCCCGCTTGACATCCCCCCTGTCCAGGTCGGGTCAGTGTCCTCATCATCCACCACTTCCTCTTCCAACTCCTGTCTCATCTCCTCCTCCCGCACAATGCGCCGGTCAACTGGATGCCCTGACGGCAACTGCGTCACATCATCGTCGATGAGGGTGGGTTGCTGGTCATCCACCACCAAATCGAACGGAGATGGAGGAGACTCTAGTGTTTGAGCATCTGGACACAGATGCTCCTCTGTTAGGTTCGTGGAATCGTGACGTGGAGAGGCAGGTTGAGGGACAATGAAAGGAGCGGAGAACAGCTCTGGGGAGCAGGGACAGTTTGGGTTATTGTTCTGTAAAGCTTCGGAATTTTGGGAGGAAGGAAGACAAGACTGTTGGGTAATAGGAGGAGAGGAGGCAGAGTCTGACTGGCTGCTGGACAATGTGCTGTAAGCGTTCTCTGACAGCCATTGCAAGACCTGTTCCTGGTTCTCGGGCCTACTAAGGTTTGTACCCTGCAGTTTAGTTAATGTGGCAAGCAACCCTGGCACTGTGGAGTGGCGCAATGCTTGCTGCCCCACAGGAGTAGGCACGGGACGCCCTGTGGCTTCACTGCTACCTTGCTCCCCAGAACCATTCCCCCGACCTCGCCCACGGCCTCGTCCACGTCCCTTTCCGGGAGCCTTGCGCATTTTGAATTCCTAGTTAGAAATTGGCACTGTATACCAGTAGTAAAAATTGTGGGTGCACGTAACCCCAATATATTCTTTGAATTACCAGTCAGAAACTGGCACTATATGGCAGTAGCAAGAAATGAGGGTATTTGTATTCCCAATATATTCTTTGAATTCCCATTCAGACACTGGCACTATATGGCAGTAGCAAGAAATGAGGGTATTTGTATTCTCAATATATTCTTTGAATTCCCAGTCAGACAATGGCACTGTATACCAGTAGTAAAAATTGTGGGTGCACGTAACCCCAATATATTCTTTGAATTCCCAGTCAGACACTGGCACTATATGGCAGTAGCAAGAAATGAGGGTATTTGTATTCCCAATATATTCTTTGAATTCCCAGTCAGACAATGGCACTGTATACCAGTAGTAAAAATTGTGGGTGCACGTAACCCCAATATATTCTTTGAATTCCCAGTCAGACAATGGCACTGTATACCAGTAGTAAAAATTGTGGGTGCACGTAACCACAATATATTCTTTGAATTACCAGTCAGAAACTGGCACTATATGGCAGTAGCAAAAATAGTGGGTGTATATAGCCCCAATTCTATTGCTAGGGGACTTGCAGGGTATTTCTGGGGTGAAGGTGGGGGGGCACACCGTTGGAACGGGTATCGGGGGTATATATCGGGTATACGGGAATACACTGACAGTGTATTCCATTCAGGATCCTGGGAAAGCTGGGTTGCGGCGATTGAGCCCGTCAGTGCCACGTTACACTGACAAGCTTCTCCCTGGAATTTAGCTCTTACAAGAGCTGTTGGTTGTCTTCTCCTTCCTATCCTAGCCTGTCCCTGCCTACCCAGAATCTAAGCCCTAGCTAGCTGGACGGAAACTTCCGTCCTCGGTGAATTGCAAGCTCAGAATGACGCGAACCTGGGCGGCGCTGTTCTTTTAAATTAGAGGTCACATGTTTTTGGCAGCCAATGGGTTTTGCCTACTTTTTTCAACGTCACCGGTGTCGTAGTTCCTGTCCCACCTACCCTGCGCTGTTATTGGAGCAAAAAAGGCGCCAGGGAAGGTGGGAGGGGAATCGAGTAATGGCACACTTTACCACGCGGTGTTCGATTCGATTCGAACATGCCGAACAGCCTAATATCCGATTGAACATGAGTTTGATAGAACACTGTTCGCTCATCTCTAGTAATAACAGCTGTGTCCATATTACATGACGCTATAGCGTTGAAAGGAACCAGTCAGGATTTAGATGGGAAAATCTGCCACTGATACCATAGTCTTACGTCATATCTCCAAACCATCACCACCTTGCCAAGTGTTTGATCTGTGATAACTGCTGTTTCCGATACAAGTCTGTCATAGCTTAGTACTAACAATGGGTGAACTTCTGTATCTTCTGTATAATATAGCAGACACCCGTCGGCTTTGATGACCGCCCTATTAAACTGGTTAATATAATGGATCAGGCCACAGGACAAGCATGACCGAGTGGTGGCAGTGGTGGTAGCTGTGACAACATTAGTGACAGTACAGAATGGAATTAAAAATCAAAGTTCATACACAGCTCACCCATATGGCAACTATCAAAATTTTGACCATGTCACTCCGATGCTCAGGGAAATTACCTTGGTCTCTAAGGCAAGCAACCCAGTATCCACAAACAAATACGATTCCAGCACAAGGCAAATATTCCATAAATAAAATGTAAGTTTTAATTTTCAACTAAAAACATCTTCAAATTGTGATCAATGGCACTTACAGGTTCGAGGTGTGCAGATGAGATCATTGTCACACACAAAGCTAGGGGGCTAGGGGGGAAGTTCAGTGCGTCCCAATCCCTCAGCGCGGATGGGGCGAAAGGGAGGAGGAAATGGAGAGTGACCCTTCCAGTGGGGGCAGTGAAGTCATGCCAACTAACACTCTGGCACACATGGCTGACTTCATGTTGGGCTGCTTTTCAAGTGACAAACACATTGTCAAAATCCTGGAGAGCAACCAATACTGGATTTTTGCAATCCTCGACCCTCGGTATAAAAATAATATATTGTCTTTCATTCCGGTAGAGGGGAGGGCCAATCACATTCATGATTGCCACAAACAACTTGTGCAAAATATGGTGGAAATGTTTCCATCAACTCTCGGCGGCAGAGAGGACAGTTCCTCCAAGAGGCTAACAACTGCCATACCCACCAGGGACACACTCTCCAAGGTGTGGGACACCTTAATGGAACCCCCTCGCCAAACTACCGCCACTGAGGGGCCTAGTGTCACCAGGAGGGATAAGTATAGGCGCATGTTGCAGGAATACCTGGCCGACCACAGCGACCGATGCCTGGCAGAGTGAATGAAGAGCCGGAAGAGCCAGAAGATGCTGCGGGGAAGCTGCATGGAGAAGATTTCTAAAGGTAGGAGAAGAACCAGCGTTGATTGGCCGACTGTATAGCATTCGGCCAATCAATGCTGGTTCTGCATAGAACTTTTGCATTCGAATAGCGAGTGGTACTCGATCGAGTACGAGTATTTCAAATACCATAGTATTCGATCGAATACCTACTCGATCAAGTACTACTTGCTCATCTCTACTGATTGTTCATTATGACTACACATGGTTGGAAATGGATTGTCTTCGCCTCCTAGCAAACGCAGAAGGGTTAACAGAGCAAAAACACCAGACACAACGCGACAGTCAACGCTGCGACACATACCTGAAGTTGACACTGACAACATTACCCCTCCTACCTCACAAAATTCCACCTAGAGACCTCGACCAGACAATAGTGCACAGCCAGCAGACTGTCCCATACCACAGCCAAGAGCTGACGTTGTTCATCCGGCAAACATTCCTGCCAAGCAGAGAAGTGATAGTGCTATAGGCACAGACAGAGATGAATTTATAAACGTCTATACAGTTTTTGCATGTAATTTGTCACCGGATCAAGAACCAGGTGGACATTTTTCACTCATTAAAACTGGGAATCTTAGAGCCGAGGTGCACATTGCAGTGCCAATACCCCACACAGTGAATATGATAGTTTACTTTATACATACAAATATTGTGGAGATTAACAACCGAAGAGAGATCGTGTGCAATTTTTGATTAAACATTCCCTGCCATTTACAGAAATGAATCATCTACAACTGACAATTCTCACTAAATCTGACCCATATATCAACCGTATATATTTGCCGGTGTATTTCCATGTGACTTTCTACCGGATGAGCCTGTGGTACAGCAACCTGCCGTGTACATCGGCAATACAGATGATTCACGTAAATGTGGTTCGCACTGGGTGCTAATGATACTGTATCATGATGCCGCTATATTTTTTGACTCACAGATTTTTGCTGACTTTTGAGATGTCCCCTCGGAGCTTTGTCCAGTTTATTAGAAAGGAATTGTAAGAGATCTATCTATCAAAATAGACAATTACAATCATTTAAAACCTCTGTTTGTGGTGCCTACACCTTGTTCATTTTATACCATTTACCCCAAGGTGTCACTTATAAGAAGGTTTTAGACTTGTTTAATAAAAAATGCTCCCATAATGATAAAGCAGTTATTTCTAATACAACATCCGCCAGCCTTAGATGCTAAATGCACATACCCCTGTATATTTAAACAAACCTGCAGGGCTCATCATTGATTGAGTGACAATTAAGTAGAAGAAAGAAACTGGAATGTCCTAGAGAGCTCCGATGATTGAGTGAAATTTAGGCGTGGAGAAATCCACTGGAATGTCTACAGAGCGTCTTTGATTGAGTGACAATTATGGGAATGTGGGTAAATGTATTGATATGTGACTATTAGAGATGAGCGAGTAGTATTCGATTGAGTAGGTATTCAATCAAATATTACAGTATTCAAAATACTCATACTCGATCGAGTACCACTCGCTAATCGAATGGAAAAATTTGATGCAGAACCAGCGTTTTTGGCCGAATGCTATACAGTCGGCCAATCAACGTTGTTTCTTCTCCTACCTTTAGAAGCCTTCGCGCAGCGTCCCCGCAGCGTCTTCTGGCTCTGAATTCACTCTGCCAGGCATCGGGCCTGGGCAGAGCGGACTGCGCATGCCCGCGCTACAAGAAAATGGCCACTTTGACTGTAAGCGGGGACGCTGCACGGAGAAGACTTCTCGGAGAATCCAGCCCGACCCTCACTCGTGGACTTTGTAAGTGTAATTTGATCGAACGTTGCCTACCCCTGAAACGAGCATTTTCCCCCCACAGAGTATAATAGGATTCGATATTCGATTCGAGTAGTCGAATATTGAGGGGCTACTCAAAACGAATACCGAATATCGAGTATTTAACTACTTGCTCATCTCTAATGACTATCAGATACATTTTTTCAGATACATTCTGCTGATATAGCTAATATTTTGCATGATACAATAAAGGGGGAGAGGGCTCCCTGCTTCTTTACAATGCTTCTGTCCACTCATTGTGTGGTGCAAAATATTGACTTTATTAACTCTTTATCTATCATGTGCATATTATTATATAATGTAATTCATACGCGCAATAATGATTTGTTGAATAAACTTTTTGAAACATTACGTTATTGCCTGTTTAATCCATATACAGCCATTAGCTAATAACTCGCTCTGAAAATACATTCCCTTCACACATGTAATATAGCGCCACACCTAGCTATAAGCCCCCAAGACATACCACATGTCAGGGCATGTCAATAAGCCCTGGAGTTGGATGGGGAGACCTGTCAACGCTCAAAGGAAAGGGGGCGTAATGGGGTGTGTTGGGGCGTGTTGACGAGAAGTGTTTTTGGAAACTAAGGGGGTGTGGTACCTGTCAACTTTAAAGAAAAGAGGTGTCGTGGGGGTGTATAGATGAAAAGGTGCTATGCTTTACTACTGACTACTGACCCCATAGATTATATTAGGGTCCATGTGCCTTCCACGCACTGCCCGCACAAATCATTATAGTCTTTGGGGTCTGTGCGCTTTGACAGCACAGCACTTGCAACTGTGATTGTATTCCATCCGGGGGGTCTCCATGCGGACTCTCCCCAGACGGAATACATATGCTAGTGTGAACCGGGGTAAGATACTGTTCACACCTTCATTCCTCACAGCTGTAAGATGATCTCCTATTCAGCTCTTTTCCTATAGGGGTGTAAAAACACAGAAATCCGGAATAAGCTCCATTTATTTTTATTTTTTTTTAAATTCTTTATTTAGTCAATTTTTCAGTTTTTACATTTTACATGCCAAAGATGAGAGCAATAATAAAGGCAACCAAAAAGGTGTAGAGTTAGCAGATAACAACAAAAGAAAAACAGTACACAGCCTTCGTAAACAATAGACAGTATACAATATAAAGCACAATAAAGTATATAAATAGTAGATCAACAGCTACCTTCAAGAAGTTAAATCAAAGGGACATCCAAATGTCTATGCAGGATTCACGATATAGATAATGAGTAATAGAAGAATCCAAATAACATTCAATCAAAATAATTAGCGACAAACTAAGATTAAATACTAAGCAAGGACCCCTGGGGGATTTAAAATATCTAGATAGGTACTAACTAGAGTAAAGTAGAAATAGAATAAAATAAAAGATAAAATAAAATCAAATAAAATAAGATAAAGGGTAAAGGGTAAGAAGGAGGGGGGGATTGGGGAGGGAAGGGAGGATCATAAAAAGAAAAAAGGAAAAAGAAGATAATCCAGAATTGATATCAACCATATAGGATTAATTGGCGCAGATAGTCTGGGCCATTAACAAATGAGGCCCATGGCTTCCAAATCTTGAGAAACTTAACGTGAGATCTGGTAGTCCAACTCATGATTTCTTCAAATCTATAGATTTGAAAGGATTTTTCAAACCAGTGCCTAATTGGTGGTACGTCTTGTTGCAGCCAATATAGGGGTATCAAAGATTTTGCAGCTTCCAATAAAATCATAACTAGATCTTGCGAGGGGAAATTTATATGGTCAGGTGGTAAGGAGAGGAGGGCCAGTTCTGGTGATAGGCGAGGACAAGAACCAACTATGCGTTTGATATGTTTCTCAATCTGCAACCAATATGTATTAATCTTCTCACACGACCACCAGATATGAAGGTGTGTACCTGGTGAGGTACCACACCGCCAACACAAGTCATCATCCGACAGTTTCTGTCTATGAAGCCATACTGGAGACCTATGCCATCTTGATATTATCTTAAAATGAGTTTCTTGAAGTCTCACACATGGCAGTGGGCCTAGTGAGTTGGAGAGTATAAGCTTAGTGTCAGCTTCATCAAAAGTCCGATCTAATTCGTCTTCCCAAGCGACCAGATACTTAGGTTTCTCAAACTTTGGTGCATGTGTCAGGAATTTCCTACACTGGGATATTGATAAGGACGTTGAGTCTTTTTGGGTTAAAGCAGATTCGAAGGGAGTCAATTTACTACAAGGTTCAAAGCTAGACAACAATTTTAGTAAGGAAGATCTAATTTGAGCGTGATGTAAAAAATTGAGAGGAGTATCAGGAAGCAAGAGTTGCAATGCTGAGATTGCCAGGGGTTTACCTTCGCTATACATATCTGCAACAGTGAAATCTGCGAACTTGCTCCAAATGCCAAGCTCTCTACCATCAAAGTGTGGTAGTATTTGCGGAATGAGGCATGCCGGCATAACCGGCGAGACCATTGGGGACAACATATCGTGAGCTCCCCTCCAAGTCAAGAGAATCCCAGAGAGCAACGGGTCTCGCGACATTGGGTGTGAGATAGCAGATCTTGGAAACCAGAGAAGTTGATCTAAGTCTGGGCCAAAATGTAAGGTCATTAGCATAGGTAGCATTTGAGTCTTCTTAGATGATATGTAACTACACCATCGAGACAACTGGACAGCATTATAATATGATTCAACATCAGGGAGGCCCAAACCCCCCTCCGACCTTCTTTTAGCCAAAGTTTGGTAAGCTATCCTAGGGCGCTTACCCTTCCACAAGAAGGATGAAAAAGTACGCTTAACATTAGTAAAGAAGGAAGAGGGCAATGCAATTGGCAACATCTGGAATAAATATGTTATTTTTGGCAAAATATACGTTTGAAGCAAATTTTTCCTGCCTAGCCAGGAAAGGTATGGCAAATCATATTTGGATAATAGCTGTTTGACAGAGTGCAGCAGAGGTTCGTAATTCAGGTCATATATCCTATCTATATTAGACGGGAGTTGTATCCCAAGGTATTTCAGAGAAGTATCTTTCCAAGAGAATGGGAGAGACTTTTGCAGGCATTGTTGGAGATCTATTGGAACAGAAATATTCAAAATTTCTGATTTGCCTGCATTAATTTTGTAATTTGAAATTATACTAAATTCAGCTATCAGATCCATTAATCATGGTAGTCCTTTTTCTGGGTTCGTAAGTAAGAACAGTACGTCATCTGCAAATGCTACTGAATGTAGAACAGACGAATTAATTGGGAAACCGTTTATGTCAGGGTGTTGTCTCACTTTCTGTAATAATGTCTCCAACACCAAGACAAAAAGGGTGGGAGATAGTGGATAGCCCTGCCTCGTACCATTGGATATTTTAAAATAATCGGAAAGTACTCCATTAATTTTAAGTCTAGCCGTTGGATAGGAATAAAGTGTCAGAATAGCTTTTATGAAGTTTTGTGGGACACCAAATGCAGATAATGCAGCAGCCATAAAACCCCAATCTACCCTGTCGAATGCTTTTTCAGCATCTATCCCCAGGAATAACAGGGGGACCGAATCTCTCCTAGCTACCGAGATCGTGTGCAAGAGCTTAATAGTATTTTCCTTGCCCTCTCTCCCCTTCACAAAACCCACCTGCTCCTCGTGAAGGAGAGAGGGGAGCAAGGGACTCAGTCGTCTGGCCAAGATCTTGGCCCAGATCTTCAAATCTGTGTTTAACAGTGAAATCGGCCTATAGCTGCTGCATGCTTTTGGATCTTTATTCTCTTTGTATATGAGCGTAATGTGCGCTTCCTGTGTTTGGGAGTGCATGGGCTGACCCTGTAACAGAGAATTGCAAAATCTAGTCAGAAATGGGAGTAAGATAGATTCAAAAGAAAGGTAATATAAAAGTGGCAACCCATCAGGTCCAGGGCTTTTGTTTTTGGCGAAGCTCCTTAGTACCAAGGATACTTCCTCAGAAGTAATCGGAGCAAGTAATGATTTTTGCTGGTGGTCAGAAATTTTAGGGAGTTGGAGGGAGGATAGGAATTCAGAAGTAAGCTGATGTTTATGTTGAACATCTAGAGGAGTATCAGAGGCGGATAAATTATATAAATCCTCATAAAACTTATGGAAGGCTTTGGCAATCTGGATAGTATCCGAAGAAATAGATCCATCTTGAGTGGTTATAGAAGAGATGTGTGAGGACAATCTCTCCTTCTTTAACATCGCCGTCATTAGTTTGCCACCTTTATTGCCATGGGCATATAATTTAGTCTTTGAATAAAGGAGGCTTTTAGCAGCAGAAAAATTCAAAAGTGATTTGAGTTTCTCTCTCAATGTGGTAAGTTTAAGAAGATCAGCTCTGAGTCGGTGTAGCTTATGGACACGCTCAAGAGCTGATATCTGAGCCAAAAGAGAATCAATGTCTTTTTGGCGCGACTTCTTAAGGGCTGAGGCTTTAGAGATGAATAAACCTCTTATAAAGGGTTTATGTGCTTCCCACAGAGTAGAAGTAGAAACATCTTCAGTGTCATTAATAAGAAAAAAGGAGGAAAGTTGCTCCGCAAAAAACTCCTTAGTAGCAGAATCGTCTAATATGGACTCATTGAGTCTCCAAGACCATTGGGGCCTAACCATATGTGTCAGTGTAAATGTTGTAGCAACCGGTGCGTGATCTGAAATATCCACATTGCCAATAACCGAACCAAGTATATGCGGAAGAAGGGTCTTAGATGCCATAAGGTAGTCTAGCCTCTGATAAGTATCATGGGGAACAGCATAAAAGGTATAGTCTTTGGAGGCGGGATGCGCAGTCCTCCAAGTATCAACTAAGTGAACCGATTCCAGTTCGGACAACATTTTCCTCATTCTTTTTTGCGCTATAGCAGACTTACCAGTGGAAGCATCTAACAATGGGTTCAAAGTAGCGTTAAAGTCCCCTCCCAAAATAATTTCTCCCTCAGCAAATAAGGATAATGTATGTAGGGTGGCGGTTAGCCATCCGACCTGGTATTGGTTAGGGGAGTATATTGAAGCCAACGTAATTGGTTTGGAAGCTAAAAAGCCTTTGATAAAAACATACCTCCCTTCATCATCATGAAGTTGCTGTTTTACCACCAACGGCACATTTTTCTTAACTGCAATGGCTACACCTTTTGAGGAAGATTTAGGGTGGCAAGAATAAAACCATTGAGTATAGCCTCCCTTAGGAAAGGAAGGAATCCTAGACGCCTTATAGTGCGTCTCTTGTAGCAATAAAACATCCGCTTTAAGTTTCTTAGCTAAAGCCAAAACACTACGACGTTTATTAGGAGAATTCAATCCCTTAACATTGAAGGTAGTCACTGTAAGGGTAGCTGCAGAAGTCCGATCATCACGTTCGGAAAGTCCGAGAGTGTGGGACATGACTAAGAGGATCTATAGAGCACTCACAATATAATGGGATAGATGCAAGAAGCTACCAACAATCCTACACTGAATATCATCAAAAGAATACCAAAAACAAATAGAAAGGGGGGGGGGGGAGGGGGAGGGGAATGAAGCAGGTCAGGAATACAAGGATCTGGGAAGGAAATAAAGAATAACTAGATATGTAAGTCCAAGGGACCTTATAGCTTAGTTTAGTACTGTTTTTTAGCTGTGTTACAGTATCGTCTGCTGTCGCAGACTTAGAAACTGTCTAATACAACAGGACAACTGGTCAAACAGTTGTAAATCACGGGGGAGGATTAATTCGTCTGATCGGACACAGGCTTGGGAAAGCCGTCTACAGAAAAATTCAAAGAATTGACACCATGAATTATGAATACAAAAAAGGATGGGGTGGGGAGAAGAGATGTGGAGAGGGTACGCGGAGAAAAGCCTCATATTATCTTCATATAAAGCTTATAAAGCGTATATAAACTCTGAGAGTTAGGGATACCTCGTAGCCTAAATGAAATATTAGATACAAATACTAATAAAATCGAACATAGAAAAGCCGACAGGCAATAAGGAGAGTTCTGAAAAGTACATGTCAGCCTAGCGCCACTATAGAAAGCATGGCGGTAGGAGACAAGGACAGTACTAGAGACGACCAAATCAATGATCACATAAAAGGAGTTGAAAGACATAAGCTGGGAATGACAACTAAAGCAAACTCAGTCAACAAGACAACAAAAATTAGAAACAAGTGCTCTTCGTCCAGCAATCTGACATAGAAAGCTGAGGATTCATATCGGAGTAATGCAAAATAACAGTATCTTCACTGAGAAGAGCAAAAAATCAGGAATACAACATCCGAAAGTGAAAAAATTCGTCAAAGGCAGCAAATCTACCACGCTAGATCTTCTGTTTTAGCATCGCCTTCTTCGCTCTCGGAGAGCGACATCTGGTAAAATCAGTGAGAGATGGTACAACAGGTAAGTCCGGTAACATCGCAGTGGATTCGGAGGGCATCCAAGATGGGATATCCAGGGGCTCCATGGCCAAGGCCGACCACATAAAAGCCAAATCTTTAGGTGTATGTATTGTAACTCTTTTTCCAGCCACTGTCGCTGCCAAACCAAATGGGTAGAGCCAAGCATATTGTATTCGACGAGATCTTAATTCTTCAAGCAAGGGGCGTAGCAACCGCCTCTTGGCAAGAATCGACGGTGCTATGTCCTGATATATGAATATTTCCGCCTCACCAACTGTAATATGCGTGCGAGACCTGGCTGCCGCCAGTATCGCCGATGTATCCAAAAAAGATAGCAGACCGCATACAATGTCCCTTGGTGGGTCACTTGGCCGCGGTTTCGGCCTTAGGGCTCTATGAATTCTTTCCACCACCACAAGTTTAGCTCTATCTTCCCCCAGCAGTTCTCCAAAAAGATCGGCAGCCATTTTAGGAAGATCATCTGGTAATACAGTTTCAGGCAGTCCTTTAATCCGTATATTACGGCACCTGCTCCTATTCTCTTGGTCCTCAATTAATGTGAGAGACCTATCTATTAGCTCTCTGTGCTGTGAGAGATGTTCAGTGGCTGATTCAGTAAAACTCTGTACCGCCGAGTGTCCTTCCTCTAGCGACTGTACCTTGCCCCCCATAGCCTTAAGTTCAGTTTCAATGTCTGACAATTTAGAAAAAATAGGACTCATTGCTTTAGATAAGGCTTTTTGCAGATAAGCCCGAGTGATTTGAGTGAGACTTTTATCAGGCTTGTCCCCCTCCGCCACACTATCTACCTCAGAGTCTTCCTCCATCTCTGTTTCGCGCCGTTCTTCCAGCGCCATCTTGAGGGCCCGATACGGGGATAGAGACGGCTTCTTCTTCAGAAAACGCTGCATATCTCCCTGGACAGCAGTGTTTCGCGGGGTACCCGGTAAGTCCACGGACCTCTCCCTGTTCGGTTTCACCATGGTGAGTAGCTATAGCAGGCTAAAGACAGCTTCTCCCAGCCTAGTATGACGGAGCACTAGCAACTAGCGTCCATCCATGCACGCGGTCAGGCTCCGCCCCGAATAAGCTCCATTTATGACCCCTGAAGAAACGGATATTGGTGGTCAAGAAAAATGAGACTGTTATATCAATAATTAGATACGGGTGTAAAAATGTTCAGTTTTTTTCTTCTTTTCTCTTCTCACCTGTGTATATCCATAAAGGGTTAACAGCTGGGCCATGGGGAGAGTCGTGCTAGATTGTAAATCCCCAATAAATCCGACCACTGCGTCATTCTCCATACAGGAGTAGTTTGGAGCTGTTACTGTGTGTCCGGACAGTATCTGCAGAACATCTTTTATAGCTTTATTTTCATACCTACAAGAGTCATATGTATGATATCCCAGAGTGATATTGGGGAGAAGATCTGAGCGATTATTGATTTCTTCAATAACATTAAGAAAAGCCGCCAGATGTAAATATTCCCTTTGGTGGGGACTGTGAGACAATATAGAAAAATGATGTAACTAGACATGAATGTGCTTTTATCCGGATATTCCCATCTCAGACATGTATGACATATACACGGCCCCTGGTCCGGCTTGGTGAGGGGTCCATATAGAGAACACATAGGAAAGTGACAGGATAGATGGAGGAATAGTAAGATGAAAAGTCTGAAATAACAAAATATCGGATGGTTTCTTATACATAGGGTATGCCGGGGAAATAATTACATATTTTTTAAAAAATAGTAATAATAATAATAATGGAAATTTATCAACCCCATTAATCTTGCAAGCCACAAGTCCTCATACCAGCTCTATAGATGGAAAAAATTAAAAACTTAAGTCACAGATTATGTTCCCCCCAACAGTGGCTCAGCCCAGTATAACAATAAACTTTATATATATATAAAAAAAAATGCTAGTGAAAATAATTGCCTGCCTTATGCTTTCTGGTTTTTCATTGGCACAATTCAGTAGCCATGGTAGCCAATTGCCATAACTCAATTGACCACTGCATCCCATGATCCACCACATGCTGCACATCACATCATGGCAATGAACCCTGAAATGTTAAAACGCACTTCTGTGCTGGCACAACGTATAGCGTTAACAAGTTTTTAGACCCTGATGACTAAATCTCAATAAAGAAAAGTCAAATCATACTCAAACCCTCCAGAAACCTACAGTGTTGGCCAAAAGTATTGGAACCCCTGCAATTCTGTCAGATAATACTCCTGTTCTTCCAGAAAATGATTGCAATCACAAATTCTTTGGTATTATTATCTTCATTTAATTTGTCTTCAATGGAAAACCACAAAAAGAATTGTCAAAAAGCCAAATTGGATATAATTCCACACCAAACATAAAAAAGGGGGTGGACAAAAGTATTGGCACTGTTTGAAAAATCATGTGATGCTTCTCTAATTTATGTAATTAACAGCACCTGTTACTTACCTGAGGCACCTAACAGGTGGTGGCAATAACTAAATCACACTTGCAGCCCGTTGAAATGGATTAAAGTTGACTCCACCTCTGTCCTGTGTCCTTGTGTGACCACATTGAGCATGGAGAAAAGAAAGAAGACCAAAGAACTGTCCGAGGACTTGAGAAGCAAAATTGTGAGGAAACATGAGCAATCTCAAGGCTACAAGTCCATCTCCAAAGACCTGAATGTTCCTGTGTCTACCGTGCGCAGTGTCATCATGAAGTTTAAAGCCCATGGCACTGTGGCTAACCTCCCTAGATGTGGACGGAAAAGAAAAATTGATGAGAGATTTCACCGCAAGATTGTGCAGATGGTGGATAAAGAACCTCGACTAACATCCAAACAAGTCCAAGCTGCCCTGCAGTCCGAGGGTACAACAGTGTCACCCCGTACTATCCAGCGTCAGCGTCTGAATGAAAAGGGACTGTATGGTAGGAGACCCAGGAAGACCCCACTTCTTACCCAGAGACAGAAAAAAGCCAGGCTGGAGATTGCCAAAACTTACCTGAGAAAGCCAAAAACGTTTTGGAAGAATGTTCTCTGGTCAGATGAGACAAAAGTAGAGATGTCTGGGAAAAGGCCCCCTTCACATCTTTAGGGGGACCTGGAGCAGTTTGCCAAAGAAGAATGGTCTAAAATTCCCGCAGAGCCTTGTAAGAAACTCATTGCTGGTTACCGGAAGCGGTTGTGCGCAGTTATTTTGTCTAAAGGTTGTGCTACCAAGTATTAGGCTGAGGGTGCCAATACTTTTTGGAGTTGTGTGTAAAATGATCAATGATTTGACTTTTTTTTCATTCTCTTTTGTGTTTTTTCATTGCAAGCAAAATAAATGAAGATATTACCAAATAGTTTGTGCTTGTAATCATTATCTGGAAGACAACAAGGATTATCTGACAGAATTGCAGGGGGGGAGGGGCAATACTTTTGGCCAACACTGTAGATTTTAGTCTTAAAATCCAATAGTTTTTTCTGGTAAATAGTATTTTGTGTAACTTAATCATTAGCCAGTGGCAGCTTATGTATGACACCTGCTGTTTGGTCGTTCCCTTTGAGGAGGCCACTTAGTTAGTCAGTCACCAGGACTATGGGATGAACAATGTCATTTGACTGATTCACATCCTGGAAAAAATGTTTTTCAGTCTGGCTGGTGGGGGACTGGAGATTTGGCACTTACATCTTACAGCCACATAATGTTGCAGAATATGTCCCCCCCCCCCCCAACAGTGGCCCAGCCCAGTATAACAATAAAACTTTATATAAGAAAAAATGCTAGTGAACATAATTGCCTGCTTTTGTGCTTTCTGTTTTTTCATTGGCACAATTCAGTAGCCATATTTTTTCCATGATCAATTTGGAGAATATTTCTGTTAATTAATTTATATTAGTATTTGGGGCATGTAAATGCAAAAAACAGCCCTTCTACCATTCTGCAGTAAAAATGAGTATTCACACGTCAATGTTTTGGTCAGAATTTCACATCTAGTGATTAAAAGTCAAAATCTGGGCCTGAGACTGCTCAGACATAAAGTATTATTTTATGATTTGCACCTTCTTTGTGTTTTTATCCCACCTGGCTGTGTAATATGTCTGATATAACCTAAGGCTTCATGTGACTGTCGTGTGACTGAGTGGGGAAGACTGATAGTTAATGAAATGTGCTTGGATGACACTCGGAAGTCATATGAGTGTCATGGGATTGTCTTTCTTCTTCCATTGATTTCAGTGGGGTGGTCCGTTCTGATCTGCTTTTATGGAGCAGGATAAGGGTCAGTGCACATGGAGTATTTTGGTGCTGATTTTAACTCTGAATTTGCCTCAGAGCTCTATTGGAAGGCTTTATTTGGAGGCTGATTTTGAGGTGGATTCTGCGTCGAAATAAGCACCAAAAAACTCCATATGCACTGACCCTAAATGGAGTTTTTTTGTCAAGGAAAAAATCTGCTTCAGGAATTAGGAAATTTGCCAAATTGCACAAGGATTTTTGCCAATTCCACTTGGTTTTTACACCTCCCATTGACTGCTTTGTTTTTTTCTGGCAGAATCTGCCTAGAAGAAACAATAGAACTCTATTCGCCAAAAAACTCTGTGTCAATGGACCCTAAAGGTGCGTTCATACAATGTAACGTGCTGCGTGATGTGTCACGTATATGGCGTGTGAGAGTTTGCGTGCTGTAAAATCTCCCATTGATTTCAATGGGAGTTGGGATCGTATACGCCGCGTTATTTTGCAGCCGTGATTTTGCAAAATAACGCGGCGTATACGATCTGAACTCCCATTGAAATCAATGGGAGCTTTTACGGCGCGCAAACTCTCACACGCCGTATACGTGCCACATAATGCGGCACATTACATCGTGTGAACGCACCCTAAGATAACCAGCTTTTTATATAATGGAACATATTGTATATGGAATGGGCTGTACACTCCATCATGTGCACGAGGCCAAAGGAACATGAGAGGCACAGGGGGCACTAGAGATCCCCCACTATCAATAATATTGGCAAAACATTAGCAGAGCAAAAAATTATTCTATAGATGTTAGAGATGAGCGAACACTAAAATGTTCGAGGTTCGAAATTCGATTCGAACAGCCGCTCAATGTTCGTGTGTTCGAACGGGTTTCGAACCCCATTATAGTCTATGGGGAACAGATACTCGTTAAGGGGGAAACCCAAATCCGTGTCTGGAGGGTCACCAAGTCCACTATGACACCCCAGGAAATGATGCCAACACCTCTGGAATGACACTGGGACAGCAGGGGAAGCATGTCTGGGGGCATCTAACACACCAAAGACCCTCTATTACCCCAACATCACTGCCTAACAACTACACACTTTACACACTCAATACCACCTCTCTGACAGTAGGAAAACACCTTGAAACATGTGTATTTGGCACTTGCAGTGAGGAGAGCTTGTCACCAGCAGTGAATTTGGCCCTTGTAGTAAGTTGAGGTTGGCACCAACATTTGTTTTGAAAATCAGGGTGGATTGAGCCTCTAACCAGCAGAGTTGGGGCAAATTCATGGTGGAGGGAGCCTCTAAACACCCCAGTTTGGGCAAATTCATGGTGGAGGGAGCCTCTAAAAACCCCAGTTTGGACCAATTCATGGTGGAGGGAGCCTCTAAACAGCCCAATTTGGGCAAATTCATGGTGGAGGGAGCCTCTAACCAGCCCAGTGTGGGCAAATTCATGGTGGAGGGAGCCTCTAAAAAACCCAGTTTGGACCAATTCATGGTGGAGGGAGCCTCTAAACAGCCCAATTTGGGCAAATTCATGGTGGAGGGAGCCTCTAACCAGCCCAGTTTGGACCAATTAATGGTGGAGGGAGCCTCTAAACAGCCAAGTTTGGACCAATTCATGGTGGAGGGAGCCTCTAACCAGCCCAGTTTGGACCAATTAATGGTGGAGGGAGCCTCTAAACAGCCAAGTTTGGACCAATTCATGGTGGAGGGAGCCTCTAAAAACCCCAGTTTGGACCAATTCATGGTGGAGGGAGCCTCTAACCAGCCCAGTTTGGGCAAATTCATGGTGGAGGGAGCCTCTAAACAGCCCAGTTTGGGCACATTCATGGTGGAGGGAGCCTCTAACCAGCCCAGTTTGGACCAAATAATGGTGGAGGGAGCCGCTAAACAGCCCAGTTTGGACCAATTCATGGTGGAGGGAGCCTCTAAAAACCCCAGTTTGGACCAATTCATGGTGGAGGGAGCCTCTAAAAACCCCAGTTTGGACCAATTCATGGTGGAGGGAGCCTCTAACCAGCCCAGTTTGGACCAATTAATGGTGGAGGGAGCCTCTAAACAGCCAAGTTTGGACCAATTCATGGTGGAGGGAGCCTCTAAAAACCCCAGTTTGGACCAATTCATGGTGGAGGGAGCCTCTAAACAGCCCAGTTTGGGCAAATTCATGGTGGAGGGAGCCTCTAACCAGCCCAGTTTGGACCAATTAATGGTGGAGGGAGCCTCTAAACAGCCAAGTTTGGACCAATTCATGGTGGAGGGAGCCTCTAACCAGCCCAGTTTGGACCAATTAATGGTGGAGGGAGCCTCTAAACAGCCAAGTTTTGGGAAATTCATGGTGAAGGGAGCCTCTAACCAGCCCAGTGTGGGCAAATTCATGGTGGAGGGAGCCTCTAAAAAACCCAGTTTGGACCAATTCATGGTGGAGGGAGCCTCTAACCAGCC
The DNA here is from genome assembly GCF_031893055.1 of Leptodactylus fuscus. Lineage (NCBI taxonomy): Eukaryota > Metazoa > Chordata > Amphibia > Anura > Leptodactylidae > Leptodactylus > Leptodactylus fuscus. Next base: position 356,667,805 of record NC_134265.1, read on the forward strand.
CAGTGTGGGCAAATTCATGGTGGAGGGAGCCTCTAACCAGCCCAGTTTGGGCAAATTCATGGTGGAGGGAGCCTCTAAACAGCCCAGTTTGGGCAAATTCATGGTGGAGGGAGCCTCTAAACAGCCCAGTTTGGGCAAATTCATGGTGGAGGGAGCCTCTAACCAGCCCAGTTTGGACCAATTAATGGTGGAGGGAGCCTCTAACCAGCCCAGTTTGGGCAAATTCATGGTGGAGGGAGCCTCTAAAAAACCCAGTTTGGACCAATTCATGGTGGAGGGAGCCTCTAAACAGCCCAGTTTGGACCAATTCATGGTGGAGGGAGCCTCTAAAAAACCCAGTTTGGACCAATTCATGGTGGAGGGAGCCTCTAAACAGCCCAGTTTGGGCAAATTCATGGTGGAGGGAGCCTCTAACCAGCCCAGTTTGGACCAATTAATGGTGGAGGGAGCCTCTAAACAGCCAAGTTTGGACCAATTCATGGTGGAGGGAGCCTCTAAAAACCCCAGTTTGGACCAATTCATGGTGGAGGGAGCCTCTAAACAGCCCAGTTTGGGCAAATTCATGGTGGAGGGAGCCTCTAACCAGCCCAGTTTGGACCAATTAATGGTGGAGGGAGCCTCTAAACAGCCAAGTTTGGACCAATTCATGGTGGAGGGAGCCTCTAACCAGCCCAGTTTGGATCAATTAATGGTGGAGGGAGCCTCTAAACAGCCAAGTTTTGGGAAATTCATGGTGGAGGGAGCCTCTAACCAGCCCAGTGTGGGCAAATTCATGGTGGAGGGAGCCTCTAAAAAACCCAGTTTGGACCAATTCATGGTGGAGGGAGCCTCTAACCAGCCCAGTTTGGGCAAATTCATGGTGGAGGGAGCCTCTAAACAGCCCAGTTTGGGCAAATTCATGGTGGAGGGAGCCTCTAAACAGCCCAGTTTGGACCAATTCATGGTGGAGGGAGCCTCTAAAAAACCCAGTTTGGACCAATTCATGGTGGAGGGAGCCTCTAAACAGCCCAGTTTGGGCAAATTCATGGTGGAGGGAGCCTCTAACCAGCCCAGTTTGGACCAATTAATGGTGGAGGGAGCCTCTAAACAGCCAAGTTTGGACCAATTCATGGTGGAGGGAGCCTCTAACCAGCCCAGTTTGGACCAATTAATGGTGGAGGGAGCCTCTAAACAGCCAAGTTTTGGGAAATTCATGGTGGAGGGAGCCTCTAACCAGCCCAGTGTGGGCAAATTCATGGTGGAGGGAGCCTCTAAAAAACCCAGTTTGGACCAATTCATGGTGGAGGGAGCCTCTAACCAGCCCAGTGTGGGCAAATTCATGGTGGAGGGAGCCTCTAAAAAACCCAGTTTGGACCAATTCATGGTGGAGGGAGCCTCTAAACAGCCCAGTTTGGGCAAATTCATGGTGGAGGGAGCCTCTAACCAGCCCAGTTTGGACCAATTAATGGTGGAGGGAGCCTCTAAACAGCCAAGTTTGGACCAATTCATGGTGGAGGGAGCCTCTAACCAGCCCAGTTTGGACCAATTAATGGTGGAGGGAGCCTCTAAACAGCCAAGTTTGGACCAATTCATGGTGGAGGGAGCCTCTAAAAACCCCAGTTTGTACCAATTCATGGTGGAGGGAGCCTCTAACCAGCCCAGTTTGGGCAAATTCATGGTGGAGGGAGCCTCTAAACAGCCCAGTTTGGGCACATTCATGGTGGAGGGAGCCTCTAACCAGCCCAGTTTGGACCAATTAATGGTGGAGGGAGCCTCTAAACAGCCAAGTTTGGACCAATTCATGGTGGAGGGAGCCTCTAAACAGCCAAGTTTTGGGAAATTCATGGTGGAGGGAGCCTCTAACCAGCCCAGTGTGGGCAAATTCATGGTGGAGGGAGCCTCTAAAAAACCCAGTTTGGACCAATTCATGGTGGAGGGAGCCTCTAACCAGCCCAGTGTGGGCAAATTCATGGTGGAGGGAGCCTCTAAAAAACCCAGTTTGGACCAATTCATGGTGGAGGGAGCCTCTAAACAGCCCAGTTTGGGCAAATTCATGGTGGAGGGAGCCTCTAACCAGCCCAGTTTGGACCAATTAATGGTGGAGGGAGCCTCTAAACAGCCAAGTTTGGACCAATTCATGGTGGAGGGAGCCTCTAACCAGCCCAGTTTGGACCAATTAATGGTGGAGGGAGCCTCTAAACAGCCAAGTTTTGGGAAATTCATGGTGGAGGGAGCCTCTAACCAGCCCAGTGTGGGCAAATTCAAGGTGGAGGGAGCCTCTAACCAGCCCAGTTTGGACCAATTAATGGTGGAGGGAGCCTCTAAACAGCCAAGTTTGGACCAATTCATGGTGGAGGGAGCCTCTAAAAACCCCAGTTTGGACCAATTCATGGTGGAGGGAGCCTCTAAACAGCCCAGTTTGGGCAAATTCATGGTGGAGGGAGCCTCTAACCAGCCCAGTTTGGACCAATTCATGGTGGAGGGAGCCTCTAACCAGCCCAGTTTGGACCAATTAATGGTGGAGGGAGCCTCTAAACAGCCCAGTTTGGACCAATTAATGGTGGAGGGAGCCTCTAAACAGCCAAGTTTGGACCAATTCATGGTGGAGGGAGCCTCTAACCAGCCCAGTTTGGACCAATTAATGGTGGAGGGAGCCTCTAAACAGCCAAGTTTGGACCAATTCATGGTGGAGGGAGCCTCTAAAAACCCCAGTTTGGACCAATTCATGGTGGAGGGAGCCTCTAACCAGCCCAGTTTGGGCAAATTCATGGTGGAGGGAGCCTCTAAACAGCCCAGTTTGGGCACATTCATGGTGGAGGGAGCCTCTAACCAGCCCAGTTTGGACCAATTAATGGTGGAGGGAGCCGCTAAACAGCCCAGTTTGGACCAATTCATGGTGGAGGGAGCCTCTAAAAACCCCAGTTTGGACCAATTCATGGTGGAGGGAGCCTCTAAAAAACCCAGTTTGGACCAATTCATGGTGGAGGGAGCCTCTAACCAGCCCAGTTTGGACCAATTAATGGTGGAGGGAGCCTCTAAACAGCCAAGTTTGGACCAATTCATGGTGGAGGGAGCCTCTAAAAACCCCAGTTTGGACCAATTCATGGTGGAGGCAGCCTCTAAACAGCCCAGTTTGGGCAAATTCATGGTGGAGGGAGCCTCTAACCAGCCCAGTTTGGACCAATTCATGGTGGAGGGAGCCTCTAAACAGCCAAGTTTGGACCAATTCATGGTGGAGGGAGCCTCTAAACAGCCCAGTTTGGGCAAATTCATGGTGGAGGGAGCCTCTAACCAGCAGAGTTGGTGGAAATCAGGGTGGAGGGAGCCTAGTATTAGCAGAATTGTGCAACGCTTATGGTGGATGAGTATGAGGATGCGGAGGAATTGGAGAGGTTGAGTACAGACATGGAGTTTCATGTTGGGGTGCTTTACACAGGTGGGCACAAAAATGACGGCTCTACCCAGTGGTGGTTCATTTTTATCAAAGTGAGCCGGTCGGCACTCTCAGCTGACAGACGGGTGCGCTTGTCAGTGATGATGCCACCGGCTGCACTGAACACCCTCTCAGATAGGACGCTGGCGGCAGGACAGGACAGCACCTCCAAGGCATATAGGGCAAGTTCAAGCCACAGGTCCAACTTCGACACCCAATACGTGTAGGGCGCAGAGGGGTCGGAGAGGACAGGGCTGTGGTCGGAAAGGTATTCCCGCAACATGCGCCTATACTTCTCACGCCTGGTGACACTAGGACCCTCCGTGGCGGCACTTTGGCGAGGGGGTGCCATCAAGGTGTCCCAGACCTTAGACAGTGTGCCCCTCGTTTGTGTGGACCGGTGAGAACTTGGTTGCCTACTGGAGGAACTGCCCTCCCTGTCGCCAACGTCACATGCTGGAAACATCTCCATCATATTCTGCACCAATTGCCTGTGGCAAGCATTGATGCGATTGGCCCTCCCCTCTACCGGAATAAAAGACGAGATGTTGTTTTTATACCGGGGGTCAAGGATAGCAAAGATCCAGTACTGGTTGTCCTCCATGATTTTGACAATACGCTTGTCGGTTGTAAAGCACCCCAACATGAACTCAGCCATGTCTGCCACAGTGTTAGTTGGCATGACTCCTCTGGCCCCACCGGAAAGTTCAATCTCCATTTCCTCCTCATCCTCCATGTCTACCCATCCGCGCTGCAACAATGGGACGATTCGAAGTTGCCCGGAAGCCTCCTGTATCACCATCACATCATCGGACAACTCTTCTTCCTCCTCCTCCTCCTCCTCCTCCTCCTCCATTAAACGCAGTGAAGCGGACAGATGTGTGGACCTACTCTCCAGCTGTGACGGATCGGATGCTATCCCTAACTCCTCTGTGTGATCTGAGTTATCCCTGATGTCAATCAGGGATTCTCTCAGAACACACAAGAGCGGGATTGTAAGGCTCACCATCGCATCCTCAGAGCTCACCCTCCTTGTGGACTCCTCAAAGACCCGTAGGATGTCACAAAGGTCTCTCATCCATGGCCACTCATGGATGTGAAACTGAGGCAGCTGACTTTGTGGCACCCTAGGGTTTTGTAGCTGGTATTCCATCAAAGGTCTCTGCTGCTCAACCACTCTATTCAACATCTGAAACGTTGAGTTCCAGCGTGTGGGGACGTCGCACAAAAGCCGGTGTTGTGGCACATGCAGGCGTTGCTGGAGAGATTTTAAGCTAGCAGCGGCTACTGTCGACTTGCGAAAGTGGACGCACATGCGCCGCACTTTCACCAGTAGCTCTGGAACATTGGGGTAGCTCTTTAGGAAACGTTGCACCACTAGGTTGAAGACGTGGGCCAGGCATGGAACATGTTGGAGTCCGGCAAGCTCCAGAGCTGCTACCAGGTTCCGGCCGTTATCACAAACGACCATGCCTGGGCCCAGGTGCAGCGGCTCAAACCATATTGCCGTCTCATCGAGGAGGGCATCCCTCACCTCGGAGGCAGTGTGCTGTCTGTCCCCCAAGCTGATCAGCTTCAGCACAGCCTGCTGACGTCTACCAACGCCAGTGCTGCAACGTTTCCAACTCGTAGCTGGGGTCAATCTAACAGCGGAGGAGGAGGCGGTGGCAGAGGAGGAGGCGGTGGCGGAGGAGGAGGCGGTAGAGGAGGAGGAGGAGGGGGGTGTTCTTCTCGTGTCCCTGCCAGGAATGTTAGGCGGGGAGACGAGGTACACCAGGCCAGTTTGGGAAGCAGTCCCAGCCTCAACTACATTCACCCAGTGTGCCGTCAGTGAAATGTAGCGTCCCTGTCCGCATGCACTTGTCCACGCGTCGGTGGTCAAGTGGACCTTTGTGCAAAGCGCGGAACTAAGGGCCCGCCTGATGTTGAGTGACACGTGCTGGTGCAAGGCGGGGACGGCACACCGGGAGAAGTAGTGACGGCTAGGGACGGCATAGCGAGGTGCCGCAGTTGCCATCAGGTCCAGGAAGGCGGGAGTTTCAACAAGCCGGAACGCCAACATCTCCTGGGCCAGCAGTTTAGCGATGTTGGCGTTCAAGGCTTGCGCGTGTGGGTGGTTAGCAGTGTATTTCTGCCGCCGCTCCAATGTCTGAGAGATGGTGGGTTGTTGTAAAGAAACGCCTGATGGTGCCTTTGATGGTGCAGGAGAAGGAGATAAGACAGGACCAGGGGAGGATGAGGTAGAAGTCAACAAAGTGGCGGAGGCAGATGAAGTGGTGTCCTGGCTCGTCCTCTGGAGTGCATCGCCAGCACAGTCAGCAGTGGCAGTGGCAGAGGCAGAGGCAGTGGCAGAGGCAGTGGCAGTGGCGTGAACGGCAGGCGTCCTTTGTCCTGCCGTTGCTGCCTGCCACTGATTCCAGTGCTTGGATTCCAAATGACGGCGCATTGAAGTGGTGGACAGGTTGCTCTTCTCAGAGCCCCTAATCAATTTCGAGAGGCAAATTGTGCAGACAACACTATATCTGTCCTCGGCGCATTCCTTGAAAAAACTCCACACCTTCGAGAAACGTGCCCTCGAGGTGGGAGTTTTTCGGGGCTGGGTACGAACTGGAACATCTTGGGAGATTCCGGGTGTGGCCTGGCTTCGCCTAAGCTGCTGACCTCTGCCTCTGCCTCTAGCTACCCTTTTTGGTGCTGCACCTGCCTCAACATCCACACTACTTTCCCCGCTTGACATCCCCCCTGTCCAGGTCGGGTCAGTGTCCTCATCATCCACCACTTCCTCTTCCAACTCCTGTCTCATCTCCTCCTCCCGCACAATGCGCCGGTCAACTGGATGCCCTGACGGCAACTGCGTCACATCATCGTCGATGAGGGTGGGTTGCTGGTCATCCACCACCAAATCGAACGGAGATGGAGGAGACTCTAGTGTTTGAGCATCTGGACACAGATGCTCCTCTGTTAGGTTCGTGGAATCGTGACGTGGAGAGGCAGGTTGAGGGACAATGAAAGGAGCGGAGAACAGCTCTGGGGAGCAGGGACAGTTTGGGTTATTGTTCTGTAAAGCTTCGGAATTTTGGGAGGAAGGAAGACAAGACTGTTGGGTAATAGGAGGAGAGGAGGCAGAGTCTGACTGGCTGCTGGACAATGTGCTGTAAGCGTTCTCTGACAGCCATTGCAAGACCTGTTCCTGGTTCTCGGGCCTACTAAGGTTTGTACCCTGCAGTTTAGTTAATGTGGCAAGCAACCCTGGCACTGTGGAGTGGCGCAATGCTTGCTGCCCCACAGGAGTAGGCACGGGACGCCCTGTGGCTTCACTGCTACCTTGCTCCCCAGAACCATTCCCCCGACCTCGCCCACGGCCTCGTCCACGTCCCTTTCCGGGAGCCTTGCGCATTTTGAATTCCTAGTTAGAAATTGGCACTGTATACCAGTAGTAAAAATTGTGGGTGCACGTAACCCCAATATATTCTTTGAATTCCCAGTCAGACACTGGCACTATATGGCAGTAGCAAGAAATGAGGGTATTTATAACCCCAATATATTCTTTGAATTCCCAGTCAGACAATGGCACTGTATACCAGTAGTAAAAATTGTGGGTGCACATAACCCCAATATATTCTTTGAATTCCCAGTCAGAAACTGGCACTATATGGCAGTAGCAAGAAATGAGGGTATTTATAACCCCAATATATTCTTTGAATTCCCAGTCAGACAATGGCACTGTATACCAGTAGTAAAAATTGTGGGTGCACGTAACCCCAAAATATTCTTTGAATTCCCAGTCAGACACTGGCACTATATGGCAGTAGCAAGAAATGAGGGTATTTGTATTCCCAATATATTCTTTGAATTCCCAGTCAGACAATGGCACTGTATACCAGTAGTAAAAATTGTGGGTGCACGTAACCACAATATATTCTTTGAATTACCAGTCAGAAACTGGCACTATATGGCAGTAGCAAGAAATGAGGGTATTTGTATTCCCAATATACTCTTTGAATTCCCAGTCAGACAATGGCACTGTATACCAGTAGTAAAAATTGTGGGTGCACGTAACCACAATATATTCTTTGAATTACCAGTCAGAAACTGGCACTATATGGCAGTAGCAAGAAATGAGGGTATTTATAACCCCAATATATTCTTTGAATTCCCAGTCAGACAATGGCACTGTATACCAGTAGTAAAAATTGTGGGTGCACGTAACCCCAATATATTCTTTGAATTCCCAGTCAGAAACTGGCACTATATGGCAGTAGCAAGAAATGAGGGTATTTATAACCCCAATATATTCTTTGAATTCCCAGTCAGACAATGGCACTGTATACCAGTAGTAAAAATTGTGGGTGCACGTAACCCCAATATATTCTTTGAATTCCCAGTCAGAAACTGGCACTATATGGCAGTAGCAAGAAATGAGGGTATTTATAACCCCAATATATTCTTTGAATTCCCAGTCAGACAATGGCACTGTATACCAGTAGTAAAAATTGTGGGTGCACGTAACCCCAATATATTCTTTGAATTCCCAGTCAGAAACTGGCACTATATGGCAGTAGCAAGAAATGAGGGTATTTATAACCCCAATATATTCTTTGAATTCCCAGTCAGACAATGGCACTGTATACCAGTAGTAAAAATTGTGGGTGCACGTAACCCCAATATATTCTTTGAATTACCAGTCAGAAACTGGCACTATATGGCAGTAGCAAGAAATGAGGGTATTTATAACCCCAATATATTCTTTGAATTCCCAGTCAGACAATGGCACTGTATACCAGTAGTAAAAATTGTGGGTGCACGTAACCCCAATATATTCTTTGAATTACCAGTCAGAAACTGGCACTATATGGCAGTAGCAAGAAATGAGGGTATTTGTATTCCCAATATATTCTTTGAATTCCCAGTCAGACAATGGCACTGTATACCAGTAGTAAAAATTGTGGGTGCACATAACCCCAATATATTCTTTGAATTCCCAGTCAGACAATGGCACTGTATACCAGTATTAAAAATTGTGGGTGCACATAACCCCCATATATTCTTTGAATTCCCAGTCAGACAATGGCACTATATACCAGTAGTAAAAATTGTGGGTGCACATAACCCCAATATATTCTTTGAATTCCCAGTGAGACAACGGCACTGTATACCAGTATTAAAAATTGTGGGTGCACGTAACCCCCATATATTCTTTGAATTCCCAGTGAGACAATGGAACTGTATAGCAGTATTAAAAATTGTGGGTGCACGTAACCCCCATATATTCTTTGAATTCCCAGTCAGACAATGGCACTGTATACCAGTATTAAAAATTGTGGGTGCACATAACCCCCATATATTCTTTGAATTCCCAGTGAGACAATGGCACTGTATAGCAGTAGCAAAAATTGTGGGTGCACGTCACCCCAATATATTCTTTGAATTCCCAGTCAGACAATGGCACTATATACCAGTAGCAAAAATTGTGGGTGTATATAGCCCCAATTCTATTGCTAGGGGACTTGCAGGGTATTTCTGAGGTGAAGGTGGGGGGGGCACACCGTTGGAACGGGGATTTGGGGTGTATATATGGGGTATACGGGAATACACTGTCAGTGTGTTCCATTCAGGATCCTGGGAAAGCTGGGTTGCGGCGATTGAGCCCGTCAGTGCCACGTTACACTGACAAGCTTCTCCCTGGAATTTAGCTCTTACAAGAGCTGTTGGTTGTCTTCTCCTTCCTATCCTAGCCTGTCCCTGCCTACCCAGAATCTAAGCCCTAGCTAGCTGGACGGAAACCTCCGTCCTCGGTGAATTGCAAGCTCAGAATGACGCGAAGCTGGGCGTCGCTGTTCTTTTAAATTAGAGGTCACATGTTTTCGGCAGCCAATGGGTTTTGCCTACTTTTTTCAACGTCACCGGTGTCGTAGTTCCTGTCCCACCTCCCCTGCGCTGTTATTGGAGCAAAAAAGGCGCCAGGGAAGGTGGGAGGGGAATCGAGTAATGGCGCACTTTACCACGCGGTGTTCGATTCGATTCGAACATGCCGAACAGCCTAATATCCGATCGAACATGAGTTCGATAGAACACTGTTCCCTCATCTCTAATAGATGTCATTGAATCAACATATAGTTTATAAAAAAAATTGCAACAATAAAAATGCTCCCACATTTTGAATAGTAAGTATGTATTCCTTATTATTGATTTTAGTGGCAGGTATCTCAGTACACTGGGTTTATCTATCATCTTCACTTCTATTCTTACTATTGTCCGATAGCCCGACCCTATTCTGCCTGGTCCTGTAATAGGAGTCATCGCTGCAACAAGTCAGTTTCTGAAATTTCTTCTCTCCAGATATTCAATGATCAAATGTGAGCAGTATTATTGCAATTTGGGAAGTGCTGAGGAACCGCAGCAACTCAGCCATGAAATACAGGCAGGCCCCATAAAGCCCCGCAGCTTGGCACCAAATACTGAGGTATATAGTGCTTTAACATCAGCCCAAACCTGTGGTTTGTTCTCCAGTCTTGGTCTAGGTCCCTTAGATAGTCCCTTTCTATCCCAGCAAGATTCTGTCCAAATGCACAAAGCAAGGTCCATAAAGTCATGGTTGGGAGAGTTTGGTGTAGAAGAACTTGACTGGCCCACAAAGAGCTCTGACCACAACCCCATTGGAACACATTTGAGATGAACTAGAATGGAAATTGAGATCCAGGCCCTCTCGTCCAACATCTATCAGTATTGTAATCAAATTTACAGCATATAAGACAAGAGAGGATGAAATGCAGATCAGATTCCATTTTATTATTTCCTCATACAACAAGAAAATAATAATTGTCTTCCAAATTTATAGAATGTTCTCAGTCTTTTCTTTTATCTCTTGGATTTATATATGATTATTCCTACTTACTATCCACATATTCCATGGTATGCAAATTTTCCAGCTTTCAACAGTTCCACCAAGGTATGGACAGTGAAGATCCCTCCTAGAATGATATCTCCTTCCTGAGAATATTTATACTCAAATGTATAATTCTTCATTACCAGGTCACATTGAGCTGCAGGATCCTGAGTTTCAGAAGTGCAAAAAGTCACATAAAGAGGCAATAACAATAAGAACATGTCCTGTAGAAGAGAAAAGCTGATGCTTGTACAGAATGTTCTCAGGTGTCCCAGCAGATGTATCAGCAGCAGCAGCAGCACAGAACGTGAGGGATCCTTCAGCTGTGCTGCAGAGGTTGTAGCAGGGAGAGGTTTATATAACCACATACAATGGAGTTTCTACTAAAATAACTAAAATGCCGATCACTGGAAGAAATCACATCAGAAAAGTCGCAACCACCGGGGAGCAGCCGGCAACGAAACAGCAACGGTAGACTTTAGAGATGTAATAATTCTATATCTGTCTGATGTCAAAATCTTTAGAATTTATGAAACTTTACAACAAAATACTTTATGCAGGGACATTTGTGTAGGAAACATGTCTGGCATCATGTCAATGTCCTGCAGGTAAACTCTGGGGCCACCAACTACCGGTCACTATTATTTCACTAGGAGCACATTTTCCATGTTTTATGTTTTCTTATTGTTTTTTGTTTGTTTTTTTCATTCAAAGTTTATTGAACAAAAAGACAAACAAAAACAATTATCAACCGCGTAAAGCATATCAAGTACGTTGAGTACATAACGTCAACATAGTGTACAAAGAAGGTGTATATGTTGATTCCCATCAAGAACAATGTCAAATACAGAAATCAGCCGCTTCTTCAGATTTCCCAAAAAATATTTGATCCTATCTGAATTCATGAGGTGAATAGTGTTAAAAAACAGTCTGTATAGTGGTGTAGAACACTGTGCCTTGCAGTAACACACATAGGGAGTCTGGGGTGGTAGTGAAACAATACAGTGAGTCAGTATGACACGCACATGTCAGGCTTCGCTCTTAGAACCACTGCACACTTCACTTATTTTGCCAGGTACAGGGCCAAAACTGACCAACCAACTAAAGTGTGAACTCGATGTTAATGCCAGGTATAAACAACCAGGGAATGGCTCAAGATCCTACTGCAGTGTAAAAAATCGCACTCATTTGACACCCCTGCCTGCTGATATCACACAGATGTCTATAGAACTTGTTCTAGCAAATGTTTATACAAGTAGAGCCCCTGACAGAGTGGAGACAGTGTCCTAGTGACATGGCGACATAGTGATGAGGTAGCAGCAGCATGAGGTGGCCATAGAGTACCAAGCGACAGATTGGAGAGTCAGCAGCAGCATGAGGAGGTCAAACAGTGACCCAGTGGCTGAGTGTGGAGGTGGCAGCAGTGTGAGGAGGCCATAATGTTAATGTTACACAGCAGAGTACCTCTGTTTACTTGAATCATTAAGAAATCATTTATTGATTCTTCTCTGTTCATATAGTTGATCCAATATATGGAGTATTGAATATCAAGGGGGGGAAATATCGCATATCAGCCTATGTTGTGGGAAGCTGTTCTTCCACTTCAGCTCAAGGAGAATGTGCTTCGCGGTGTATCAGTGACCCAGTGGCACAGTGTAGAGGTGGCAGCAGTGAGAGAAGGTCTTACAGTGACCCAGTGGCTAAGTATGTAGCTTGCAGCAGCGTGAGGAGACCATATCGTGACCCAGTGGCAGAGTGCAGAGGTGGCAGCAGATTGAGTAGGCCACAGAATAGCAAAGTGATATAATGTGGAGGAAGCAGCTGCCATAGGCTGACATACAGTGACCTAGTGACAGAGTATGGTGAGGCAGCATAGATCATTTCAAGGGGCTCTATCAGCAAAATGATTCTGATAGAGCCCCACATATGCGTGAATAGCCTTTGAAAAGGATATTCAGGCACCGGCAAAGTTATATTAAACTACCCCCCCCCCCCCCCCCGTTTTAAAATGAAACCCTAAAACAGAATATGTTCAACTTACCGAACATGCATGGGGGGTGGGCATTCAGGGTCCGACATCATCTTCAGCCATGCCTCCTCTTCTAGCGATGTCCTCGGGTCCCATCTAACTAGCGAACTGACATTGCTAAAAAATGGCGTGGGTGCATGCGCAGTAGCATGCTGCTTCTACTACTGCTACTACGCATGCGCCCGCGCAATTTTTTTTATCAATGTCAGTTTGTGAGTCATACGGGACCCGAGGACATCGCTGGAAGAGGAGGTGTGGCTGTAGATGACGTCGGACCCTGAATGCCCGTCCCTCGTGCACGTTCGGTAAGTTGAACTATGGCGGGCGGCCGCCATAGTTACACACCCGACATGCGCCGTACTATTACGGCAGATGTCGGGAAGGGGTTAAAAATCATGTGTGGGTGCTTGACACTGGTGCACAAGAAAAAGATGGGTCTATCCATTGGCTGTTCATTTTTATGAAAGTCAGCCGGTCAGCACTGTCTGCTGACAGCCGGCTGTGCTTATCCGTAATAATGCCACCGGCAGCGCTGAAGACTCTTTCGGAAAGCACGCTGGCAGCAGGACAGGAAAGGACCTCCAATGCGTACAGCGCAAGTTCCGTCTACAAATCCAACTTGGAGACCCAGTAAGTATACGACGAAGAGGAATAATAATAATAATTTTCCTGTAAATAACAGGTGTAACGCTGGCAGATTTGCTCAATGTACTGGTAGGGGGAGTTCACACAGAGTAACGTGCTGCGTGATGTGGCACGTATATGGCGTGTGAGACTTTGCGGGCCATATACGCTCCCATTGATTTCAATGGGAGCCAGGATCGTATACACCGCGTTATTTTGCAGCTGTGATTTTGCGGCCCTCCCCTTGAAGCACCCTGAAGCGCAAAACTAGAGGAGAGGGTCGGCAACCTCCGCGCACTCGCGGAGGCTCTGGTCTAGCTCCTAACACCATATATGTTGCTGTTATTTTGTACAGGGTATAAATTGAGACATGGAACCTATGGATGAATTTGAACTGAAAGAACTTGGAACTTTCATATCTCCATCACCTATTGGTATTTGGAATTTTTTGGGACTTGTTTTTTCCTTCTTTTACTTGCACCATCTTCTAGCCACGTGTGTAACCCTATATTCACATAACAGTGAATATCAGTTCTTTGAAAACAATTACTTTAATGGCCAATCACACAGTCATATTACTTTCAATTCCTTTAAGTGGGAGCTATTCACATAACCAATATTTTGATGGTCCTTTGACATGACCCTTTAAAAATATAGGTCATTCTCTATTTTTGTCTGTTTTCACTGATTTCTCCATACGCTATAATTTATCAGTGATCCATGAAAACGGCCAACCCTCAGGTTCAAAATGATGAGATCTCACAACTAGAGATGAGCAAACACTAAAATGTTCGGGGTTCGAAATCCGATTCGAACAGCCGCTCACTGTTTGACTGTTCAAACGGGTTTTGAACCCCATTATAGTCTATGGGGGAAATGCTCGTTTCAGGGGTACGCAACATTCAATCAAATTCTACTTACCAAGTCCATGAGTGAGGGTCGGGCTGGATTCTTCTCCCTGCGCAGCTAAAAGCGGACATGCGCAGTCGGCTCTGCCCAGGCCCGATGCCTGGCAGAGTGAATTCAGAGCCGGAAGAGGACGCAGGGAAGCTGCACGGAGAAGACTTCTAAAGGTAAGAGAAGAACCAGCGTTGATTGGCAATGTATAGCATTCTGCCAATCAACGCTGGTCCTGCATCGAATTTTAACTTCAAACAGCTAGTAGTACTCGATCGAGTACGAGTATTTTGAATACCGTAGTATTCAATCGAACACCTCGCTCATCTCTATTCACAACTTTTATACCTTTGTTATACAGCTGAGTATCTGATTTACTTTCCCTGCTGCCTGTCTGCATTCTTTACTCATTTTGAAACTGTCTAACATCAAGATTCTTAGGTCCTGGAGTGTACTTGGCTTTTTCTTGGACCCCTGATGGCGGTGGGTAATTCAACATTTTGAGCTGATAACAACACTAAACCCAGTCTTAGCAACAGCCACTTTCACTTTTAAACAGCGACAATTACAAAACAAAACAAAAAACTGACATTCAAAAATGAAACAATATCCAAACATAAGCCTAGTCAACCATTTTATTAAAAATAACAATTCCCCTGGTCAAGGACATACTACACCTAGTCCAAGAGTTCGGTAATTATAGGACAACCAGAAGCTTTAGTATTGGATAGATTGTATACATTATATTTTATTTGTCCTCTATGTTCTTGAGATGTTTTAGTGGGATGTCAAGGTATTTATTAAAAACATTTTTTATTTTTTATTTTTTGCTATTACAATAGATTAAAAAAAAATCATTGAGTAGTTCTTGACATCAAAATGGAACACAATATAAAGGAAAATGTAGATTGTTTATTCAAGAGATGGCATCATGGGCTACCGTATTCTTTTCCTCCTCCACTTCCTTCAATTGGAGGGCAGCAAGTCTACAATAATACTAATATTCCTTAAAAGGTTGTCCAGGCCCAAATTAAATTGTCGTACTGATGACCTACCCACAGGATACGCCATCAGTATATGAGTTATCAAGGTCTGGCAGATGGACCACTCACAGACCATCTAATCTGTCAGCCTCCATTGTAAGTTCCTATTGAAACGGTTTTTATGTATAAATACATGTTTATACACAGGAGTCTTAGAATTGTATAGCACTGCCACATAGATGGTGATGTCAGAATGTAATATCTGGACTTGTTCGGGAAAGTATATATCCCTATATCCATGTCACCTTGTAAAATCCTAAAAGTATCTTATTAGGGGACCACTATATATATATATATATATATATATATATATATATATATATATGTCCTCCTTACTGAATAATCCACTCTGGGTGAAACATTTGCTCCTGGGCTACTCTTTTCGTTACTACCATAGTCTACTTGAACCTTTCAGTTTACGGCGCCATTTCTTGTGTGTTGTTGGGATTAGGTCCCGCAGGTTGCTCTCCCAGTGCACAGCGCCACCTGCGGATCAGTCTAAGTCCAGCTTTCATCCTACTGAGCATGCTCAGACTTTTGGAGCCACTCACAAGCTAAGTGTCATTTTTCCCCTACTGAGCATGAGCGGTGAGATCATGACCACCACCCCATTGGGCGGGGTGTTCCCTTTAAATAATGTGAGCCGCCGCCGGGTGCTAACACTTTGTCTAAAGATTGAAGTCCACGGAAGTTGTTAATGACAGTAGTTTCAGGGATAGGCTCCAGTATTCAGGCAGGTTGCCAGACTAGGCCTCTGTGTGGGGTTCCTCTGCTTCGTTCTGGGTGCTTTTAGTTAGGACCTGTAAACCCTGAACTGTTAGATCTGCACCAGGGCTAAGAGCAGTAGAGACTGTTCCAGCCTGTGGAGCTGCAGCAGGTTTGCACTCTGAGATAGCCTTATATAGACTATCAAACTTGCTTGGTAACTTCTAGCTGTGTGCAGGAGCATGTTCAGACTTCCATAGTGACTCCTAGCTGTTGCAGAAGCGCTCGTATTTGTGTGCAGGAGCACCCCCAGCTGTGCAGGGGTAAGTGTGTTTGCTGACCTGGGGTGAGTTATCCCTTGGCAGCCTTGTTTGTTTCAGCAGTTCCGGTGCACCTGGCCAGTGAGCTTAACTGGCAGGGTTTAGTTAGGGCCACACCTCGGCCAGTGTTTGCTGCACCCTGTTCACATTAAGTTCAGACTTAAGTTCAGACATACAGCCGCCCACTGGGCCTGTGGATCTCGCTGCAGTGTTCTCTAGACTAGAGGTTCTGTCGTTTAAAAAATATTATTTATATATACACACAGAACCATAACATGTGATCTCTCTAAGTTCCTAATATCTACTGTTAGCAGCCGATCATTCAGAAGACTTTCCAGGCGAGCAACAGTGAAGGGAAGTTTATTTGAGAACAGAACTTTTAGTAGTAATGACTAGAGATGAGCGAACACTAAAATGTTCGAGGTTCGAAATTCGATTCGAACAGCCGCTCAATGTTCGTGTGTTCGAACGGGTTTCGAACCCCATTATAGTCTATGGGGAACAGATACTCGTTAAGGGGGAAACCCAAATCCGTGTCTGGAGGGTCACCAAGTCCACTATGACACCCCAGGAAATGATGCCAACACCTCTGGAATGACACTGGGACAGCAGGGGAAGCATGTCTGGGGGCATCTAACACACCAAAGACCCTCTATTACCCCAACATCACAGCCTAACAACTACACACTTTACACACTCAATACCACCTCTCTGACAGTAGGAAAACACCTTGAAACATGTGTATTTGGCACTTGCAGTGAGGAGAGCTTGTCACCAGCAGTGAATTTGGCCCTTGTAGTAAGTTGAGGTTGGCACCAACATTTGTTTTGAAAATCAGGGTGGATTGAGCCTCTAACCAGCAGAGTTTGGGCAAATTCATGGTGGAGGGAGCCTCTAAACACCCCAGTTTGGACCAATTCATGGTGGAGGGAGACTCTAAAAACCCCAGTTTGGACCAATTCATGGTGGAGGGAGACTCTAAAAACCCCAGTTTGGACCAATTCATGGTGGAGGGAGCCTCTAAAAACCCCAGTTTGGACCAATTCATGGTGGAGGGAGCCTCTAACCAGCCCAGTTTGGACCAATTAATGGTGGAGGGAGCCTCTAAACAGCCAAGTTTTGGGAAATTCATGGTGGAGGGAGCCTCTAACCAGCCCAGTTTGGACCAATTCATGGTGGAGGGAGCCTCTAACCAGCCCAGTTTGGACCAATTAATGGTGGAGGGAGCCTCTAAACAGCCAAGTTTTGGGAAATTCATGGTGGAGGGAGCCTCTAAAAAACCCAGTTTGGACCAATTCATGGTGGAGGGAGCCTCTAATTAGCCCAGTTTGGACCAATTAATTGTGGAGGGAGCCTCTAACCAGCCCAGTTTGGACCAATTAATGGTGGAGGGAGCCTCTAACCACCCCAGTTTGGGCAAATTCATGGTGGAGGGAGCCTCTAACCAGCCCAGTTTGGACCAATTAATGGTGGAGGGAGCCTCTAAACAGCCAAGTTTTGGGAAATTCATGGTGGAGGGAGCCTCTAACCAGCCCAGTTTGGACCAATTCATGGTGGAGGGAGCCTCTAAACAGCCCAGTTTGGGCAAATTCATGGTGGAGGGAGCCTCTAAACAGCCCAGTTTGGGCAAATTCATGGTGGAGGGAGCCTCTAACCAGCCCAGTTTGGACCAATTAATGGTGGAGGGAGCCTCTAAACAGCCAAGTTTTGGGAAATTCATGGTGGAGGGAGCCTCTAACCAGCCCAGTTTGGACCAATTAATGGTGGAGGGAGCCTCTAACCAGCCCAGTTTGGACCAATTAATGGTGGAGGGAGCCTCTAACCAGCCCAGTTTGGACCAATTAATGGTGGAGGGAGCCTCTAAACAGCCAAGTTTTGGGAAATTCATGGTGGAGGGAGCCTCTAACTAGCCCAGTTTGGACCAATTCATGGTGGAGGGAGCCTCTAAACAGCCAAGTTTTGGGAAATTCATGGTGGAGGGAGCCTCTAACCAGCCCAGTTTGGACCAATTCATGGTGGAGGGAGCCTCTAAACAGCCCAGTTTGGGCAAATTCATGGTGGAGGGAGCCTCTAAAAAACCCAGTTTGGACCAATTCATGGTGGAGGGAGCCTCTAATTAGCCCAGTTTGGACCAATTAATTGTGGAGGGAGCCTCTAACCAGCCCAGTTTGGACCAATTAATGGTGGAGGGAGCCTCTAAACAGCCAAGTTTTGGGAAATTCATGGTGGAGGGAGCCTCTAAAAAACCCAGTTTGGACCAATTCATGGTGGAAGGAGCCTCTAATTAGCCCAGTTTGGACCAATTAATTGTGGAGGGAGCCTCTAACCAGCCCAGTTTGGACCAATTAATGGTGGAGGGAGCCTCTAACCACCCCAGTTTGGGCAAATTCATGGTGGAGGGAGCCTCTAACCAGCCCAGTTTGGACCAATTAATGGTGGAGGGAGCCTCTAAACAGCCAAGTTTTGGGAAATTCATGGTGGAGGGAGCCTCTAACCAGCCCAGTTTGGACCAATTCATGGTGGAGGGAGCCTCTAAACAGCCCAGTTTGGGCAAATTCATGGTGGAGGGAGCCTCTAAACAGCCCAGTTTGGGCAAATTCATGGTGGAGGGAGCCTCTAACCAGCCCAGTTTGGACCAATTAATGGTGGAGGGAGCCTCTAAACAGCCAAGTTTTGGGAAATTCATGGTGGAGGGAGCCTCTAACCAGCCCAGTTTGGACCAATTCATGGTGGAGGGAGCCTCTAAACAGCCCAGTTTGGGCAAATTCATGGTGGAGGGAGCCTCTAACCAGCCCAGTTTGGACCAATTAATGGTGGAGGGAGCCTCTAAACAGCCAAGTTTTGGGAAATTCATGGTGGAGGGAGCCTCTAACCAGCCCAGTTTGGACCAATTCATGGTGGAGGGAGCCTCTAAACAGCCAAGTTTTGGGAAATTCATGGTGGAGGGAGCCTCTAAAAAACCCAGTTTGGACCAATTCATGGTGGAGGGAGCCTCTAATTAGCCCAGTTTGGACCAATTAATTGTGGAGGGAGCCTCTAACCAGCCCAGTTTGGACCAATTAATGGTGGAGGGAGCCTCTAACCACCCCAGTTTGGGCAAATTCATGGTGGAGGGAGCCTCTAACCAGCCCAGTTTGGACCAATTAATGGTGGAGGGAGCCTCTAAACAGCCAAGTTTTGGGAAATTCATGGTGGAGGGAGCCTCTAACCAGCCCAGTTTGGACCAATTAATGGTGGAGGGAGCCTCTAATTAGCCCAGTTTGGACCAATTAATTGTGGAGGGAGCCTCTAACCAGCCCAGTTTGGACCAATTAATGGTGGAGGGAGCCTCTAACCAGCCCAGTTTGGACCAATTAATGGTGGAGGGAGCCTCTAAACAGCCAAGTTTTGGGAAATTCATGGTGGAGGGAGCCTCTAACCAGCCCAGTTTGGACCAATTCATGGTGGAGGGAGCCTCTAAACAGCCCAGTTTGGGCAAATTCATGGTGGAGGGAGCCTCTAAACAGCCAAGTTTTGGGAAATTCATGGTGGAGGGAGCCTCTAACCAGCCCAGTTTGGACCAATTCATGGTGGAGGGAGCCTCTAAAAACCCCAGTTTGGACCAATTCATGGTGGAGGGAGCCTCTAAACAGCCCAGTTTGGGCAAATTCATGGTGGAGGGAGCCTCTAACCAGCAGAGTTGGTGGAAATCAGGGTGGAGGGAGCCTCTAACCAGCAGAGTTGGGGGAAATCAGGGTGGAGGGAGCCTAGTATTAGCAGAATTGTGCAACGCTTATGGTGGATGAGTATGAGGATGCGGAGGAATTGGAGAGGTTGAGTACAGACATGGAGTTTCATGTTGGGGTGCTTTACACAGGTGGGCACAAAAATGACGGCTCTACCCAGTGGTGGTTCATTTTTATCAAAGTGAGCCGGTCGGCACTCTCAGCTGACAGACGGGTGCGCTTGTCAGTGATGATGCCACCGGCTGCACTGAACACCCTCTCAGATAGGACGCTGGCGGCAGGACAGGACAGCACCTCCAAGGCATATAGGGCAAGTTCAAGCCACAGGTCCAACTTCGACACCCAATACGTGTAGGGCGCAGAGGGGTCGGAGAGGACAGGGCTGTGGTCGGAAAGGTATTCCCGCAACATGCGCCTATACTTCTCACGCCTGGTGACACTAGGACCCTCCGTGGCGGCACTTTGGCGAGGGGGTGCCATCAAGGTGTCCCAGACCTTAGACAGTGTGCCCCTCGTTTGTGTGGACCGGTGAGAACTTGGTTGCCTACTGGAGGAACTGCCCTCCCTGCCCCCAACGTCACATGCTGGAAACATCTCCATCATATTCTGCACCAATTGCCTGTGGCAAGCATTGATGCGATTGGCCCTCCCCTCTACCGGAATAAAAGACGAGATGTTGTTTTTATACCGGGGGTCAAGGATAGCAAAGATCCAGTACTGGTTGTCCTCCATGATTTTGACAATACGCTTGTCGGTTGTAAAGCACCCCAACATGAACTCAGCCATGTCTGCCACAGTGTTAGTTGGCATGACTCCTCTGGCCCCACCGGAAAGTTCAATCTCCATTTCCTCCTCATCCTCCATGTCTACCCATCCGCGCTGCAACAATGGGACGATTCGAAGTTGCCCGGAAGCCTCCTGTATCACCATCACATCATCGGACAACTCTTCTTCCTCCTCCTCCTCCTCCTCCTCCTCCATTAAACGCAGTGAAGCGGACAGATGTGTGGACCTACTCTCCAGCTGTGACGGATCGGATGCTATCCCTAACTCCTCTGTGTGATCTGAGTTATCCCTGATGTCAATCAGGGATTCTCTCAGAACACACAAGAGCGGGATTGTAAGGCTCACCATCGCATCCTCAGAGCTCACCCTCCTTGTGGACTCCTCAAAGACCCGTAGGATGTCACAAAGGTCTCTCATCCATGGCCACTCATGGATGTGAAACTGAGGCAGCTGACTTTGTGGCACCCTAGGGTTTTGTAGCTGGTATTCCATCAAAGGTCTCTGCTGCTCAACCACTCTATTCAACATCTGAAACGTTGAGTTCCAGCGTGTGGGGACGTCGCACAAAAGCCGGTGTTGTGGCACATGCAGGCGTTGCTGGAGAGATTTTAAGCTAGCAGCGGCTACTGTCGACTTGCGAAAGTGGGCGCACATGCGCCGCACTTTCACCAGTAGCTCTGGAACGTTGGGGTAGCTCTTTAGGAAACGTTGCACCACTAGGTTGAAGACGTGGGCCAGGCATGGAACATGTTGGAGTCCGGCAAGCTCCAGAGCTGCTACCAGGTTCCGGCCGTTATCACAAACGACCATGCCTGGGCCCAGGTGCAGCGGCTCAAACCATATTGCCGTCTCATCGAGGAGGGCATCCCTCACCTCGGAGGCAGTGTGCTGTCTGTCCCCCAAGCTGATCAGCTTCAGCACAGCCTGCTGACGTCTACCAACGCCAGTGTTGCAACGTTTCCAACTCGTAGCTGGGGTCAATCTAACAGCGGAGGAGGAGGCGGTGGCGGAGGAGGAGGCGGTGGCGGAGGAGGAGGCGGTAGAGGAGGAGGAGGAGGGGGGTGTTCTTCTCGTGTCCCTGCCAGGAATGTTAGGCGGGGAGACGAGGTACACCGGGCCAGTTTGGTAAGCAGTCCCAGCCTCAACTACATTCACCCAGTGTGCCGTCAGTGAAATGTAGCGTCCCTGTCCGCATGCACTTGTCCACGCGTCGGTGGTCAAGTGGACCTTTGTGCAAAGCGCGGAACTAAGGGCCCGCCTGATGTTGAGTGACACGTGCTGGTGCAAGGCGGGGACGGCACACCGGGAGAAGTAGTGACGGCTAGGGACGGCATAGCGAGGTGCCGCAGTTGCCATCAGGTCCAGGAAGGCGGGAGTTTCAACAAGCCGGAACGCCAACATCTCCTGGGCCAGCAGTTTAGCGATGTTGGCGTTCAAGGCTTGCGCGTGTGGGTGGTTAGCAGTGTATTTCTGCCGCCGCTCCAATGTCTGAGAGATGGTGGGTTGTTGTAAAGAAACGCCTGATGGTGCCTTTGATGGTGCAGGAGAAGGAGATAAGACAGGACCAGGGGAGGATGAGGTAGAAGTCAACAAAGTGGCGGAGGCAGATGAAGTGGTGTCCTGGCTCGTCCTCTGGAGTGCATCGCCAGCACAGTCAGCAGTGGCAGTGGCAGAGGCAGAGGCAGTGGCAGTGGCGTGAACGGCAGGCGGCCTTTGTCCTGCCGTTGCTGCCTGCCACTGATTCCAGTGCTTGGATTCCAAATGACGGCGCATTGAAGTGGTGGACAGGTTGCTCTTCTCAGAGCCCCTAATCAATTTCGAGAGGCAAATTGTGCAGACAACACTATATCTGTCCTCGGCGCATTCCTTGAAAAAACTCCACACCTTCGAGAAACGTGCCCTCGAGGTGGGAGTTTTTCGGGGCTGGGTACGAACTGGAACATCTTGGGAGATTCCGGGTGTGGCCTGGCTTCACCTAAGCTGCTGACCTCTGCCTCTGCCTCTAGCTACCCTTTTTGGTGCTGCACCTGCCTCAACATCCACACTACTTTCCCCGCTTGACATCCCCCCTGTCCAGGTCGGGTCAGTGTCCTCATCATCCACCACTTCCTCTTCCAACTCCTGTCTCATCTCCTCCTCCCGCACAATGCGCCGGTCAACTGGATGCCCTGACGGCAACTGCGTCACATCATCGTCGATGAGGGTGGGTTGCTGGTCATCCACCACCAAATCGAACGGAGATGGAGGAGACTCTAGTGTTTGAGCATCTGGATACAGATGCTCCTCTGTTAGGTTCGTGGAATCGTGACGTGGAGAGGCAGGTTGAGGGACAATGAAAGGAGCGGAGAACAGCTCTGGGGAGCAGGGACAGTTTGGGTTATTGTTCTGTAAAGCTTCGGAATTTTGGGAGGAAGGAAGACAAGACTGTTGGGTAATAGGAGGAGAGGAGGCAGAGTCTGACTGGCTGCTGGACAATGTGCTGTAAGCGTTCTCTGACAGCCATTGCAAGACCTGTTCCTGGTTCTCGGGCCTACTAAGGTTTGTACCCTGCAGTTTAGTTAATGTGGCAAGCAACCCTGGCACTGTGGAGTGGCGCAATGCTTGCTGCCCCACAGGAGTAGGCACGGGACGCCCTGTGGCTTCACTGCTACCTTGCTCCCCAGAACCATTCCCCCGACCTCGCCCACGGCCTCGTCCACGTCCCTTTCCGGGAGCCTTGCGCATTTTGAATTCCTAGTTAGAAATTGGCACTGTATACCAGTAGTAAAAATTGTGGGTGCACGTAACCCCAATATATTCTTTGAATTACCAGTCAGAAACTGGCACTATATGGCAGTAGCAAGAAATGAGGGTATTTGTATTCCCAATATACTCTTTGAATTCCCAGTCAGACAATGGCACTGTATACCAGTAGTAAAAATTGTGGGTGCACGTAACCCCAATATATTCTTTGAATTCCCAGTCAGAAACTGGCACTATATGGCAGTAGCAAGAAATGAGGGTATTTATAACCCCAATATATTCTTTGAATTCCCAGTCAGACAATGGCACTGTATACCAGTAGTAAAAATTGTGGGTGCACGTAACCCCAATATATTCTTTGAATTCCCAGTCAGAAACTGGCACTATATGGCAGTAGCAAGAAATGAGGGTATTTGTATTCCCAATATACTCTTTGAATTCCCAGTCAGACAATGGCACTGTATACCAGTAGTAAAAATTGTGGGTGCACGTAACCCCAATATATTCTTTGAATTACCAGTCAGAAACTGGCACTATATGGCAGTAGCAAGAAATGAGGGTATTTATAACCCCAATATATTCTTTGAATTCCCAGTCAGACAATGGCACTGTATACCAGTAGTAAAAATTGTGGGTGCACGTAACCCCAATATATTCTTTGAATTACCAGTCAGAAACTGGCACTATATGGCAGTAGCAAGAAATGAGGGTATTTATAACCCCAATATATTCTTTGAATTCCCAGTCAGACAATGGCACTGTATACCAGTAGTAAAAATTGTGGGTGCACGTAACCCCAATATATTCTTTGAATTCCCAGTCAGAAACTGGCACTATATGGCAGTAGCAAGAAATGAGGGTATTTGTATTCCCAATATACTCTTTGAATTCCCAGTCAGACAATGGCACTGTATACCAGTAGTAAAAATTGTGGGTGCACGTAACCCCAATATATTCTTTGAATTCCCAGTCAGACACTGGCACTATATGGCAGTAGCAAGAAATGAGGGTATTTGTATTCCCAATATATTCTTTGAATTCCCAGTCAGACAATGGCACTGTATACCAGTAGTAAAAATTGTGGGTGCACGTAACCCCAATATATTCTTTGAATTCCCAGTCAGAAACTGGCACTATATGGCAGTAGCAAGAAATGAGGGTATTTGTATTCCCAATATATTCTTTGAATTCCCAGTCAGACAATGGCACTGTATACCAGTAGTAAAAATTGTGGGTGTATATAGCCCCAATTCTATTGCTAGGGGACTTGCAGGGTATTTCTGGGGTGAAGGTGGAGGGGCACACCGTTGGAACGGGTATCGGGGTATATATCGGGTATACGGGAATACACTGACAGTGTATTCCATTCAGGATCCTGGGAAAGCTGGGTTGCGGCGATTGAGCCCGTCAGTGCCACGTTACACTGACAAGCTTCTCCCTGGAATTTAGCTCTTACAAGAGCTGTTGGTTGTCTTCTCCTTCCTATCCTAGCCTGTCCCTGCCTACCCAGAATCTAAGCCCTAGCTAGCTGGACGGAAACCTCCGTCCTCGGTGAATTGCAAGCTCAGAATGACGCGAAGCTGGGCGTCGCTGTTCTTTTAAATTAGAGGTCACATGTTTTCGGCAGCCAATGGGTTTTGCCTACTTTTTTCAACGTCACCGGTGTCGTAGTTCCTGTCCCACCTCCCCTGCGCTGTTATTGGAGCAAAAAAGGCGCCAGGGAAGGTGGGAGGGGAATCGAGTAATGGCGCACTTTACCACGCGGTGTTCGATTCGATTCGAACATGCCGAACAGCCTAATATCCGATCGAACATGAGTTCGATAGAACACTGTTCGCTCATCTCTAGTAATGACCACATACAGGACATGATGTCAGCCTAGCTATTAGCCCCCGCACATACACGTGTCTATCTTTCTACTTCCCGTCTCTCAGAGAGAGAGAGAGAGAGGGAATTTTTTTTGTTTGTTTTATTTTTGACACTTAACTTTATTAACATGACAATATCCCTCAAAATAGGACCCCACATATATTACATAGAGAAGTAATCCTGCATTAACCACAGTAAGGAGCATTATTCCAACACCCCCACTCAACAAATACTTACACTTTTAGCCCCATAATGGTCCTTAAATCTTCAAACTTGGTTCTTGGTAACGGTTCTGTCACGGAATCACCTATTTAAAAAAGAATGTTTAAAATTGTTGTGTACTCCTATTGGGATTGAACACTGCAGTCCTGCTATATTTCAGCTATATTTCTATGTTACGGTTAGGTGACAACTGCATATTACATCTAACACCCCTTCTGGATGGCACCTGCTCTGGTCCTGGGTGGGATCCATTGCCTTGACATAATACATCCTGGCACTTTAAATGACAAAGTCTGTGCCTGTTCTATTAATTTTTAAGGTGTATATGGTTGCAGATAGTCTTCTGCTCTTCCTCCAGTGTTATATGTAGAAAGTGAATTCAACTATTTATGGCTTCCTTTTCCCACCTTTACAGTAAAAGAGGAGGCATGATCTAGAGCAGGGGTAAGCAACCTTTATATCCTATCCTATGTCCTATATCATTGTAGTAGCAGTGCAGTAAAGGACACTCCCTCTTCTCTTAACATCTGCAGGTCCCATGCTGGCTGCTGTGTTGGCAAAATATGCCATAAGTGTGTCTGACAAGTATCTAGGGGAGCGGCACACTGTGAAATGTCATGTAAAATCGCTCTCAGATGCTATAGAACCCCGGTCCAGTTTGCTCATATGGTTCTTTCTCATTCAATTCTTTGTTGAAAGGCTGTGGGGGCCTTAGCACTATGTTACACATGTGGTTAGAATGCCCCCCTGGTCTCAGCCTTCTGATTTGCCACCTTTCAGTTTATGTCACTGGCTGGTTTGCCACCCCAACCGTCCCCGGGTTTAGCCCTTTGTTTTCTGAATATGGACTCAATGCCTGATAGGATTAATTCTGTGCTAGGGCAAGTTTTACTAGTGGCACGACTAATTGTTGCACGTCAATGGAAGAGCATGCCATGCCTTACGATAACAGAGCTTGCCCAACAAGTACACTTGGCCTTTTTCCTGGAGAGGATGTTAATGTCTAAAAATCATAGCTACTCTAAATTCTGTGATAAATGGTCACTCTGGTTTGATTATTTGGACCACACTAATACCCCCCTCTGATGGCGGGAAGCTCCCCCTACCCAGCCTTAACTATTTAACCCTTATTACAGTCTCCGGCTCTTCTTTTTGCTTTGTATTTTACTATGAGCTATGCTCAGATTTACAAGTTAGATGTTTTCCTGTTAACTCTTGTTCTCCCCGAGCAGTGGTGCCTTACTCTCCTTATCTGAGATACATGGCATTAGTATTGCAATTTCTCAACATGCATCTGATGATTGTATCATCTCTGACTACCCTTCTGGAGTGTTTGATTATACACTGTGGAGTTGTAGCTCTCATTATATTTAGAGATGAGCGAACAGTAAAATGTTCGAGATTCGATTTTCGTTTCGAGTAGCCCCTCAATATTCGACTACTCGTATCGAATATCGAATCCTATTATACTCTATGGGGGGAAAATGCTCGTTTCAGGGGTAGGCAACATTCGATCAAATTATACTTATCAAGTCCACGAGTGAGGGTCGGGCTGGATCCTCCGAGAAGTCTTCTCCGTGCAGCGTCCCCGCTGCATCTTCTGGCTCTGAATTCACTCTGCCAGGCATCGGGCACTACAAGCGGGCATGTGCAGTCGGATCTACCCAGGCCCGATGCCTGGCAGAGTGAATTCAGAGCCGGAAGACGCCGCGGGGAAGCTGCACGGAGAAGACTTCTAAAGGTAGGAGAAGAACCAGCGTTGATTGGCCGACTGTATAGCATTCGGCCAATCAATGCTGGTTCTGCATCAAACTTTTACATTCGAATAGCGAGTGGTACTCGAGTATGAGTATTTCGAATACCGTAGTATTCTATCGAATACCTACTCGATCAAATACTACTCGCACATCTATAATTATATTGTCTTTCACCGCTCATGTTATTTTCTATCTTTTACCCGTGTTGTAAAAATTTGTTTTGTGTATCTCAATAAAAACCAAATAAAAAAAAAAAATGCCACAAGTGCCACTCTTAGCATACGTATCGGGGGTTTGCCAACCCATGATCTAGAGATAGGTCTGATGCAGATTCTTAGGTTCTTGGATTGGGTAATTTTGTTGAGGCCCTATTTTGATGTGGTCACAGCTATTATCTTAGTTTTGCATTGTGGAGGGTCAAATATTGGGGATTGTTGCTGTATGTAGTTAAAGTCTACCAATATGGTGTCTCGGGGATGATGTTTGCTGCCGCACCACTCCACATGGTTTTATAGACACATCCAATGCAAATAAATCTCACTCTTCATAGGTAATACTGAAACATACCAGGGATTTTGGTTTTCTTGATGTTTTATTAGCAATGTTTATTAAAATGTCTGTTTTATGGTTCTTTTTCTGATAGTCGGAATAATAATAGAAGGAGCAGAAGTAATACTTATTATTATAGCTGTAGTCATAGATATCAGCACTAACCAATCTGCAATAGGGATTTATTATCAGAGTAAGGAATGACAAAGGAACAGACATTTACAGAATAATAAACAGGATTTCTATAGTTCCATGTACATTAAACATGAATAAATTGTACAATAACAAAAACATCAACCAAACTAAGTAACTAAGTTTAGAGAACCATTCACATAACATGTCTGTGTAAGAAGTATCCTTTACTGGTCACTTCAGGGTCTATCAGGATATTGTAACATTTAGGTAAGAACATGCAGCTCAATATTCCTCCCCCGGAACACAATATGGTGAATATCTCTACGATGACCATGTGTTTCCCTGTACTGCTCAGATAGGCCGGGATGGCACAGATCCAGACACTGCAGAACACCAGCATGCTGAAGGTGATGTACTTGGCTTCATTATAGATATCAGGTAATGTCCTCACCATAAAAGCTACAACAAAACTCAGCACCGCCAGAAAGCCCATATAACCCAACATGAGGTAAAAGGCCAAGACAGAACCTTCATTACACTGGATGATGATCTTCCCAGGATAATCCAGGTTATACTCTTGGTATGGAGGAGACACTGACAACCAGATAACGGCATTCACAATCTGAATAGATGAACAGACCAACACGACTGAATAAGGAAGCTTAACTCCCACACACTTTCTCCAGGAGCTGTCAGGTCTGGTGGCCTTGAATGCTATGTAGACTATGATGGTCTTGGCCAGGACAGAAGACACGGCTACTGTGAAGAAGGTCCCAAAGCAGATTTGTCGCACCATACAGGTTATATCCACTGGACGACCGATGAACAGAAACACAGAAAGTAAGCTGAAGATGAGAGAGCTCAGTAGGATGAAGCTGAGGTTCCGGTTATTGGTTCTGACAATGAGCGTGTCCCGGAATAAAGTGAATATTCCTATTATAGATACAGTTATAAGAGAGAGTAATATGGAGATGGTGGAAAAGACTGAACTAAGGACATCAGTCTCATAGGAGAAAAACTCATAATCTCTGACCACACAATTGTTCTTTCCCTCATTCGGCCATTCATCTTCAGGACATCTCTGGCAATTTTCACTGTCTGTGAATGAAAAGCAGATGAGCTAAGAATTCAACTTTTTTTTTTTTTTGTAAATAATTTTCAATATGACAACAACAAAAAAACCATCATATATTGTTGCAGACAATAAGTGGGGTGGTACATATCTGTTTGTACATATCTGTAGATTGAGCAACAAAAGACACAATGGGAAATGGAAGGTTTGAATGGGAAGGGGAAGACACTTAGTGCTAGGGGTAAGAGCCAAAGGGTCTCAAAAAGAATAAGGAAAAATATTAACCAGGGGGTTCCCACAGGTGCGCCCAGGTTGGATCCTTTGAGAAGGTATTTCCATGGAGCCCACATAGAGCTGAACTTCTGGTGGGGGGAGAGTGGGCCATAAATTCAAAAATATGCCAACCAGGGTCAGAGGTACGGACAGTCCACAAACCTGGTTCAGAACCCGCTGAACGAGCGACCAGTCGAGGAATATCTTTTTGCATTTCCACCATATATCCAAATAGGTGCCTGGGGCTTTTTTGGCTGCGCCTCACAATTCAACTTTTGACTATCTATCTATCTATCTATCTATCTATCTATCTATCTATCTATCTGGTGTACAGTTATAGCATCAGAAGAAACATTTATACATCAAATTAGTGATCTCACAAACTGTAGCAATATGCTATGTGCTGTGTATGGCCTCTAAGGGTCTCACTACTTAGACATTGGTACAGCTGTGTTATTAGTTCTTGGAGCAACATCATGTGTAATGGCAGCCAAGATGTAGTCCTAAAAAAAATGTCTGCTACTAACTACAGTATTTGAGCATCTGGAGCAGGACCAACTAACAGAACATGGTGGCATCTGGGCACTGGACCTCTGAATAGCAAATCTGCTATCTACAAATTGATCAGAGAATCAGCAACTGTAAGTCCTTATCATACTGCACTACAGAGATGTGCTGAACCCTGCTGCACTCTCAGCTTTGGTGCATCACAGATGCGCTGAATCCTGCTGCACACTCAGCTCTGAGTGTGCAGCAGGGTTCACATCTCCGGTGTGTCACTGCTGGCCGTGCACCCAGCTCGACTGAATCTCCGATGTAGTCAAGCTGAGCGCATGTCCAGCACTGCTACATCTCGGCATAAAAATGCATTGACCAGCGTTGATTGGCCGAATGCCATACAGAGTACAGCATTCGGCCAATCAACGCTGGTTCTGCCGGAGGAGGTGGAGTCTAAGATCAGTCCACAGCTGTCTCCATTCTGGTCCGATTTTAGACTCCACCTTCTCACAGATGAGCCTCCGGCAGAACCAGCTTTGATTGGCCGAATGCTGTACTCTGTATGGTATTCGGCCAATCAACGCTGGTCAATGCATTCCTATGGGAAAAAGTCATCTCCCGCATATCACAAGCTGACAGGGATCCCGAACAGATAGAGCCCCAAAGAACTGGGTGAGTTACATTCCCACCTAAATAAAGGTAATCCCTAGCTAACCCTGCCAGTACATCTATCCCTGTCTCACAGTCACATAGTTCACAGTCTCATATGAACAGGATATTAAATCCACTGTTCATATAAATTGGAGGTCACCTGATTTACCCAGCCAATTACTTTTTCCGGTTTTTTTTTCGATTACTCCGTTGTCGTAGTTCCTGTCCCACCTCTCCTGCACAGTTATTGGTGCAAAAAAAGCACCAGGGAAGGTGGGAGGGGAATCAAATTTTTAGCGAGTTTTCCACCTGGTGTTCGACTGGAATCGACTGATATCCGATTGAACATGTACTCGATCAAACGCTGTTCGCTCATCTCTAATAATAATGTCTTTTGTAAAATAAATATAAAATAATCTACCAGAATGATTTGTAAATTCTCCTTCTGGACATGGGATACAGTCATAGCAGCAGATGTGATTTCCTTCCCTGACAACTTTTTGGTTTCCTGGCTGACAACGTTCATTGCATCGACCTTTGGGGATCTAGAAATGAGTAAATAAATGAATGATATAAATCAATAGACGGTCATTGAAACATTGAAGGAAGAAAACATGTAGCAGCTATTCCAACTGGAGACCCCATTGTAAGGATAAATCCCCCATTGGAAAATTGTATACTGAGTCAGTATTTGTGTCCATATGATTCCATATGTACCATGTAATAAACAGTCATGTTAGGGGAGAGGGCATGAAGTTGGCCCCACAAATCCCAAATGAATTTTATATACTTATGACCTACTGTTACGGTCAGCAGGTTTAAAAAAAAAAACAAAAAAAAACTGTGGAGCCCAACTAGGCTCTGAACCGCAGGGCACCCTGGTGTGAATGAGACTCAACAGTTAGTGTCACTGCCGGGCTACACCACCAACTGAGTGCTCCCAATTAACAACAAAGGGAGCTGCCACTGCAACACAGAGCAGCCACAAATGAATTTGAATAGTCAAGCAATTGCTCCACTGCTAGACTGTAACAAATAATGACTGTATGCTCTCAGTTACTTCCCTGGGCTGCACCAACTACAGCTACCTGCTATTTTCTAACTAGCCAGGTGGCTGACAGACTAAGTAAGGGGATTCCCCACAATACTGATTAACGATAAATTGGGGAAGGCTGACCCACTTTCACACACACAGAAAACACACACAAACATACAAACATGTACCAAGATTGACCCACAAACGTACTACTTGTACTATGAATTGTTTCAGAGTTGAGGCTAGAGCACCGGCCTGACAAACCTGCCTCCATAAATGGAGGGAAGGCAGGCCTGATCAGCAAGTCCAGGTGCCCAAGCCAGGTGCTCATAGGCTGACTCCACTGTCAATCAGCAGACTGACCACGCCCACAGGCTGCAAGGGAATTAACCTCTGCTATGCTGGACTGCCAGCAACATGGAGGGAATGACAGTGTGCATGATGCTACAACAGAGGAATGGACTGCAACCCGACCCCTTGGCCGCATCTGCCGCATTGTCCTAACACCTACCCACACAATTAGTCACCAGTATGATCTTCTAAATATATGATAAATATTGGGGAAGGTCTTCATAGTAACTTACCGAGTCCTGTCTCCATGTTATTATCTGGGGATTAATATACAGTTGTTTATCTTCTGGAAATGATGCATCAAATCTTCCGACAGGTGTCTTGAACCCTGGATTATCCATTCCTGTTACCCAATTCATTATCTCTAGTGGTGTTATCCAATCTCCATTCTCATTTAGTAAATTACTTTCTTCTTTTATGTATCGTGTTAGCTATAAAAGATAAACCAAGGTTGTAATAACAGCAGTAAGGAGATTCCAATGTATGGATCATGGATGAATCAACATACAGTATCTTTAGAGACATCTATAGTCCACAGGAGAAAAGATAAGGCCACAGGTTTTGTGAGTTCTGGATGTGACGTTACAAGGACCAGATCTCCTTCCTTCTTACCCCAGTAGATCTGATACATTATATCTGATTCACATACAAGGAAGTCACATAAGAAGATTGTTAGTGGAGGTGAATATGTTTATCTGGTTTTGGTGGAAATAAGATGTGATGTCATCATTGCTTCTATCTTTGTACCAGTCTAAGACCCCCTATATTTCTTTGAATATACCCTAAACAGAGCACTAAACATAATATCATCATTATATCTTATCGCTGTCCCTGTCTGGCCTGTAACACAAGTAACCATATTTCCCATTCTTTCTGTATTCTTCTCCTTCCAGTAACGTGTTTTATTAGTAATGGAATCTCCTGCACTTCTTATACTCACTCTGCTTTTATAGTAAGAGATTTGTAAGGGATTTTGCTTCCCATTAATAAGGAAAATGTTCAGTCCATGTAAAGCCTGAGCCATAGTATAGACAGCAGTGTGCACTTGGTAAGGAGTTGGGTCTTCAGGAAAAGATAAATCTATTTGATATTTCTTCTCATTTGAACATCCATGGAATGGACGTTCGTTAGTTAATGAAAAAATAATGTTCTTAAGATCATTTCCCGAAAAACAATGGAATATATTCATCCAAATATCTTCCAGTATCCCATCAGATGGTCGGAAGGGAATATGAAGGTTATTCAGAAACTCTTTCCCAGTAACATTGTATCTGGAGATGGAAAACACTAAACTACAATTAGCCGCAACTCCACTTTCTCCATAAAGTATAAGCTCTTCTGCAAGTGACCATGAGCTTGGAAGTATAAGAGTCTTGTTATTTAGGACATGAGCTACCTTGTATAAAAACTTGATATAAGTCGCACTATAGGTGCCGCATATAATAATAACATCAGTAGATGATTCCTGTAAAGCTTTAGGGACATTATCATAGTTGGTCTTAGACACAAGAATGGAGAACTCCACACAGATCTGATGAGATGTAAATTGTCGGATTATCTGCTGTAACTCCTGCCGTCCACTCTCATCATCTGATGTGATAATCCCAACCCAATTCCACTGGAATCTTTCCAGAAGCTTCACAAATGCTGAAAATTGTATCTTGTCATCTGGGACTGTTCGAAAGAAGTTTGGGTAAAGCCTTTTATCACTTATTACAGGATCTCTTGCCCCATAACTGATCTAGGAGAAAGAAAATGTAATAACTAGAGATGAGCGAATATCGATCGAATATTAGGGTATTCGACATATTTGATTCCAATCAAATACCACACAGTAAACACAGTATAAATTCGTATCCCCTCCCACCTTCCCTGGCGCTTTTTTTGCACCAATAACTGTGCAGGGAAGGTGGGACAGGAAAGAGGAAAACGTAGGCATCAACAAAAAATTGGAAAACGTCATTGGCTGGCGAAATCAGGTGACCTCAAATTTATAAGAATAGTGTCAGCCATATTTGTGTCAGGTGCGTTTTGGTGAGATAGGGAGAGACATTGTATTGAGGGTGAGAGTTTAGCCACTGCTAGGAAGGAAAAATTCAACAGCCCTTTTCAGAGCTACACTGCAGGAACAGTACACATACACTGGACCTGCCAAAGATGCGTCAGGGTAGTATCAAGGGACGAGGATGTGGATGTGGAAATCCAGCTGGGGATCCAGTCCACAGTCCAGCTACAGGAGAGGGGCTGCCAGCAGTTCCCCTCTTCATTAGCACAAGGGGACAAGGACAGGGACATGGACGAGGAAATAAAGCTGGGGATCCAGGCCTCAGTAGATCGACTGCAGATCCAATTATCTACTGGAGAGGAGCAGCCAGCAGTGCCACAACATCAAGCAGGGTGCAGGGTACCCCACTAACGAGGCCCGAGCATCAGGAACATATACTAGGGTGCATAGCAGGTATTGTGGACCCGCAAACAGCATTTCCCATCCACAGTACTGATGAGACGCAATTCCATGTGTCTGTGCCAGCTCACAAGTTCCTCGTCCTCCTCCTCCAACACCACCACCATCACCGTTAACAAATATTTGAAAAAAAAACAAAAACATTAATGTTTTAAGGCTCATCCCCAAGGGTCTAAAAATTATTTTTTCTTGTTCAGTAATGAGACCAGCTCAGCATGAGGATCTTCTACGTTAGGTTGTCCATGCCCACTAATGTGCATGAAGACTCGATCACGGCTTACGTGCGCTACCCATTGAAATCAGTTGGTTATAAAGCCTCCCATTGATTTCAATGTAGAGCGTGCGTAAGCCGGCACCCATTGAAATCAATGGGATCTGTTTTGAAGCGCCTCGCTCTGACACGTGTTTACATGTCTAAATGAGCGGCGCGTTACTCCGTGGGAATGGAGCCTTAGTCTGACTGCTGGTTTCTTGTACTGCAGCATGTGGAGTTGGGTCTGTCAGCCTTGTGATGAACTCCTCATTCTGGATCTCATTACTTTCAACAGTCTCTAAAGCCTTTTGACACTTTGAATTTTGTTCAGTTCCAAAGGACTCTGTGTTTAGATTTGGCTCAGTCGCAGCTCCAGGACATGCCTTGGAATTCAAGCTTTGCTTTAGTGGCTCCATCTCAGCAGGATGATGATGATGAAGCTTGGTTAAATCTGTTGTCGGAAGGGAAAGTAGTTTCTGATCTACATCTAAAGTACTGGAGCATGTTGCTTGGACTATTAACACCTGATCAGTACCCTGTAGAGGTAATGTAGAGTCCGATATTAGAGGACCATTACCGCTAGTAGTGGTTGCAGCCAATTCTCCACCTTTGCGGTCCTCTAAATAAAGTTACCCCCAGGACTTGATGCCAAAATGTTATCAATTTCCCAATCAAAATGAAGGTCAATGTCTGGGTCCTCAGTCCAATCCACTGCATCAATCCAACACAATGAGAGTGATGGTTCTGGAACCACTGTTTTAGGGGCTAACAATTTTAAAGGGGCTAACACTCTGCTGGTGCAAGGCTCAAATCACCCAAAGGGCAAAAAACTCTGCTGGTGCTTGAACTAAGTTAAAGGGCCTAAAACTCTGCAAGTAAAAGGCTGAAGTCACCTCAAGGGCCTCAATCTCTGCTGGTAGCTCAGCTTAAGGGCCTCTAACTTAATTTGGAAGGGCTCACATGAAGGGCCAGAAAAGTAATCTTTGGAGGTCTCTACTACATCACACACATATAAAACAATGACAGTTAAGGGTGGGGGCTTTTGGATTTCCCATTGCCTAGTCCATCTGTGGTTGTCATGGGCAACGTGATTTAAAAGGGTGCATGCTAATGTTTCTTTAGCTTTAAATTTGTGTTTCTGTCCATACTATTGTGGAGGAAAGACGGTTTCCAAGTATTTTTCCACTTTACATATTGGGTTTGGAGTGTTTAGTTGATAGGCTGTGATAGTGGAGTGATCATGGGACTTGGGCTTGTTAGATACCCCCAGACATGCTTCCCCTGCTGTCCCAGTTGTATTCCAAAGGTGTTGTTATCATTTCCTGGGGTGTCATTGTGGACTTAGTAACTCTCCTTAGTCGAATTTTGGTTTCCCCTGGAACAAGCATTTTTCCCCCATTGACTATAAAGGGATTTTTTTATTCAGTCGAATAGTCGAATATTGAGGGGCTACTCGAAACGAATATTGAATATTTTACTACTCGCTCATCTCTAGTAATAAAATCTGTGTCCATATTACGTGACAGTATAGGGTTGAAAGGAACCAGTCAGAATTTAGGCTGGAAAATCTGCCACCAGATCTGAACTCTTACAGCAGGGGTTCTCAAACTTTTTAAACAGTGGGCCGGAGGCAGAGCAGGTCGCACAGACATCGGGAGCGGTGCCCTCCAAAAGGTAAAGTGAAGTGCACTCCATGGCCTGGCCCGAGCTCCCCAGGAGCTTCATTATAAATGCACGCCTTTCGGTGTTGTCAACGGGGCCAGACAGAAGTGCTCGGTGGGCCGCATGTGGCCCACGGGCCGCAGTTTGAGGACCCCTGTCTTACAGCATAACTTCTAACTATCTCCACCTCGCCTTGCCAAGTATTTGTTCTGTGATCTGTTTCTGATAGAAGCCTTTTATAGGTTAGTATTAGAGATGGGAGAAACTCTCAAGATTTGTTTTGTTTGAGTTCAGGTGGTTCGGTCTAAAGATTTGTTTTAGGTCAAAGAAGTTCAGTATGAACAAGAGCTTAAACTAGCTTTAAACACAGAGTATAAAACTGTCAGAACTCCTAGGAACCTAGATATAAAACATAGTGTAGAATACTGTCAGAACTCCTAGGAACCTATCTATAATACATAGTGTATGACACTGTCAGGGATCCTAAGAACCTATCTATAAAACATATTGTAGAATACTGTCAGGGCTCCTAGGAAAATATTTATAAAACATAGTGTAGAACACTCTTAGGGCTCCTAGGAACCTATCTATAATACATAGTGTAGAATACTCTTAGGACTCCTAGGAATCTGTCTATAAAACAGTATAGAATACTCTTAGAGATCTTAGGGGACTTAGCTATTCAATATCTATCTCTCTAAGGGAAAAACAACTGACGTTATATAAAAGTAAGTGACATGTAAACAAAAAAAAAAAGATGTTAAGCATGTGTTTACCTGTAATTTTTCTTACACACAAATTGCTTTCCCATCAAAGTTTTAACCACTTCAGTACCGGGCCAATTTGTGGTCCAGGACCAGACACATTTTAGGTTTATTTTGTATGTGCGGTTTTGAGGGCTGTAACATTTTTCACGTATGTCTCAGTCAACAAATTTTTACGTCTTTTTTCGGGGACACATAGGGCTTTATTTTTATGTTATCTTTATTTTCGAATGTGTTTTATTTTTTTTTATATCTGGGAAAATATAAACAAAATAGGAGGGAAATTGTGTCTTGTTTTCATTTTTTTTTTTATTTAATAACACAAAGTGTCACTGACAAACTTTATAATATAGTTTTTCCTCTCTGTTACGGTAATTTTTATTTTGTATGGTGTCGTCGGGGGTGGGGCTATAACCTTTAATAACGGCGTTTTATTAGCGTATTATTTATTTATTTTTTATTATTATTTTATTTACATTTTTTTAAAACTTTTTTATTATATTTTTTTTTTTTTCTTCAGATTGTGTCCCCATAAGGTAATAAGAGACCTTTGGGGACATCTGATCACTTATTTTTTTGTACTGGAGGCTGATTTCTCCTATAACTGGGGCTGCTACATTTAACCTCAGATACAAGAGGAATCCAGCCTCCTGCACGCTGCTATACACAGCTTACTGAGCTGATCTGGGGTCCTGTAGGACCCAGCAGCTCTGGTAAGACTCTGCTCCCGGCGGATCACGTGTCCGCCGGGTCAGAGGGCAGCTGAATTATGGCTGTGTCCATAGCTGTGTATACAGCGCTCATTGAGCGCTGTATACACAGCGATCGAGAAGGCAGGGGAGGTAATAAATCTGCCCTGTCTTCTCTCTGGGAGCTCCGGCTGAAGTTACAGCTGGCTCCTAGTGAAAGCAGCTACACGATCTCCGTGCAGCTGCTGTGTTCTGATGGACGTACAGGTACGTCCGGTCAGAACTAGACAACCACTTCCCGGACATATATAGTCTATGGGCGGTCCGGAAGTGGTTAACACACTTTCAACCATTGTTTTCACAACTCATGGCCCTGACACACTGAAGTCATTGTGGTTCCCGGACATGAAGACCCCAACCAGACTGACGTCTCATCCCCTATTAAAAGGTCTATGAGACGTCTGGTGGGTGCTCCAATCAAAGCTTGCTCCTACTCCCTCTCTGGATACACTTCTCTTTCTCAAGCCTCCTTTCTCCTTTTCTCTCCTTTTTCCATCTTTCCCTCTCTTACCCTTCTCTTCTATCATTTACTTCCTCTTCTTCCTCCTCCTTCCCTGACCTCTATTGTCCTTTACTAACATCCCTTCATCCCCCTCATCTTTCCTTCCCTTTACCAGACAATGTACTATATACCTTCCAATGTATGCTTTGTAATAAATCCTGTTCAAACTTTTTGATCATTACAATAAACTTTGAATAGAAATATATTAGGATACACAAGGCTGAGGAAGTGTGTATAACACAAAACGTTCTTGCTTATTCATCTAGTACTATCATCCTCCAAATGTGCGTGTATTTTTTATTGATAAAGGAATAAATATTTTCTGGTTTTAAAGACGCTGTTGGTGCCCTGATTTTTTTCTATTTTGCTTGGTACATTCTGGAGACTCCTCTTGAATATGGATCTTCTGATGAAGCTGTACATGAGGGACATCTTATAGTACACCCTGTTGTACCAAACAACAATTCCCCGGGATCATACTGATGCCATACTTTGCTTCTTATATTATATTGATAATGAACCATATCCACCCTGAAATGACCCCACTGTTGACTGTTTGTTTGAAGAGTAGCTCCTAGAAGACCATTTTATTGCCCAGTTTGCCCAAACATACACCACCATGAAGTCTCTAGTTCGTTTTGAAGGGAGGCTTCTATTCTGCTAGTACCTGCGGTGTAAGAGGCGAGATATAGATTGAAGATTGATGCTGAAGCTGTGTGAGAGTACATGAACATATACTTGCAGATGATAGATATCTGAATGGAAGGAGACCAGAATTGAGCCCCCATTACACCCCCCATACAAGGAGTTAACACCAAAATTGTATTGGATATGTTGCATCGATTGCTGGTCCAGGGTTACCACCTCAATATGCCTTATATTATACTAACATGCCACTAACAAGTGCCCCGCTCCCAGAAGTACTGTTATTCAGAACAATGGCTAAAAGAAATCCAGAAAAGTCTTCTCTAGACATTGCTTACAAAAAAATCTCATAGCTCAATGTGATACATGTCCTGACAAATTAGGGCTCTTTATGGAAGAATGTTTTAGGACATATTATACATCCCCCGATTTTATTTTACCTTGACGCACAGCTTATCTCCGGGCACATGTCACCTCTTTCCATTCTGCTCCCTGCCTTGTACCCAAGCAGTAGATAACATCCACATGTAGGGCATTGCTGTACCCGAGAGAAGTCGCCCTACACTTTATTTGATGTATGTCTTTGTTGGCCATGCTGAGCACTGAAACGTATACCGGTGGTCAAGGAAAATGTGACTTTCATATCAATAATTAGATACGGATATAAAAATATTCAGTTTTTCTTCTATTCTGTACTCACCTGTGTATATCCATAAAGGGTTAACAGCCGGGCCATGGGGAGAGTCGTGCTAGATTGTAAATCTCCAATAAATCCGACCACTGCGTCATTCTCCATACAGGAGTAGTTTGGAGCTGTTACTGTGTGTCCGGACAGTATCTGCAGAACATCTTTTATAGCTTTATTCCCATGTCCACAAGAGTCATATATATGATATCCCAGAGTGATATTGGGCAGAAGATCTGAGCGATTATTAATTTCATCAATAGCCGAGAGAAAAGCCGCCAGATGTAAATATTCTCTTGGACCGGCACTGTGAGACGATATAGAAACATGATGTAACTAGACATGAATGTGCTTTTATCGGGATATTCCCATCTCAGACGTTTATGACATATAACAAAAGTAGAATCCTTCAGCTCACCATATCCACTATAAAGGATCCACACCCCGGAAGGCGCGGACAGCTACAGGACTTGAGTAGGCGAAAAAATGTAAAGAAAAGGTAAAATCCAGCGTCCACAGCCTAGACTTACTGTTAGCTGATAGCCCTGCCCTATTCTGCCTGGTCCTGTAATAGGAGTCATCGCTGCAACAAGTCAGTTTCTTCCCTCCAGATATTCAATTATCAAAGGTGAGTGGTATTATTGAAATTTGGAAGCATTGAGGAGCCGCAACAGCTCAGCCATGAAGTGCAGGCAGAACCCGTACAGCTCCACAGCTTGGCACCAAATACTGAGGTGTATAGTGCATTAACATCAGCCCAAACCTGTGGCTGTGTTTCCAGTCTCAGTCTAGGTCCCTTAGTTAGTCCCTTTCTATCCCAGCAAGATTCTGTCCAAATATATAAAGCAAGGTCCATAAAGTCATGGTTGGGAGAGTTTGATGTAGAAGAACTTGACTGGCCCACAAAGAGCTCTGACCACAACCCCATTGGGACATCATTGAGATGCACTAGAATGGAAATTGTGATCCAGACCCTCTCATCCAACATCTAACACTGTCTAACATCACAAATGATCTCATGGATGAAGGGGTAAAAATTCTCACAAAATTACTCCAAAACCTAATCTAAAGACTTCTCAGAAGAGTGGGAGCAGTTTTATCTGGAAAGGGTGGACTGACTCCATATTAAGGCCGAGGGATTTACAATGTCTGAAGGAGTTTCTGAAGGAGTAATGTGACGGTGTCTCCATACTGTTCCCCATGCAGTGTATATAGGTAGTGTCAAGGAGAGTAGGTAACAGACATATCCATTGTGTATATTACACCCTGAAGACAGTTTCCCTTAGTAACCCTCATTTACAGATTTACAGGAAAATTTGAGAGGCTGATTTTATACAAAAGTGAATAAAATAACCTAATAAAGAACATTCTAAAATACTTACATTTACTTCACCTACATGGTAAAAAATAAGTTGTGAAGACAGAGCGGAGATACCGATACAGCCAAACAGATATCTCTGTACACCCCATAAAAGTAAATAGGAGTAACAGAAGCCGTAGAGAACAACAAGCCACATAACTGTAGAAACTTCCAAGTTAGGGACACAGGATGTCTATAGAAGTCACAGATTAGTGAAGAAGTGCCTATAGACCACATAGACAGATGGGTATTCTAATCTCAGGCATAAAAGGCTAAGAAGGAAATAACATTTAAGTAAACTCAACATGAACTTCTGTGCCAACATTCAAAACATTAGTCTGTGACCTGGAGAAGACACATTGAGACCATTGTATCTAGAAATATTGCACTTTTCTGTGTCCTGTCCTTAACATGCAGCACCAGAGCCTCAGGTATAGAGAGAAGTGAATAAGTGGAAAGTCCCCAGGTCAGTGGCCAAAAGTCCTATTGTGGAGTCACATTTACAGCAAGAGAGAGGATGAAATGCAGATCAGACCCCATTGTGTTATTTCATGAGAAATCATGAGAATTAGAGATGAGCGAACAGTAAAATGTCCGAGGTTCGATATTCATTTTGAGTAGCCCCTCAATATTTGACTACTCAAATCGAATATCGAACCCTATTATAGTCTATGGGGGGAAAATGCTCGCTTCAGGGGTAGGCAACGTTCGATCAAATTATACTTACCAAGTCCACGAGTGAGGGTCGGGCTGGATCCTCCGAGAAGTCTTCTCCATGCAGCGTCCCCGCGGCATCTTCTGGCTCTGAATTCACTCTGCCAGGCATCGGGCCTGGGCAGAGCCGACTGCGCATGCCCACACTACAAGCGGACATGCGCAGTCGGCTCTGCCCAGGCCCGATCCCTGGCAGAGTGAATTCAGAGCCAGAAGACGCCGCGAGGAAGCTGCACGGAGAAGACTTCTAAAGGTAGGAGAAGAACCAGCGGTGATTGGCCAACTGTATAGCATCCGGCCAATCAATGCTGGTTCTGCATCGAACTTTTCCATTCAAATATAGAGTGGTACTCGATCTAGTACTACTCGCTCATCTCTAATGAGAATCATTATTTTCTGGCAAAGTTATAGAATGTTCGCAGTCTTTCCTTTTAGCCCCTGGATTTATATATATGATTCCTACTTACCCTGTACACACCAGATTAGGAAAAATGTCTCCATTGTCCCACAATGTCACCCAGGTATGTACAGTGAAGATCCCTCCTATAGATATATCTCCTGGCTGAGAATATTTGTACTCAAAGGTATATTCCTTCCTTACCAGATCACATTGACCTGCAGGGTCCTGAGTCTCAGAAGTGCAGAAAGTCACATAAAGAGCTAATAACAATAAGAACATGTCCTGGAGAAGAGAAAAGCTGATGCTGGTACAGAATGTCCTCAGATGTCCCAGCAGATGTATCAGCAAATGTATCAGCAGCAGCACAGAACGTGAGGGATCCTTCAGCTGTGCTGCAGGGGTTGTAGCAGGGAGAGGTTTATATAACCAGATACAATGGAGTTTATACTAAAATAACTAAAATGCCGATCACTGGTAGAAAACTCATCAGAAAAGTCACAACCACCGGGGAGCAGCCGGCAACGAAACAGGAACAGTAGACTTTAGAGATTTAATAAATCTATATCTGTCTGATATCAAAAGCAAAAAACAAATCTGAATCTTTAGAATTTATGAAACTTTATAACAAAATACTTTATGCAGGAACATTTGGGTAGGAAACATCTCTGGCATCATGTCAATGTCCTGGCAGGTAAACTATGGGACCAACAACTACATGTCACCATTATTTTACCAGGAGCACATTTTCCATATTTTATGTTTTCTGTTACTTTTCTGCAAACTTCTCATCTACTCCCCCAGTGCCCTCTATCCACATTAGTCCTCTCTCTTTCCATCACTTTACACTTTCTTAGACCACCTTATAGGGACTTGGCAGCACTGTAAGTGACCTTCTGCTTCACCCCAAGTGTGAGAAAGAGCGCTATAGCAGGTCCTTCCTTCCAACCGCGACCAGGCTGTATAATCTACATCAGACCAAGCGAAGATCACTCCGCACAGAGAACTAATGATTATGACGATGACCATGAGGTCTTCCTCTCTCTTCCATTTTTCCTTAGCTGCTATGGACTCCTAGTATATCTTCTCTTCTCAGCATATGTGTGTCTACGTCTGTAATATATTACTCTGTATTATCCTGTACCTGTATTACTATGCTGCTGTAACATGCTGAAATTTCCCCAATGTGGGACTATTAAAGGATTATCTTATCTTATCTCTCACTGGATTTTCGCTATGTTAGATAGACACATGCCTGAATAGCCTTAAAAAAGGCTATACAAGTACTACTAATCATTTGTTAAAAGATCCCCCCTCCCGTTGTAATGAATTACCTTTTAAACATATATGTAAATGAGCTGTCCGTGCACTGTGGGCTGCAGCCCCTGCTCTGCATAATCACTACTTAGAAGGACCTTGTAGTGACATCATCACAGGGACAAGCCAATCACAGAGCAGTAGTGACATCATCACAGGTCTTGTACCACTAGCAGGGAGGAGACAGTTAGAGGCTGTGAATCGAAAGCAGGAGGAGGGACTTACATAGAAGAACCACAGAGGGGGGCGTGAAGGGTGCACGGGAATGCCCACAGTGCACGGACAGCTCATTTACATATACGTTTAAAAGATAATTCATTAAAATGGGGGGGGGGGGTCTTTTAACAAATGATTAGCAGGACCCGAATAGACTTTTTAAAGGCTATATAGGCATATGTTTATCTAAAATAGCGACAATCCAGTGATAGAGCCCCTTTAACCCCTCTATTTCCACTGGAGAACATCAACACATTGCTAATAAATCACTGAACCATCTTCTGTTTCTATCTCTTCTCCTGATACTACCCTGCGGGGAACATCTCTCCTATCCATGGTCCACCTTCTGCTGATTCCCACTTACCCACCGCCCACTACTCTTATTGACATTCTCTGTGTCCCTTCTCTTTCTCCCGTCTCTTTCACAGTAACTTTGTGCTCTGGAGCGCCAGGTCAGTAAATAACAAACTTGAACTTGCTCATGAATTATTTCATACAAATCTTCCAACCTGCTGGCCCTTACAGATACCTGGATCTAACAGTCGGATTCGGCTTCCCCTCCTGTTCTGTCCCATGGGTTATATATTTACTTGACACCCTCAGACCTTAGTTTAGGGTGGATAGAGGAGTCGTCATAATTCTATCTCCACAGTTCACTTTCCATATTATCCCCCCAGTACCCGCAGCTCACTGCCCCCTCATCCGGAGGTTTACACCATCAGACTTTACACCATCCTCTAATTCGGCCTGTACCTTCCCGTTACTTACTATCCCCGGGTTACTCTGACACTTTCTGGATTATTTTCTCTTCCTGGTTTCGCTTTTGGCTTAATTTTTTTCTATCCTGAGATTTTCTTGCTCTCATTCTGGTTAACTTTTATTCATTTTTTTTGTTTCTCATATATATATATATATATATATATATATATATATATATATATATATATATATATATGTCATTTTGTAAACCAGAAAATGAAAGTAAAATAATGGAACATAGGCAGCAGCATGAAATGAATATTACAAGACGTGTATCAGACCTATATCGCATAGATGTAATATAATTAACATAACATGCTGTATATACTAACATGAGACAGATATTGCAGGATGTGGAACATACATAGGTCACATGGCAATATAATCTGGTGTAATT
This sequence comes from Leptodactylus fuscus, assembly GCF_031893055.1. Lineage (NCBI taxonomy): Eukaryota > Metazoa > Chordata > Amphibia > Anura > Leptodactylidae > Leptodactylus > Leptodactylus fuscus. The sequence goes on from NC_134265.1 coordinate 356,712,271, forward strand.
CTAAGGAGACCTGAAGATCCACAAATCATCATGCTACATTAGAGCAGTTACAGACTCATAGTCTCTAGGGACAGGAATCAGAGGACCATGTAGTGTTGAATTTTTGAGGGCATTTATGATTATAATATACAACATTTTCATTGGGTTGGGCAGCACACCCAAAATGCTAAGGTTGTGGTTTAAAAGCCGTTCATTGGCATGCAATTGTCTTTCTGGCCATGAGGGCAGTTCCCCATAGCAAGATTATCTGGTTTTGGGATCAAAACTCATCTAGCACTCCAAACAGACATAGTAATGGGGGAGGGTGGTGGGAAGTTCAAGCATCTGGTATAAACAATGAATTCATTGCAGAATAGAGTGATGGGACAGCAGGAACAATCATGTCCCAGAAGTCAGAGTCTTCATTGCTGCATCTTGTACAATTTGAGGTGGATACAGGTGAATAATCTTCCATATAAACCTGCACTAGCAGTAACATAACATAGCAATAACAGAAGCCTGTGTTAGTAGTAATAGAATGCTACTGCTAGCACAGACTTTGGGCCTGTATGGTACTGCTAGCACAGGCTTTGGGCTCATATGGTACATATGGTAATATCCCAGACCATGTGGCCCGAAGCCTGCTAAGATTAACATTGGATCCCGAAGAGGTGAGTAACACTGTGTATTATGTTCCCTCACCTCCCCTGGGGCTCCGATTATTATACTCGGGGGTCTGAAAAGACCCCCCCGAGTATAATAATAGCAGTAGTGGGAGCGTGGCCTGGGCCCGGGCCTGCTCACAGCCGCCCCTGCGGCTTAAAGTAGAAGGGGAAGCAGGGGCGGCAGTGAGCAGGCCCGGGGAGGTAGGTGAATAGGCCACTACCTGCTTGAAGGGTCCACTGTGGCCCCTGTAGCCTCTATTATGCACCACAGGGTCTCCCCTGCAACCTCTATTATGCCCCACAGTCTATTGTGCCACTGTGGGGCATAATATAGGCTGCAGGGGCCGCTGTGGGACATATATATATATATATATATATATATATATATATATATATATATACGGTTGGGTGCATGGAGAAGTAAGGAGTCAAAGATGTCTGTGTTGCAAACTCTACAGAGTCAAGTCACAGCTGGAAGAAGTGGTCATAGCGGTCTAAAGGAAAGAGACGGAAAATGTGAGAAGACGTCTCCTGTGAGTATTACTGCACAAAATATTACTGCATTGTATTTATCGTAATGTTACCGCTAGCAATCCCAACCCCCGCTGCCTGAGGTCGACGATCAAGAGATGAACACTCCCCCCCCCCCCCCCGACTAAATACCCGGGTGAGAGGCTAGTTTCACCACTAATGTGACATGACTAATATTTGCCTTTCATCATTTCTCCTCAGTACATTTGCAGGCAGTGGTTCCGAACAACTTGGAGAACTAAGCACAGATCTTCTGTGCACGTAGGTTTGCTCCAGTCCTTCTGTCTCTTCATGTAATCCCAGACAAACTGGATGGTGTTGAGATCAGGGCTCTGTGGCGGCATCATAATATCATCACTTCCTGGACTCTTCATCCAATGGGTGGTCACATGAAATATTGATGAGATTTAGATTTCTCTTTTGTTTGTTCACTTCCATCCCCACTCCGTTTTTCAAATAATTATTGCTTTGCTGCAGTTTTCTACACCTTCGCACATTATTGTATATATCAGTTAATATACAATTTAGAATATTGATTATGGTGTAATATGAAAGATACAATTCCCAGTATTCATATGACAGCTCTGTGTTATATAATTGTATAGGGTCAGGCACCTATTAGCAGAGATGCGGTGCAGAGAGTGGAATAGGCTGCCACGGGAGGTGGTGGGCGCTCCATCAATGGAAATCTTCAAGCGGAATTTGGATAAACATATAGCTGGGATGATTTAGGAAAACCTGCACTCGCAGGGGGTTGGACCCGATGGCCCTTGAGGTCCCTTCCAACTCTACCATAAGAATAAGAATAAGAATAAGAATTCTATGGAGGTCTGGCCAGACTGTACTCTGAGTCATATTGCATATTCCTTGTGATTTTTGTCATTGCTGACATGCCTGTTGGGTTTTTTGTGATTATATACTAATTCAATTAATATTTTGACCAATTGTTTTGGTGAACCGTTAAATGCACTATTGTTTTATTTATTTTTGTACACACCCTTGCCAGGGAGTATTTAGGGCCTGTATATAATGGGAACAGGTTCCAATTGGTATATACAATATATAGAGTGGTGGCCCCGGGTTAAGAACCCAGGGTGCATCACTAGGACACAATAGGAATGGGTAAAACTCTTTCTTTTTTGCCTTTATGCCCTCTCCTGCTATGCATACATCCCAGAGCAACCATTATCTGAGGTGCATCCCAAAATAGGTTCCACATCCAGGATCTGTAAAGTGTAAAGAAATTCTTTCCCAGTAAAATTGTCATTGGGGATAGAAAACACTAAACTACAATTAGCTATATATCCACTTTCTTTTTTTTCTTTTAATTCTTATTTTATTGAGTTTTTCAATTTTTACAATGTAACAACATAAATGAATTTGAAACATAAACATGTAGAGAACAAAAGTTTCAAATCAGAACAATGTAGAGAAACAACGATAAATGTACATATCAGTCTCCACTCGGGAGGCAAAAGTAAGTAACAAAGTGCAGCTTAAATATCCATTGAGGAATGAATATATATACATTAGAGATGAGCGAACACTAAAATGTTCGAGGTTCGAAATCCGATTCGAACAGCCGCACACTGTTCGACTCTTTCGAACTCTGCCCAGTCCCGATGCCTAAGCAGAGTGAATTAGGAGCCGGAAGAGGACGTGGGAACGCTGCGCAGGGAGAAGACTTCTAAAGGTAAGAGAAGAACCAGCGTTGATTGGCAATATATAACATTCTGCCAATCAACGCTGGTTCTGCATCGAATCTTAACTTCGAACAGCTAGTAGTGTTCGATCGAGTACGAGTATTTCGAATACCGTAGTATTCGATCGAATACCTACTCGATCAAATACTACTCGCTCATCTCTAATATACATATATCTTATGGTTGAAGAAGTTAGTGACATTTGCAATTAAAAGGGTGCGAAAGGGAATAGGAGGGAATAGACAAGAAGGAAAAGAAGAATAAGATGAAAAAGGTTATAAAAGGGGAAAAGAAGTGATGTGCCACATTCAGGGAATTGTCAACCCTTAAGTCAGTGTGGTCGTGAGTCACTAGACAGGGTCGCACCTATATATTCTAGCCAAGGCGACCAGATGCGAAGGAATTTGTCATGACTACCTCTCGACCGGGGTATCAATTCTTCAAATCTAGCTATTGAGGCAACCTTATTATGCCATTGGGAGAGGGGAGGGCCTTTGTTTTGCAACCAATAAACAGGGACAAGGGACTTTGCTGCTTCTATCAGGTGAGTAGTTACATTTGTCTTGCTCGGGGTACAGTCCGTCTGGGGGCGGGAGAACATTACTAGAGCAGGTGTTAGAATGATTGAGGAGGACGTGATGTTTCTTATCTCTTGATGTATTTCCATCCAATAAGAAACAATGAGCAGGCAAGTCCACCAGATATGAAGAGGTGTGCCCTGATCAGCATTGCATCACCAACATAGATCTGAATCAGCGAGTTTATGGGCCTTGAGCCAAGAGGGAGTTCTGTGCCATCTTGTCAAGGTTTTATAATGTGTCTCCATTAGCTTGACACATGTTGAGAAGCCATGTGAATGAGAGAGGACAATATCTGTTTCCGCTGGGGTGAGTGTAATGTTTAAGTCTTTCTCCCAAGATGTCAGAAACGTAGGTTTACAGTCCGATGGAGTCAGAGCTTTTTTACAGTGAGTAAGCGTCCTTAGACTTGGTATATTTGAAAGTATCAGCTTCTCAAATGGTGTCAGGCATCTTGATGGGTGTTCTATTGGAAACATAGTTGTGAGACTCTATTTAAAATGGTCATAGTGTAGGGGCGTGATGGTAGTATTCGGGAGCAGGAACTTCAGAGACATGAGCGAAAGAGGTTTTTTCTTATGTAGCAATTCACCTAGGGAGTAACCTGAAAATTTGGACCAAAAGTCTTTTATAGCTCTCTGGTTCTTGGGGAGCAAAAATAGCATTAAGTTAGCCGGGTAAACTTTAGATGGAGAGGGTGCTAATCTTTTGAGGCTAATCTGTTTGAGGCTTTGCATGGTCCTTTTAATAAGAAAGGAAAGTCATCTCTTCGAATTTCTGCAAGAGTAGAGTTCCAAAGTAGATTATTCAAGTTAGGTCCAAATCCCACCTCAGCCATGAGTCTGACTAAGGAGTTTTGGAGAGGAGCACTCAAAGATAACCATCTGTGCAGTAGGCTGGCCTGATAAAAAGTGAACATGTCCGGAAGGGCAATACCCCCTTTGTGCTTTGGTCTAATAAGAAGGGAGTGAGCAAGTCTCGGTGGTTTACCTCTCCAGACGAATTTTGAGAACATGGAACGTAACGTCGGAAGTGAAGTAAGTTCTAGGGAGGGATATCGGCAACATCTGAAGTCTATATAGGACCATCGGCACAATGTAAGATTTGAGTAGGTTTTTCCGTCCCATCCATGAGAGAAAGGGCAGATCATAGGTGTGGAGGGTGTATTTGGACATCTTTAAGGAGGGGTAAATAGTTGTCTTGGTATATGTCCTTTGGATCAACTGTTAAGTTGATACCTAAATATTTAATGCTCCGGGTTTTCCATACATAGGGAGATGAGGCCTCTAATTCCTGTTTTTCCTCAAGGGGTAGGTTCACCACTAGTATCTCAGCTTTTGTCAGATTTGGTTTAAAGTTAGAAAGCTTGCCATAATTGATCATCATTTTAGTAATGATCGGTAAATCTTCTCTTGGGTTGGAGATTAGGAAAAGGATGTCATCTGCGAAGGCAGCGGCATACAGTGATCGTGAACCCAGAGAAAGGCCATGTATCTGCGGGTGGATCTGAACTGATTGTAATAATGACTCCAGCGACAGGATAAACAGGGAAGGGGATAGGGGACAACCCTCGGGCTCCGTTAGAAATATCAAAATAGGGGGACAAGGTACCATTAATTTTCAAATGGGCATGCGGACTTGAATATAGGATGAAGATAACATCTATACAAATGTCAGGAAAGCCAAATGTTTCTAGGGACGCTCTAATGTAATCCCAATCGACCCTATCAAATGCCTTCTCGGCGTCTAGGGACATTGGGTGTAAAAGTTTGTGCATATTATCTTTGCCTTCTCTGGTCTTCACGAACCCTGACTGCTCTGCGTTCAATAATGAAGGGTGTAAGGGTTGTATTCTAAGAGCTAATAGTTTCGCCCATATTTTAAGATCTAAATTTAACAGAGAAATTGGGCGTTAACTGCCGCAGGAGGTAGGGTCCTCACCCTCCTTGTGTATTAAAGTGACAAATGCCTCCTGAGACTGCCTAGGAAGGGAACCACCTAAGAGTAGAGCATTACAGAGTTGTACCAGCCTGGGGAGTAAGATGTTACTAAATTTTTTGTAATATAAAAGTGTCAAACTGTCTGGTCCTGGGCTTTTGCCAGAAGGAAAGGTTTTAATAACTTCCTGTAGCTCAGTGAGGTCCACTGGTTTAGTCAGGGTCGTGGCAGCTATGTCAGTAATATGCGGGAGACCCAATGAGCCCAAAAAAAGTTTGGTTTGCCTGAGTCTCTCAAGTTTTGCCTCAGTCGGTTCATCACTATTAATGTTATGGAGGCGATCATAGAAAGTCTGAAAGGCAGTAGCAATACCTGGTGTATCAGAGAGTAGTTTGTTAGAAGGGTCTTTAATCTCTCTTATAAAGGACTTTGATTTCTTCTTTTTAATATATCGAGTCATAAGTTTACCCGCCTTGTCTCCATGCTCATAGAGTTTAAGTTTGTAAAAAAAATTGGTGCTTGGAGACTTGTTGTTGGAACAATCTTTTGAGTTTATCTCTCAAGGTCGAGAGTTCAGGCAAAAGGGAGGTAAGTCTACTCGTCTTATGAAGCCTTTCAATCTAGGATATTTGGGCTAAGAGCAAGTCAGTTTCTTTTTGTTTCTGTTTCTTAGCTTGCAAGGCTTTTGAGATCAATAATCCTCTTACAAAGGCTTTATGGGCCTCCCAAACAATTCCTGTGGAAGATTCTACAGTAGAGTTAAGAAGAAAGAATTTGTCTAGTTCCTTAGATATGTCTGCTACCATAGAGGAGTCATTCAGTAGGTTTTCATGTAACCTCCAATTCCATTCTCTAGGGGTAAGGTCAGGAAATACAAATGTAGCAACAATAGGTGCGTGGTCAGAGATAGTTGCGTTATCAATACGGGCAGATGTCAGGCAATTCAGTAAGTGTGAGGAGCATAGGATATAATCCAGTCTGTGGTGCGAGTTATATTTGGCCGAAAAGTGAGAGAAGTCTCTTGTAGTTGGGTGGAGCATTCTCCATGTGTCTATTAGGCCCATTTCAAACAGGAATTTGTTCGGAGAACCTATAGTCCTTTGTGATAGTGCTGATTTCCCGGAAGATGAATCCGATTGTAACATTTAAATCTCCACCTAGGATAATGTCGCCTTGGGAGAATTGTAGATCTTGAAAAGCATTTTTAATCCACAGTCCTTGTTCGTGATTCAGTGCATATAAACAGGCCAAGGTGACCTTCCTAGAAGCTAAGGATCCTTTGAGAAAAAGATAGTGGCCTTCTGCGTCTACTAGTTGACTATGGAACTCAAATGGGACTGAATGTTTAATCCCTATCGCTACTCCCTTACTAGTGGACACTGGGTGGGAAGAAAAAAAACATTGGTCATAAATGTGTGTTGGAAAGGAGGGCATCTTGTTTGCTTTGAGATGAGTCTCTTGTAAGAAAAGAATGTCAATTTTAAGCTTTTTAGTCAGCCTTATGACTCTGTGTCTTTTATGAGGCGAATTTAAGCCATTGACATTAAAGGAAGTAACCGTTATAGAAGACATGTTCACTTCTTAACCGGGGATAAGCGGGACAGTTAATGATTTTGAGGAAAGAGTTTGAGGGGGATGAGAGGGAGTATAAAAAGGGTAGAAGAAGCGTAGAAGGAAGTGTGAAGGAAAGTTGGAGATAAGGAGTGAAGAGGGTAAAGAAAAAGTAGGGAGAATAAAGGCAGGAGTTAGTCTATATATCTTAGCAACCGTAATATAACAAACTTTTAATAATAAGTAACTTAACAAATATAGCTAGTGAGCACACAAAATATGATATACCATGTACCTAAAAAAACTAGGAGACACTGAGAGAACGCTTAGCTAAACAGTGAACAGCGGAGTGGCTATATGTAAGGGTCTGATCGTATATCAGCCTCATTCCGCTTCAGACAGTAAAAGTTATGATGGGTGACGGGCAAGGAATAGTAACATTTGAACACGAGTATATTTTGCAAGCCTGAATGAGGTTAAGTATAAGTATTATACAAAATAGAAATAAAAAGGAGAGGATGGAGAGTGGAGGGATGGGTTATAGGGTGATGAGTATAGGAGAGAGACGAACCAAGATCCCAGAGGCCCCAGGAAAAAGAAAGGACTAGTCCCGGGGATCCAGGCGCATCTCTCCCCATAATGGATACACAATATGCAGGTGAGATAAATATAGCCCGACTGTAAAAGTCCCATTAAGAGAATGTGATCCAATCGTAGTATTGCATATTATAGAGGCAAAGTCTCTATAAAAAAACAATATCTTTCAACTGTTGTGAAGCCAAAAACCTGAAAAATTGAGCATGTGCCCAGATTAGAGCCTAGTAAGGACAAGAAACAGTAACATTTGAGCATGAGTATGTTTTGCATTTCTGAGTAAGGCTAGGTACGAGTGTTTGTTAGGATCGGGTCTCGCAGGTTCCCATCATGGCGCATAGCGCCACCTGCGGGCCAATCTGAACCTCACCCTCGGCATTGTGCAGGAAGACGTCTGGAGTCTAAGTCCAGTTTTCGGCCCACTGAGCATGCTCAGGCATTTTGGTGCTGCTCAGAGACTAAGTGCCATTCTCTCCCTACTGAGCATGCTCAGGCATTTTGGGTCCGCTCCGAGGCTAAGTCCCAGTTTGGCCTTACTGGGCATGATCGGTGATGTTATGCCACCGCCCCTGTTGGGCGGGGATTAGCCTTTAAAAGGTGTGCGCCGACGCCCGGCCGGTGCTCACACTTTATCTGAAAAACACATAAGACAGGAGGGTATGACAGGAGCTCCAGGCTGCTTCCAGTAGCTAAGCAGGTTCCATCTAGTGCTGTTAGCAAGACCTTTAAGTCCTGAATGTACTGGCAGCTCCACACTACGGCTCGGTGCAGTGGACTCTGTACCAGCCGGTGGACTGGCAGCAGGCTTGGTCTCTTTAGCTAGGCTATCTGTCACTGTCTGTGTGTGTTATAGCTCCAAGCTGTGCGGAGCCATTTGTGTTGCTGTTAGGGGTGACGTTAACCCCTGGCAGTCTGGTTGCAGCTGGTCCACCTGAAGCTGAACAAAACTATTTCCCCAGTGCAGTGAACTGGTGTGAAACTTGATTCCAGTCTGTTAAATACTGAAGCTGTAAAGCTTTTTACCCAGTGAGGATAACTGGAGTAAATCTCCATTGTGTAACACGGTTGCCCAGTGAAGTTAACTGGTACAACCTTGCCGCAGCCCGTTCACACTGCTGCAGCCCTGACGCATTCATCCAGTGAAGTGAACTGGTGCATTTACTTCCTGTTCAGACACACTGCTGCCTGGTACTGGCACACGGCCACCCATCTGGGTCTGTGGACCTCGCCGCAGTGCTCTGCGGCTTAGCGGTTCTGTTGCGTTTATTATTATTTTTGTATTTGCACACAGAACCATAACGGTGTTATATACAGTAGAAATAAAGGAAGAAGGATGGGGAGTGGAAGGAAGGGTTATAGGGTAGTGAGTATAGGCAAGAGTCAAACCAAGGTCTCAGGGGCCCTAGAAAAAAGAAGTCTAGTCCTAGAGATCCAGGTGTGCCTCTCCCCATCATAAAGACATAATATGCAGAGGAAACAAACATTACCTAACTGCAAAAAATCCAAAGAAGAGGATGTGATTCAATCTTAGCATTTTTATGTTGTAAAGGGAAAGTCTCAGTAAAGGGCTGGTAACTTTCAACTATTATGGGGCAAAAACTGAAGGTTCAAGCATGTGCTCAACTAAGAACCCATTAAAGGAGTCCAAAACCTGGTGAAAAAGAAACATTCAATAAACAGAGAGAAAACCTGAGTTAGGGGGGGTCTATCCTCCGGGTTCCCAGCCGAAACATCGAACATCCGAATGTCTATCTAAAGTTGAAAGGCCGAAGCATAATAGGGACTCCATCCTAATTACAGCTGTCACGCTTTGGAGGAAAATCTTCTGGACTTAGGAGATTTGTACCGAGAAGCCGGACGGTCATCATCTGGGTCCTGTAGATCTGGCAGGTCTGGAAGAGGCGGCATTGGAAGCCAAGATTGTATATCCGAGGGTGGGACATCAAGCGCAGCCCAAATAGGTGAGAGATCATCCAGAGTATGGACTGTGAGTCTTTTGCCTCTGATTGTCATGGACAGACCGAAAGGGTATAGCCAGGCGTATTTTATGTCCTTTTGCCTGAGTAGATCCAGCAGCGGATGTAGAATGTGCCTTTTAGCTAATATTGAGGGCGCTACATCTTGAAAGAGGGTGATTTCATCCTCTCCCACTGTAATATGCTGCTGGTTTCTTGCGGCAGAGAGAATGGCTGCTGTGTCCTGGTAAGAAAGTAGGCCGCAAATTATGTCACGAGGCGGTTCGCCTTGCTGGAGTTTCGGCCTGACCGCCCTGTGTATTCTTTCAATTATTATAGAGTTGGAACGATCCGGACCCAGAAGATTTGAGAAAAGAGAAGCCGCCATCTTTGGGAGATCTTCTGAACTTGACTTAGGTAGGCCCTTAATTCTAATATTCTTTCTTCTGCTTCTATTTTCTTGGTCCTCTACAAGAGTAAGGGACCTATTGATATAATCCTTATGAAATCTTAGAGCAGCTGCCGCTGAAGTCGAATGATTTCTAAGTGTGTCATAGCCCGCCTCCAGCTGTTGTACCCTATGTCCGACTTCTTGTATGCCTGCTTTAATGTCCACATGTTCATTAAGCACAGGGGAGAGGGCTTTGGTGAGGGTTTTTAGTAAAAAGGATCGTGAAATGGTTGCAGGGGCTGTTTCTACCTGTTTGTCGTCTCTCACAAGCTGGCGAATGCAGGGACTTTCTCCGTAAAAATTTCTGGAGGTCTCCATGTTGCTTTTGCATTTTTGGGGTCTCTGGGGGTTCCTGACCCCTCTCCTTGCCGGGTTTGCCCATCGTAGGAAAGATAGCTCAATATTGAAGTGGGATATCAACTATGATAGACGGAGCTCTAGAAGTAAGCTTCCATCCGTGTGTGCGGTCAGAATCCCCCCACACACACACACACACACTTTCTTTGTAACGTATAAATTCACCTGCAAATGACCATGAACTTGGAAATAGAAGAGTCTTGTTACTTAGGGCATGAGCCACATTGTATAAAAACTTTACATAAGTCGCACTATAGGTGCCGCATATAATAATAACATCAGTAGATGATTCCTGTAACACTTTAGGAACTTTCTTATAGTTAGTCTTAGATACAAGAATGGTGAACTCCAGGGGGGGCCACACGGTGGCTCAGTGGTTAGCACTGCAGCCATGCAGCGCTGGGTCCTGGTGTTCAAACCCCGCCAAGGGCAAAACACCATCTGCAAGGAGTTTGTATGTTCTCCCCGTGTTTGCATGGATTTCCATCCCATAATGCAAAAAAGACATACTGATAAGGAAAAAAAATGTACATTGTGAGCTCTATGTGGGGCTCGCAATCTACATTTAAAAAAAAAAAAAAAAAAGAATGGTGAACTCCACACAGATCTGATGAGATGTAAATTGTCGGATTATCTGCTGTAACTCCTGCCGTCCACTCTCATCATCTGATGTGATAATCCCAACCCAATTCCACTGGAATCTTTCCAGAAGCTTCACAAATGCTGAAAATTGTATCTTGTCATCTGGGACAGTTCGGAAGAAGTTTGGGTAAAGCCTTTTATCACTTAGAAGAGGATCTCTCGCCCCATAACTGATCTAGGAGAAAGAAAACGTAATAACAGCTGTGCCCATATTACATGACAGTATAGGATTGAAAGGAACCGGTCAGGAATAAGACTGAAAAATCAGCCACCAGAACTGTACTCTTACAGCATAACTTCTAACCATCTCCACCTCACCTTGCCAAGTGTTTGATCTGTGATAGCCGCTGTTTCTGATAGAAGCCTATTATAGGTTAGTATTAGAGATGGGCAAAACTCTCAAGATTTGTTTTGTTTAAATTCAGGTGGTTCGGTCTAAAGATTTGTTTATGGTCGAATAAGTTATTACGGTATTCGAAATATTGGTACTCGATCGAATACCAGATGGTATACACAGTAAAAATTTGATTCCCTTCCCACCTTCCCTGGTGCTTTTTTTACACCAATAAGTATGTAGGGGAGGTAGGGCAGGAACTACAATAACGGAGGCATCGAAAAATAAAGAAAATATACAGTCATTGGCTGGCTAAATCAGGTGACCTTCACTTTATAAGAATAAGGGGTTTCAGCTTCGGTTCAGATTTGACTGTGAATTAGACAGGGACAGACGTTTTGCCAGGGTTAGATAGCAATTAGAATTATTTAGGCAGGACTCTTACACCAACAGCTATTATAAGAGCTAAACTTAGATCTACCACTGCATGAAGGTTGTACATACACCATCTATAGATAAAATCTTTTTGCAAATAATTTTCCCAAAAGCCCTTGTTAGGGCTCCAATTACATACCCAGGACAATCACAGGCATGGTGCGAGGAACAAGTTCTGCGGCAGGCCAGCCTCAGTTCTGCTGACACACCAGAGTAGGTGGCTCAATGCCATCAACACACTCATTATATGGTGTCCCAGCCAGCTGCTGAGATGCCGGAACAATCACAGGCACGGCGCAAGGAACAAATTCAGCAGCAGGATAGCTTGAGAACTGCCAAAACGCCGGAGCAAGAAAACCATCAACAACAGCATATTTACTGAATACAGGTGGATCATCAATGCCAACAACACGCAGACAAAGTCATGGGCAGAGTCTAGTACAATTATAAGTCTCAGGTCATGACACGGCATTATGTGAGCTATATCTTTACAACAGCTGGAAAGCTACAAGCTGCAAATAATTGTCAAGGCTGATCTTTCCATTACAAGTGGAAGAAACTGATGTAGACCTCTGAACCACTATTAACTATAAAAGTGCTGGTAAAGTGGATGCTTTGGTATGAATGTTGCTAGTTGCTAGTACTATCAGGTGTACTTAACCCTAGAATGTGTGACGTCAGAAATCTACACTTTTACATAATGGGGGCTCCATGCAAATCATATGGAGAAACTCACTAGAGATGAGCGAGTAGTGCAATATTCAAAAATTCGAGTTTCGATTAGAGATGAGCGAGTAGTGACATATTCGATATTCAATTCGAGCAGACCTCAATATTCAACTATTCGATCGAATATTGAATCCCATTATAGTCTATGGGGAAAAAATGCTTGTTTCAGGGAAACCAAATTCATACCAAAAGCATAATATTATGCTCCTAAAAAGGCTCAATTCATCCCAAGAGCCTACTACTCTGCAACTACAAGGCTCAATCAATTCACCTTAAGGGCCTCAATCTTTGCTGCTACGAGGCTCAACTCACCTCAAGGTCCTAAAACTCTGCTGCTACAAGGTTCACTTCACTCCAAGGGCCTGAAGCTAAGTTTGGAAGGGCTCACCTCAAGGGCCACAAAAGTAATTTTTGGATGTCTCACCACATCACACACAATGACAGTTAAGGGTGGGGGCTGTTTCATTTCCCCTTGCCTATGCCATCTGTGGTTGTCATGGGTAACGTGATTTACAGGGTGCATGCTAATGTTTCTTTAGCTTAAAATGTGTCTTTCTGCCCATACTAATGTAGAAGCAAGAAGGTTTCCGAGGATTTTTCCACTTTCCATAGAGGTTACATTGAGTTTGGAATGTGTCTAGTTGATAGGCTGTGATAGTGGGGTAATCCTGGGACTTGGGTGTGTTAGATGCCCCCAGACATGCTCCCCCTGCTGTCCCAGTTCATTCCAGAGGTGATGGCATCATTTCCAGGGGTGTCATTGTGGACTTAGTGACTCCAATTGGTCGAATTTTGATTTCCCGTGAAATGAGCATTTTTTTTCCATAGACTATAATGATTCGATATTCAATTGAATAGTCAAGTATTGAGGTTCCACTTGAATCGAATATTTCACTTCTTGCTCATCTCTAATCATTACAACAAAGTGGATAATGTAATAACATAAATGATTTATAGTAACAACAAACAGAGGTTTTTCTGATCTCACCTGTGTATATCCGTATACACTTAACAGCCGGGCCATGGGGAGAGTCGTGCTAGATTGTAAATCCCCAATAAATCCGACCACTGCGTCATTCTCCATACATGAGTAGTTTGGAGCTGTTACTTTGTGTCCGGACAGAATCTGCAGAACATCTTTTATAACTTTATTCACATTTCCACAAGAGTCATATATATGATATCCCAGAGTGATATTGGGCAGAAGATCTGAACGATTATTAATTTCGTCAATAGCAAATAGAAAAGCCACCAGATGTAAATATTCTCTTGGGTGAAAACTGTGAGACAATATAGAAAAATGATGTAACTAGACATGAGAACCCGCTGTGCTTTTATGTGGATATTCCTATCTCTGACATTTATGACACAGTTGGGGCAGAAAGTGCTGGGACATCTCGGCCTGACATTTGTAACTCACACCATTTTTCTATTATACAGGTTATACATTTATACAGGAAATTTGTATCAGGTCCTAAGGGTAAGTTCACACTGGGTTTTTTGGTCAGAATTTTGAGGCCGTATCTGCCTTGTTAGGAACATCAAGGGGTCCTCATAATAGAGTATGTTGTAGAGTTCCAAATCAAATAACAGGCCTGGATAAGCTATACCCCATCCTTTAGGCCTGGCGAAGTCACACACACACACACACACACACACACACACACACACACACACACACACACACACACACACACACACACACACACACACACACACACACACACACACACACACACACACACACACACACACACACACACACACACACACACACACACACACACACACACACACCTGATAGTGTATCAAGTGAGTTCTGATTTTAATGGTGCAAAAAGGTAGTTTAAATACAATACAGACAAAAGCAGGTTGGACTATTCTAATGACATGATTGGTTATAGAGTTACAACATAAGGTGTGGCACATGACCATTGGATGAGGCCTAATGTAATCTGCATCTCATTATTACTTTCCAAACTGGGATCACCTTTCTCATGAATTTAAAATATTTATGTGTAAACCAACATCTTACACTAATTCTAGATGTATATATCACAGCAAGAGAGATAATGATCACATGCTGGTCTGACCACTCTGGTCTTGGGCTAACAATCAACAGGTTATAGAACCTGTTTCTACACACACCTTCAAAGATGAGACCCTTACCACAAACAGATAAGGAGTTATAACCCATTCATTAACATTCCACACGCCTTATCCCCTAAAGGGGTCTCTTAGACTCTAAACAGACATTCTTATAAAGTTTATATGAAAGGAAATTACAAGATGGCTGAAAAGAATACAAAGATGGAGGATGTGATCCTAACAACCTCAAAATCCTGAACAAAAAGATGGCTGCCATTGAAATCAATGTGAGCCCGTCAGTTCATTTTTCCGGGAGCCATTTGTTCCAACTCTCGGAAAAAAGAAGCAACATGCTCATAATATAAAGCCTTCTCAGAAGAGTGGGAACAGTTTTATCTGGAAAGGGTGGACTGACTCCATATTAAAGCCTAGAGATTTACAATGTCTGAAGGAGTTTCTGAAGGAGTAATGTGAGGGTGTCTCCATACTGTTCTCCATGCAGTGTACTGTATATAGGTAGTGTCAAGGAGAGTAGGTAACAAACAAAGGGTGAAAAATAGAGGCAGAGACAATTTGCTAAGCGGTGATGAAAATATGAAAGGGACAGAAAATCAAATAAAATTGTCTTCAGCACGGCATATAGTCCCCAAATTAAGAAGATCACTGACATAGTTAGGTCAAATCTACCCATATTACGAACAGTCACTAGAGACACCCTGGGAAATGGTGTACAATGTGTGGCAAAAAAATGTAAGACGTTGGGAAACTTGCTAGCACCTAGTTATCTTCCATGAATCATGGAAAGGGAAAGCATCTGACCGCTCGTAGCTGCTGTAGAGTAATACAAGACATCCTAGTTTACTTCTCTGCCCTAACCACCTAGCGTGAACTAATAGCAGTGGATTCACAAGTGTAGTTGCTGGCACAGCACTTTGACTGAGACCAGCTGGCTTTAGGCTAGGTCTGCGATACCGTTCCTGATACTGTGCTCTTAATACTGAGCGTATTACTGATAGAAAACTTTAGCTGGATATACATATCCATATACTTACCTCACGTGATCAAGTAACTAATGGACGGTAGCTGGGTTTTTATCCGTATGAAGTGCTGAGGAGAAGAGACACCTTTCGTAGCTAAGGACAATCTACGACAGAAAGCTCTACCCATGGGCAGAACCCTACAGGCAAAATTAAGCAAACCTAAAAGGACCTGTATTTGGTGCAGAGTCACCTTCTTGGCACAAACCACCTCATCAACAACGCCCTTCAGACGGGACACTTTATCCTCGGGCATACAAAAAATCATTCGCAATGAGTCAATCTCCACACCCAAGAAGGACAACTGTGTAACCGGACCCACTGTCTTATCAGGAGACAAGGGGGCGCCAAAACACTGCTGTAACATCTCTGCCTGTTCGGGCCTCTGCGCCACCCTCTGCTCGCATGCTGCGGCGCCGGAGGCGTGTGCAGTTTGACAATTTGCTTAAGGTTTTTAGTTGCACTGTGTGAACACGGCTCTAGTCCTTAATTGGATTTGCACCACACCCGTCTTCTGACAAGGTTGCCTCTGTTCATTAAGTGGTTAATCTGTCTTGCCTGTGATTGACAGCTTTTCTTCCTGTCAGGTTCTGGGCGGGTTCTTCCTTCCCTATTTAGTCTTGGCTCACAGTCACACTGGTGCCGGTTATTGCCCTTGCTTTCTGGTATCGCTTGCTGTTATTTACTTGTATGCTAATCCTTGACCTCTGGCTTTCCTACTGACTATTCTCTTGACTCCGATATGGCACTGCATCGCTCTCTTGTTGCCGAACCCTGGCTACCTGACCTCCCTTTGTTGTTGTACGTCTTGTCTGCGTTTTGTGTTTCACGTATTCAGGGAGGGATTGTCCTCGTGGTTGTCGCCTATCACCTAGGATAGGGTCTGGCAATAGGAAGGGAAAGCGGGGGGCTTCAGTTTAGGGCTCACTGTCCCTTGTGCCCCTCCCTCCAGGGTTCACCAGCAGCTTCTGGGGAATTATCATCTGGCTATTCCCTAACAACTGCATAATTCGACTAAAAACACCTAACAAAAAAAACGCAAAGAGGAGAATCCCTCGGCCCCACAAACAGAAAATCATCTGTCTCGTACCTCCCTCCCCACTCCCCACCCCCTACGGGTCCACTAGGAAAGGGACGTTGCAACCTCTGAGACAGAATCAATTACAACCAATTGCCTTTGTGGCCCAACCAAGGTCCGGAGTCAGGGCCAAACGGCGCCTAAACTCCTCATCATAGCGCCACCAAGCTGCACCTCCGTGCAGCTTGTAAGCACTATGAATCGTGTCCCAATATGTAAAAAGCTCCGGACCCTTCTGAGGATTATGCTGGCACAAAATATGTGCTATAATCGAGAAGGCTTGCATCCAGTTGCCAAAAGTTTTGGCAACTCAAGGCTTCCTATCTGAACCTTTTTTAAACGTACGCTCTTTATCAACTGTAACTTGATCTAGACCAAGGTAACTCACCAGTCAACTTGGCCCCTGTATCCAATGCAGGCGGACGACTCGGTGTAGCTGGGCGATGAGGCAGGTCAGCAAATGAACAAAATTCCCCTGGAGATGTTCTGCGAGATGACTGACGACTGGACCGACTACGTGCCGGAGAAGAAGCTCTTGAACAACGACGAGAGGAAGACCGAGAAGGACGCCATGAGCCATGATGAGAGGGCTCCTTCCTTCCCCGGTCAGACCGCCGACTCGATGCCCGAGAAGGAGACCGGGAGTAATATCTCCTCGAAGACCTTGAATCTCCTTGATGACGACAACTGCCACTGTGACCTCCGTGATAAAGAGGAGAATCCCCCTGCCGTTGACGGTCACCGCGACCACGGTTGTCACGACGGCGATCCACAGGACCTGGAACAGACAAAGAAGCAGAGGCAGGACAAGGGGCATGCAGAGGAGGCGACACAAACGGCATCTGTATAGAACGCAACCCCCCCACATTCCGCCCACCGCCTGTACCAATGGCAAATATGAAGCCCCCGCAGGATCAGATGAAACAGCAAACCCTTGATTCCCCGAGGTAATCACCTGGGACACATTAAATACAGCTGTAGGAACATCAGCACAAACAGAAAGAACAGAGGGCACATTAACAGCTTCAGCATCAGCCCTCTGCACAGACAGCATATCTACTTGACCATTCTGCATGCAGAAGACATCCCTCGCTTTTCTCCCGCCCCCCTCCCCCACCAGGCCAGTGTGCAGAGACAAACCTTGGGATGTAGGCAGCCAGCAACTAAGAGCCGCTGTGGAGTCCAACACCCTTTCCACTCTAGGACCCAGCGCAGCAGCAGGACTCTGTAGATAAGCATCGGCAGAAGCACAGGCAGCCCGAGAGGCAGTAGAAGCCCTGCACTCACCCCCCCGGCGTATCGCTCCTTCCCACAAACGTGCTTTCTTCTTTCCTGCCGGCGGCCATCTTCTACACCACATGGGGTGCTGAAGTGCTGTGACCTGCCGACTCCACGTGCTGCTCACAGCTTCCGACACTCGCAGCTGCACTCGCACCACAGGGGACACCAACGCTGGGCCCGATACCGCCCGAGGGAGACGGCACAGGCCTTCTCTTACCTCCTCTCGGCAGGCTGGGGCTCAAGCGACGCGGCGGACGAGTCTCCCTCCTGGATCTTCTGACCTCTTCTCCGGATGGACCACCGACAGGGACCAAGCAGGAACTGGTCTTCTTGAGGATATATTCCAGCCAGCTGGTACCTTCTGACTGCAGCTTGGTCAGCAGCGTTTTCTCCATCTCATCTGCCATGTCCAGGTAGGGTGACACGCAGTTCCTCTCACCACTTCACCGAATGGCAGAAGGTGGAGCCCCACACATGTGACCTCAGTTTTATTCAGAAGGCTCCACCTTCTGACACGCGACACCACGTCATCACTTTCAAACCATTACAAGCCCTTAACTTTGCCGGCCCAACAGTCCCTGCCCCTTTCTCTATACGGTTTAGGGGCTACTAAACCCTCATGTACATGTTTACAGGAAAATTTCAGAGGCTGATTTTATACAAAAGTGAATAAAATAACGTAGTAAAGTAAATTCTAAAATACTTACATTTACTTCACCTACACGGTAAAAATAAGTTGAAAACACAGTTACATATTAGAGAGACATTCACTTCTATCATGGCTGAGATCAGAATACCCTCATGTCTGAGGTGAGCGGAGATACCAATACAGCCAAACAGACTGATATCTCTGTACACCCCATAGAAGTAAATAGGAGTAACAGAAGCCGTAGAGAACAACAAGCCACATTGTTATAGAAACTTCCAAGTTAGGGACACAGGATGTCTATAGAAGTTACAGAATAGTGAAGAAGTGCCTATAGACCACATAGACAGATGGGTATTCTAATCTCAGGCATAAAAGGCTAAGAAGGAAATAACATTTAAGTAAACTCAACATGAACTTCTGTGCCAACATTCAAAACATTAGTCTGTGACCTGGAGACGGCACATTGAGACCATTGTATCTAGAAATATTGCACTTTTCTGTGTCCTATCCTTATCATGCAGCACCAGAGCCTCAGGTATAGAGAGAAGTCAATAAGTGGAGACTCCCCAGGTCAGTGGCCCAAAGTCCTATTGTGGAGTCACATTTACAGCAAGAGAGAGGATGAAATGCAGATCAGATCCCATTGTATTATTTCATGAGAAAACAAGAGAATAATAATTGTCTGCCGAATTTCTAGAATGTTCTCAGCCTTTCCTTTTAGCCCCTGGATTTATATATGATGATTCCTACTTACCCTGTACACACTCGAATAGGAAAAATGCCTCCATTGTTCCACAGTGTCACCCAGGAATGTACAGTGACGATCCCTCCTAGAATGATATCTCCTGGCTGAGAATATGCATCCTCAAAAACATATCCCTTTATCATCATATCACATTGACCTGCAGAGTTCTGCATCTCAGAAGTGCAGAAAGTCACATAAAGAGCCAATAACAATAACAACAACATGTTGAGTAGAAGAGAAAAGCTGATGCTTGTACAGAATGTCCTAAGATGTCCCAGCAGATGTATCAGCAGATGTCCCAGCAGATGTATCAGCACAGAACGTGAGGGATCCTTCAGCTGTTCTGCAGAGGTTGTAGCAGGGAGAGGTTTATATAACCACATACAATGGAGTTTATACTAAAATAATTAAAATGCTGATCACTGGCAAAAAACACATCAGAAAAGTCACAACCACCGGGGAGCAGCCGGCAACGAAACAGGAACGGTAGACGTTAGAGATGTAATAAATCTATATCTGTCCGATATCAAAAGCAAAAAAACAATCTGAATCTTTAGAATTTATGAAACTTTCTGACAAAATACTTTATGCAGGGACATTTGTGTAGGAAATATCTCTGGCATCATGTCAATGTCCTGGCAGGTAAACTATGGGGCCACCAACTACATGCCAACATTAAGCTTCGTTCACACAGGGGGAGATTTTGGCACAGAGAGTGACGTGGGGAGCCACCTGCCACGACTATCATGGCTCCCGACAGCCGCAGCTTCCCCCTCTGGAGTAGACTCAAATGAATGGGCTGACTCTGGAGGTTGCTGCTGCGAGGCAGACTGAGATTCATCGATAACTTGGAAAGGAGTTTGTTACTCACAGAAAAGCAACTCGTTGATTGACTCCCTTCGAATCTGCTTTAACCCAAAAAGACTCAACGTCCTTATCAATATCCCAGTGTAGGAAATTCCTGACACATGCACCAACGTTTGAGAAACCTAAGTATCTGGTCGCTTGGGAAGGCGAGTTAGATCGGACTTTTGATGAAGCTGACACTAAGCTTATACTCTCCAACTCACTAGGCCCACTGCCATGTGTGCGACTTCAAGAAACTCATTTTAAGATAATATCAAGATGGCATAGGTCTCCAGTATGGCTTCATAGACAGAAACTGTCGGATGATGACTTGTGTTGGCGGTGTGGTACCTCACCAGGTACACACCTTCATATCTGGTGGTCGTGTGAGAAGATTAATACATATTGGTTGCAGATTGAGAAACATATCAAACGCATAGTTGGTTCTTGTCCTCGCTTATCACCAGAACTGGTCCTCCTCTCCCTACCACCTGACCATATAAATTTCCCCTCACAAGATCTAGTTATGATTTTATTGGAAGCTGCAAAATCTTTGATACCCCTATATTGGCTGCAACAAGACGTACCACCAATTAGGCACTGGTTTGAAAAATCCTTTCAAATCTATAGATTTGAAGAAATCATGAGTTGGACTACCAGATCTCACGCTAAGTTTCTCAAGATTTGGAAGCCATGGGCCTCATTTGTTAATGGCCCAGACTATCTGCGCCAATTAATCCTATATGGTTGATATCAATTCTGGATTATCCTCTTATTCCTTTTTTTCCTTTTATGATCCTCCCTTCCCTCCCCAATCCCCCCCTCCTTCTTACCCTTTACCCTTTATCTTATTTTATTTGATTTTATTTTATCTTTTATTTTATTCTATTTCTACTCTACTCTAGTTGGTACCTTTCTAGCTATTTTACATCCCCCAGGGGTCCTTGCTTAGTATTTAATCTTAATTTGTCGCTAATTATATTGATTGAGTGTTATTTGGATTCATCTATTACTTAATATCTATATAATGAATCCTGCATAGACATTTGGATGTCCCTTTGATTTAACTTCTTGCAGGTAGCTGTTGATATACTATATATATGCTTTATTGTGCTTTATTTTGTATATTGTCTATTGTTTACGAAGGCTGTGTTCTGTTCTTCTTTTGTTGTTAATTGCCAACTCTACACCTTTTTGGTTACCTTTATTATTGTTCTCATCTTTGGCATGTAAAATGTAAAAACGTAAAAATTGACCAAATAAAGAATTAAAAAAAAAAAAGAAAAAAAAAAAGAAAAGCAACTCGTTGGGGCAAGTGCAGAGGGGGATGGTAGCATGGAGGTGCAGGAACTTGAGGCAGCTAGCTGGGTGACAGTTAGAAACCAGTGGGGTAGAGGGAAGAGTGCCAGGGAGGTTAGTCCTGAACTGGCACACCCCAACAAGTTTGCTAAATTGGCAGATGAGGCGGATGTTAGTACAGGGGTAACACTGCTGCAGCATGACACTTCCTCTGAAAGCCAGGGGAATGTCTGCTCCAGTAAGAAGGGAGATAGGAGCACAGAGAAGACTCGACAGGTGCTGGTAGTGGCAGATTCAATTATTAGGGGAACAGATAGGGCAATCTGTCACAAGGACCGGGATCGTCGTACGGTGTGTTGCCTTCCTTGCGCTCGAGTTCGACACATCACAGATCGGGTTGACAGATTACTGGGTGGGGCTGGTGTGGATCCAGCGGTCATGGTCCATGTTGGCACAAATGACAAAGTTAGCGGTAGGTGGAAGGTCCTTAAAAATGATTTCAGGGATTTAGGGAGAAAGTTGAAGGCAAGGACCTCCAGGGTAGTATTCTCAGAAATACTGCCTGTTCCACGAGCCACACACGAAAGGCAACGGGAGATTTGGGAGGTCACTAATATTTTTAAAACCTATTGGGATATCTTAAAACAAGACCCTGTCATTTGTGGGGTAATTCCCCCACACCCCTCGATTACGTTCAGGAGGGGTCGTAACTTGGCAGACAGGGTCACCCACAGTCACCTCTCACCCTTACAAACACCGGGAACTTTACTGGGTCGGACGGGAGTGGTGGGCACCCACAGATGTGGCTCTTGTAAAGCCTGCTGCTACATAAAACGGGGCAAGGAGATACGTGCGGGTGCCACGGGACACATCTTCCAAATCAGAGAGTTTGCTAACTGCAGGACGGAAGGGGTGATATATGTGATCACATGCCCTTGTGAGTTGAACTATGTGGGCAAAACCCGCCGCCAACTGCGGGTGCGAATCCTCGAACATGTGGGCGATGTGCTCAGACATACAGAGACTCCTGTGTCCAAACACCTCTGGGACGAACACAATGGTGACCCCTTAGGCCGGGTTCACACGGAGTTACGTGCCGCGAGATTTGGCACGTAGACGCCGCGTGACCCTTTGCGTGCCGTACACGCTCCCATTCATTTCAATGGGAGCGGGGAGCGTATGCGCCGCGCTAGTTTGCGGCCGTGAATAAATGCACGGCCGCAAACTAGCGCGGCGCATACGCTCCCCGCTCCCATTGAAATGAATGGGAGCGTGTACGGCACGCAAAGGGTCACGCGGCGTCTACGTGCCAAATCTCGCGGCACGTAACTCCGTGTGAACCCGGCCTCATGTCTCAGCTTCCAGGTTATTGAAAAGGTCCCGAGACCCATGAGAGGTGGGAATTGGGATAAGATGATTCTTTGCCGTAAGGCGCAATGGATCTTCCGATTTTCATCAGTGAAACCCCAGGGTCTGAATGACGGGATTTTGTTTCTTTCATTTATTTAAGACATATAGCTTTGTGTGTGACCTAGTTAAATTTATCAACATAGAGGTCACATACGGTGATAATCACCCCTAAATATAGACATTCACCCCTAAACTATCGAATTGCCCATACACAGAATGGTTTATTTGTGCATGTGTGGACTGACAGGAATAGGTACATGGTGCCAGTTCTGTATTAGGTATAACCAGAGGGACCACATGCTAGGACCACATGACTTGGGCATTTATGAAACAGTATGTTTGCTGTAGGAGGCCTGATTTATGAGTATAAAAACCTGCAGATCCAACAAAGGGAACAGGTTCTTGTCAGTAATAAAAGACAATTACCTATCGCAACTAGTGCAGGATCCAACAAGAGGAGAGGCACAACTAGACCTAATTGTAACAAATGAACCTGACACACTGTCAAAATTGGAGGTCGGGGGACATCTGGGTAATAGTGACCATAACATAATAAGTTTTCTTGTACACATTAAGAAGATGTTCATTAGAGGGGGTACAAAAACACTAACCTTCATTAAGGCCAATGGTCACCAGCTGAGAGAGAAGCTTAGCAGCATAAACTGGGACAATGTCCTCAACGTGACGGGAACACAAACTAAACGGGACATATTCAAAAATATACCAAGTAGGAGCAGTAGAAAACACATACCCTATGGGAATAAGAGGGCCAGAAATCATAGAAAACCAATATGGTAGAAAAATCAATTGGTAGAAGCCACCGATTAATTAGATGATCAAATATGAGGTATCTTAGGCGTACTTAATACCACCATAGCGGTACAAAATCAGCTGATCATAGTCACCAACCAACACGCCCTGGTACTAGATTATATTACTGCGGCCCAGGGTGGAATGTGTCAGGTGGTGGGACCTACCTGTTGCCATTATATCGATCCAAAAAGGTAATATCAAAGGAAAACAAGAAGTAGAGAATATATACAAAGTAAGGAAAGAATACGAGAAAGAGGTTGTGCAAAATGAAGATAGCTAGTGGTCAGACACTTTTTCCTTTTTGAATCCTGCTAATTGGTTCAAGGGAATAGGTGGATGGATAATGGGGATATTACAAACCATTGTACAAGTTGGCATGATCATATTGCTTATATATGTTTTTTTTTTTTCAAGTTAATTTAGATATGTTCTAATCGATGTTATGATAAAGATAGATATAAGTGGTAGACATTATAGGAATATTAGATGGGGAATCCAGCAGGTCTGGCATCTAGGGAGCTAGATGAATGTACTCATCTGATATGAAGATAATGTCTTAAAATGGGGGATATGTGAGGGATTGAAATGAGAGATGAGCGAGTAGTGTGTTAATAAACTGAAAATATTCTGGATAAGATACATTGCTGTCTGTCTGTTATGTTTCCAGAGCTCTTCATCCTATAGCCGATCAATTAGAACTATGACAACATAACTCAGGGGTCTTGTGCCCCTAACAACCATTATGGTGTATTGTGGATGATGTTTGCTGCTGCACCACTCCACATTGTTTTATAGACACCTGCAATGGAAATAAATCTCACTTTTCACGGGTAATACTGCAATATATCAGGGGTTTTGGTTTTCTTGATGTTTTATTAGCAATGTTTATTAAAATGTATGTTTTATGGTTCTTTTTCTGATAGTCGGAATAATAGCAGAAGGTACAGAAGTAATACTTATTACTATAGCTGTAGACATAGATATCAGCACTAACCAATCTGCAATAGGGATTTATTATCAGAGTAAGGACTGACAAAGGAACAGACATTTACAGAATAATAAATAGGATTTCTAGATTTCCAGGTACATTAAACATGAAGAAATTGTACAATAACAAAAACATCAACCAAACTAAGTTCAGAGAATCATTCACATAACATGTCTGTGTAAGGAGTGTCCTTTACTGTTCACTTCAGGATCCCTCAGGATATTGTAACATTTAGGTAAGAACATGCAGCTCAATATTCCTCCCCCGGAACACAATATGGTGAATATCTCTACGATGACCATGTGTTTCCCTGTACTGCTCAGATAGGCCGGGATGGCACAGATCCAGACACTGCAGAACACCAGCATGCTGAAGGTGATGTACTTGGCTTCATTATAGATATCAGGTAATGTCCTCACCATAAAAGCTAAAACAAAACTCAGCACCGCCAGAAAGCCCATATAACCCAACATGAGGTAAAAGGCCAAGACAGAACCTTCATTACACTGGATGATGATCTTCCCAGGATAATCCAGGTTATACTCTTGGTATGGAGGAGACACTGACAACCAGATAACTGCATTCACAATCTGAATAGATGAACAGACCAACACCACTGAATAAGGAAGCTTAACTCCCACACACTTTCTCCAGGAGCTGTCAGGTCTGGTGGCCTTGAATGCTATGTAGACTATGATGGTCTTGGCCAGGACAGAAGACACGGCTACTGTGAAGAAGGTCCCAAAGCAGATTTGTCGCACCATGCAGGTTATATCCACTGGATGACCGATGAACAGAAACACAGAGAGTAAGCTGAAGATGAGAGAGCTCAGTAGGATGAAGCTGAGGTTCCGGTTATTGGCTCTGACAATGGGAGTGTTCCGGAATAAAGTGAATATTCCTATTATAAATACAGTTATAAGAGAGAGTAATATGGAGATGGTGGAAAAGACTGAACTAAGGACATCAGTTTCATAGGAGAAAAACTCATAATCTCTGAGCACACAATTGTTCTTTCCCTCATTTGGCCATTCATCTTCAGGACATCTCTGGCAATTTTCTCTGTCTGTAAATGAAAAGCAGATGAGCTCAGAACTCAACTTTTTTTTTGTAAATAATTTTCAATAAGACAACAACAACAAAAAAAACATATATTGTTGCAAACAATAAGTGGGGTGGTACATATCTGTTTGTACATATCTGTAGATTGAGCAATAAAAGACACAACAGGAAATGGAACGTTTGAATGGGAAGGGGAAGACACTTAGTGCTAGGGGTAAGAGCCAAAGGGTCTCAAAAAGAATAAGGAAAAATATCCTAATTAACCAGGGAGTTCCCACAGGTGCGCCAAGGTTGGATCCTTTGAGAAGGTATACCATGGAGCCCACATAGAGCTGAACTTCTGGTGAGTGTGACTTTCAAAGTGGGAGAGTTCCGCCAAACGGACTACCTGAGAGACTTTCTGAAGAAAGTGAGATATTGTGTGTGTGTGTGGGGGGGGGGGGGAGATTCAGAAGCCAAGTATAAGGGGATCAAAGATTTGGCAATAAACAGAAGTTGGAGCCAAAGTCGCTTGGGAGACCTAGGGGGGAGAGTGGGCCGTAAATTCAAAAATATGCCAACCAGGGTCAGAGGTACCTGCTGAACGAGCGACCAGTAGGGGAATATCTTTTTGCATTCCCACCATATATCCAAATAGGTGCCTGGGGCTTTTTGGCAGCGCCTCACAATTCAACTTTTGACTATCTATCTACCTTCTATCTATCTATCTATCTATCTATCTATCTATCTATCTATCTATCTGGTGTACAGTTATAGCTTCAGAAGAAACATTTATACACCTCAATAGTGATCTCACAAACTGTAGCAATAAGCTATGTGCTGTATATGGCCTCTAAGGGTCTCACTACTTAGACATTGGTACAGCTGTGTTATTGCAACTCGGTTGTAGTTCTTGGAGCAACATCATGTGTAATGGCAGCCAAGATGTAGTCCTAAAAAAAATGTCTGCTACTAACTACAGTGTGTGAGCATCTGGAGCAGGACCAACTAACAGAACATGGAGGCATCTGGGCACAGGACCTCTGAATAGGAAATCTGCTATCTACAAATACAGATTTTCTAGAACTGTTCAGAGAATCAGCAACTGTAAGTACAGAGTCCTTATGATACTGCACTATAGAGATGTGCTGAACCCTGCTGCACACTCAGCTCTGCGGCATCAGAGCTGAGTGTGCAGCAGGGTTCACATCTCATCTCTGGTGTAGTCGAGCTGAGCGCATGGCCAGCACTGCTACATCTCGGCATAAAAATGCATTGACCAGCGTTGATTGGCCGAATGCCATACAGAGTACAGCATTCGGCCAAACAACGCTGGTTCTGCTGGAGGAGGCGGAGTCTAAGATCGGTCCACAACCGTCTCCATTCTGGTCCGATTTTAGACTCTGCCTTCTCACAGACAAGCCTCCGGCAGAACCAGCTTTGATTGGCCGAATGCTGTACTCTGCATGGCATTCGGCCAATCAATGCTGGTCAATGCATTCCTATGGGAAAAAGCCATCTCCCGCATATCGCAAGCTGACACGGGTCCCGACCAGATAGAGCCCCAAAGAACTGGGTGAGTTACATTCCCACCTAAATAAAGGTAATCTCTAGCTGACCCTGCCTGTACATCTATCCCTGTCTGACAGTCACATAGTTCAGTCTCATATGAACCGGATATTAAATCCACTGTTCATATAAATTGGAGGTCACCTGAATTAGCCAGCCAATTACTTTTTCCGATTTTTTTCAATGCCTCCGTTGTCGTAGTTCCTGTCCCACCTCCCCTGCTCTGTTATTGGTGCAAAAAAAGCGCCAGGGAAGCTGGGAGGGGAATCAAATTTTTTGCGAGTTTACCACCTGGTGTTCGACTGGAATCGAACATCTCGAACGGCCTGAAATCCGATCGAACATGTACTCGATTGAATGCTGTTCGCTCATCTCTAATAATAATTAGAGATGAGCGAACAGTGTTCTATCGAACTCATGTTCGATCGGATATTTGGCTGTTCGGCATGTTCGAATCGAATCGAACACCGCGTGGTAAAGTGCGCCATTACTCGATTCCCCTCCCACCTTCCCTGGCGCCTTTTTTGCTCCAATAACAGCGCAGGGTAGGTGGGACAGGAACTACGACACCGGTGACGTTGAAAAAAGTAGGAAAAACCCATTGGCTGCCGAAAACATGTGACCTCTAATTTAAAAGAACAGCGCCGCCCAGGTTCGCGTCATTCTGAGCTTGCAATTCACCGGGGACGGAGGTTTCCGTCCAGTTAGCTAGGGGTTAGATTCTGGGTAGGCAGGGACAGGCTAGGATAGGAAGGAGAAGACAACCAACAGCTCTTGTAAGAGCTAAATTCCAGGGAGAAGCTTGTCAGTGTAATGTGGCACTGACGGGCTCAATCGCCGCAACCCAGCTTTCCCAGGATCCTGAATGGAATACACTGACAGTGTATTCCCGTATACCCTATATATATACACCCCAAATCCCCGTTCCAACGGTGTGCCCCCCCCCACCTTCACCCCAGAAATACCCTGCAAGTCCCCTAGCAATAGAATTGGGGCTATATACACCCACTATTTTTGCTACTGCCATATAGTGCCATTGTCTGACTGGGAATTCAAAGAATATATTGGGGTTACAAATACCTTCAAGTCCTGCCACTGCCATATAGTGCCATTGTCTGACTGGGAATTCAAAGAATATATTGGGGTTACAAATACCTTCAAGTCCTGCCACTGCCATATAGTGCCAGTTTCTCACTGGGAATTCAAAGAATATATTGGGGTTACAAATACCTTCAAGTCCTGCCACTGCCATATAGTGGCAGTTTCTGAGTGGAAATTCCCCAAATAATTTGGGGATTCATTCACCCTACATCTCAGGCTCTTGCCATATTCACCCAGGTTGTCAGTGCTGCACCAGCTCGTTCCCAGACAGCTCGGCCTGAAAAACACATTACCTATATAGAGGATTTGGACAATGAAGACAACATGTTCTAAATCTAATGTCTGCACCTTCTCCAGAATTAAAATAAAGGCAGCGTTTAACTTTCAAATAGCACTGCACAAAGGAAGATCTTATCAGCTTGTCTCATGACATGCTACTAAAAAGTGTCATTTGTGTATCTTAATGTAAATATAGTTGTATAAGCTTTTTGGGTTTTAGGCACTGCCAAGTTATTTATTACCACCCGCTCCCTTATAATGATGATGACGCCAAAGTCACTGTGGGTGTTCAGAGCTCACAGCTTTGGTTGACATTTGTCTTGCTCTCTGTCGGTACCAGCTGTCTTTTTGGATACCGTAAAGTTATGTTGACTTTATTAACAGCTATAGAAGCTTTAGCCAGGTTGTGACGGTGTGTAACCCTAACAACACTAAGTGGGATACACATTAATAGTCAGTCTATGTACGCTAAACGTATCACTGAAGTAATTTTTTTTCCCTCTCCCCTAATATAAGAAAGGAACAGACATTAGACCTAGACCGGGGTTCGAGGCTTGTAAAAATCCAGTATTATTTGTTCTTCATGATGTGAAATATGTGTTGTAAAGCAACCCAAGATGAAGTCAGCCATGTGTGCCAGTGTGTTACTTGGCATGCCTTTGCTGGCCCTAACTGTAAGGGTCACTCTCCATTTCCTCCATTTTCCACTCCCCTTCACACCATTTGTGGTGAAGCAATGGGATGCACTGAAGTGCACCCTCTAGCCTCGTGTGGGACAGGGACATCAGATGCCACTCCAACCCCCTCGTCTTCCTCCGCCAGCCAACGGTGCGAAGATGAGAGGAGTGTGCTCTGAATGTTTTCTGCCTAGCAGAGGCTAGTTCTCACTTACGAAAATGGCCCCACTTTGACCTGTATATCAGGCACAATGGTGTAGGTTTCAAAGAAACATGGCACCAACAAGTTGAAAAACGTGGGCCATGCGTGGACCGTGTTTGAGTCTGGCAAGCATCAGATCTGCTACCAGGTTCCAGCCATTATCACAGGTGCAAAAATGCCAGGCCCCAGGTGTAGCAGGGAAAAAAAAATGCCATCTCAGCCAGGATGGCATCCCTGACCTCGGAGGCACTGTGCTGTCTGTCCCCCAAGCTGATCAGTTTCAGCACGGCCTGCTGACATCTCCCCACGCCAGTGTTACAGCGTTTGCCGCTAGTAGCTGGGGTGGAGGTTGCAGCATCGTAGGGTTTCAGTCTACTCCTGCCATGAATTTTGGCCTGGGAGAGGAGATAGGCCACCCCAGTTTGCACCCGGGGACCAGACTCCACCACATTCACCCTGCCTGTCATTAAAGATAAGCACTGCAGCATCCCTGACCACAGGCGCTTGTCCATGTGTCGGTGGTCAAGTGGACCTTGCAGCAAAGCGCAGAACTCTGGGCCCGACTGATGTTATGGGACACATGCAGGCGCAAGGCAGGGACAGCACACCAAGAGAAGTAGTAACGGCTAGGCCCAGCATAGGGAGGTGCCCCAGCTGCCATCTGCTGACGGAAGGCCTGGGTATCCAGAAGCATAAACAAACACCAACATCTCCAGGGCCAGCAGTTTATCGATGAGGCTGTTAAAGGCTTGGGCATGGGGGTGGGTTGTGTTGTACTTCTGCCTGCAATGAAAAGTTTGGGAGATGTGGAGTGGCTGGGAAGAGGCGCATGATGGTGCAGGCCAAAAGGGCGCATGAGGGTGAACTCCCTAATGTGTCAGAGATAGGTGTGTAGGTGTCCTTGCATCATATACTTGCACCATACTTGGCTTTGGAAGTTAATTTTGTGCCAAAAAGTGGTTAAGACAGCGATCCCTCAGCTACTCCCGTTACACTGTCTATTGACAACTCCAGCCCTGAAATTACCACCTTTGGAAGTGGACCACACTTCTAAGATCCCAAAGGAAGTAGGTAAGAGATGTGCAGTGCAGAAAAAAAGATGAAAAAATAAGTGTAGGCAGTAGAGCACAGAGGGATCGGAGAGGACAGAGCTGGTGTCGGCCAGGTATTCCCACAACATGTGCCTATACTTGTCCCTCCCGGTGACACTAGGCCCCTGAGCGGCAGTAATTTGTCCAGGGGGGGGGCATTAACGTGTTCCAGACCTAGGAATAAGTCTTCCAACAGGGTAGAGTTTTGCATGCCTTTGCTTCTACCCACTGTTTTTGCTGCTTAGCTTCCCTCCACATCTACACTGCTTTAGCCCCTAAACATCACCCCAGTTTATGCCTTTGCTTCTACCCTGTTTTTTTGTTGAATTAGCTTCCCTCCACATCTACACTGCTTTAGCCCCTAAACATCACCCCAGTTTATGCCTTTGCTTCTACCCTGTTTTTTTGTTGAATTAGCTTCCCTCCACATCTACACTGCTTTAGCCCCTAGACATCACCCCTGTGCATGTGGGGTTGGTGGCCTCGTCATCCACCAACTCCTCTTCCAATTGCGCACTGCCCCCTTACTGCAAACCGCACATGACCACAGCTTGCCCTGATGGCAACTGTGTCTCATGATCCCCACTGAGGTCCAGACAAGTCGGTGGCAGGTCCAAAACCCCCAAATTGGAAGGAAATGGCGGATGCTGCAGTATTTCTAACACCTATCCTGGTGCTCGGGCCTGGTCTGTGTTGTACCCTGCACCCTGCTTAACGCAGCTGCCATATCTGGAGTTGTGCTGAGCGCATGCTAATGTTTCGTGTCCAGTGCAATGGATGGGATTTCACATAAGTCTGCCACCCATGGCCACTCATGGTTGAGCAACTGAGGGAGTTGACTTTGACGAACCCGAGGGTTTTGGAGTTGGAACTACATCAAAGGTCTGTGCTGCTCACACACTCTGCTCAACACATGATATGTTTAGTGCCAGCAGTGTGGAGACGTCGCACAACAGCCGTTGTTCCAGCAGGTACAGGCGTTGTAGGAGTGCATAGAGGCTAGCAGTGGCAACTATAGACTTTAAAAACTATCCGCACAAGCGCCACACTTTCACCAGTAGCTCAGGAACATTGGGGTACCTTTTTAAAAAGATTAGCAGCAATGAGTTAAAAACGTGGCGCAGGCATGGAATATGTTGCAGGCTGCCAAGCTACAGAGCCGATCCCAGGTTACGGCCATTATCACACATGACAACATGCCTGGGCCCAGGTGCAGTGGCAAAAACCACATTGCCGTCTCATCGAGGATGGCATGACTCACTTTGTAGGCAGTGTGCTGTCTGGCCCCCAAGCTGATGAGCTTCAGCACGGCCCGCTGACGTCTCCCCACACCAGTGTTGCAGCGTTTCCAGCTCGTAGCTGGGGTCAATCTAACAGCGGAGGAGGAGGAGGGTGGTGTTTCAGCCCTCCTCCCAGGAATGTTTTGTGGGGAGACAAGTCAGGAAAATTCTTGAAACAGGGGAGAGTTTTGCATCTTTGCCCTTGCTGCCTATGGACATCCCTTTGCCTCTAGCCACCATTTTCCCTGCTTTGCTTGCCTCCACATCCACACTGCTTTTGCCCCTAGACATCACCCCAGTCCATGCCTCTGCTTTTACCCCCAGTTTTTTATGCTTGGCTTGCCTCCACATCCACACTGCTTTTGCCCCTACACATTACCCCTATCCATGCCTGTGCCTCTAGCCATAACTCTGCCACCCATGGAAACTCATGGTGCGGAAAGTGAGGGAGCTGACTCTGAGGAGCCCTTGGGTTTTGTAGCTTGTACTCCATCAAAGGTCTCTGCTGCTCACACACCCTGCTCAACATACGGTATCTAGGGTTTGAGCGTGTGGTGACCTCGCACAACAGTAGGTGCTTCAGGCAGATGTAGGCCTTGCTGGAGTGTATTGCGGCTAGCTCCAGGTACTGTAGACTTGGGAAAGTGGGTGTCCAAGTGCCCCACTTTCACCCTTATCTCTGCTAATTTGGGGTATGTTTTTAAAAATCGTTGCACCACTAGATTGAACACGTGGGCCAGGCATGGAACGTGTTGGAGGCTGGCAAGCTCCAGAGCCCTCCAACAAGACAAAAAAGCCTGGCCCCAGGGGCAGCGGGGATAAACAAATTGCCATCTCATCCAGGATGGCATCCCTGACCTCAGAGGCAGTGTGCTGTCCGTCCCCCAAGCTGATGAGCTTCAGCCCGGCCTGCTGACGTCTCCCCACACCAGTGTTGCAGCGTTTCCAGCTCGTAGCTGGGGTCAATCTAACAGCGGAGGAGGAGGGTGGTGTTTCAGCCCTCCTCCCAGGAATGTTGTGTGGGGAGACAAGTCAGTCCTCTTCCAACTCCTGTCTCGCCTCCTCCTCCTGCACAATGCGCATGTCAACTGGCTGCCCTGACAGCAACTGCATCTCATCGTCGTCGATGAGGGTGGGTTGCTGGTCATCCGCCACCAAATCGACCGGAGATGGAGGAGACTCTAGTGTTTGAGCATCTGGACACAGATATTCGTCTGTTAGGTCCGTGGAATCGCGAAATGGAGGGGCAGGTTGCGGTACAGTCAAAGGAAGGGAGAACAGCTCTGGGGAGCAGGGGCAGTTGGGGTTATTGTTCTGGGAAGATTGGGAATTTTGGGTGGAAGGAGGACAAGACTGTTGGGTAAGAGGAGGTAGAGGCTGACTGGCCTGTGGACAATGTGCTTTAAGCGTTATCCGACAGCCATTGCAAGACCTGTTCCTGGTTCTCGGGCCTACTAAGGTTTGTACCATTCAGCCTAGTTAATGTGGAACTTTTGTGCAAAGTGCAGAACTTAGGGCCTGCCTGATGTTAAGGGACACACGCTGGTACAAGGCTCAACTCACCCTAAGTGCCAAAAACACTGCTGGTGCAAGGCTCTACTCATGCCAAGGGCCTCAATCTCTGCTGGTAGCTCAGCTTAAGGTCCTGTAACTTTGTTTGGAAGGGCTCATGTTAAGGGCTAGAAAAGTGAATTTTGGAAGGTCTTACCACATCACACACACACACACTCAAAATGACAGTTAAGGGTGAGGGCTTTTGGATTTCCCATTGTCTATTCCAT
The DNA here is from genome assembly GCF_031893055.1 of Leptodactylus fuscus. Taxonomy (NCBI): domain Eukaryota; kingdom Metazoa; phylum Chordata; class Amphibia; order Anura; family Leptodactylidae; genus Leptodactylus; species Leptodactylus fuscus. The sequence continues at coordinate 356,745,968 of NC_134265.1, forward strand.
CCGTGGTTGTCATGGGGAACGTGATTTAAAGGGGTGGTTGTTATTGTTTGTTGAGCTTAAATTGGGGTTTGTGTCCATCCATTTGGGGAGTAAAGAAGGTTTCCAGGTATTTTCCCACTTTGATAGAGGTTTTTTTGAATGTGGAAAGTAGTAGTTGTTAGGCTGTGATGTTGGGGTAATAGAGGGTCTTTGGTGTGTTAGATGCCCCCAGGCATGCTTCCCCTGCTGTCCCAGTGTCATTCCAGAGGTGTTGGCATCATTTCCTGGGGTGTCATAGTGGACTTGGTGACCCTCCAGACACGGATTTGGGTTTCCCCCTTAACGAGTATATGTTCCCCATAGACTATAATGGGGTTCGAAACCCGTTCGAACACACGAACAGTGAGCGGCTGTTCAAATCGAATTTCGAACCTCGAACATTTTAGTGTTCGCTCATCTCTAATAATAATGTCTTTTGTACAATAAATATAAAATAATCTACCAGAATGATTTGTAAATTCTCCTTCTGGACATGGGATACAGTCATAGCAGCAGATGTGATTTCCTTCCCTGACAACTTTTTGGGTTCCTGGCTGACAACATTCATTGCATCGACCTTTGGGGATCTAGAAATGAGTAATTAAATGAATGATATAAATCAATAGACGGTCATTGAAACATTGAAGCAACAATAAAAAACAAGACAGCACCGAGCTGTATATGGTGAAATATTGTATAGATAAGGTTATGGTGATGATAGTTTGATAAACTCTCACCTGGTGAAGTTGTGAGAAATTCACAACTACCATATGTGCCTGGAAACCAATTGTAGGGGGTTCCTCCCTATGTGTGATTGAGCAGCTGGATCCCAGTCACCAATGGTGTAGACAAAACATGCATGGACCGGGATAAAGGACTGTGCTTCACCAGATTACAAATCAACTTCTTTATTAAAGTTCAATACAACGCGTTTCGAGCAGATCGCCCTTCCTCAAGTGCAAAGGAACTTTGAAATGGATATGCAAATCAGTCTCTGCGTGTATGTTGCGCGTCCACTCTGCGTGGGCGTTCCGTTCACCCTCTCACTTGTGCTGCAAAACTCCTTCTGTTTAGATGGGACAACCCCTTTAAATGGAGGAAGAACTGCAGTACTCCAGCATGACACGCTGTCCACTGTATAGCAGCTTTGGTGGAGTACTGCAGCTCTTCCTCCATTTAAAGGGCTGCACGGAATGCCCACGCAGAGTGGATGCGCAACATGCACACACAGACTGATTTGCATATCCATTTCAAAGTTCCTTTGCACTTGAGGAAGGGCGATCTGCTCGAAACGCGTTGTGCTGAACTTTAATAAAGAAGTTGACTTGTAACCTGGTGAAGCGCGGTCCTTTATCCCGGTCCATGCATGTATTGAAATATTGAAGGAAGCAAACATGTAGAGGTTATTCCAACTGGAGACCCAATTGTAAGGATAAATCCCCCAGGGGAAAGTTGTATACTGAGTCAGTATCTGTGTCCATATAAATCCATTTGTACCATGTAATAAACAGTCATGTTAGGGGAGAGGGCATGAAGTTGGCCCCATAAATCCCAAATGAATTTTATATACTTATGACCTACTGTTACGGTCAGCAGGTTTAACTAAAAAAAAAAAAAAAACCTGTGCAGCCCAACTAGGCTCTGAACCGCAGGGCACCCTGGTGTGAATGAGACTCAACAGTTAGTGTCACTGCCGGGCTACACCACTAACTGAGTGTTCCCAATTAACAACAAAGGGAGCTGCCACTGCAACACAGAGCAGCCACAAATGAATTTGAATAGTCAAGAAATTGCTCCACTGCTAGACTGTAACAAATAATGACCGTATACTCTCAGTTAATTCCTTGGACTGCACCAACTACAGCTACCTGCTATTTTCTAACTAGCCAGGTGGCTGACAGACTAAGTAAGGGGATTCCCCACAATACTGACTAACGATAAATTGGGGAAGGCTGACCCACTTCCACACACACAGAAAACACACACAAACATACAAACATGTACCAAGATTGACCCACAAACGTACTACTTGTACTATGAATTGTTTCAGAGTTGAGGCTAGAGCACCGGCCTGACAAACCTGCCTCCATAAATGGAGGGAAGGCAGGCCTGATCAGCAAGTCCAAGTGCCCAAGCCAGGTGCTCATAGGCTGACACCACTGTCAATCAGCAGACTGACCACGCCCACAGGCTGCAAGGGAATTAACCTCTGCTATGCTGGACTGCCAGCAACAAGAAGGGAATGACAGTGTGTTATGACGCCACAACAGAGGAATAGGCTGCGACCCGACCACTTGACCGTATCTGCCACATTGTCCTAACACCTACTCACACAATTGGTCACCAGTATGATCTTCTAAATACATGATAAATTTTGGGTAAAGGTCTTCATAGTAACTTACCGAGTCCTGTCTCCATGTTATTATCTGGGCGTTAATATACAGTTGTTTATCTTCTGGAAATGTTGCATCAAATCTTCCGACAGGTTTACTGGACCTTGGATTATCCATTCCTGTTACCCAATTCATTATCTCTAGTTGTGTTATCCAATCTCCATTCTCATCTAGTAACTTACTTTCTTCTTTTATGTATCGTGTTAGCTATAAAAGATAAACCAAGTTTGTGATAACAGCAGTAAGGAGATTCTAATATATGGATCAAGGATAAAAACAACATACAGTATCTTTAGGACCATCTATAGTCCACAGGAGCAGAGATAGGAATGATCAGGAGAAGGACATAGGCTTTGTGAGTTCTGGGTGTGACGTTACAAGGACCAGATCTCCTTCTTTCTTACCCCAGTAGATCTGATACATTAGATCTGATGGATTTACATACAAGGAAGTCACATAAGAAGATTGTTATTGGAGGTGAATATGTTTGAAATCAAAAAGGGTACCCCTTTGTCAAAGTGATAACGCTAAAACATGACTTTTATTTCTTTCTATTAAAATTTTTATTCCTTTCATGTCCCCACCATAAAAAACAAGCAATAGGACTATATAAATACAACTAGACCTATTATAATGTTTGTAACTGATGTAGTGGGTGGAGAGCCCCTAATGCACAGCTGGGTTGACACCCCACATAAATAACTACATAGGCCAATTTCAGCTGGAGAGGGCTACAACCTCCATTCCCCCACCTTTGATATTTCACACACTATAGATAGTATAACTAGGTGAGTCCACGGGTAGATACAGTAAAATGCTGATGTGAATAGACTGCTGCCTTAGTGAAACTGATTAGGAAGCCAAACCCAATAGTGACACCTGTGGGTCGGTTCTACACAGGTCCTTTTATATTCACAAGGGCTGATAGATTCAGTCCGCAGTAACTAAACGGCATATAAACCCATGATAAACCCATACCTATGTAAGAGTACCCTATGGATACCCATACGTGTTTCGCCATTAGCTCATCAGGAGAGTGATAAGTATAGTTTTGAAATATCGAAAAATAAAAAAGGATTGCAGTAAGAACTGCAGTTCCTGCGGCCAAGATGGTAGGTCGCAGTACTAGTGAGTCCGACATAATATAGGGGTATGGGTATCCAGAGGGTGCTCTTACATAGGTATGAGTTTATCACGGGTTTATATGCCGTTTAGTTGCTGCGGACTGAGTCTATCAGCCCTGGTGAATATAAAAGGACCTGTGTAGAACCGACCCACAGGTGTCACTATTGGGTTTGGCTTCCTAATCAGTTTCACTAACGCAGCAGTCTATTCACATCAGCGTTTTACTAAATCTACCCGTGGACTCACCTAGTTATACTATCTATAGTGTGTGAAATATCAAAGGTGGGGGAATGGAGGTTGTAGCCCTCTCCAGATGAAATTGGCTTATTTATGTGGGGTGTCAACCCAGCTGTGTATTAGGGGCTCTCCACCCACTACATCAGTTACAAACATTATAATAGGCCTAGTTGTATTCATAGAGTCCTATTGCTTGTTTTTTATGGTGGGGACACAAAAGGAATAAAAATTTTAATAGAAAGAAATAAAAGTCATGTTTTAGCGTTATCACTTTGACAAAGGGGTACCCTTTCTGATTTCAGTTTATTCATGGTACAACCAACCCAGTGTGTACGAGGTGAATATGTTTTTGGTGGGAATAAGATGTGATCATGTCATCATTGATTCTATCTTTGTACCATTCTAAGACCCCCTATATTTCTTTGAATATCCCCTAAACAGAGCACTAAACATAATATCATCATTATATCTTATTGCTGTCCCTGTCTGGCCTATAACATAAGAAACCATCTTTCCCATTCTTTCTGTATTCTTCTCCTTCCAGTAAAGAGTTTTATTAGAATTGGAATCTCCTGCACTTCTTATACTCACTCTGCTCTTATAGTAAGAGATTTGTAAGGGATTTTGATTCCCATTACTAAGTAAAATGTTCAGTCCATGTAAAGCCGTAGCCATAATATAGACAGCAGTGTACACTTGGCAAGGAGTTGGGTCTTCAGGAAAAGATAAATCTATTTGATATTTCTTCTCATCTAAACAGTCATGGAATGGACGTTCGTTAGTTAATGAAAAAATAATGTTCTTAAGCTCATTTCCCGAAAAGCAATGGAATATAATCATCCAAATATCTTCCAGTATCCCATCAGATGGTCGGTAGGGAACATGAACGATATTCAGAAACTCTTTCCCAGTAAAATTGTCTTTGGGGATGGAAAACACTAAACTACAATTAGCTATATATCCGCTTTCTTTGTAACGTATAAATTCACTTGCAAATGACCATGAACTTGGAAATAGAAGAGTCTTGTTACTTAAGACATGAGCTACATTGTATAAAAACTTCATATAAGTCGCACTATAGGTGCCGCATATAATAATAACATCAGTAGAGGATTCCTGTAATTCTTTACGGATATTCTTATAACTATCTATAGATACAAGAATGGAGAACTCCACACAGATCTGATGGGCTGTAAATTGTCGGATTATCTGCTGTAACTCCTGCCGTCCACTCTCATCATCTGATGTGATAATCCCAACCCAATTCCACTGGAATCTTTCCAGTAACTTCACAAATGCTGAAAATTGTATCTTGTCATCTGGGACTGTTCGGAAGAAGTTTGGGTAAAGCCTTTTATCACTTAGAAGAGGATCTCTTGCCCCATAACTGATCTATGAGAAAGAAAAGGTAATAATAGCTTTGTCCATATTACATGACACTATAGGGTTGAAAGAACCGGTCAGGATTTAGGCTGGAAAATCAGGCACCAGATCTGAACTTTTACAGCATAACTTCTAACCATCTCCACCTCACCTTGCCAAGTGTTTGATCTGTGATAGCCGCTGTTTCTGATAGAAGCCTATTATAGGTTAGTATTAGAGATGGGCAAAACTCTCAAGATTTGTTGGAGTTCAGGTGGTTAGGTCTAAAGATTTGTTTTTGGTCGAATAAATTCAGTATGAATCAGAGCTTAAACTAGCTTTAAACATGTAGTATAACACTGTCAGGACTCCCAGGAAGATAGTGTAGAAGACTCTTAGATCTGCTAGGAACTTATCTACGAAAGTTTCATCAAGAAGTTTAAAGCCCACTTTCAAACATGGCGGAGGTTCCCTGATGTTTTGGGGTTGCTTTTCTGCCTCTGGCACTGGACTGCTTGAGAAGGTGCTGTTTGATTTCCCCTTGGCTATGCCATCTGTGGTTGTTATGGGCAACGTGATTTAAAGGGGTGCATGCTAAAGTTTTTTTTAGCTTAAAAGTTGTCTTTCTGTCCATACTAATGTAGAGGAAAGAAGGCTTCCAAGTATTTTTCCACATTCCATAGAGGTTATATTGAGTTTGGAAAGTGTCTAGTTGATAGGCTGTGATAGTGGGGTAATCCTGGGACTTGGGTGTTTTAGATGCCCCCAGACATGCTCCCCCTGCTGTCCCAGTTGCATTCCAGAGGTGATGGCATCATTTCCTGAGGTGTCATTGTGGACTTAGTGACTCCAATTGGTCGAATTTTGATTTTCCCTGAAATGAGCTTTTTTTTCCCATAGACTATAATGATTCGATATTCAATTGAATAGTCAAATATTGAGGTTCTAAACGAAAAAATGGAGAAATGTGGGTGGGCACTCACCAATCAGTAGAAGGCACTTTTCTTCTTTATATAAAAAAAATGCTTTATTTGGAATAAGTAAAACAAATCCTCAGGGAGGGAGGGATGACATAAATTGGCAGAAAAAACAGGCAACAGCCGTTTCGCGTTATCAAACGCTTTTTCAAGCCTAATATGCAATCATATCGTTTTATAACGCGAAACGGCTGTTGCCTGTTTTTTCTGCCAATTTATGTCATCCCTCCCTCCCTGAGGATTTGTTTTACTTATTCCAAATAAAGCATTTTTTTTATATAAAGAAGAAAAGTGCCGTCTACTGATTGGTGAGTGCCCACCCACATTTCTCCATTTTTTCGTTTCTATTACTGTTTTCTAAGGGTTGTGAGCACCACTGTATGTCAGAAGAGTTGCCGATTAAGAGGACCTATTGTTCACGGTTGATAACTATTTTTGCCGTTATTATTGAAGCGAGCAGTGCCGTCCACTTTCTTTCTTTGCATTTGGTAAATATTGAGGTTCTACTTGAATCGAATATTTCACTTTTTGCTCATCTCTAATCATTACAACAAAGTGGATAATGTAATAACATAAATGATTGATAGTAACAGCAAACAGAGGTTTTTCTGTACTCACCTGTGTATATCCGTATACACTTAACAGCCGGGCCATGGGGAGAGTCGTGCTAGATTGTAAATCCCCAATAAATCCGACCACTGCGTCATTCTCCATACATGAGTAGTTTGGAGCTGTTACTGTGTGTCCGGACAGTATCTGCAGAACATCTTTTATAACTTTATTCTCATACCCACAAGAGTCATGTATACGATATCCCAGAGTGATATTGGGCAGAAGTTCTGAGAGATTATTGATTTCATCAATAGCAAAGCTAAAAGCCACCAGATGTAAATATTCTCTTGGATGAATACTGTGAGACAATATAGAAACATGATGTAACTAGACATGAGAACCCGCTGTGCTTTTATGCGGATATTCCTATCTGACATTTATGACACAGTTGGGGCAGAAAGGGCCGGGACATCTCGGCCTGACATTTGTAACTCACACCATTTTTCTATTATACAGGTTATACAGTTATACAGGAAATTTGTATCAGGTCCTAAGGGGAGGTTCACAATGGGTTTTTTGGTCAGAATTTTGAGGCCGTATCCACCTCAAAATCCTGACCAAAAAGACGGCTCCCTTTGAAATCAATGGGAGCCCGTCAGTTCTTTTTTTCCGGGAGCCGTTTGTTCCAACTCTTGGAATAAAGAAGCGACATGCTCATTATTTCAGTATCAGTATCACTCCCTCCTGACTAGGCTCATTCATTTGGGCCTAATCCAGAGCGGAGTGCACAACTGGACACCTCAGGTACCAGACTAAAAAAACCTGTGTAACACCATAATTGGTGTAGATTTCTATACTGGCACATGGACGTTCATCTAATCTATGAAGAGGCTGAAGCAACGTCATAAATCAGGCCTGCGTCTTTTGGGCCCTTTATTAAGCCTGATATATGAAACACCAGTCTTAATAAATATGTCTATGTCATATTCCCTCATACAGTCACAATCCTTATACCAGCTCTATTAATTTAAAAAAATTAAAGCTCTAAGTCTTAGAAAATGTTCTCCTTAACAGTGACCCTGCACAGTTTAACAATCTGCTTTCACAGGATAAGAAAATCTGCTCTTTATATAGTAGAAAAGATTGTACATGGAATGGATTGTACACTCCGTCATGTGCATGAGGCCAAAGGGACATGAGAGACACAGGGGGCACTAGAGATCCCCCACTATCAATAATATTGGCAAAACATTAGCAGAGTCCAAAATTATACTGTAGATGTCATTGAATCAAGATATGGTTTATCAAATCTTTCTTTTGTGATCACAAAAAATGGGGAAAAAATATAATTAAATAAATAGCTTTGATGTGTGAATAGGAAGTACATATTCCTTATTCCTGGTTTTAGGCAGGTATCTCAGTACACTGGGTTTGTCTATCATCTTCACTCCCATTCTTACTATTATCTGATAGCCGAGCCCTATTCTGCCTGGTCCTGTAATAGGAGTCATCACCAGTTTCTGAAATGTCTTCCCTCCAGATATTCAATTATCAAATGTGAGCGGTATTAATAAAATTTGGAAGCATTGAGGAACCACAGCAACTCAGCCATGAAGTGCAGGCAGACCCCGTACAGCTCCACAGCTTGGCACCAAATACTAAGGTGTATAGTGCATTAACATCAGCACAAACCTGTGGTTGGTTTTCCAGTCTCGGTCTAGGTCCCTTAGTTAGTCCCTTTCTATTCCAGCAAGATTCTGTCCAAATGTACAAAGCAAGGTCCATAAAGTCATGGTTGGGAGAGTTTGGTGTAGAAGAACTTGACTGGCCCACATAGTGCTCTGACCACAACCCCATTGGGACACCATTGAGATGAACTAGAATGGAAATTGTGATCCAAGCCCTCTCGTCCAACATCTATCAGTGTCTAACATCACAAATGATCTCATGGATAAAAGGGTAAAAATTCTCACAAAATTAAAAAAGGGTGGACTGACTCCATATTAAGGCCTAGGGATTTACAATGTCTGAAGGAGTTTCTGAAGGAGTAATGTGAAGGTGTCTCCATACTGTTCCCCATGTAGTGTATATAGGTAGTGTCAAGGACAGTAGGTAACAGACATATCCATTGTGTATATTACACCCTGAAGACAGTTTCCCTTAGTAACCCTCATTTACAGATTTACAGGGAAATTTCAGAGCCTGATTTTATACAAAAGTGAATAAAATAACCTAATAAAGAACATTCCAAAATACTTACATTTACTTCCCCTACACAGTAAAAATAAGTTGAAAATACATTACATATTAGAGAGATATTCACTTCTATCATGGCTGAGATCAGAATACCCTCATGTCTGAGGTGAGCGGAGATACCGATACAGCCAAACAGACTGATATCTCTGTACACTCCATAGAAGTAAATAGGAGTAACAGAAGCCGCAGAGAACAACAAGCCACATAACTGTAGAAACTTCCAAGTTAGGCACACAGGATGTCTATAGAAGTCACAGATTAGTGAAGAAGTGCCTATAGACCACATAGACAGATGGGTATTCTAATCTCAGGCATAAAAGGCTAAGAAGGAAATAACATTAAAGTAAACTCAACATGAACTTCTGTGCCAACATTCAAAACATTAGTCTGTGACCTGGAGACGGCACATTGAGACCATTGTATCTAGAAATATTGCACTTTTCTGTGTCCTATCCTTAACATGTAGCACCAGAGCCTCAGGTATAGAGAGAAGTGAATAAGTGGAAACTCCCCAGGTCAGTGGCCAAAAGTCCTATTGTGGAGTCACATTTACAGCAAGAGAGAGGATGAAATGCAGATCAGATCCCATTGTATTATTTCATGAGAAAACAAGATAATAATAATTGTCTGCCAAAGTTATAGAATGTTCTCAGTCTTTCCTTTTAGCCCCTGGATTTATATATGATGATTCCTACTTACGCTGTACACACTCGATTAGGAAAAATGCCTCCATTGTTCCACTGTGTCACCCATGAATGTACAGTGACGATCCCTCCTAGAATGATATCTCCTGGCTGAGAATATGCATCCTCAAAAACATATCCCTTTATCATCATATCACATTGACCTGCAGAGTTCTGCGTCTCAGAAGTGCAGAAAGTCACATAAAGAGCCAATAACAATAAGAACATGCTGAGTAGAAGAGAAAAGCTGATGCTTGTACAGAATGTCCTCAGATGTCCCAGCAAATGTCCCAGCAGATGTATCAGCAGCAGCAGCAGCACAGAACGTGAGGGATCCTTCAGCTATGCTGCTGAGGTTGTAGCAGGGAGAGGTTTATATAACCACATACAATGGAGTTTAATACTAAAATAACTAAAATGATGATCACTGGCAGAAAACACATCAGAAAAGTCACAACCACCGGGGAGCAGCCGGCAACGAAACAGAAACGGTAGACTAATAGATCTATATCTGTCTGATATCAAAAGCAAAAAAACAATCTGAATCTTTAGAATTTATGAAACTTTCTGACAAAATACTTTATGCAGGGACATTTGTGCAGGAAACATCTCTGGCATCATGTCAATGTATCCTGGCAGTTAAACTATGGGGCCACCAACTACATGTCAACATTAAGCTTAGTTCACACAGAGGACGGTAGGGCAGATTTTGGCACAGAGAGTGACGTGGGGAGCCACCTGCCACGACTATCATGGCTCCCGACAGTCGCAGCTTCCCCCTCTGGAGTAGGCTCAAATGAATGGGCTGACTCTGGAGGTTGCTGCCGCGAGGCAGACAGATCCATCGATAACTTGGAAAGGAGTTTGTTGCTCACAAAGCAGCAACTCATTGGGGCAAGTGCAGAGGGGGATGGTAGCATAGAGGTGCAGGAACTTGAGGCAGCTAGCTGGGTGACAGTTAGAAAGCAGCGGGGTAGATGGAAGAGTGCTCCCTTTGAAATCAATGGGAGCCCGTCAGTTCTTTTTTCCGGGAGCCGTTTGTTCCAACTCTCGGAAAAAAGAAGCGACTAGGCTCATTCATTTGGACCTAATCCAGAGCGAAGTGCACGACTAGACACCGGTGCACAGCTACCCACCTCAGGTATCGGACTAAAAAAAACCTGTGCGACACCATAATTGGTGTAGATTTCTATACTGTCACATGGACATTCATCTAATCTATGAAGAGGCTGAAGCAACTTCATAAATCAGGCCTGCGTCTTTTGGGCCCTTTATTAAGCCTGATATATGAAACACCAGTCTTAATAAATATGTCTTAATAAAACTCCTACAACATTATACTGTAGATGTCATTGAATCAAGATATGGTTTATCAAATCTTTCTTTTGTGATCATAAAAATGGGGAAACATAAATAAATAAATAAATAGCTTCCATGTGTGAATAGGAAGTACATATTCCTTATTCCTGGTGTAAGGTAGTGTGAGGGGTTGAAATATCTTTTGAAAATTATGTATGAACAAAGGAGGGGGCCGAGACTGCTCTATCTCTCTCTATCTCTCTCTGTCTCTCAGACATGAGCAGTCTGTTACACAAGGAGCCGATTAAACTGGTTAGATGGAGACACTATGTGCTGTGTACGTGTTGAAGCTGTATACAAAGATCAATCAAAGAGAAAAATACTACTAGTTCAAGCTAGTCAAAACTGGTTACAGTGGGCTTCAAAACTGTAAGAAGCTAAGAACATGATCAGATAAGGATAAATGCCTAGTTGCTTGGCTGTGACTGTGATGCTATATAAACGTGCCCTTCTGTGTTAATAAACTGAAACATTCTGGATATAATACACTGCTGTCTGTATGTTTCTCGAGCTCGTACCTTTCAACTGCTCAATTAGAACTACGACAACATAACTTAGGGGTCTTGTTCCCCCAACAGAAATTGGCGCTCAACGTGAGGGCATCGATGATCGTTTGATGTGCAGCCGATAGTGTACTGATCCACTCACCAACCGATTTGGAGACGGGCCTGGAGGACCTTAGTTGAATAAAACAGCGCTTTAAAGGTAAGCCCTTCTCTTGCCAAATGACTCATCTGAGTTCCTATGTGTCCCGGATCCTGTGTGTCAGTGAGTGAGTGAGGTTAGTGCTGCATATATTATAACAATCTATGCCATTTTTATACAGTACGGAAGAACCTAAAGAGTATGTTGTCTGTAGGGGGGTGGGAAACATTATACCTCATTCTTTGTCTACTGTCCATGCTGTCATTTGGTTGCTACATCTGTTATAAGAGTGTATAAAGCGGCACAGAAGGGAAAGTTATTCTCCATCCTTAATCCCTAGAATTGCGAGAGTAAAAGTACTGAGTGATTGAAAAGTCTTTATTTCACTAAGGAAGAAAAGGAGCAGCCTCCAAAGGAAAAGCCAAAGGGATTTTTTGCCTAAGAATTCGGGTTTCACGTTCAGGAGAGCAAGAACTCTGAAAAGTCTGGTTGCGCCCAGTAGGCTGAGACAAACTAATCATCCAACTTCTACTACCATCAAGCAACAAAAAAAGGGCAGCTTCCGTTGTTATAAAAAAAGATGTAAGTGCTGTTCCTGCATCTCAAATGATATTCACAAGGTCACAAGTAATGTCACCAAGGAAACATTTTCCATTACTACTCATCTGGATTGCTCTTCGTCATATGTGATTTACTTACTGGAATGCCGGAATACTGGAATATATATATATATATATATATATATATATATATATATATATATATATATATATATATATATGTTTTTCTAATGTGTTTATTTATTTGTTTAACTATTCATTTATATTAATGTATTTATATAATTGTTCATCTATTTGGTTAAACTATTGTGCACTCCTTATCAAATGTTTTTGTTTTTTTTCATTTTTCTGTATATAGTGGTTGACCCACTCCAGTTGCCACGTAATATGTTGGTCCTTATCATTGCCTGTGCCTGCACCTTTAACCAGAGGCTTGCAGACACATAGTCCTTACTCGCCGCGTACTCGCCGCGTCTAGCTGTATTTATAACTGTGACTGCCGCGGCCGTCAGCAAGCTGCGATCCCTTAGTGTGCATGCGTGTACGGTTCGTTTCACGTATGCGCACTCCCACCATCCGAACGCTGCGGCCACGAGGTCCGGAGCGGCGTGTGGGCAGCTCTTTCGCGCCTGACGTCGATTCCGGCCTTTTGAATTAGCATTCGGGCCTTATTTATACACTGCCAGCACGGGGGATTTCCATGTCTTTGGCACACCGCGGCTAGGTAAGTGTTTCATACCAGCAAAAGGCTTTATATCCCGCCTTCGCTCACACTTTGAATCAGAAAGGCTGAAGTTTGCTAAAGGACAGTAGTTCAGGGCTAGGCTCCAGTATCCAGGCAGGGGTTCAGACTAGGCCTGTAGTTAGTACCCAGTAAGTCCTGAACTGCCAGCTATATACCAGGGTTAGGAGCAGTAGACACTGTTCCAGCCCATAGAGTTGCAGCAGGCTTGGGCTCTCAGTTAGCCTCTTTACTGTCAAAACTTCCTTTACTCTCCTGGCTGTTGTAGGAGCATGTTTAGTTGCTGACCTGGGGTGACTGTTAACCCTTGGCAGCCTTGCTGTGTTAGCTGTACTGTTGCACCTGTCCAGTGAGGTTAACTGGCAGGGCTTTCTTGCAGCGTGTTCACACTAAGTTTGCGTCACATATCTGCCAGTGCAGCTTAACTGGTAGAGGTCAATTCAGATATACAGCCGCCCACCATTGGGCCTGTGGACCTCGCTGCAGTGTCTTGCAGACTAGAGGTTCTGTTGTTTAAAATTATTTTTAAAGATATACACAGAACCGTAACTGTAAGCTGTTTTTAGTAATGCCAGTATTTGACTTTTAAGCATTGTGTAAGAATATTGTGATGTTTTACAGTGGTATAAACTTTGATTAAATCTCGTAAAGAAAATGTTAAAGGTCTGGCAGTTGGCGCTTAAAAAGGACCTTTCATCAGATCGGGAACATGCAGTTTTATATACTTCTGGAAAGCTGACAGTACGCTGAATTCAGCGCACTGTTGGCTTTCCCGATCTGTGCCCGGTGTAAAGTGCTATCGGTCCCGGTACCGTAGGGCTTTACAGTCAGAAGGGCGTTTCTGACACTTAGCCAGGAACGTCCTTCTGCCTCGCGGCGCCTATCACGCTGTACTGTGGAGCGGGGAGGAACGCCCCCTCCCCTCCTGCTAATACTGGTCTATGGACGAGCTGTGTGAGCAGAGGGAGGGGGCGTTCCTCCCCGCTCCACAGTACAGCGCGATAGGCGCCGCGAGGCAGAAGGACGTTCCTGGATAACTGTCAGAAACGCCCTTCTGACACTAAAGCGCTACGGTCCCGGGACCGATACCGCTTTACACCGGGCACAGATCAGGAAAGCTGACAGTGCGCTGAATTCAGCGCACTGTCAGCTTTCCAGCAGTATATAAAACTGCATGTGCCCGATCTGATGAAAGGTCCTCTTTAAGGCAACCTCAAATATAGTTTAAGAAGTTCTGAACATCTGTGGTAATTAGAAGAGTGGGGTTTGCCATGGAAATATTCAAAAATTGCACAATAATATTAATATGTAATTTTGGTGTCAGTATTGACTGTTTGTCTGCATAAATTATATCCTTGTCATATAGTAGAAAAAAAACAAGTATTAGTTGACTATCCTCTTTATCCATGCGTATAGGAAAACACAGAAGAGTCAAATTACAGAGTGAACTCTGGCCTGTGTTTGTGTCAGCATGGTTTGTAAGACTAAGTATAATATCTGTTGTCTCCAAAGGAAAAAGATTTTGATGAAAAGGGTTAACCCACGGTTAAATGAAAGCTAAGGTATGATGCCAATGTATAGATAAGAATATTCATGGTTATGATGTTGTGATTATGTTTTAGCTCACTATCCTCGGTAGGTTTTGTATGTACTCCTGTAGAATATATGGGTGATATAGGCAGGGTGTTTGTATATCAGGGCCAGATTACTATGTCAGGAGTGATTTAGATACTAAATAGACATAGGATGAGCTCATGACGGCTATACTTATCACACACCAGCTCACACCCCATCAGAGAAGTTTCATGTAGTAAATTAACTCCAAGTCTGCACCAGTGAGGGGGATGAGCCTTGCAGAGCTGTAATTGTATGTAGCAGAAGCCCTATTGTGTAACTGCTAATTTGGATACAGTGTCCTAAGGGCAGGTGAAGTATTGTATTGCCCTGAATATCTTAAGTGAGGCACTGTTATCTATCTAGAAGCCGCTGCATCGTGAGTAATCACTTTTGGAGATAGTTTTTGTCATTTGTGATTATGTTTTGTACGATATTATGTGAATTTATTGTTTTGCCTGTTATCGTCATCTTAACTATTGTATATACTAAAAGTGTAAAGAGGTGACAGTGTGGGTATGACTGGACATGAGGGAAGGAGAGGGCCCACTCCTATCTGCTGCCAGAAACATCCAGATTATGAAAAGATTAGACAAATGTTTTATGGAAAATTAAGTGAAGTTTTTGAATCATGAATACCTGGGACCCTCCCTCTGATTATGATGATTGTTACAATATGTGATAATGCTTCTTCTTTGTGCCACAGATAGACAGACATGTGAAGCTGCTACCATAAACCTGCTGTGTTTCCTCTACCAGAACGGCTGCAAGGCCAGTAAAGACAAGCTGTAATTTTGTAAGCAAAAGGTGGTGTTTTTAGGTCATTGTCTGAGCCAAGGTACCAAACATATTTCAGATGAATGGACCAAAGTGGTAAGAGAAATGCAGGTGCCAATCTTCCATGCTCAGTTACATACCTTTTCGGCTCTGGTGTCATATTGTAAGCCATGGATCAGATAAACTGTGAATGTGCTTGTAAAACCTGTTTGACAAGGAGAGATAGTAGCAGGAGCCAGTGCACCTGCCCTAGGCTTGCCTGACTATCAGAAGGCCTTTCAAATCTTTGTCACTGAGATGATGGGACATGCTACTGCAATTCTCACACAACAACATGGAGATAGAAAGTGTCCTGTGGCATATTATAGTGCACGATTGGATGCTGTCGCAAGGGGAACACCCTCTTGTGTAAGGGTTGTACTCTTCCTACAGGCCCTGCTTGAGAAAAACTCAGACATTGTCCTAGACCACCCCCTGGTGGTATACACACCACATGACATCCATGCAATCCTCACACAGGTAGACAGACATCATCTTTCTTTGGCAAGACCGAGCAAAATGGAATTTGCTCTATGATCCTCCTCCAACATCTCATTCTAGCTTTGTTTGACTTTTGAATCCAGCAACTCTTTTACCAGTAGGAGTTCATGATTCAAAGTGGGGAGTAGACGAGGAATGACGAGATATTTTTAAACTCGCTCTCAGAAGAGTCGGCTTCAGTCATGTTACTGATGCCCCATTCCAGGTACGGTTGGTACGGTTCCAGGTACCTAACAGAAGAAGGCAAATTTGTCACAGGGCATGCTGTAATTACTATACATGACACCATAGTACAAGAAGCCCTTCCAGCACACATGTCAGCACAGGAGGCTGAATTGAAAGCCCTTACAGAAGCCTGCAAAGTAGCTAAAGATAGCACAGCAAACATTTACACTGACTCCAGGTATGCGTGTGGCATTGCACATGGTTATGGTCCAATGTGGAGGTTCAGGAACTTCCTGACGGCACAGGGCAAGCCAATTAAGAGTAGAAACTCAGTAAGTCAGTTGATGGAGGCCATGTTGCTCCCTAAGCAGTTGGCAATTGTGAAGGTCAGAGCTCACACAAAGGGAAGAGACCCTGAGAGTATTGGAAATAAAAAGGCTGATGGAGCAGCCAAAGCAGCGGCACTGCTGCCATGGAAGGGTCTCAACCAGGTGAGAAAAGTGTTATTGACCTAGCAGACCCCAAGGGGCTGTACACTAAGGTGACTGGTGAGGAAATTGAAAAAGGACAAAGGCTGGTGCCAGAGAATGTGAAGGAATGTGGAAAATGGGGGATAGACTGTGTCTGCCCGCAGCAGCATACCTCCAAATGGCTGGTTTGGCCCACGGTAGGGTGCATGCCTCTCGAAATGCCATGGAGTCACTAGTGGGTAAACTATAGTTTGCCTCAGGTTTTGGAAGGGCTGCAGTTAATCACGTAAAGGCATGTCACATATGTGCTCTACACAATCCGGGACAGGTAGTTAAAACACCTACCACATGCACACCAAAACCCCTGTATCCATTTCAGAGAGTACAATTAGATTACATACAATTGCCTAAATCTGGAACGTACACAGTGCCGCACCTCCCATGAGGCGACATGAAGCGACCGCTTCAGGCGGCGCTATGCCAGGGCCTCGGGAGGGTGGCATTTTTGCTGACCTAAGCCAGTCCAGACAAGCTGTCCTGGACTGGCTTAGCGTCACCGTGTCTGCAGCCCGACACGGGAAGCGAGCGGTGTATTGGGGCGGCCCTGCTGGACACTGCGCTGCTCCAGCGGCCGCCCCTCACACTCAGGCAGAGAGCAGGTCTTCTCCCTGCCTGCTCTCTGCCTGCGAAAGCCGCTCGCTCCACTAGGCCACGCCCCCTTTCCGCTACACCCCACCCCTTTCTTGCGACCCCTACCCCCTCAGCTCCGCCCCTCCTCTGGAGGGGCACGGCTTTCTGACGCCGCTTCAGGCGGCAGAAAGCCCAGGTTCACCCCTGAA
Source organism: Leptodactylus fuscus (assembly GCF_031893055.1). Classification (NCBI taxonomy): domain Eukaryota; kingdom Metazoa; phylum Chordata; class Amphibia; order Anura; family Leptodactylidae; genus Leptodactylus; species Leptodactylus fuscus. The sequence continues at coordinate 356,763,282 of NC_134265.1, forward strand.
CGTACAAATATGTGTTGGTCTGTGTGGATTTGTTCTCAGGTTGGATCTGGTCAGCCGAGCAACCGCACAGGTAACTGCCAAGAAATTGATGTCTGAACTTGTGTATAGGTTTAGGATACCTGAGGTGATAGATTCTGATAGAGGTACACATTTCACAGGTGAAATAATGAAGGAAATAATGTCTGTATTGGGGATTGAGCAGAGGTCAGGCAAAGTGGAAAGGTTGAATGGCACGCTCGAGTTAAAAACCCAGAAAGCCATGGCAGAGACAGGAAGGTCCTGGCTAGAGTGCCTGTCTCTAGCATTATACTCAGTGAGGACCACTCCTAATAGAAAGACAGGTCTGTCACCATTTGAGGTGCTTGTTGGAAGTGTGCCTAGACTAGGGTTGTATTTTCCCCAGACTTTACAACTTAATTATGATAGTACTGCTAGCTGTGTCCAGAGCTTGTGTCAAAGATTGAAAGTAACACATGAACAGGTGTTTTCTTCTATTCCAGACCCTTTTAGAGATTTCAGGAACACATAGCTTGCAGGTGGTGATTGGGTAGTCGTGAAAAGACATACCAGAAAACCCCTTGGACCTCGATTTGACGGTCCCTCCCAAGTGCTGCTGACTAGAGATGAGCGAACGCCGTTTGATCGAATAGGTATTTGATCGAATATCATGGCATTTGATGTATTCGTCACAATCGAATACAAGGCCGCATACGCAGTAAAAATTTGTGTCCCCTCCCACCTTCCCTGGCGCTATCTTTGCACCAATAACTGCACAGGGCAGGTGGGACAAGAACTACGACAACAGAGGCAGTGAAAAAAATTGAAAAAACCTATTGGCTGCCGAAAACATGTCACCTCCCATTCATAAGAACAGCTGCCGCCCTATTCGCCATTTCAGCGGTCAGAGATAGGGAGAGAAAGACATCTGCTGAGAGCTAGATAGCAATTAGCTTCAGATAGGCAGGCAAGAACTAAAGAAGAAAACCAACAGCTCTTCTCAGAGCTATACACTGTAGGGACATCAGTCCAGCTTTCACCGGATGGTGGAAAACAGGGATACACAAGAGATACAAATTCATACATAGCGGAGAAACAGCTTTCATTGTTGGCTGTCCAAATACAGAATAGCCGGAATCCATAGCAATTACAAGTTCATATAGAGCTGAAAAAAGCCTTGATTTTTTTTAAGGGCCTGAAAAATTGCAGCAATTCACTTCATTTCCAAGTTCATATAGAGCTGGAAAACAGCTTTTCTTTGTGGTGTATAGACCATCAAAAAGGGAATAGTACATCCAAAATGCGCAAAGCTAGCGCAAGGGGACGGGGAAGAGGACGAGGATGGGGGCGTGGAAATGCAGATGTTCAGCAAGGTTGCGGTCATCCAACAGCATCTACTACGCCTACAGCTCTGCGGCTGCAAGCATTACGTTTCTCCACAGTCCCTGGCTTGATGACCACATTCAGTAGGCTGCAGGGTACAAACCTAAGTAAGCCCGAGCACCAGGAAGAGGTGTTACAATGGCTGGCGGACAATGCTTCAAGCACATTCTCCACCAGCCAGTCAGCCTCTACCTCAACTCCTCCTCCTACCCAACAGACTGCTCCTCCTTCCTCACAACATGCCCAATCTTCCCAGAAACCTAATCCCACCTTTCCCACCTCCCAGGAGCTGTTTTCTGCTCCATTTACTGTCTCTCTCTGTCCCATCATGTCCTGAATCACCAGAGGTAACAGATGACTTCCCTGATGCACAAACACTGGAGCATCCATTATCTCCTGTTGTTTCTGTTGACCAGCAATCGTCCCTCAGTGACGACGATGACGAGACACAGTTGCCATCGCCGTTGCGCAAGAGGAGGAGGAGGAGCCATTGGAGGATTTGGAAGAGGAGGTGGTGGACGATGAGGCCACTGACCCGACCTGGACAGTGCGGATATCAAGCGGGGAGAGCAGTGGAGATGTGGAGGGAAGTGCAGCACCAAAGAGGGTGCTAGAGGTAGAGGCATATCGAGAGGCAGAGGACAGCTGCTTCAGCGAAGCCAGGCCACAGCCAGCAGGGCCCAAAATGTTCCCTCTTGCAGCCAGCCTAGGAAAACTCCCCCATTGAGGCCACGGTCTTCGGTGGTGTGGAATTTTTTTTAGTGTCTGTGCTACGGACAAATATAGTGCCGTTTGCACACTCTGCAACTCAAAACTGAGTAGGGGCTCTGAAAAGAGCAATCTCACAACCACTGCCATGCGCCGTTATTTGGAAGGCAAGCACTGGGCTCAGTGGCAGAGAGAAAACACTGTACTATCGTCGTCTGGCGTTGCCGCCACTGCCTCTCCCACTCTTGTCAGTGCTGGCGCTGCAGTCCAGACCAGCAGCCAGGAAACCTCCACATCTTCCTCCACCACTTTGGGGAAACAACCCACCATCTCCCAGACTTTTGATCGCAGGCAAAAATACAGCGCTACCCACCCCCATGCACAAGCCTTAAACGTGCACATCTCCAAACTGCTGGTTCAGGAGATGTTGCCGTTGCAGCTTGTTGAAACTCAGGCCTTCTGTGACCTGATGGCAAGTGCGGCACCTCGCTATGCCATCCCTAGCCGTCACTACTTCTCCCGGTGTGCCGTCCTCGCCTTGCACCAGCATGTGTCAAGCAACATGGTCATTTGTGCTATCAGTGTGCAATCCAAGTGTGCAAATAAGTGTAGCTTCATAATTATACCAGAATGAAGTAGACTGTCATCCACATTCCATTTTTGTGATCTGACCCTGTTCCTCTCTCCTTCCACAGGTATGTCTCTATCACATGAACATATACAGTCCTATGAAAAAGTTTGGGCACCCCTATTAATCTTAATCATTTTTAGTTCTAAATATTTTGGTGTTTGCAGCAGCCATTTCAGTTTGATATATCTAATAACTGATGGACACAGTAATATTTCAGGATTGAAATGAGGTTTATTGTACTAACAGAAAATGTGCAATATGCATTAAACCAAAATTTGACCGGTGCAAAAGTATGGGCACCTCAACAGAAAAGTGACATTAATATTTAGTAGATCCTCCTTTTGCAAAGATAACAGCCTCTAGTCGCTTCCTGTAGCTTTTAATCAGTTCCTGGATCCTGGATAAAGGTATTTTGGACAAACAATTCAAGTTCAGTTAAGTTAGATGGTCGCCGAGCATGGACAGCCCGCTTCAAATCATCCCACAGATGTTCAATGATATTCAGGTCTGGGGACTGGGATGGCCATTCCAGAACATTGTAATTGTTCCTCTGCATGAATGCCTGAGGATTTGGAGCAGTGTTTTGGATCATTGTCTTGCTGAAATATCCATCCCCGGCGTAACTTCAACTTCGTCACTGATTCTTGAACATTATTCTCAAGAATCTGCTGATACTGAGTGGAATCCATGCGACCCTCAACTTTAACAAGATTCCCGGTGCCGGCATTGGCCACACAGCCCCAAAGCATGATGGAACCTCCACCAAATTTTACAGTGGGTAGCAAGTGTTTTTCTTGGAATGCTGTTTCTTTTTGGACGCCATGCATAACGCCTTTTTTTTATAACCAAACAACTCAATCTTTGTTTCCAAAATGAAGTTGGCTTGTCCAAATGTGCTTTTGCATACCTCAGGCGGCTGTTTGTGGCGTGCGTGCAGAAACGGCTTCTTTCTCATCACTCTCCCATACAGCTTCTCCTTGTGCAAAGTGCGCTGTATTGCTGACTGATGCACAGTGACACCATCTGCAGCAAGATGATGCTGCAGCTCTTTGGAGGTGGTCTGTGGATTGTCCTTGACTGTTCTCACCATTCTTCTTCTCTGCCTTTCTGATATTTTTCTTGGCCTGCCACTTCTGGGCTTAACAAGAACTGTCCCTGTGGTCTTCCATTTCCTTACTATGTTCCTCACAGTGGAAACTGACAGGTTAAATCTCTGAGACAACGTTTTGTATCTTTCCCCTGAACAACTATGTTGAACAATCTTTGTTTTCAGATCATTTGAGAGCGGGCTGTCCATGTTCGGCGACCATCAAACTTAACTGAACTTGAATTGTTTTGTAGAAAGAAATGGTCCAAAATACCTTCATCCAGGATCCAGGAACTGATTAAAAGCTACGGGAAGCGACTAGAGGCTGTTATCTTTGCAAAAGGAGGATGTACTAAATATTAATGTCACTTTTCTGTTGAGGTGCCCAAATTTTTGCACCGGTCAAATTTTGGTTGAATGCATATTGCGCATTTTCTGTTAGTACAATAAACCTCATTTCAATCCTGAAATATTACTGTGTCCATCAGTTATTAGATATATCAAACTGAAATGGCTGTTGCAAACACCAAAATATTTAGAACTAAAAATGATTAAGATTAATAGGGGTGCCCAAACTTTTTCATAGGACTGTATCTTCAGTGTCACCCCTGTGTCCAGTCTAACTGTATTTCTCTCTACCTGCTATTATCAATCAAGCATTCTGTTGGTATGTCTCTAAGCATTTTGTAGCCATTATATCAGTTGTGATACCTGTCTGTACACCCTGCTGGGCTCCCCCTGGTCTCATTTCCTTTACTTTGATTCTGGCCTGATTGTGTCTGCTTATATGCACAGCCCATTCACACCTGATAGACATCATACAAACTTTGGCTTGTATAGATGTAAGGCCTCTGGTAATTTGTGCTATCAGTGTGCAATCCAAGTGTGCAACTAAGTGTAGCTTCAGAATTATACCAGAATTGAACCAGAAGGGGACAGAAGGTAACATAATCTAACTGCTGTAAACTGCTCTAACAGAAATGCTTCTCATTTTAATCACTGTTGTTCTCCCACTCCTTGTTAAAACCACTTTTCCACCCCAAACCAGCCTGGTCAGTAAAGAAATCCTCATCTCTCCCTCTCTCCTACCCCACCATATAACTTTCTCTGCACAGCTCCTCACAAACCTGCAGGCTTTCCGCCACAGACACATACAACCCCCCCGCAGCCTCTCCTACCTACACCTGCTGTCACTCTCCCTGCTCCTCCTTACTTCTGGTGACATATCTCCTAACCCTGGACCTCCCCAGCAAATCCCCACACCTGGCGCTAGCACACGGAACCTCCGAAATCTCAAACCAATCACACTCACTCCTACCCCTCCCCCTGCCCTCCCCGGTGCACTATGGAATGCCCGCTCCGTATGTAATAAACTTGCCTACATCCACGACCTTTTTTTTCTTAACAAACTTACATTTCTCTGTCTCACAGAAACATGGCTGACACCCTCAGACACAGCCTCCCCCGCCGCCCTCTCCTATGGAGGTCTGCACTTCTCACATACCCCCGCCCCAACAACAAACCTGGTGGAGGTGTAGGCATCCTCCTGTCAGACAAGTGCTCATTTGCTCCTATCCAGGCGCTACCTGCCCTCACCCCCCCATCCTTTGAAGTGCACTCTGTTCGTATCTACTCACCCTCCAACCTCCAACTGGCCGTCATATATCGACCGCCGGGACCTACCGCTGCCTTTATCGACCACTTCACTACCTGGCTCACACACTTCCTCTCCACAGACACCCCCACCATCATCATGGTTGACTTCAACATCCCCATTAACACAGACCACCCTTCCGCCTCCAGTCTCCTGTCCCTCACCGCCTCCTTTGGTCTCTCTCAATGGTCCTCCTCTGCCACCCACATAAAGGGGGGCACACTAGACCTAATATTCACCCGCCTCTGCTCCATATGCAACCTCTCTAACTCTCCATCCACGCTCTCGGACCACAACCTGCTGACATTCTCTGCCCTCTCCAATAGACACCCCAACCTCTAAACCAACACACCCCCGCAGGAACCTCAACCGCCTTGACACCTGCACCCTCTCAGACTCTCTCCTACCACTCGCTGACATCTCCTCACTCCAGGACACAGATACCGCTGCTGCCTTCTATAATACCACCATTACCTCAGCCCTTGATTCTGTAGCCCCCTACACATAGACCAGAGCCCGACCGATCAATAGACAACCCTGGCACACTGACCTGACTAAAAAACTGAGACGTGCCTCGCGGGTTGCAGAACGCCTCTGGAAGAAAAGCCACTCCAAGGAGGATTTCCTCAGGTACAAAGAAGCAGTGTTCTCATTTAAGAACGCACTCACCTCTGCAAAGCAGGTCTACTTCACAACACTCATATCTTCACTCTCTCGCAACCCCAAACAGCTATTCTCCACCTTCAACTCCCTCCTCCATTCTCCCGTCCCCCCTCCGACATCACTTATCTCAGCTGACGACTTTGCCTCTTACTTTAAAACTAAAATTGACACCATCAGAGACAGTCTCACCCTACTCCCCCGACAACCCCTCTACCCAACTACTTACTGTTCCTCATCCCTGACCTGTTTCTCCTCCATAACTGACAAAAAACTCTCCTCCCTAATCTCCAAATCCCACCTCACCTCCCGCGTGCTCAACCCGATCCAGTCACATCTCATCCCCAAACTCGCTGAAGTCATTACTCCAGCCCTAACCCATCTCTTCAATCTATCCCTAACCAATGGATCCTTCCCCTCAGCCTTCAAACACGCCACTGTCACTCCTATACTTAAGAAACCGTCCCTCAACCCGTCCTCTCCTGCCAACTATCGCCCCATCTCATTGCTCCCGTACGCCTCAAAACTTCTTGAGCAGCATGTCCACTCCGAACTCTCCTCCTATTTCTCATCCAACCTGCTCTTTGATAGACTTCAGTCAGGCTTCAGACCCCGGCACTCCACTGAAACTGGCCTAACAAAAGTCACCAATGACCTGCTAACCTCCAAAACCAAGCGCCATTACTCTGTCCTCCTCCTCTTCGACCTCTCCTCTGCCTTTGACACAGTTGACCACTCCCTCCTGTTAGAAATTCTCTCATCCCTTGGTATCTCAGACCTGGCCCATTCCTGGATCTCCTCATACCTCACCAACCGCACATTCAGCGTCTCCCACTCGCACACCACCTCCTCACCACGCCCTCTCTCTGTAGGTGTCCCCCAGGGCTCCGTCTTAGGACCCCTCCTGTTTTCCATCTACACTCTTGGCCTGGGCCAACTCATAGAATCTCATGGCTTTCAGTACCACTGCTATGCCGATGACACCCAAATCTACATCTCTGGACCAGACATTACCTCCCTGCTGGCCAGAATTCCAGATTGTTTAGCGGCCGTAGCCTCCTTCCTCTCCTCCCACTTTCTCAAACTCAACATGGAGAAAACAGAGTTTATCATCTTCAGCCCATCCTGTATGGCCCCTCTACCTGACCCATCCATCAAAGTTAATGGAACCACAATTACCCCTGTCCCACAGGCCCGATGCCTTGGGGTAACCCTGGACTCCGAACTATCCTTCAAGCCACATATTCAAGCCCTCAACACCTCCTGCCTTCTCCAGCTCAAGAACATCCACCGAATTCGCCCCTTCCTCACCCAGGAAACTACCAAGATGCTTGTCCAGGCCCTCATAATCTCCCACCTAGACTACTGCAACACCCTTCTCTATGGACTCCCAGCAAACACCCTCGCCCCCCTCCAGTCCACCCTCAACTGCGCTGCTCGCTTAATCCACCTCACCCCCCGATCTTCATCAGCTGCTCCCCTCTGCCAGTCCCTCCACTGGCTACCTATAGCCCAGCGAATTGAGTTCAAGCTACTAACGCTAACATACAAAGCCATCCACAACCTGTCCCCTCCATATATCTCTGAACTAATCTCACACTACCTGCCCACACGTAACCTTAGATCCTCCAATGACCTCCTACTCCGCTCTGCCCTCATCCGCTCCTCACACAACCGTCTCCAAGACTTCTCTCGTGCATCCCCCATACTGTGGAACTCCTTACCACGACACATAAGACTGACCCCCACAATCACAGGCTTCAAGAAGGCCCTGAAGACTCCCCTATTCAGGAAGGCCTACACCCCCCAATAACACTATCACCGCACTGCCATCTGTACAGTCTCCCCCTCTCCTTCTGTCTCTACCCCCTTCCCTCATAGATTGTAAGCCCTCGTGGGCAGGGCCCTCTACCCCACTGTGCCAGTCGGTCATTGTTAGTATTATATCTACCTGTATATTCTGTGTACTGTATGTAACCCCCAAATGTAAAGCACCATGGAATTAATGGTGCTATATAAATAAATAATAATAATAATAACAACAACATCCGGCAGGCCCTAAGGTCCGCGATTTGCACAAAGGTCCACTTGACCACCGATGCATGGACAAGTGCATGCGGACAGGGACGCTACATTTCACTGACGGCACACTGGGTAAATGTAGTTGAGGCTGGGAGCGGGTCACAATCTGGGGCGGTCTACCTCATTTCCCCGCCCAACATTCCTGCCAGGGGCTCTGAACCACCACCCTCCTCCTCCTACTCCACCTCCTCCGCCATCACATTGACCCCAGCTACCAGCTGGAAACGCTGCAGCACTGGCGCGGGGAGACGTCAGCAGGCCGTGCTGAAGCTCATAAACTTGGGGGACAGACAGCACACTGCCTCAGAGGTGAGGGATGCCCTCCTTGATGAGACGGAAACATGGCTTTCGCCACTGCACCTGGGCCCAAGCATAGTCATGTGTGATAACGGCCGCAACCTGGTAGCGGCTCTGGAGCTTGCCAACCTCCGACACGTTCCATGCCTGGCCCATGTGTTCAATTTAGTGGTGCAACGGTTTTTGAAAACATACCCCAATGTAGCCAAGCTACTAGTAAAAGTGCGGCGCTTGTTCCCTCACTTTCGCAAGTCCACAGTAGCCACTGCAAGCCTCCAAGGCCTCCAGCAATGCCCTCATCTGCCAGAACACCGACTGATGTGTGACGTCCGCACATGCTGGAACTCGACGTACCACATGTTGAGTAGAGTGTGTGAGCAACAGAAACCCTTGATGGAGTGCCATCTCCAAAACCCAAGGGTTCCTCAGAGTCAGCTTCCACAGTTTGTGCACCATGAGTGGCCATGGATGGCAGACTTATGCGAGATCTTGTGTGTCTTTGACGAGTCAACCATGAGGGTCAGTTGTGATGATGCAATTGTGAGTGTCACAATCCCGCTCCTGTGTGTGATGCGAGAATCCCTCATCGCCATCAGGGATAACGCATTGGAAACTGAGGAGTCGGGCGTAGGTGCTGAAACATCCCAGCAGGATATTCATGGCACATTCCTGTTCGCTTCACAGCGTATATTGAGGGAGGAGGAGGAGGACGAAGTGGCAGATCTCATTGTCACACAGGAGGGCAGTGGGGAAGTTCATTGCGTCCCATTGCTGCAGCGCGGTTGGGGCGAAATGGAGGAGGAGGAGGAAATAGAGATCGAGCATTCCGGTGGGGGCACCACATGGCTGAATACATGTTGGAGTGCTTTGCAACTGACAAACACATTGTCAAAATCCTGGAGAGCAACGACTACTGGATTTTTGCATCCTCGACCCCCGGTATAAAAATTTTGTTTGTAATTTTATTCCTGTAGAGGGGAGGGCCAGTCACATGAGTGATTGCCACAAGCAACTGGTGCAGAATATGATGGATATGTTTCCATCAACTGTCATTGGCAGCACACAGGAGAGTTCCTCCAAAAGGCGACAAAGTGTCATCCGGTCCACACCCGGCAGGGGCAGACTCTCCAAGGTCTGGGACATGTTAATGGCACCCACTCGCCAAAGTACCACCACTGAGGGGCCTAGTGTCACCAGGAGGGATAAGTATAGGCGCATGTTGCTGATGACACTGGTTCAAGGCTCTACTCACTCCAAGGGCCAAAAACCCTGCTGGTGCAAGGCTCTACCCACTCCAACGGCCAAAAACACTGCTTTCTAAAGGCTCCACTCACTCCAAGGGACAAAAACACTGATGGTGCAAGGCTCTACTCACTCCAAGGGCCAAAAACACTGCTTTCTAAAGGTTCTACTCATGCCATGGGCCAAAAGCACTGTAGTTTAAAGGCTCCACTCACGCCAAGGACAAAAACAATGCTTTCCAAAGGCTCTACTCATGCCAAGGGCCAAAAGCACTGAGGTTTAAAGGCTCCACTCACTCCAAGGGCCAAAAACCCTGCTGTTGCAAGGCTCTACTCACTCCAAGGGCCAAACACCCTGCTGTTGCAAGGCTCTACTCACTCCAAGGGCCAAAAACACTGCTTTTTGAAGGCTCTACTCATGCCAAGGGCCAAAAACACTGCTTTTTAAAGGCTCAACTCACCCAAAGGGCCAACAAATCTCGGCTGGTGCAAGGTTGAACTAAGTTAAAGGGCCTAAAACTCTGCATGTAGAAGGCTGAAGTCACCTGAAGGGCCTCAATTTCTGCTGGTAGCTCAGCTTAAGGGCCTGTAACTTAATTTGGAAGGGCCTTTGTTAAGGGCCTTAAAAGTGAATTTTGGAAGGTCTTACCACATCACACACACACATCCCATTGCCTATTCCATCTGTGGTTGTCATGGGGAACGTGATTTAAAGGGGTGCTTGTTAACGTTTGTTGAGCTTAAATCGGGGTTGGTGTCCATCCATTTGGGGAGTAAAGAAGGTTTCCAGGTATTTTCCCACTTTGATAGAGGTTATTTTGAGTGTGGAAATTGTGTAGTTGTTAGGATGTGACAGTGGAGTAAGACATGCTTCCCCTGCTATCCCAGTTGCATTTTAGAGGTGTTGGCATCATTTGCTGAGGTGTGATAGTGGATTTGGTGACCCTCCTGAGTCGAATGGTGGGATCCCCTGAAACGAAGCATTTTCTCCCATAGACTATAATGGAGTTTGATCTTCGTCCGAATAGTCGAATATTGAGATGCTATTCGGAACGAATAACGAACATTGAATATTTTACTGTTCGCTCATCTCTACTGCTGACAACTGTCACTTCAGTCAAATTGGAGGGAAAATCTACCTGGATACATGCTTCCCATTATAAAAATGTTCCTAAACCACGGCAGGAATGAAGAGATGGGACATTATTTGTTTTATGCTTTCTTAACAAACTCACTCATGCCACCTTTGAAGTTGTTAAGACTAAATGCAAAACCCATACCTAAACACACTCTGTACAAGAGAACAGCTGATAACGCCCCAAGGGAAAGTGGTAGACCTCATTTGGTACAAATAGGTGCTGGAAACAAGATGAGTACTGTACTCGTATATCCTATGATTATGCAGATATGGGATCAATTGGTAGAAGCCACCGATTACTTAGATGATCAAATATGGGGTATCTTAGGCGTACTTAATACCACCATAGCAGTACAAAACCAGCTGATCATAGTCATCAACCAACACGCCCTGGTACTAGATTATGTTACTGCGGCCCAGGGTGGAATGTGTCAGGTGGTGGTACCTACCTGTTGCAAACACGAATAGGAAAAGAAGAATTAGAGAATATATACAAATTAAGGAAAGAATACGAGAAAGAGGTTGTGCAAAATGAAGATAGCTTGTGGTCAGACACTTTTTCCTTTTTGAATCCTGCTAATTGGTTCAAGGGGATATTTGGATGGATAACTGGGATATTACAAACCATTGTACAAGTTGGCATGATTATATTGCTTATATATTGTTTTTCAAGTTAATTTTGATATGTTCTAATCGATGTTATGATAAAGATTGATATAAGTGGTAGACAGTATAGGAATATCAGATGGGGAATCCAGCAGGTCTGGCATCTAGGGAGCTAGATGAAGGTACTCATCGATATGAAGATAATGTCTAAAATGGGTGAGATGTGAGGGGTTGAAATATCTTTTAAAAATTATGTATGAACAAAGGTGGGGGTCGAGACTGCTCTATCTCTCTCTGTCTCTCAGAGATGAGCAGTCTGTTTGTTATGGTCAGCAGGGTTTATTAAAAAAAACTTAAATGAAAACCCCACGGAGCCCTCTGGGTCACTGACTACTAACCAACCTGGTGTGAACAAAGGCTAACAGTTCCTGTCACTGCAGCTAAATTAAATGACCAGGTGTGCTGTATTGCAATTCACAGAGCCCTGTGCAGTCAGAGCAGCCGCACAAATAAACAAACTGGCTAGCCTGAACTCCAGGACTAGCCAGAGACCAAGTAAACCCTGTGCGCAGTTCCACCCAACCACCCAGGCAACTACTGCCAAGCCCACTCCCAGTCACCCTGTCTGGGAAGTATTGCTAGCTGCCCCTACAGAATTGCACCACAAACACACAAGGCAGCATGCTGCCTGACTAACAGTAGCATTGCTATCTCAGGGGTCATTTACTAGCTAGGGTCAATTCAGTTTTACAGGCTGGAACCCATACATGCACACACACACACATCATTTCAGGTTTCAAATGTGATCATAGAGCGCCGGGCATCCAGACCAGCCCCCTTATATAGGCAAGGGGCGGTCACCAGCAAATAGCCCAGCTGCCCAATCCGAGCGTCTATTGGTCGACTCCTATGTCGATCACCCAGTCGACCACGCCTGGCTGCTGCAAGGCAGATCAACCCTTGCAACCCTGGACTGTGCAGAGGAACTGACAGCGGCGCCCATATCATGTCCGCAGTTACTGCACAATCCTAACACTACCCCCCCCCCTCCACGGCACAATGACGCCATGCGTCTCCGGGTCGGAGACGAAAATGGCGAGGGGTGAGCCAGACACGATCCCTTGGGGACAACTCCATCCCTGACCTATGTCTGATGTCAGGTGTAGCTCTACTCCTGGCCTTGGCCTGACTCATGGCAGAGTGCACAGGCTGTGGAACTTTGCCATTTAATAAAAGATTTGGCAAGTCAGGGGTGTATACAAGTCTAGTCCCTTTATTCTGCCCAGAAACTGTGCCAACATTCAGCTTAGTGTTAGGTTTTTTCCTAGCTTTCCCTTGTGGGCAAAAACCCTCCCTGGCACCTGATGGCAGGGGACCAAAAGACTTTCTTGCAGATTTATGCCTCCTGCTTCTGCCTTGAGGCGGCGTTGCCCTTGGCAACAGGTCGGTGGAGTAATTCCCAGGCCTGTGTTTTAGCAGAGACCCAGTTGTTTTTATAGTAAAGACCTCTGCAGATTGAGGGAGTAAGCCCTCCTGCTTTGAAGGCCTCACTGGAGGGACGGCTGATGGTATAGCCTCCAAACACCTTCCCTTGCACTCAGAACTCCACTTAACCCCTTAACGCTAAATCACGTACCTGTACGTCAGGGAATGTGGTTAGTTCCCGCATTCCCACGTACCTGTACGTGATTGAGATTGCACGGGCTCAGAAGCAGAGTCCGTGCGATCTCCATGGGAGGCCGGCTGTATCTGACAGCCAGGCTTCCCCTGTAGCAGCAGGGACGGTGATTGCACCGACCCCCCCCCTGTTTAACCCTTAAGGTGCCATGATCCATAGTGATCATGGCACCCTAGGGGTTTGGTCGGGCTATAAAGCATGGTGCCGGCAGCATCAGGAGTCTGTGTGAGCTGTAATTTACAGCTACACGCTGCTCCTTAATCCCTCCCCCCATCGGAGCTCGCTCCGATGGGGGGAGGGTTAACCCCTTGGATGCCAGGACGAGTGGGAGCTAGTCTATGCATCTGCATAGCTAGCTTCCTCTATAGACTGCAATACACGTGTATTGCAAGTCTATAGTTAGTATAGAACCAGTGATCCTCTCTGATCGCAGGTTCTAGTGTGCTTACTGCACAAATGTAAAAAAGTTTTTTTTTGGGGGGGGGCGGAGTCTGACCGCGCGCTCGTATGGCTGTGTTTGAGTAGAGCTCCGCAGCCTGTCACCCATTTCACCGCTTCTCACTGGCATTACACGGTCGATTATGGTCAAGTACGGCAATGATAGAGGCCTGGACCCCCCGAGCACACCGAAGCTCGCAAAACAACAAGGTATGATGCAGACTTACCTGAAGAAGAAGCCCGCGTTGTCCCCGGCGAGGTCCTCCAAGATGGCGCCGTCCCTCTCACAGGGAGCGGAAGGAGGAAAGGACTCAGACATGGAGAATCTAGCAGCTACAGACAAAACAGATGAAGGTACTGTGACTATGACTCAAGCTTTTTTCCAACAGGCATTGTCAACAGCATTAGGCCCAGTGATGGAACAGCTAGCTGATATTCGTGGGGTTATGGAGTCTCTGGGCCTCAGAGTCACCAGCCTAGAGTCGGCTTGCAATACAATTTCAGCACACTCTGCAGTAACTGCGTCACAACTAGCTGCTCATAAAGATTATATAGACAGGTCTCTCTTATTGATAGAAGACCAAGAGAACAGGGGAAGGAGGAGGAATATAAGATTGAAAGGTGTGCCGGAGACTTGGGGGTCAGAAGAACTGCACAAAATGGCGATGCAACTTTTTACTGACTTGTTAGGAGAAGACAGATCAGCTAATATTGTTATTGAGCGTATACACAGAGCGCTCAGACCAAAACCGCAAAATGGGGACCCTCCCCGAGATATAATATGCGGACTGCTTTCCTATGTGGACACAGCAGCTATTTTAGCAGCAGCTCGGCAAAAACAGAAAATCTTAGTTGGAGAGGACGAGATCTTGATATTTCAGGACATTGCTCCTTCCATCTTGGCTAAACGCCGTTTATTGCGGCCATTACTGGAACTATTGAGAGCGAGAGGGATTCAATACGCATGGCTCTATCCTTTCGGCCTCTCACTTACCCATAATGGGAAAAGGCTTGTAGTATCCACTCCTAATGATCTCCCGGCAGTCTGGAGAGCACTAAATACTGAGCCTTTAGAGATTCCTTTCTGGATGCCGACTCCGGATCTGCCAACCTTCCCGACGCTTCCTGAGAAGTTTGAACCCCAGCAGCAGCCGAGATACAAGTCTCCGAGGATTAAGAGACTTTTTCACAAGAGTCGTATTTCTCTTTCCCAATAGCTGATCAGTATGACAGATGCTGGTCTCACATGCTTACCTGTTAAAGATCTACTACCTTTCAATTTGTTCTAAGTAACTTCTCAAGGTTTGTTTATTACGCACAAGTCTTTTTGCCATGACGCTACAATGGCTACTGGACTCACTAATTTTCTACTGTTATATGCTTCAGTATTGACAGTATTCGACTGTGTTCTTCAATTAAGATCTTTATATGTCATTTTTTGACTTTAGCTTTTGATTCATATCACGTTGTTTTTGATATCTTTATATTATAGAGAGGCGGTGTTGGGTGTTTCCCGATCAGACGTTACTTACCCGCTAACCACTTTGATTCCACAGGTGCGAGAGACATACGTTAATACGCCTTAGTGGCGACGTAGTACACTTTATTTCCACATTGTTTTTTGTGTATAGGCTAATTCTTATAGCTTATTTTTCTCAGGACTATATTTCTTTTATTTACCTTCCTCTATATTTTCTTCCCCGCCCCCCATCTTACTGATTTGAAATGACGACTATTACGGTGTCTTCCCTCAATGTGAACGGGATGTTGACCCCGCAAAAACGACATTCAGTGTTACGTGTAGCGACGAAATTGAGGTCACATGTTCTTATGTTACAAGAGACTCATTGGAAACAGGATAAGATCCCCTCTATTTCTAAACGTACCTTCCCATTATGGTATCATGGCTCTCATCCTACTTCAGCTACAAAAGGGGTTGCCATAGCTATCCACCACTCAGTACCGTTCACTTTTTCACAACAGCTGACTGATTCTGAGGGTAGATATATATTTATTCGTGGTAAGATTGCCTCAAGAGAAATAACATTAGCAAATCTATATGCACCGAATCACTCACAGATCCCATGGCTTCAATCTGCTTTATCCGCATTGAAGGCCTTTGCTACGGGAGAAGTAATTCTAGGTGGAGATCTCAACCTGTCATTAAACCCCATCCTTGACTCTTCTACGGGTAGGTCAGTCCACTCTCAGAGGGCATTACGGTCGATTCACGTCTCACTTCAGTCCTTAGGACTAATAGATACATGCAGGCAGTCTCACCCGTCTGAAAGAGATTATACACATTTTGCCCCAAAAAATAATAGTTACCATAGAATTGATTACGTAATGTGCTCATCTTCACTCTCAGCTTACATAGAAAAAGCAGAAATTGGCTGTTGTTCAATTTCTGATCATGCTCCAGTCTCTATCTCATTTTTATTTGGAGAATTGGCACCACGCCAATGAATGTGGCGTCTTAATGAACATTTACTAGAAGACGCTGCTTTTGTAGCGGATTTGAAGGAGAAATTGAAATACTTTTTCTCCTCTAACATCTCCCCTGATGTGTCATTTGGTTCTATATGGGAATCCCATAAAGCCTACGCCAGAGGTTTATTTATAAATAAAGCGACGGCAGTTAAGCGGAAAACGAGGAAAGAGATAGACAGCATTATGCATCAGATAACAGTAATTGAGAGAACTCATAAATTACAGAGACTCAAAACTCTCCTCCCAGAACTTACATCCCTACGGGAACAACTAAACAGGATCTTGCATAAACAGGCTACTAAGAGTCAACTTTTCTTTAAGTTTAAACTTCACGCTCACGGCGACAAAGGGGGCAAATTTATGTCTCACCTTATTAAAAAAGCTAAAGAGAAATCGTACATTACTGAGATTGTAGATACCTCCGGGGTAATACGTAAGACATCAGAGGATATAGCAGATTCGTTCCGAGCTTATTATCAAGAATTGTACAACCTGAGATCTCAAGAGAGTACTGAAGCTCGAGAAACTCGTACCTGCTTAATACAGAGGTTTCTCAGTGAATTATCGCTTCCATGCTTGGAGGACAGATTAGCAACTTCGCTTCTTGATCCGATTTCACAGGAGGAGGTTCGAAACGCTCTTGCAACGTTCCCCAAGGCAAAAAGCCCTGGCCCAGATGGCCTGCCGGTCTCTTATTACAAATGTTTTGCAGATGTGTTGGTGCCACATTTTTCCACTTTATGTAATTTTCTATTGACTGGAGGTTCATTAGCTAAGCAAACGCAAGAAGCGCAGATTGTATTGATTCATAAGGAGGGGAGAGACAGCACATTATGTAGCAATTACCGACCTATCTCACTCTTAAATGGAGACCTGAAATTATGGGCCAAGATTCTGGCTTTAAGATTGAGCACTCTAGTCCCTAAACTTGTTCATACAGAGCAGTCCGGTTTTGTGAGAGGGCGGGAGGGGAGAGACAACTCAAGGAGACTTCTGCATGCAATTCAACTAGCTAGACGTAAACAAATACCGCTTCTTCTACTTGGTATCGATGCAGAAAAAGCTTTTGATCGTGTTGACTGGAATTATATGAAATTGGCTTTACTGCAGTTTGGTATACCGGAGAGCTTTATTTCTGCTATTTTGACGCTATACTCTCAGCCACATGCCAGAGTCAGAGTTAATGGTCTAGTATCAAATTATTTTGACATATCTAATGGAACCCGACAGGGCTGCCCCCTTTCACCTACATTATTTGTACTTACTCTTGAGACACTTCTTTGTGCAGTCCGCCAGTCCCCAGAAATCCGCGGCATACTAGTAGGTTCTGATAGTTTCCAACTTGTTGCATTCGCAGATGATGTATTATTTTTGATCTCTAATCAGTCAGATGGACTGAAGGCGTTAACGTCTCTTCTGAGACGTTATAGTGAACTATCAGATTATAAAGTGAACTTTACGAAGTCAGAAATCTTAAATAGTACTCTCACTGCGGATCAGATTGCTAGAGCAAAAGTAAATTCTCCTTACAAGTGGTCTGAATCTTCCCTTAAGTATCTGGGAATATACCTGACGCCCAAAGTAGAAGACCTTTTTGAGCTGAATTATACTCCTCTATTTAAGGATATCTTAAAGCTTCTTTCTCAATACGACCTTCCATACATATCCTGGTTTGGACGTAAAAATGTTTTGCAGACCTATATTATCCCTAAATTAGTGTATACCCTGAGAATGCTTCCGATTCAACTACCATTGACTTACCTGCGGAGACTGATTTCTGCCTTCCGACGTTTTGTCTGGAAGAATAGGACTGCGAGAATAGCGCTACACACTCTTATGCGGAAAAAGGAAGAGGGTGGCATAAAGTTCCCTGATGTACTTGCCCTATATAAAGCAAATTTACTTAGCACTTGGATAGATTTAGCAGCTCCGGTAAAGGACTGCGGTTCCTGGAAATTAGTGCTTGAAACTTACGGTTCAGATGCGAAAGTGCATTTGTGGTTTCCAAAATATCTCACTCGCCATAACATTATCGATGACTACCTTCTTAAAGGCCCTTGCTCGATGTGGCGAGATGTTTCGGTGAAGCTCAATTTGACTCCATCGAAAGCAACTCCCGCTGATCTAACTCCATTTTTGCTTCCGACACCTGATAGGTCATACAGAGACCTTTGGAGCGCATTGGAAGGGAGAAGGCTGGGTGATCTTTTCTCCCTGTCATCCCCGATTTCGAGAGAAACTCTTCAAGAGCTACTGCCACACTCGAAACTTACCTTTTTGCACTACGCACATTTTGTGAATACGCTTAACACTTTACTGAGTATTACTAATTTATTCAGAGATTCCACACCAATTGAGAAAGCTTGTTTGTCGCCATCAAAGTCCTTACGCACTTTGAAGATGTGTAAATTGTACATAGATAGCCTAGTGGAGATGGCCCCCCCTAGATATCTGTCTATCTGGGAAAATGACCTTAAAATTACCCTATCTGAAGAGGAAAAATCTTCCATTTTACGCTACTCACATGGATTCTCTAGCTGTACAAGACTTCAGGAGATGCATTATAAATTGATCAGCCGTTGGTACAGGACGCCTAGTTGGCTTTACAGTAAACACTTAACAGATTCAGACCTTTGCTGGTGCTGTGGAGTTACCACTGGAACTATGTCGCACATTTGGTACGACTGTGAGATAATAGCTCAATTTTGGCAGCAAATTCGAGATGTAATAACTGAGGTCACTAAACGTACGATTGTGTTGAATCCTGCTCTGATTTGTCTCTCCCTCCCCTCAGCAGATGTGAAATTCTCACGTATGTCTCTGATCACACATTTAATTGAAATTGCTAAGTCTCTCATCCCACTTTTTTGGCATCAGACTGACATCCCCTCCTTACAACAATTCCAGAACAAGGTAGACCTTGTCTCAAAATTTGAAGAATTGTCCAGCTGGGCCAATTTTACTCATCACAAATTTTCAAAGGTGTGGTCTCCTTGGTTGACCTATAGAGGAACAGTTATTAGTTCAGACGTTATTCTGTGAGTATTCATAATGTAACCTATCTCTTCGGTAGCTATTATTAAGGTATATCCGACCAACAGACTCTACTTATTTACTCTCATGAACTATACAGATTATTGCCCATACCACCCCTCCCTCCTTATTCTTCCCTTATCCCTTACTCTTTTACTTTACCCCACCTTTTCTTGTTTTGTATAAATCATATGTTGATTAGTCTTGAGGATACAAAATTATCATTTAATAGGAAGCTTGCTCTTTATTTATATTTGTACTTTGCAGTATATAGTGTTTATTTTACTTGCTTAATTTACATTCTTGTTCTTGACTGTCTGTGGAATAAGATTTCAGTCACTGCTCTTCAATCTCTTTGTTATTGTATAACTTGTAAAATACCAAATAAAACTTGAATTTAAAAAAATAAAAAAAAAATGTAAAAAAGTTTTTTCTTAAAAAAAAAAATAAAGTGTGTAAAACAAACAAACAAAACAAACAGTTACATTTCTTGTAAATCTGGAAAATCACTGTTACACTTGTAAGCCTTGTAACGTTCAAAATAAATTAAAATACAATCAAAAGATGATGCCGATATAAAGCAGAGATATGGGAGATAATATTTATTACTATATTTGGGTGGTATGACTATCTGCCTGAAAAGCAGAGAATTTCACATTTTGAAAATTGCATTTTTTTCCAAATTTCCATCAAATTTCCTATTTTTTAATAAGTAAATACAAAAATATTGATTAGTGTTTACCACTAACATGAAGTATAATGTGTTACGAGAAAACATTCTCAAAATCACTTGTGTAAGTTAAAGCGTCTCAAAGTTATTGCCATTTAAAGTGACATGTCAATTTTGAAAAAACAGGCCTGGTCCTTAACATACTTTTGGGCTGTGTCCTTAAGGGGTTAATAATCCCCCCTTGCCTCCAGTCTATGACTGGTGAGTGCCGGCGTAACCATGGGAGACCTAGCATTACTGCATCAGATAAGCCCTCCAAAATTTGGAAAGAGAGCTCCTCTGTATGCAGTGTTCCACTCTGCAGAAAAAATGGTGGCGTCTCAAATTGGATCTGCGGCCGAATTTGAGACCCATCTACCACCGTAACGTTAATGGGGGTCTTAAGAGCTCTCATGGGCACACCATTCTGCTGGGCGAATTTGGCTGACATGAAATTCCCCATGGCCCCAGAGTCTATAATTGCTCTACTGTTTACCCAACCATTACCCAGCTTAAGGGCTACTGGGAAATGGACACGATTATGGGACTTTTGTGTACCAAGTGACCCACCCCCGATGGACACTTGGCTAGCTTTCTTTTCCAGTGGGGTGGAGCATTGAGGAGCAATATGCCCTGGCCTGTTGCAACGGTAACAAATTACCCCCTTAATTTTCCTACTCCTGCTGCCACCAGGAGTGGAAGCACGGGAGGTGTCCATAGGTTCCGTGGACTCCACAACAGGCGAGGCAGTGGTAGATTTTATGACCCCCTCTCAGAGACATGAGATTATGCTCGAGCCCCCGCTCCACTCTCCTATCAGACAACTGTGTATCCACACGAGTAGCTGAATTTATTAGGGCAGAGAGGGAGGTAGGGGGCTTTCGGCCTGCTAGTTCGTCCTTAATATTTGAGGACAAACCTTCCCAAAAAATTGCCACCAGTACCTTGTCTGGCCAATCCAGCTCGGATGCCAAGGTTCGAAACTCGATAGCAAAGTCCGCTACTGAGCTCTGGCCTTGCTTTAAATGTAAGAGCGGAGAGGCATAGGTAGACTGGGGCACTGGGCCATGAAACACCAGGCGTAGTGCTTCACACAGTGCGGCTAGTGTAGCCAAGTTCTTTTAACGGGGTGACCCAGGCCAAGGCTCTCCCAGTGAGCAAGAAAACCACAAAAGCTACTTTAGATTTCTCATCTGGGAAGAGACTGGGACAGGCTTCAATGTATGTTTTGCATTGGTGAATGAATCCCCGACATCCCTGCGGCTCACCCGCATACCGCTCCGGAGGCAGGAGAGGACACGGTGACGGTGCAGGGGTCTGCAGACTACCAATCAACTGAGCCATAGCCTGAACTAACCCTTGAGACAGGTCAGAAAAATTAATTGGGGCAGCTGGTGGAGATTGCTGCAAGTGTTGCTCCAACGCTCCCAGGCGTGTGTTCAGACTATTGACAAGACTCACCAATTGTGAGGACGAAGTCATTATTGCGGCGGGGCTCTGGCTCTATGATACTGTTATGGTCAGAAGGGTTTACTAAAAAAAATTTAAATGAAAACCCCACGGAGCCCTCTGGGCCACTGACTACTAACCAACCTGGTGTGAACAAAGGCTAACAGTTCCTGTCACTGCAGCTAAATTAAAGGACCAGGTGTGCTCTGTTAACATTCACAGAGGCATGCAGTCAGAGCAGCCGCACAAATAAACAATCTGGCTAGCCTGAACTCCAGGACTAGCCAGAGACCAAGTAAACCCTGTGTGCAGTTCCACCCAACCACCCAGGCAACTACTGCCAAGCCAACTCCCAGTCACCTTGTCTGGGAAGTATTGCTAGGTGCCCCTACAGAATTGCAGAACAAACATACACAGCAGCATGCTGCCTGACTAACAGTGGCATTGTTATCTCAGGGGTCATTTACTAGCTAGGGTCAGTTTTTCAGACACGCACACACGTTTCAAATGTGATCATAGAGCGCCAGGCGTCCAGACCAGCCCCCTTATATAGGCAAGGGGCGGTCACCAGCAAATAGCCCAGCTGCTCAATCCGAGCGTCTATTGGTCGACTCCTATGTCGATCACCCAGTCGACCACGCCCGGCTGCTGCAAGGCAGATTAACCCTTGCAACCCTGGACTGTGCAGAGGAACTGACAGTGACGCCCATATTATGGCCGCAGTTACTGCACAATCCTAACACTGTTACACAAGCAGCCGGTTAAATTGGTTAGACGGAGACACTATGTGCTGTGTATGATATTCTGGATATGTATCATTCTGGATATGATACACTGCTGTCTGTCTGTATGTTTCCCGAGCTTGTACCTTTCAACTGATCAATTAGAACTACGACAACATAACTTAGGGGTCTTATGCCCCTAACAGTAGGTATCTCAGTACACTGGGTCTCCCTGTAATCTTCGCTTCTATTCTTACTATTATCTGATAGCCCAGCCCTATTCTGCCTGGTCCTGTAATAGGAGTCATCGCCAGTTTCTGAAATGTCTTCCCTCCAGATATTCAGTGATCAGATGTGAGCAGTATTAATGAAATTTGGAAGCGCAGAGGAACCACAGCAACTCAGCCATGAAGTGCAGGCAGACCCCGTAAAGCTCCACAGCTTGGCACTTGCATTAACATCAGCACAATCCTGTGGTTGAGTTTCCAGTCTCGGTCTAGGTCCCTTAGTTAATCACTTTCTATTCCAGCAAGATTCTGTCCAAATGTACAAAGCAAGGTGCATAAAGTCATGGTTGGGAGAGTTTGATGTAGAAGAACTTGACTGGGCAACATAGACCTCTGACCACAACCCCATTGGGACAGCATTGAGATGAACTAGAATGATATTGTGATCCAGGCCCTCTCGTCCAACATCTAACAATGTCACAAATGTTCTCATAGATGAAGGGGTAAAAATTCTTAAAGACTCTCCAAAATCTAATATAAAGCCTTCTCAGAAGAGTGGGAACAGTTTTATCTGGAAAGGGTGGACTGATGTTAGGATTGTGCAGAAGCTGCGGCCATGAGATGGGCGTCGCTGCCTGTTCCTCTGCACAATCCAGGGTTGCAAGGGTTAATCTGCCTTGCAACAGCCGGGCGTGGTCGACTGGGTGATCGACATAGGAGTCGACCAATAGACGCTCGGATTGGGCAGCTGGGCTATTTGCTGGTAACCGCCCCTTGCCTATATAAGGGGGCTGGTCTGGACGCCCGGCGCTCTATGATCACATTTGCAACCTGAAAATGTGTAAGTGTGTGTGTTCTCTCCAAGAATTGCCCTAGCTAGTACATTGGACTGGGAGTGGGCTTGGCAGTAGTTGGTTGGGTGGAACAACTGCACACAGGGTTTACATGGTCTCTGGCTAGTCCTGGAGTTCAGGCTAGCCAGTCTGTTTATTTGTGCGGCTGCTCTGACTGCACAGGCCTCTGTGAATTGTTAACAGAGCGCACCTGGTCATTTACTTTAGCTGTAGTGACAGGAACTGTTAGACTGTGTTCACACCAGGTTGGTTAGTAGTCAGTGGCCCAGAAGGCTCCGTAGGGTCTAGTTTTTTTTATTTTTTTAATAAACCCTGCTGACCATAACAACTGACTCCATATTAAGGCCGAGGGATTTACAATGTCTGATGGAGTACTGTACTGTACTGTAGTTACTGAACTGTAAGCATCTCCCAACATGAGCTCCTGACTTTCATCAAAGTAAAACCTTGTAATTGAGCTACCTGCAAGACGAAAACCAGGAAATATCGGCTCCATGGAAGACATAACTAAGCGAGACTAAAAACATCCCAAGAGAAAAATGAAATAAGAACAGAAAAAGGATTTTAAAATACAAGAGAAGATTCCTACAGACCTCAGACTGGCTGAATGCAACAGGAACATCACATCTGACCCCAGGATCCCACATCACAGAAGGTAGGGCCATCACTTGGCTAATCCCATAAACAAGTAGATTATCCCTCAGAAATAAGGAAATCGGGGACACCCTCAGATTTTGGGAACCTGGGAGATTATAATATGGAATTCTTAGATGAACCTAGTATGAGCTCCATAGAACCTAGGACAAGGTCCCAGCACAGCAGGGGGTCAGGCATCCCAGAAGGTGTGAAAATGGCCACAGAGAATGAGGACATTGACTGTTATGCGAAGAGCACTGTCTCTGTACACAGCGGGGGGCAGGCCACTCTACAGATTACATACCCTGATAACATGAGTGCCAATGAAAAGAAAAATGCAAAGAAAGATCTCCTCAAAGCCCATGCTGAGACCCTGTTTGCTGATTACACATCAAACCAAAGAATGACTAACCTCATTATGCACACCGATTACATAAGAGACTGGCAACATGCAATATGTGACTGCTACAAGAGTACAACAACAGAAGAGGCGGATACAGGCAAAATAACAATCAGAATAAAAAACCCACAAGGGGTCGGCGAAGTGATTCTCACAACAACCATTTTTAATAATGGGACTTTAATGATTCAAGGAAGAGAAGATAGGCTTCACCAATATATAGAAAAATTCCCAGAAATCAAGAATCAGGCACAACTAAAAAGGGGCACAGACACAGGATCACCCACTGACTCAGGTGAATTACCCGTGACATCCCCCAACACTGCCAGTACACAAGCCAGCAAGCCCTCCCCCGACTCCTCACACCTCTCAGTAGAGTCCCTCACAGAGATTGTATCCCGGCTGGAGAGAGATTTTACTATCTATAAACACAATTATAACAGAAACTGTAATGTCAACGAACTGTCCAGCACAAATGGCGACACAAAAGCCATCCACAAACTTATCCAGGAAATTACAAATCTAAAACAAGAGATAGCAGCCTGCCAGTAAGAGAATGTCAAGCTGTGGGATAAAATGACGCAATGCCTACAAGAAATCACAGATAGAGATGAGCGAACACTAAAATGTTCGAGGTTCGAAATTCGATTCGAACAGCCGCTCAATGTTCGTGTGTTCGAACGGGTTTCGAACCCCATTATAGTCTATGGGGAACAGATACTCGTTAAGGGGGAAACCCAAATCCGTGTCTGGAGGGTCACCAAGTCCACTATGACACCCCAGGAAATGATGCCAACACCTCTGGAATGACACTGGGACAGCAGGGGAAGCATGTCTGGGGGCATCTAACACACCAAAGACCCTCTATTACCCCAACATCACAGCCTAACAACTACACACTTTACACACTCAATACCACCTCTCTGACAGTAGGAAAACACCTTGAAACATGTGTATTTGGCACTTGCAGTGAGGAGAGCTTGTCACCAGCAGTGAATTTGGCCCTTGTAGTAAGTTGAGGTTGGCACCAACATTTGTTTTGAAAATCAGGGTGGATTGAGCCTCTAACCAGCAGAGTTTGGGCAAATTCATGGTGGAGGGAGCCTCTAAAAACCCCAGTTTGGACCAATTCATGGTGGAGGGAGCCTCTAAAAACCCCAGTTTGGACCAATTCATGGTGGAGGGAGACTCTAAAAACCCCAGTTTGGACCAATTCATGGTGGAGGGAGCCTCTAAAAACCCCAGTTTGGACCAATTCATGGTGGAGGGAGCCTCTAACCAGCCCAGTTTGGACCAATTAATGGTGGAGGGAGCCTCTAAACAGCCAAGTTTTGGGAAATTCATGGTGGAGGGAGCCTCTAACCAGCCCAGTTTGGACCAATTCATGGTGGAGGGAGCCTCTAAACAGCCCAGTTTGGGCAAATTCATGGTGGAGGGAGCCTCTAACCAGCCCAGTTTGGACCAATTAATGGTGGAGGGAGCCTCTAAACAGCCCAGTTTGGACCAATTAATGGTGGAGGGAGCCTCTAACCAGCCCAGTTTGGACCAATTAATGGTGGAGGGAGCCTCTAACCAGCCCAGTTTGGACCAATTAATGGTGGAGGGAGCCTCTAACCAGCCCAGTTTGGACCAATTAATGGTGGAGGGAGCCTCTAAACAGCCAAGTTTTGGGAAATTCATGGTGGAGGGAGCCTCTAACCAGCCCAGTTTGGACCAATTCATGGTGGAGGGAGCCTCTAAACAGCCCAGTTTGGGCAAATTCATGGTGGAGGGAGCCTCTAAAAAACCCAGTTTGGACCAATTCATGGTGGAGGGAGCCTCTAATTAGCCCAGTTTGGACCAATTAATTGTGGAGGGAGCCTCTAACCAGCCCAGTTTGGACCAATTAATGGTGGAGGGAGCCTCTAACCACCCCAGTTTGGGCAAATTCATGGTGGAGGGAGCCTCTAACCAGCCCAGTTTGGACCAATTAATGGTGGAGGGAGCCTCTAACCAGCCCAGTTTGGACCAATTAATGGTGGAGGGAGCCTCTAACCACCCCAGTTTGGACCAATTCATGGTGGAGGGAGCCTCTAACCAGCCCAGTTTGGACCAATTCATGGTGGAGGGAGCCTCTAAACAGCCAAGTTTTGGGAAATTCATGGTGGAGGGAGCCTCTAACCAGCCCAGTTTGGACCAATTCATGGTGGAGGGAGCCTCTAAACAGCCCAGTTTGGGCAAATTCATGGTGGAGGGAGCCTCTAAACAGCCCAGTTTGGGCAAATTCATGGTGGAGGGAGCCTCTAACCAGCCCAGTTTGGACCAATTAATGGTGGAGGGAGCCTCTAAACAGCCAAGTTTTGGGAAATTCATGGTGGAGGGAGCCTCTAACCAGCCCAGTTTGGACCAATTAATGGTGGAGGGAGCCTCTAACCAGCCCAGTTTGGACCAATTAATGGTGGAGGGAGCCTCTAACCAGCCCAGTTTGGACCAATTAATGGTGGAGGGAGCCTCTAACCACCCCAGTTTGGACCAATTCATGGTGGAGGGAGCCTCTAACCAGCCCAGTTTGGACCAATTAATGGTGGAGGGAGCCTCTAAACAGCCAAGTTTTGGGAAATTCATGGTGGAGGGAGCCTCTAACCAGCCCAGTTTGGACCAATTCATGGTGGAGGGAGCCTCTAAACAGCCCAGTTTGGGCAAATTCATGGTGGAGGGAGCCTCTAACCAGCCCAGTTTGGACCAATTAATGGTGGAGGGAGCCTCTAAACAGCCAAGTTTTGGGAAATTCATGGTGGAGGGAGCCTCTAACCAGCCCAGTTTGGACCAATTCATGGTGGAGGGAGCCTCTAAACAGCCAAGTTTTGGGAAATTCATGGTGGAGGGAGCCTCTAAAAAACCCAGTTTGGACCAATTCATGGTGGAGGGAGCCTCTAATTAGCCCAGTTTGGACCAATTAATTGTGGAGGGAGCCTCTAACCAGCCCAGTTTGGACCAATTAATGGTGGAGGGAGCCTCTAACCACCCCAGTTTGGGCAAATTCATGGTGGAGGGAGCCTCTAACCAGCCCAGTTTGGACCAATTAATGGTGGAGGGAGCCTCTAAACAGCCAAGTTTTGGGAAATTCATGGTGGAGGGAGCCTCTAACCAGCCCAGTTTGGACCAATTCATGGTGGAGGGAGCCTCTAAACAGCCCAGTTTGGGCAAATTCATGGTGGAGGGAGCCTCTAAACAGCCCAGTTTGGGCAAATTCATGGTGGAGGGAGCCTCTAACCAGCCCAGTTTGGACCAATTAATGGTGGAGGGAGCCTCTAAACAGCCAAGTTTTGGGAAATTCATGGTGGAGGGAGCCTCTAACCAGCCCAGTTTGGACCAATTAATGGTGGAGGGAGCCTCTAACCAGCCCAGTTTGGACCAATTAATGGTGGAGGGAGCCTCTAACCAGCCCAGTTTGGACCAATTAATGGTGGAGGGAGCCTCTAAACAGCCAAGTTTTGGGAAATTCATGGTGGAGGGAGCCTCTAACCAGCCCAGTTTGGACCAATTCATGGTGGAGGGAGCCTCTAAACAGCCCAGTTTGGGCAAATTCATGGTGGAGGGAGCCTCTAAAAAACCCAGTTTGGACCAATTCATGGTGGAGGGAGCCTCTAATTAGCCCAGTTTGGACCAATTAATTGTGGAGGGAGCCTCTAACCAGCCCAGTTTGGACCAATTAATGGTGGAGGGAGCCTCTAAAAAACCCAGTTTGGACCAATTCATGGTGGAGGGAGCCTCTAATTAGCCCAGTTTGGACCAATTAATTGTGGAGGGAGCCTCTAACCAGCCCAGTTTGGACCAATTAATGGTGGAGGGAGCCTCTAACCACCCCAGTTTGGACCAATTCATGGTGGAGGGAGCCTCTAACCACCCCAGTTTGGACCAATTCATGGTGGAGGGAGCCTCTAAACAGCCCAGTTTGGGCAAATTCATGGTGGAGGGAGCCTCTAACCAGCCCAGTTTGGACCAATTAATGGTGGAGGGAGCCTCTAAACAGCCCAGTTTGGGCAAATTCATGGTGGAGGGAGCCTCTAACCAGCCCAGTTTGGACCAATTAATGGTGGAGGGAGCCTCTAAACAGCCAAGTTTTGGGAAATTCATGGTGGAGGGAGCCTCTAACCAGCCCAGTTTGGACCAATTAATGGTGGAGGGAGCCTCTAACCACCCCAGTTTGGGCAAATTCATGGTGGAGGGAGCCTCTAACCAGCCCAGTTTGGGCAAATTCATGGTGGAGGGAGCCTCTAAACAGCCAAGTTTTGGGAAATTCATGGTGGAGGGAGCCTCTAACCAGCCCAGTTTGGACCAATTCATGGTGGAGGGAGCCTCTAAACAGCCCAGTTTGGGCAAATTCATGGTGGAGGGAGCCTCTAAAAAACCCAGTTTGGACCAATTCATGGTGGAGGGAGCCTCTAATTAGCCCAGTTTGGACCAATTAATTGTGGAGGGAGCCTCTAACCAGCCCAGTTTGGACCAATTAATGGTGGAGGGAGCCTCTAAAAAACCCAGTTTGGACCAATTCATGGTGGAGGGAGCCTCTAATTAGCCCAGTTTGGACCAATTAATTGTGGAGGGAGCCTCTAACCAGCCCAGTTTGGACCAATTAATGGTGGAGGGAGCCTCTAAAAAACCCAGTTTGGACCAATTCATGGTGGAGGGAGCCTCTAATTAGCGCAGTTTGGACCAATTAATTGTGGAGGGAGCCTCTAACCAGCCCAGTTTGGACCAATTAATGGTGGAGGGAGCCTCTAACCACCCCAGTTTGGACCAATTCATGGTGGAGGGAGCCTCTAACCACCCCAGTTTGGACCAATTCATGGTGGAGGGAGCCTCTAACCAGCAGAGTTGGGGGAAATCAGGGTGGAGGGAGCCTAGTATTAGCAGAATTGTGCAACGCTTATGGTGGATGAGTATGAGGATGCGGAGGAATTGGAGAGGTTGAGTACAGACATGGAGTTTCATGTTGGGGTGCTTTACACAGGTGGGCACAAAAATGACGGCTCTACCCAGTGGTGGTTCATTTTTATCAAAGTGAGCCGGTCGGCACTCTCAGCTGACAGACGGGTGCGCTTGTCAGTGATGATGCCACCGGCTGCACTGAACACCCTCTCAGATAGGACGCTGGCGGCAGGACAGGACAGCACCTCCAAGGCATATAGGGCAAGTTCAAGCCACAGGTCCAACTTCGACACCCAATACGTGTAGGGCGCAGAGGGGTCGGAGAGGACAGGGCTGTGGTCGGAAAGGTATTCCCGCAACATGCGCCTATACTTCTCACGCCTGGTGACACTAGGACCCTCCGTGGCGGCACTTTGGCGAGGGGGTGCCATCAAGGTGTCCCAGACCTTAGACAGTGTGCCCCTCGTTTGTGTGGACCGGTGAGAACTTGGTTGCCTACTGGAGGAACTGCCCTCCCTGCCGCCAACGTCACATGCTGGAAACATCTCCATCATATTCTGCACCAATTGCCTGTGGCAAGCATTGATGCGATTGGCCCTCCCCTCTACCGGAATAAAAGACGAGATGTTGTTTTTATACCGGGGGTCAAGGATAGCAAAGATCCAGTACTGGTTGTCCTCCATGATTTTGACAATACGCTTGTCGGTTGTAAAGCACCCCAACATGAACTCAGCCATGTCTGCCACAGTGTTAGTTGGCATGACTCCTCTGGCCCCACCGGAAAGTTCAATCTCCATTTCCTCCTCATCCTCCATGTCTACCCATCCGCGCTGCAACAATGGGACGATTCGAAGTTGCCCGGAAGCCTCCTGTATCACCATCACATCATCGGACAACTCTTCTTCCTCCTCCTCCTCCTCCTCCTCCTCCATTAAACGCAGTGAAGCGGACAGATGTGTGGACCTACTCTCCAGCTGTGACGGATCGGATGCTATCCCTAACTCCTCTGTGTGATCTGAGTTATCCCTGATGTCAATCAGGGATTCTCTCAGAACACACAAGAGCGGGATTGTAAGGCTCACCATCGCATCCTCAGAGCTCACCCTCCTTGTGGACTCCTCAAAGACCCGTAGGATGTCACAAAGGTCTCTCATCCATGGCCACTCATGGATGTGAAACTGAGGCAGCTGACTTTGTGGCACCCTAGGGTTTTGTAGCTGGTATTCCATCAAAGGTCTCTGCTGCTCAACCACTCTATTCAACATCTGAAACGTTGAGTTCCAGCGTGTGGGGACGTCGCACAAAAGCCGGTGTTGTGGCACATGCAGGCGTTGCTGGAGAGATTTTAAGCTAGCAGCGGCTACTGTCGACTTGCGAAAGTGGGCGCACATGCGCCGCACTTTCACCAGTAGCTCTGGAACATTGGGGTAGCTCTTTAGGAAACGTTGCACCACTAGGTTGAAGACGTGGGCCAGGCATGGAACATGTTGGAGTCCGGCAAGCTCCAGAGCTGCTACCAGGTTCCGGCCGTTATCACAAACGACCATGCCTGGGCCCAGGTGCAGCGGCTCAAACCATATTGCCGTCTCATCGAGGAGGGCATCCCTCACCTCGGAGGCAGTGTGCTGTCTGTCCCCCAAGCTGATCAGCTTCAGCACAGCCTGCTGACGTCTACCAACGCCAGTGCTGCAACGTTTCCAACTCGTAGCTGGGGTCAATCTAACAGCGGAGGAGGAGGCGGTGGCGGAGGAGGAGGCGGTGGCGGAGGAGGAGGCGGTAGAAGAGGAGGAGGAGGGGGGTGTTCTTCTCGTGTCCCTGCCAGGAATGTTAGGCGGGGAGACGAGGTACACCGGGCCAGTTTGGGAAGCAGTCCCAGCCTCAACTACATTCACCCAGTGTGCCGTCAGTGAAATGTAGCGTCCCTGTCCGCATGCACTTGTCCACGCGTCGGTGGTCAAGTGGACCTTTGTGCAAAGCGCGGAACTAAGGGCCCGCCTGATGTTGAGTGACACGTGCTGGTGCAAGGCGGGGACGGCACACCGGGAGAAGTAGTGACGGCTAGGGACGGCATAGCGAGGTGCCGCAGTTGCCATCAGGTCCAGGAAGGCGGGAGTTTCAACAAGCCGGAACGCCAACATCTCCTGGGCCAGCAGTTTAGCGATGTTGGCGTTCAAGGCTTGCGCGTGTGGGTGGTTAGCAGTGTATTTCTGCCGCCGCTCCAATGTCTGAGAGATGGTGGGTTGTTGTAAAGAAACGCCTGATGGTGCCTTTGATGGTGCAGGAGAAGGAGATAAGACAGGACCAGGGGAGGATGAGGTAGAAGTCAACAAAGTGGCGGAGGCAGATGAAGTGGTGTCCTGGCTCGTCCTCTGGAGTGCATCGCCAGCACAGTCAGCAGTGGCAGTGGCAGAGGCAGAGGCAGAGGCAGTGGCAGTGGCGTGAACGGCAGTCGGCCTTTGTCCTGCCGTTGCTGCCTGCCACTGATTCCAGTGCTTGGATTCCAAATGACGGCGCATTGAAGTGGTGGACAGGTTGCTCTTCTCAGAGCCCCTAATCAATTTCGAGAGGCAAATTGTGCAGACAACACTATATCTGTCCTCGGCGCATTCCTTGAAAAAACTCCACACCTTCGAGAAACGTGCCCTCGAGGTGGGAGTTTTTCGGGGCTGGGTACGAACTGGAACATCTTGGGAGATTCCGGGTGTGGCCTGGCTTCGCCTAAGCTGCTGACCTCTGCCTCTGCCTCTAGCTACCCTTTTTGGTGCTGCACCTGCCTCAACATCCACACTACTTTCCCCGCTTGACATCCCCCCTGTCCAGGTCGGGTCAGTGTCCTCATCATCCACCACTTCCTCTTCCAACTCCTGTCTCATCTCCTCCTCCCGCACAATGCGCCGGTCAACTGGATGCCCTGACGGCAACTGCGTCACATCATCGTCGATGAGGGTGGGTTGCTGGTCATCCACCACCAAATCGAACGGAGATGGAGGAGACTCTAGTGTTTGAGCATCTGGATACAGATGCTCCTCTGTTAGGTTCGTGGAATCGTGACGTGGAGAGGCAGGTTGAGGGACAATGAAAGGAGCGGAGAACAGCTCTGGGGAGCAGGGACAGTTTGGGTTATTGTTCTGTAAAGCTTCGGAATTTTGGGAGGAAGGAAGACAAGACTGTTGGGTAATAGGAGGAGAGGAGGCAGAGTCTGACTGGCTGCTGGACAATGTGCTGTAAGCGTTCTCTGACAGCCATTGCAAGACCTGTTCCTGGTTCTCGGGCCTACTAAGGTTTGTACCCTGCAGTTTAGTTAATGTGGCAAGCAACCCTGGCACTGTGGAGTGGCGCAATGCTTGCTGCCCCACAGGAGTAGGCACGGGACGCCCTGTGGCTTCACTGCTACCTTGCTCCCCAGAACCATTCCCCCGACCTCGCCCACGGCCTCGTCCACGTCCCTTTCCGGGAGCCTTGCGCATTTTGAATTCCTAGTTAGAAATTGGCACTGTATACCAGTAGTAAAAATTGTGGGTGCACGTAACCCCAATATATTCTTTGAATTCCCAGTCAGAAACTGGCACTATATGGCAGTAGCAAGAAATGAGGGTATTTGTATTCCCAATATACTCTTTGAATTCCCAGTCAGACAATGGCACTGTATACCAGTAGTAAAAATTGTGGGTGCACGTAACCCCAATATATTCTTTGAATTACCAGTCAGAAACTGGCACTATATGGCAGTAGCAAGAAATGAGGGTATTTATAACCCCAATATATTCTTTGAATTCCCAGTCAGACAATGGCACTGTATACCAGTAGTAAAAATTGTGGGTGCACGTAACCCCAATATATTCTTTGAATTCCCAGTCAGAAACTGGCACTATATGGCAGTAGCAAGAAATGAGGGTATTTGTATTCCCAATATACTCTTTGAATTCCCAGTCAGACAATGGCACTGTATACCAGTAGTAAAAATTGTGGGTGCACGTAACCCCAATATATTCTTTGAATTCCCAGTCAGACACTGGCACTATATGGCAGTAGCAAGAAATGAGGGTATTTGTATTCCCAATATATTCTTTGAATTCCCAGTCAGACAATGGCACTGTATACCAGTAGTAAAAATTGTGGGTGCACGTAACCCCAATATATTCTTTGAATTACCAGTCAGAAACTGGCACTATATGGCAGTAGCAAGAAATGAGGGTATTTATAACCCCAATATATTCTTTGAATTCCCAGTCAGACAATGGCACTGTATACCAGTAGTAAAAATTGTGGGTGCACGTAACCCCAATATATTCTTTGAATTCCCAGTCAGAAACTGGCACTATATGGCAGTAGCAAGAAATGAGGGTATTTATAACCCCAATATATTCTTTGAATTCCCAGTCAGACAATGGCACTGTATACCAGTAGTAAAAATTGTGGGTGCACGTAACCCCAATATATTCTTTGAATTCCCAGTCAGAAACTGGCACTATATGGCAGTAGCAAGAAATGAGGGTATTTGTATTCCCAATATACTCTTTGAATTCCCAGTCAGACAATGGCACTGTATACCAGTAGTAAAAATTGTGGGTGCACGTAACCCCAATATATTCTTTGAATTCCCAGTCAGAAACTGGCACTATATGGCAGTAGCAAGAAATGAGGGTATTTGTATTCCCAATATACTCTTTGAATTCCCAGTCAGACAATGGCACTGTATACCAGTAGTAAAAATTGTGGGTGCACGTAACCCCAATATATTCTTTGAATTCCCAGTCAGACACTGGCACTATATGGCAGTAGCAAGAAATGAGGGTATTTGTATTCCCAATATACTCTTTGAATTCCCAGTCAGACAATGGCACTGTATACCAGTAGTAAAAATTGTGGGTGCACGTAACCCCAATATATTCTTTGAATTACCAGTCAGAAACTGGCACTATATGGCAGTAGCAAGAAATGAGGGTATTTATAACCCCAATATATTCTTTGAATTCCCAGTCAGACAATGGCACTGTATACCAGTAGTAAAAATTGTGGGTGCACGTAACCCCAATATATTCTTTGAATTCCCAGTCAGAAACTGGCACTATATGGCAGTAGCAAGAAATGAGGGTATTTGTATTCCCAATATACTCTTTGAATTCCCAGTCAGACAATGGCACTGTATACCAGTAGTAAAAATTGTGGGTGCACGTAACCCCAATATATTCTTTGAATTCCCAGTCAGACACTGGCACTATATGGCAGTAGCAAGAAATGAGGGTATTTGTATTCCCAATATATTCTTTGAATTCCCAGTCAGACAATGGCACTGTATACCAGTAGTAAAAATTGTGGGTGCACGTAACCCCAATATATTCTTTGAATTACCAGTCAGAAACTGGCACTATATGGCAGTAGCAAGAAATGAGGGTATTTATAACCCCAATATATTCTTTGAATTCCCAGTCAGACAATGGCACTGTATACCAGTAGTAAAAATTGTGGGTGCACGTAACCCCAATATATTCTTTGAATTCCCAGTCAGAAACTGGCACTATATGGCAGTAGCAAGAAATGAGGGTATTTATAACCCCAATATATTCTTTGAATTCCCAGTCAGACAATGGCACTGTATACCAGTAGTAAAAATTGTGGGTGCACGTAACCCCAATATATTCTTTGAATTCCCAGTCAGAAACTGGCACTATATGGCAGTAGCAAGAAATGAGGGTATTTGTATTCCCAATATACTCTTTGAATTCCCAGTCAGACAATGGCACTGTATACCAGTAGTAAAAATTGTGGGTGCACGTAACCCCAATATATTCTTTGAATTCCCAGTCAGACACTGGCACTATATGGCAGTAGCAAGAAATGAGGGTATTTGTATTCCCAATATACTCTTTGAATTCCCAGTCAGACAATGGCACTGTATACCAGTAGTAAAAATTGTGGGTGCACGTAACCCCAATATATTCTTTGAATTCCCAGTCAGAAACTGGCACTATATGGCAGTAGCAAGAAATGAGGGTATTTATAACCCCAATATATTCTTTGAATTCCCAGTCAGACAATGGCACTGTATACCAGTAGTAAAAATTGTGGGTGCACGTAACCCCAATATATTCTTTGAATTCCCAGTCAGAAACTGGCACTATATGGCAGTAGCAAGAAATGAGGGTATTTGTATTCCCAATATACTCTTTGAATTCCCAGTCAGACAATGGCACTGTATACCAGTAGTAAAAATTGTGGGTGCACGTAACCCCAATATATTCTTTGAATTCCCAGTCAGACACTGGCACTATATGGCAGTAGCAAGAAATGAGGGTATTTGTATTCCCAATATATTCTTTGAATTCCCAGTCAGACAATGGCACTGTATACCAGTAGTAAAAATTGTGGGTGCACGTAACCCCAATATATTCTTTGAATTACCAGTCAGAAACTGGCACTATATGGCAGTAGCAAGAAATGAGGGTATTTGTATTCCCAATATATTCTTTGAATTCCCAGTCAGACAATGGCACTGTATACCAGTAGTAAAAATTGTGGGTGCACGTAACCCCAATATATTCTTTGAATTACCAGTCAGAAACTGGCACTATATGGCAGTAGCAAGAAATGAGGGTATTTATAACCCCAATATATTCTTTGAATTCCCAGTCAGACAATGGCACTGTATACCAGTAGTAAAAATTGTGGGTGCACGTAACCCCAATATATTCTTTGAATTCCCAGTCAGAAACTGGCACTATATGGCAGTAGCAAGAAATGAGGGTATTTGTATTCCCAATATACTCTTTGAATTCCCAGTCAGACAATGGCACTGTATACCAGTAGTAAAAATTGTGGGTGCACGTAACCCCAATATATTCTTTGAATTCCCAGTCAGACACTGGCACTATATGGCAGTAGCAAGAAATGAGGGTATTTGTATTCCCAATATACTCTTTGAATTCCCAGTCAGACAATGGCACTGTATACCAGTAGTAAAAATTGTGGGTGCACGTAACCCCAATATATTCTTTGAATTACCAGTCAGAAACTGGCACTATATGGCAGTAGCAAGAAATGAGGGTATTTATAACCCCAATATATTCTTTGAATTCCCAGTCAGACAATGGCACTGTATACCAGTAGTAAAAATTGTGGGTGCACGTAACCCCAATATATTCTTTGAATTCCCAGTCAGAAACTGGCACTATATGGCAGTAGCAAGAAATGAGGGTATTTGTATTCCCAATATACTCTTTGAATTCCCAGTCAGACAATGGCACTGTATACCAGTAGTAAAAATTGTGGGTGCACGTAACCCCAATATATTCTTTGAATTCCCAGTCAGACACTGGCACTATATGGCAGTAGCAAGAAATGAGGGTATTTGTATTCCCAATATATTCTTTGAATTCCCAGTCAGACAATGGCACTGTATACCAGTAGTAAAAATTGTGGGTGCACGTAACCCCAATATATTCTTTGAATTACCAGTCAGAAACTGGCACTATATGGCAGTAGCAAGAAATGAGGGTATTTGTATTCCCAATATATTCTTTGAATTCCCAGTCAGACAATGGCACTGTATACCAGTAGTAAAAATTGTGGGTGTATATAGCCCCAATTCTATTGCTAGGGGACTTGCAGGGTATTTCTGGGGTGAAGGTGGGGGGGCACACCGTTGGAACGGGTATCGGGGTATATATCGGGTATACGGGAATACACTGACAGTGTATTCCATTCAGGATCCTGGGAAAGCTGGGTTGCGGCGATTGAGCCCGTCAGTGCCACGTTACACTGACAAGCTTCTCCCTGGAATTTAGCTCTTACAAGAGCTGTTGGTTGTCTTCTCCTTCCTATCCTAGCCTGTCCCTGCCTACCCAGAATCTAAGCCCTAGCTAGCTGGACGGAAACCTCCGTCCTCGGTGAATTGCAAGCTCAGAATGACGCGAAGCTGGGCGTCGCTGTTCTTTTAAATTAGAGGTCACATGTTTTCGGCAGCCAATGGGTTTTGCCTACTTTTTTCAACGTCACCGGTGTCGTAGTTCCTGTCCCACCTACCCAGCGCTGTTATTGGAGCAAAAAAGGCGCCAGGGAAGGTGGGAGGGGAATCGAGTAATGGCGCACTTTACCACACGGTGTTCGATTCGATTCGAACATGCCGAACAGCCTAATATCCGATCGAACATGAGTTCGATAGAACACTGTTCGCTCATCTCTAATCACAGAACTAAAGGAAGAGTTATCAGGCCTGAAACTACAGGCACAAGAGATAAGATCTAAGGAAGAGGGGGAGGAAAACACAACAGACTCTGATCAAGGTATCAACAAGCCAGAAATACCTCAAACATCACAAGAAAGCCCAGAACTGCCCATCACCCCAGACATAGAGCCAGAGAGAACCCAAACAACGAGAACCTCAAACCCAGATATAGTCCTGATCATAGACTCCAATGGCAAGTACATTAATACAAGAAAGCTCTTCCCACGGCAAAGAGTCAAGAAAATCCACAGCCCAACCATTGAAAAAGCCAATACCGTCATTTGCAAGCCTTTCTTCACTACCCCGAAACACATTGTCATACACACAGGCACAGAAGATCTCTCTGACCAGCCCCAACAGACAGCGGGCCAACTGGTCCAACTAGCAGAGAAAGCAAAGCAACAGTTCCCAGACAGTAGTATCATCCTGTCATCTCTGCTCCCACAAGAAGACATCTCTGAAGCTACCATCATGGGGATCAACAAAGAGCTGGCGACCAGAATCAGACAAACATCAGGCATCACCCTGGCACAACACCCCTCCATAGATAAGCGTCACCTATATGATGACAAACACCTCAATAAACATGGCGTCAGCCTCCTAGCGAAGGAATTCAAAGACTTAGTGCTCAACAGAGCCCCCGGGCCTAGACAACAAACAAGACAAAGAACCATGGAAATAATACCCGACAACTGCCAATATCCAAGACAGAACCCCCCAAAGATGCCACCTATCAAGAAAAAGCCAACCAGAGCAACCCAGAGCACCAACATAGAGACAATAAAGAGAATAGAGCATGCGGTCACTACAATGGCCACAACAGCAATGCACATAAACCAATACCTGGCCACACTGCAACCAACCAAGAACCCAGCCCGTCCTCTGCAGGACAGCTCATTACAAGGTTTACACACTGAAGATGAAATCACTAACTATCAGTAGTTGGAACATACAAGGGCTGAACGCCTCAGCCTTTGGATCTAAATCAAAAGATCCAGACTTCATAGACAGACTAAAAAACATAGACATTCAAATCCTCCTAGAGACATGGACCCGGGCAGATGACGAGTCCCTAACACCCATGGGCTACAAGGAACTCTCAGTGCCCGCCCAGAAAAATAAGACCACCAAACATGGCCGCCACTCAGGAGGCATACTAATATGGTACAAGGAGGAGCTCAAAGAACACGTAAAAGCTACCAAACGTGGAACTAATCACATATGGATAAAAATAAGCAGCTCCATCCTCAGCGGCCAGCAGGACATCTATCTCTGTGCAGTATATATGCCCCCACCAGGGTCCCCCTACCACGACCCCGACACTTACGAGGTCCTACAAAGGGAAGCTGTCCACTTCCAACCCAAAGGCAGAGTACTAATATGTGGAGACCTGAATGCAAGGACAGGCACAGAGTTAGACTACCTGCCTCCTGACGACAACCCACATACGCACGGTAGTGAGATCCACCACCCAGAACCCACACAGACAAGAAGAAACAGCCAAGACAGAATTGTCAACAAGAGTGGGAGACAACTGCTGAACATGTGCCGAAGCCTAGGACTGTACATAATAAACGGACGTACCACAGGCGATCCCAGAGGACGCTTCACACTAAACTCTCAAGTGGGCAACAGCGTGGTGGACTATGCCATTACAGACGCAGACCTGTCAGACATTGAAGACTTCACAATCGCACCTGACTCCCATCTATCAGACCACAACCAGATCCTACTATACATGAGAACCAGGAACAAAACACCCATACATGAGCCCCAACAGTCCGGCCTCTACAACCTACCAAGACATTTCAAATGGGCCAACCACCAGGCCATAGAATATAGCAACGCAACCAACCGACCCGAAATCAAGACACTGCTCACAAACTTCCATACAAACAACTATCAGCCAGACCAACAGGGAGTCACCAGAGCTGTGAAGGATCTCAAGTACATCCTACAGACCACAGCAGAACTAGCAGGCCTGAAACGAACCAAACCCATAAGACAAACCAACAAACAGTCCCACAAATGGTTCGACAGCGACTGCAAAGCACTACGCCATACCCTAAGAACAGCCTCCAACCAAAAACACAGGGACCCCAACAACAAGGAGGTGAGGGAAGCCTACAGCAATCTATGCAAGCAATACAAGGGCACCCTCAGAGAGAAGAAACAGAGATACCTCTCCCACAAAATTGAGCAACTAGAGGACTCCCTCCAGGACAGTTCATTCTGGGAGACCTGGCACCACATGGGCACAAAGCCCAAGAAAAACTCTCTCCACATCCAAAATGGCAATATCTGGCTCAACTACTTCAGAGGTCTCTACAAAAACATCCCAGAAGAAGAACTAACTCCAGAACAGCAACAGATAATCACCAAACTGAGGGACATGGAGAAAGTCATCAAAGACTTCCAGAACCCTCTGGACTCGCCAATCACCATAAAAGATATACAGGAAAGAATTGCCGTGCTGAAAGGCAAAAAGGCCAGTGGCCCTGACGGCATCCTACCAGAGATGATCAAATACAGCTCTCCAGCAATACACGCGGCACTGGCAAAGCTATTCACCCTCGTG
Source organism: Leptodactylus fuscus (assembly GCF_031893055.1). NCBI lineage: Eukaryota > Metazoa > Chordata > Amphibia > Anura > Leptodactylidae > Leptodactylus > Leptodactylus fuscus. The sequence continues at coordinate 356,803,115 of NC_134265.1, forward strand.
CTCAATGCTGGACACTTCCCCGAAGACTGGAACAAAGGGCTCATAACCCCCATCTACAAGAATGGGGACCAATATGACCCCAACAACTACAGAGGGATCTGCGTCAGCAGCACGCTAGGGAAACTGTTCAACAGCATCATCAATAACAGAATCCTCACCTTCCTCACACAACACGGGGTCCTCAGCAAGAGCCAAGCAGGGTTCATGCCAAACCACCGCACCACAGACCATATCTACACCCTGCACAGCCTCATCAAGACGCACGTCCACAACACCAGAAGAGGCAAGATATTCGCCTGCTTCGTGGACTTTAAGAAGGCGTTTGATTCAGTATGGCACCCAGGCCTACTTCTAAAACTCCTAGAGAGTGGAATAGGAGGAAGAACGTACGACGTCATCAAGAGCTCCTACACCGGAAACCAGTGCAGTGTGAAGGTGAATGGGAAAAGGACCGCATACTTCCAACAGGCCCGAGGGGTCAGACAAGGCTGTAGCCTGAGCCCAACGCTCTTCAACATCTATATCAATGAACTGGCTACAGCCCTGGAGGCCTCACCAACCCCAGGCCTCACCCTGAACAATCGAGAGGTGAAGTTCCTGCTATACGCCGATGACCTCCTACTCCTGGCCCCCACCGAGAAAGACCTCCAAGAAAGCCTGTCAGTGCTGGAAAAATTCAGCACCATATGGGCCCTACCCATCAACCAGAAGAAGACCAAAGTCATGGTATTCCAGAAGAAGGGCCACAATAAAGCCTCCACCACCTCACAATTCACACTGAACGGCTCCACACTGGAGAAAACCAACAGCTACACCTACCTGGGGCTGGAGCTCAGCCAATCAGGAAGCTTCAAAGCAGCAATAGAAACCCTGAAAGCAAAAGCCTGCAGAACCTTCTACGCCATCAGAAGACAACTGTACCACCTCAAACCACCGGTGAGGGTCTGGATGAAGATATTTGACGCTGTCATCTCCCCGATCCTTCTCTATGGCAGTGAGGTTTGGGGCCCAGCCACCTACCCAGACCAGTCAAGGTGGGATTCCAGCCCAACAGAGAACTTCCACCTGGAGTTCTGCAAATACCTGCTACATGTCCATCGCAACACCACCAACATAGCCTGCAGGGCAGAGCTAGGCAGACTCCCCCTATGGCTCACCATACAGAAGAGGGCGCTAGCTTTCCAGGCACACATCCAGGGGAGCAAGCCTGACTCCTACCACCACCAAGCATGGCTAAGCCACCTGAGCAAACCAGACATTCAACAACCAAACAGCAGCCAACCACCAAACCAAAAACTCCAACAGATGATAACCAAGGCCGAAATAAAGGCGACCACAGAGGCAAACAGAGAGCGGTACATTGAAGAATGGAGAAACAAAATAAATAACTCCAAGAAACTCACCGTGTACCAATCCCTACAAAGGGACTACACCATGGCCACCTACCTGGAGAGAATACGCCACCCCAAGCACAGACAGACCCTGAGCCGGTACAGACTGAGCGCCCACAACCTAGAGATAGAGACGGGGCGATACAGGCAGACGTACAAGCCACGGGAGAAGAGACTGTGCCAGCACTGTGACCAGGGGGTCCTAGAAGACGAGACCCACTTCCTGCTACACTGCACCAAATACTCAGCTGTGAGGGCCGTCTACTACCAAAGACTCTCTGCCCACATCCCAGACTTCAGATCTGCAGACGAGAAGAGGAAACTCTACATCCTACTGGGAGAAGAAGAGGCCACTGTGGAGATCGCTGCCCAATACGTGTCCAGCAGTCACCAACGAAGAGGAAGATGAGACTCCATGGACTATTATAACCGAACCCCCCCCCATACCCACCACCCACCCACCACCCACCCAACCCAACTCCCCCACCCACCCACCCACTTTACTAGCTTTGGCAATGCCAAATACCTATTCGGACGTGCCAATAAAGCATTTTTGATTTGATTTGATTTGAGTAATGTGACGGTGTCTCCATACTGTTCCCCATGCAGTGTATATAGGAAGTGTCAAGGAGAGTAGGTAACAGAGATATCCATTGTGTATATTACTCCCTGGACACAGTTTCCCTTAGTAACCCTCATTTACAGATTTACAGGAAAATTTCAGAGGCTGATTTTATACAAAAGTGAATAAAATAACCTAATAAAGAACATTCCAAAAATACTTACATTTACTTCCCCTACACGGTTATAAATATGTTGATAAGACAGTTACACATGAGAGATATTCACTTCTATCATGGCTGAGATCAGAATACGCACATGTCTGAGGTGACCCGAGGTGAGCGGAGATACCGATACAGCCAAACAGACTGATATCTCTGTACACCCCATAGAAGTAAATAGGAGTAACAGAAGCCGCACAGAACAACAAGCCACATTGTTATAGAAACTTCCAAGTTAGGTACACAGGATCTCAGTATATAGAAGTCTATAGAAGTCACAGATTAGTGAAGAAGTGCCTATAGACCACATAGACAGATGGGTATTCTAATCTCAGGCATAAAAGGCTAAGAAGGAAATAACAGTTAAGTAAACCCAACATGAACTTCTGTGCCAACATTCAAAACATTAGTCTGTGACCCAGTGGTGAACTTAGCCTTCCTGCTGCCTGAGGCGGACGATCAAAAGACGACCCCCCCCCCCCGACTGAATACCGGGGGGGGGGCATCTCTTGATCGTCTGCCTCAGACAGTGGGGGTTGTGGGTACCATTACCGTGAATACAATGCAGTAATATGTTGTGCAGTAATACTTACAGGAGGACGTCTTCCCACATTTCCCGTCACTTCCCTTTGTGGCTCCTGTAAGCAGCACTTTTCTCTCCACATTTTTTGTGTGGAAACCACATGGACCCCAGTATTAACTATGGGGCCTGTGGGTTTCCTGAAGGTTGCTGCTTTTTAATGCGTATAGGTTTCTGTTTGGGGGGTCCCCAAGCAGACTCCACGAACGGAAACCTAAACGCAGATGGGAATCAGGCCTAAGCCTCACATTATATAATAGTACGTATAATGGTAGACATGTATGGAAGCAAACACAGAGAGATAGATAGATAGATAGATAGATAGATAGATAGATAGATAGATAGATAGATAGACATTCATATTCTGTATATACTTACACATATACACATCCATTCACACACATACATTCATATACCACATATACACACACACATACACAGAGTATATAAAACACATAATGTACACAAATATAAACATCTATACATATTTTACACAAGAATATATACTCACATTTGGGTGACTTGCTGGGTGCCCAGGACATGGGAGAAGGCTCATCTGCAGCTCTGTTTGGCAGTGGTAAAGCAGCTAATCGCAGAGGATATCTCCCATCACACTCCGATGCTGAGGGGGAGGGGTGGCACAGGAAGCTGCTCAGAGCGGGAAACTTTTACAAGCAACAAGCAGTGATCTGCAGCCCCTGCATGTACCAATGATTTATCTGCTGTTGAGCTAGTCCTGAGTATCACAGCACCAGAACTGGCCACATCCACTTGCTTTCCTTGTCTGGATCACACTGCAGCATGTGACCAGTTCTAGTGCTGTGATATGGTACAGGAGAAGCGGCGAGGTAACAGAACTCATCAGAAGGCAGAGAAGACGGCTGTGACCGGTCAGGAGTACCGCAGAGGTTTAAACTAGCACGGAGAGGGCTGCTCGGTTAGTTTTCGGGGCAGCCCTCTCCTGTGCTAGTTTAGAAAAAAAAAAATCAAATTGACTTGGCTGCCGCCGCCTCCAAAGTGCCGTCGCTTCACCTCGCCTCATTAAAGGTGCGGCCCTGCTGTGACCTGGAGACGGCACATTGAAACTATTGTATCTAGAAATATTGGACTTTTCTGTGTCCTATCCTTATCATGCAGCACCAGAGCCTCAGGTATAGAGAGAAGTGAATAAGTGGAAACTCCCCAGGTCAGTGGCCAAAAGTCCTATTGTGGAATCACATTAACAGCAAGAGAGAGGATGAAATGCAGATCAGATCCCATTGTATTATTTCATGAGAATAATAATTGTCTGCCAAAGTTATAGAATGTTCTCAGTCTTTCCTTTTTGCCCCTGGATTTATATATGATGATTCCTACTTACCCTGTACACACTCGATTAGGAAAAATGCCTCCATTGTCCCACTGTGTCACCCAGGAATGTACAGTGAAGATCCCTCCTAGAATGATATCTCCTGGCTGAGAATATGCATTCTCAAAAACATATCCCTTTATCATCATATCACATTGACCTGCAGAGTTCTGCATCTTAGAAGTGCAGAAAGTCACATAAAGAGCCAATAACAATAAGAACATGCTGAGTAGAAGAGAAAAGCTGATGCTTGTACAGAATGTCCTCAGATGTCCCAGCAGATGTATCAGCAGCAGCAGCAGCAGCACAGAATGTGAGGGATCCTTCAGCTGTGCTGCAGAGGTTGTAGCAGGGAGAGGTTTATATAACCACATACAATGGAGTTTATACTAAAATAACTAAAATGATCACTGGCAGAAAACACATCAGAAAAGTCACAACCACCGGGGAGCAGCCGGCAACGAAACAGGAACAGTAGACTTTAGAGATGTAATAAATCTATATCTGTCTCACATCAAAAGCAAAAAAAAAAAAAAAACAATTCTGAATCTTTAGAATTTATGAAACTTTCTGACAAAATACTTTATGCAGGGACATTTGTGTAGGAAACATCTCTGGCATCATGTCAATGTCCTGGCAGGTAAACTATGGGGCCACCAACTACATGTTAATATTAGGCTTAGTTCACATGGGGGGCAGTAGGGCAGATTTTGGCACAGAGAGTGGGGAGCCGCCTGCCACGACTATCATGGCTCCCGACAGTCGCAGCTTCCCCCTCTGGAATAGGCTCAAATGAATGGGCTGAATACGGAGATTGCCGCCGTGAGGTAGACGCCGAGGCTCAACGAGCTGCAGAAGCCGCCTGAAAAAAGGGCAGCTTTTTTTTTTTTTTCTACATAGACCACCATTGTGAGGGGGCGGATTAGGACGTGGATTAAGCGCCATAATCCACCACCTCTATGCCCATGTGAACTAGCACTTATTTTACCAGGAGCACATTGTCCATATTTTATGTTTTATGTTACTTTTCTGAAAACTTCTCATCTACTCCCCCAGTGCCCTCTATCCACATCAGTCCTCTCTCCTTCCATCACCCATGTACAGCTCTCTTACGCTTTACACTTTCCTAGACCACCGTAGCCCTTCTTTCTCCTGTCTCTTTCACAGTAACTTTGTGCTCCGGAGCACTAGGTCAGTAGGTAACAAACTTGGTCAAAATTGGTCATGAATTATTTCATACAAATCTTCCAACCTGCTGGCCCTTACAGATACCTGGATCTAACACTCGGATACAGCTTCCCCTCCTGTTCTGTCCTATGAGTTATATATTTACCTGACACCCTCAGACCTTAGTATAGGGTGGATAGAGGAGTAGTCATAATTCTATCCCCACAGTTCACTTTCCATATTATCTCCCCTGTACCTGCAGCTCACTGCCCCCTCATCCGGAGGTTTACACCATCAGACTCTTCCTCTAATTCGGCCTGTACCTTCCTGTTACTTACTGTCCCCGGTTTACTCTGACACTTTCTGAATAATTTTTCTTCCTGAATTCTCTTTTGGTGTCACTTTTTTCTATCCTGAGATTTTCCTGCTCTCATTATGGTTAACTTTAATTCATTTTTTTTTTTGTTTCATTTTTTTCCATATGACTTTGTAAACCAGAAAGTAACAGTATAATAATGTAACATAGGAAGAAGCATGAAATGAACATTAATATAATATCATTAACATAACATACTGTATATACTAACATGAGACAGATATTGCAGGATGTGGAACATACCTAGGTCACATGGCAATATAATCTGTTGTAATTCTAAGGAGACCTGGAGTTCCACCAATCATCATGAAACTTTAGATCGGTTAGACAGTCAATAGTCTCTAGAGGCAGCCATCAGAGGGTCATATCTTGATGAATTTTTGAGGGCATTTATGGTTATAATATAGAACAGTTGCAACCACATAAATCAGTGGGATCAGTGGCAGCTTTCTGTCCTGCTTGGAGCAGCTTTAAAAAAGCTAAGTATAAAGCGAGTGTGAGCTTGCGAGTGTGGTTTGTTCCTAAGTGTGGTTTGGTCTAAGTATAACTTAAGATTAAGTGACTAGATTCATGGACTTTACAAGGAAAACCCTTTCACTCTTTATTTAAATTTGTTTGTTTTGCTGTAGTAATCCCCATCAGATAAGATGAGCTCCATACTTACCAATGCTGTCCAGTGTGCATCTTACAACATGTATGCTCTGCTTGAGCAGCTGCTTGAGGGGGCATACTGTTGTGAAAGATGCAAGCACATTGCACATTTGGAAGCCCAGATCATGGATCTATATGGGCAAATTGAAACACCTTATATCCATCGATAACTTGAAAAGGAGTTTGTTGCTCACAGAGCAGCAACTCATTGGGGCAAGTGCAGAGGAGGATGGTAGCATGGAGGTGCAGGAACTTGAAGTAGCTAGCTGGGTGACAGTTAGAAATCAGTGGGGTAGAGGGAAGAGTGCCAGGGAGGTTAGTCCTGAATTGGCACACCCCAACAACTTTGCTGATGAGGGGGATGTTAGTACTTATTATTATTATTATTATTATTATTATTATTATTATTATTATTATTATTATTATTATTTATATAGCACCATTAATTCCATGGTGCTTTACATATGGGGGTTACATACAATACACAGAATATATAGGTAGATATAATACTAACAGTGATCAACTGGCACAGTGGGGTAGAGGGCCCTGCCCGCGAGGGCTTACAATCTATGAGGGAAGGGGGGTAGAGACAGAAGGAGATGGGGAGACTGTACAGATGGCGGTGCGGTGATAGTGTTATTGGAGGTTGTAGGCCTTCCTCAATAGGTGAGTCTTCAGGGCCTTCTTGAATCCTGTGATTGTGGGGGTCAGTCTTATGTGTCATGGTAAGGAGTTCCAGAGTATGGGGGATGCACAAGAGAAATCTTGGAGATGGTTGTGTGAGGAGCCGATGAGAGCAGAGCGGAGCAGGAGGTCATTGGAGGATCTGAGGTTACGTGTGGGCAGGTAGCGGGAGATTAGTTCAGAGATATATGGAGGGGACAGGTTGTGGATGGCTTTGTATATTAGCGTTAGTAGCTTGAACTCAATTTGCTGGGCTAAAGGTAGCCAGTGGAGGGAATGGCAGAGGGGAGCAGCCGATGAAGATCGGGGGGTGAGGTGGATTAAGCGAGCAGCACAGTGTAAGGTGGACTGGAGGGGGGCGAGGGTGTTTGCTGGGAGTCCATGAAGAAGGGTGTTGCAGTAGTCTAGGTGGGAGATTATGAGGGCCTGGATGAGCATCTTGGTAGTTTCCTGGGTGAGGAAGGGGCGAACTCGGTGGATGTTCTTGAGCTGGAGGCGGCAGGAGGTGTTGAGGGCTTGAATATGTGGCTTGAAGGATAGGTCAGAGTCCAAGGTTACCCCAAGGCATCGGGCCTGTGGGACAGGGGTAATTGTGGTTCCATTAACTTTGATAGATGGGTCAGATGGAGGGGCCATACAGGATGGGATGAAGATGATAAACTCTTTTTTCTCCATGTTGAGTTTGAGAAAGCGGGAGGAGAGGAAGGAGGCTACGGCCGCTAAACAATCTGGAATTCTGGCCAGCAGGGAGGTAATGTCTGGTCCAGAGATGTAGATTTGGGTGTCATCGGCATAGCAGTGGTACTGAAAGCCATGAGATTCTATGAGTTGGCCCAGGCCAAGCGTGTAGATGGAGAACAGGAGGGGTCCTAGGACGGAGCCCTGGGGGACAGCTACAGAGAGAGGGCGTGGTGAGGAGGTGGTGTGCGAGTGGGAGACGCTGAATGTGCGGTCGGTGAGGTATGAGGAGATCCAGGAATGGGCCAGGTGTGAGATACCAAGGGATGAGAGAATTTCTAACAGGAGGGAGTGGTCAACTGTGTCAAAGACAGAGGAGAGGTCGAGGAGGAGGACAGAGTAATGGCGCTTGGCTTTGGCGGTTAGCAGGTCATTAGTGACTTTTGTTAGGGCAGTTTCAGTGGAGTGCCGGGTTCTCCACAGTTTGGGGATGTTCCAAAGCGACTCAGGTGCAGAGAGTCTCCTCGTCAAGGAGGCTTAAGAAGCCAGCTTCAGCAGCAACACTTTGGTAGAGTTTGGCTGGAGAGCTGACAGAGAGGTCATATTTTTGGGAACTGCGACCTGAATGATTCTACTGGCTTTTTTGGATTTCTGTTATTCTAGGTGAGGTAACCTATTCTATGTTTAGTTAGAGCCTAGCCGGGCAGGTATTCATTTTTATATTGTTTCCTTTTGTTGCTACACTATTTTTTTTTATTATTAACACACACTGTGAACTGGTCTCTGTCTAGTTCAGAAGTCCTGACTAGACTAACTTTTTTGTTTGTAGCGGCTGCTCTGAGCTTCACAGGCCTCTGTGCTTTAACAGAGCACACCTGGTTGGTGTAGTGGGCTGGAAGTGACGATAACTGTCAGCTCTTGTTCACACAAGGGTATTCCTGCAGTTCAGAGCCCAATAGGGATCCACAGGGTTGTTTTTTTTTTTGTTAGTTTTTTTAGTAACCCTGCTGACCATAACAATATCCTGCAGATAGAATACAAGCACATACACTATCATTCAAAAGTTTAGGGACACTTAGAAATGTCCTTATTTGTATTGAGGCTCATTTCCAGCAACCAACACTCCAGTGGTCTAATGGTACATTCTGTTTGCTGACTGTGTAAGAAGGTTAATGGATGTTTAGAGAACCCTTGCAAATCCTTGTATAAGTATGTTAGCACAACTGAGAAACATTTTGCTGGTTAGAGAAGCCATAAAACTGACCTTCCTTTGAGTTAGTTGAGAATCTGGAGCATTACATTTATTGGTTTGATTAAACTCTCAAAATGGCCAGAAAAAGAGAACTTTCATGTGAAACTCGACAGTCTATTTTGTTCTTAGAAATGAAGGCTATTTCATGCAAGAAATTGCCAAGAAACTGAAGATTTCCTACAACGGTGTGTACTACTCCCATCAGAGGACAGCACAAACAGGCTCTAACCAGAGTAGAAAGAGAAGTGCAAGGCCCCGCTGCACAACTGATCCACAAAACAAGTACATTACAGTCTCTAGTTTGAGAAATCGACGTCACAAAACGTCAGTGTCAACGTCTACAGTGAAGAGGCGACTCCGGGTTGCTGGCCTTCAGGGCAGAGTGGCAAAGAAAAAGCCATATCTGAGACTGGCTAATAAAAGGAAAAGATTAATCTGGGGAAAAGAACACAGACATTGGACAGAGGAAGATTGGAAAAAAGTGTTATGGACAGACAAATCAAAGCTTGAGGTGTTTGGATTACATAGAAGAACATTTGTGAGACGCAGAACAACTGAAAAGATTCTGGAAGAGCCTGGTGCCATCTTTCAAGCATGGTGGAGGTAATGGGATAGTCTGGGGTTGCTTTGGTGCTGGTAAAGTGAGAGATTTGTATAGGGTTAAAGGGATTGTGAATAAGGAAGGCTATCACTCCATTTTGCAATGCCATGCCATACTCTGTGGACAGTGCTTGATTGGAGCAAATTTCATCCTACAACAGATCAATGACCCAAAGAACACCTCCAAATTATGCAAGAACTTAAGAAAATTGGGGAAGAAGCAGGTAGCTGGTATTCTATCTGTAATGAAGTGACTAGTGCAGTCACCAGATCTCAAGCCCATTGAGCTGTTGTGGGAGCAGCTTGACTGTATGGTACGCAAAAAGTGCTCATCAAGTCAGTCCAACTTGTGTTCATATCTGACTGACTATCTGATCCACTTTATCTAACCATGCAGCAGCCGGTGGTGTTGAAGGCCTTAGCCAGTGAAGAAGGATGATTGGTTTGGCAGCTTCCTAGAGATGAGTTGTCAGATCTGTCTTAGATAGGGAAAACCTAGGTTGCAGGACAGTGAGGATGATCATCACCAGAGTCAACATATGGATGTGGCTTCATCCCAAGAATGTGATGACATCCAGGGTTGATACAATGACTCAGCACAGTTAATTACTACCCAGTCAAATGCAATGAGGCCTGCAAATCTGATTAAAAATACACTGCAAGTTGCAATAGCAATGTAAACTTGGTAGCCGCTGTATTATAAATATTTCAACTAATTTATCATTATGGTCACATTTTTTATTAAAGAAATCTAAAACATTCTTATAAGAGGCGCCATGCACTAATTGGTATAGAAAGAAGAGTGAGTACGCACCATGAACAGCGCTTTTCAAGGATTGTAATTGCCTATTTTGACAGATATATCTCTGACAATTCCTTTTCATAAATTGAATAAAGCTCCGAGGCTAGATCTCAAAAGTTGATGAAAATCCATAAGAGCCAAAGAATATAGCCTCCTCATCATACAGTATTAACACCCAGTGTGAACCCCGTTTACGGTAATCATCCATATTGACAATGTAGCAGCAGGCCACTGGAGCACAGGATCATCGGGAAGAAAGTCACACGGAAATAGCCGGGTGAATATGCGGGTCATATACGGGTCAGCTTTAGCGAGAACTGTAATTTGTAGGTTATTCATTTTTCAAACCTGCAGCATTGTATATTTAAAAGTCACACACTATCTCTCTTCGGTTGTTAATTTCCACAGTAAGCTATCATATTCACTGTGTGGGGTGTTGGCACTGCAAAGCGTACCTCGGCTCTAAGATTCCCATCTTAATGAGTGAAAAATGGCCCCCTGCTTCTTGATCGGGTGACAAATCAAATGCAAACAATGTATAGCAGTTCATAAATTCATCTCGGTCTATGGCTCACCCACTATCACTTCTCTGCTTGCCCTGAAATATGGAGAAGGGCTGCATACTCCTTGACCACAGACTCAGTTTCAAAATCCAGTTGTAACGGCCTTGGGGGAATTTGCTTCCCGGCCAGGTAAAGTGATGCTTAATTCACATTAAGGGGCAATCACAGAGTAAAGTGGTGCTGATTCGATAACTCGTGGCAGAATCAGCACTGATACAAAGCCTCCCATTGATTTCAATGTGTTCCGTGCGTTAAACGGAACCCATTGAAGTCAATGGGAGTCTTTTTACCAGCACTGACTATGCAGCGAGTTATCGTGGCAGAATCAGCGCCACTTGTGAATGACTCCATTGTGAATGTCTTCTTATAGTGGTGGAATCATAGCGGATTACGGCTATATGACCAACTAAAGAGTTCCTTTTCAACTAAACCTATTATTACGGTTTTAGGCACATTGCCCAGGAACACATTTTCCTGGTTCGTAAGACGTGTTCCCGCCAGAATACTATAAACATTGAGACAGGCTCTATCAATGGCATATTTCATGGTGGCTGAACGGCGTGACTGTGGCCTATTCTGACAGCTGGAGATACCTGTACCCTTTTTACATACAGGGTCGCTTGTAAGATTTGTACATTAAACTGCTCAGTATCTGCAGAGATCAGACAAAAAACATCTTTATTTCTGGTCAGTTTAATTTTCAGGTCCAGTCCGTTCAGTACAAGTTTCGGCTGATTAAATATATAATCAAAAATTTGTCCTAAAAGCTGTACAGGCCTCGCCCTAGCCCTCTTACTAAATACCAAATTGTTAGCGTCGTGAGCTCTCTCATGATGGTGGCCGGCTGTGTATTTATAGAACAGGCCCGACGTAAACTGCGACAACCGCGCTTGCCGGCTGTAATTTAAAGCAGTCTCTATGTATGCTCTATAACTGCACAAATTATCTGAGCGTGCAATAAGTCTGACTAAACTTCATAACTTCTTTGGAAGGATCAATTAATGAAATAGTGGGATGGATCTGCAGTGCAAAATACAAATGGATAAAACAACCAATCAAAACACCATCAAATCCATAGCAAACAACATAAATAGCACACCAAAATTGGATATTGTTGGATTTTGTATTTTATTGTATCATTGTGTACTTTTGTGTATATTTATTGTTCACACTTGGAATATTCTCACTTTATGCATCCTAATTGGTATGCTATTTATGTTGTTTGCTATGGATTTGATCCTTCCAAATAAGTTATGATGCTTTGTATTACTTTGTATTCATTCTCCTATACACACCTTTCTGATGGGAACTTCCGTTCGTTGACTTCGTGTGACCCGCTTGTGGTTTGTGATCACCTGTGATGTTGTCTGTGCATGTGCGCATGCGCAGATCGGCTCGCTCTACGCCATCATGGAAGCTGAGCACTCCAGACATCATTCCTGCTTATACCGGAGGTATAAAGGTAGTAACTTTAGTTAACTATGTGGAATAACACCACCCCCGGAAGAAGGCATCGCGCCGAGACGCGCATTGGGGTAGGGTTTCTCTGGTCCTGGTCCCTGACTGCACGCTGACTATGGGTATGTGTTATTCCTGCTGTTTAACTGGCCTTATTTCGGTCTCTAAATACACATTGGGAGCTTGTTGCTCGTTGTGACCTTTTTCATGTTACTATATCAGCATTACTATTTTTCATGCAGTCTTTACTTTAGTATGGGCTTGATATACTGTATTTAAGAGGCTGGTTCTGCACCCTCCTATCACTTCTATTATGCTGCTTTGCTCTTTCTCACGAACATGTTAGTAGATGCTTACACTTTATTTGGGCACACCTGCCCTCTTTCATTATGAGTGTATAAGCTCTTACTGGCAGCAAGTTACTTATTGTAGCTATATACTGTATGGTATTGACCCTGCCATTGACCTGTTTTCTTAGCCTTTGCATTTAATTGTACCGCATGGCTTACCTCACATACCCTGTTACTCATCTATTTGGGACCTGTGCTAGGGTAGACCTTTGCTTGTCTGTTGGTAGCTATCCTCCTTGATTTTAACATTGTATTAATAAAGTTATTTTCTTATCTATTCTGAATAATCCTTCTAGTTTTTTCAGTTTTCTAGTTTTGTCCTCAGTTCTGGTTATAGGAATACATTGTGTACAATGTGACCCATACAGAGTGAACTCGGTATGTTAGGGCTAGTTCACATGGGGGCAAGGAGGCAGATTTTGACAGTGGATTTCGCCTCAACATCTGCCTCCATACAATGGTGGTCTATGGCGACCACTAGCATTCTCTTTTCCGCTAGTGGCATGTTGCATGGTGCATATTCCATGGCTCTCTGAGCTGCGGCTTCCATCTGGCGGCAGCAACCTCCGGCGTCGGCCCATTCATTTGAGCCGACTCCGGAGGGGAAGCCGCGACCGCGATGGTCGTGGCAGGTGAGTTTTGACCGGTGCCAAAATCCGCCCCACCGCCCCCTGTGTGAACAAGCCCTTATGATGATTTTGATGTTCCTTTGATGTCATGTTTGTTATTTACATAATAATATAATTCAGAGGCGGCTCATAAGACACGCCTCGGCATGCCTCTACCATAATAATAGGCAGGTGCATACTCTTAATACGTGATGTGATGTGTGTTCCCACGGAGTAACGCGCTCCACATTCAGACACATATACTGTACACGTGTCAGAGTGGGAGCGCTCAAAACAGATCCCATTCACTTCAATGTGTGCCGGCTTATATGCGCTACACATTGAAATTAATGGGTTAAAAAGCCTCCCATTGATTTCAATGTTTAGCGCCTGTAAGCCGGCACACATTGAAGTGAATGGGATTTGTTTTGAGCGCTCACACTCTGACACGTGTATATGTGTCTGAATGCGCGGGGCATACACCCCAATGTAATATAGCCAGCGTTGCTTGATGTAGCTAAAAAGGAGAAGGTTAGTGTATTTTAAATAACCATCATATAATAGAATATAATGGTAGTTTTGATTTGGGGTGAGAAATTAAACTTGATTATATGACATGCTCAAACTGACACCACTCTCCAAAGACAATCACATTCTTGAGCCTTGCTATGTCTGTGTGGAGGGCGGTTAGTGTGAGAGGACATCACATTCTTTACTCTTTATTATGTAAGCGCAATGGAGAATGTGGGGTGTGTGAGAGGAGACTTGTCCAGACATGTCCGTGACTTCTGCTAGGGGAGGATGGGGGTGCTGGAGGGGGTTATGGGAGGGTTGAAGGAGAGCGGGGGACCTGTCATAACACAAAGGACAGTTCTGGGAGGAGATCCCTCAGGAGACCATCCGCAACCTCATCAGGAGCTGCCCAGTCATTGTAGGGAGGTCATACAGGCACCTGGAGGCCACACACACTACTCAGCCTCATTTTGACATGTTTTAAGGACATTACATCAAATTTGGATCAGCCTGTAGTGTGTTTTTCCACTTTAGTTTTGGGGGTGACTTCAAATCCAGGCTTCAATTGGTTAATTCATTTGATTTCCATTGATGATTTTCTTGTGATTTTGTTGTCATCACTTTCAACTTTGTACATAACAAAATATTCAATGGGAGGGACCACACGGTGGCTCAGTGGTTAGCACTGCAGCCTTGCAGCGCTGGAGTCCTGGTGTTCAAATCCCGCCAAGAGCATAAAACCATCTGCAAGGAGTTTGTATGTTCTCCCTGTGTTTGCATGGATTTCCATCCCATATTCCAAAAAAAAACCCATAATGATAGGGAAAAATGTACATGTGAGCTCTATGTGGGGCTCACAATCTACATAAAAAAAAAATATATATTCAATGGGAATATTTAATTCATTCAGATAATGTTTTTTTATAGTCAGGGTTTGAGGTTGCTAGGTGGGGTGGCATAGACACACAAGTCCAGATTTTTAGTCCAAAAAGGTAGAGTTTTATTTTTACTCCACAAGAAGCTGTGCACCAAAAAAAAACAAACAAAAAAAAACAATACAAAATAAATCCCTGCCCAGCTAGGCTCTATCTACACACATAAATAGGTTACCTCACCTATAATAGCAGATTCGATAGCAAAATTGAATGGTACAAGACACAGCTCCCACAGTGTGACCTTCCAGCTGGCCCTGCAGCCCTGCTCTGTCCAAAGTATTGCTGTTGGAGCTGATCTTTTAAACCTCACTGATGAGGACAATCCACAGCAGCTGACACGCTGCAGAAACATCCACAATGTGTGGACTGGAGGGGTGTGGAATGACAGGTCCCACTGCCAAACCTACCTGTCATTCCTAAAAAATCCAGGCCAATACTGAGCATGTAACAAAATGCCCAGCAGACAAAAAGACTTTCTCTCATCTTGCCACCTGAGCAGTCCAGGTGAGATGTACACCCCCTCCATTGTTTTGCCGGCCATCGGCTTGCAATATATAATATATATATATATATGTTGTCTACACCTAATATATTAAATGTACTTTGTGTGTGAATCTGAGATTGAACATGAGTTTTAGTTTTAAATATGTGTGTAATGCATTTTTTTCAAAATTTTTTAATTGTGCTTGTTACAAAGTTGCATGAAGGTGGATGTGGCTATCAATGACCCATTGAGACATTTGTAATGTTCAGGTTGTCTACTTTCAAAAAATATATAGGGTTTAGGAGTTACATTTTACAGGATGATACTTTTTTAACATTTCCAGCTTCAAAACAGATTTTTGTTCCTTCCAGTTCTGCTGATTTTCTGAAGACTCGTGCATGCGGGTGTAGGCCATAGTGATATGTATGAACTCTGCACATGTTGAAGTCTTATTTTTAGAAGGTTTGGTGCATATAATTTGTTTGGTTTCCACTTTTAGCAACTAATATACATTTATTTGCATGTTTAAAATAAAACATTCACTTTAAATCAAATTGCATGAAGGTGCCGGTTCGTATACAGTACTAAGTGGCATTGAGACAATGCTGCAGGTGTCTACTTTAATAAAATATATAGGTATGGGGGGGGGGGTTGGATGATTTTTAATGTTGCAATTTAGCTTTGATTTATCCATCTCCAAACTGTTAAAATTGCTCCGGCTACTGGAGGTGCACCCCTGGCAGTGAAAGGATTGAATCTGTAATTCTTTTGTTCTTATATATTTTTTATCACTCTGTCTATCTCTCCTATTTTATATGGTATTCCCTTGTGATAGTGACTTTTCTGATTTTATGATTTTTTTCACTAGTGCACAGAATAGTCAGTATATTAGTTATTTTAGTATAAACTCCATTGTATGTGGTTATATAAACCTCTCCCTGCTCCAACCTCTGCAGCACAGCTGAAGGATCCCTCACGTTCTGTGCTGCTGCTGCTGCTGCTGCTGATACATCTGCTGGACACACAAGGGTCTTCTGTCTTCTATTGAACATGTTAGCATTGTTTTTGGCTCTTTGTATTACTTTCTGTATTTCTGTGACTCAGGATCCTGCAGCTCAATGTGATCTGAGGATGAAGAATTATACCATAGAGTACAAATATTCTAAGGAAGGAGATATCATTCTAGGAGGGATCTTCACTGTACATTCCTGGGTGACCCGATGGCACGAAAATGGAAGACTTGTATACAAGTCAATGTGTGTAGGGTAAGTAGGAATCCTCATATATAAAACCAAGAGCTACAAGAAAAGACTAAAAACATTCCCATTTGTAGTGGACAGTTCTCCTGTTACAGATCTGCCCTCTCAGGAGATAACACTATGAAGGCCGAGTCTGATCTGTATTACACCCTGTATTGTCTCATATGTTGTGCTACAATAATCCGTGTTAGCCAGAAAGTAGTCATGGCAAATATTCTGTGTCATAAAAGATCAAATAAAAATATCACAGAACACACAAGTGGAGGATCTTATAGAAAGGTTTAATCATTTGGTGTATCTTATGTGTGTCTTAAGAAATACAGAAAGATTTTAACTAGATTAACCCTACAATGACAGGACAACATTATTTTATTCAAACTACTTTTTAATTCTACTGTATATCAAATTGTTAGGGGATTGCTTAGATGACAATTCCCCAGTAGCTGCTGGAGAACCCTGGAGGAAGGGGCACAAGAGACAGTGAGCCCTAAGCTGAAGCCCCCCACTCTCCCTTCCTCTTGCCGGTCCTTTCCTATGTAATAGGCGGCAACTTGGAGACGATCCCTTCCTATATATGTGACACACAAAATGCAGACAAGACAAACAACAACAAAGGGAGGTCAGCTAGCCAGGGGTCAGTAACAATTGAGCAATGCAGGGCCAAATCGAAGTGCAAAAGAATAGTCAATAGGAAAAGCCAAGGTCAGGATTAAGAATACAAGTAATATAACATCAAGAGAAAGCCAGCAAGCATGAGGCAATAACAGACACCAGTGTGAATGTGAGCCAAGTCTAAATAGATCCAGTTATGTAAAAAGGAGGGGGATTATTTGACACTTTTGACCATCAACTGCTCCTCACTAGAGATGAGCGTGTCGCCGTGGTGTCTTCCGGCTCTGAATTCACTCTGCCAGGCATTGGGCCTGGGCAGAGCCGACTGCGCATGCCCGCAATACAAGCAGGCATGCGCAGTCGGCTCTGCCCAGTCTTTCTGCTGTCTGTTAGGATCGGGTCTCGCAGGTATCCATCCCGGCGCACAGCGCCACCTGTGGGGCAGTCCGACTCCCGCCCTCGGCCTCCTGCAGTGAGGCGACTGGAGTCTAAGTCCAGTTTTCCCCCTACTGAGCGTGCTTGGACTGTAAGGATTGGAGTCAGGGTCAGGCAGTGCAAAGTGACACAGCTGGGAAAGCAACACTGTGCAACTAATGACAAAAGGGGTCGCAGGCCCTGCGGCTATAACTATGCTGTAATATCTGAGATGAGGCAGACCAATGCACTTCCTAATTGAAGTGCGCCTACCACGGCTCCTAACCTTCTATCCGGCGGCTAGGATAAGGGGAGAGGAGGCCCTGAAAGTCCTAGGGACTGGAGTCACGGGGGTCACAACTAAACAGAAAGCACAGTGTAACTGCAGTGCAAAACAAAAGACTAAACAGCATGGAACCAGGGAGGACCACAAGTCCCAGCAAGACACAGAAGAGAAGGCAAGGTCAGACGAGCAAGAGGTCAAGCCAGGAGATATAATAAAAGGTACCAAATCAAAAGACAAGGGATAGTCCAAAATACAAGCCGGGTCTAAAAACCAAGAAACATATGGAATACAAACAGACAGGGAATCAGACTGAGCAGGGGGACCAGGAAACACAAAGTGAATGGCTGGCAAGGATCCATGCCTGGGTGGGGATTAAATAGCAGCAGAAAACACACCTGATGGCTAATGACATGGAGACTGAAGGCAAGGAAAATATTAACCCTTAATGACCTAAGCACACCCAATAGAACTCTTAACACGTCTCCCAGGGAGACGTCGCGCAGCAAGGAGACAGCGGCGACTCCGTATCCTGACATGGACATTTTGGAGCCGCTCAGAGGCGAAGTCCCATTTCGGCCATACTGAGCATGACTGGTGAGGTCATGGCCACCGCCCCTGCTGGGCAGGGACTTCCCTTTATATAGTGTGAGCTGACACCCGCCGGGTGCTCACACTTTCATTGGGAATTCGTTAATGACAGGAGTTCAGGGCTGGGATCCAGTAGTCAGGCAGGTTGCCAGATTAGGCCTCTGTACCAGTAAATCCTGAACTGTCAGCCCTACACCAAGGTTAGGAGCAGTAGACTCTGTTCCAGCCTGTGACGCTGTTAGGATGGGTTCCGCAGGTGGCGCTGTGCGCCTGAAGGCAAACCTGCGGGCCAACCCAACTCTCGCCCTCGTCATCGGATGGTAAGGCGACTGGAGTATAAGTCCAGGTCTTTCCATACTGAGCATGCTCAGTCGCTCAGAAGTTAAGTCCCATTGTGGCCCTACTGAGCATGACCGATGAGGTCATGGCCACCGCCCCTGATGGCCGGGGACTTCCATTTATAAGGTGTGAGGCGACGCCCGCCCGGTGCTCACACTTTCACCAAAAAGCACTTGAGACAGGTAGTTAGGACAATAGCTCCAGGTTGTTCCAGTAGCAAGGCAGGGTGCTAGGCTGGGCCTCTGTGTGGGGTTACCTTAGCTGCCAACTGGCACTGTGAGTAGAGACCTGTAAGTCCTGAACTGGCAGCCCTACACTACAGTTCGGTGCAGTGGACTCTGTACCAGAGGTGGGGCTTCCAGCAGGCTTGGTCATAGCTAGTCTGTCTGTAACTATCTACTAGTGTTGTAGCTCCAAACTGTGTGGAGCCATTTGTGTTGCAGACAGGGGTGGCGTTTAACCCCTGACAGCCTTCGCTGCAGCCACTCACACGGAAGCTGCACAAAACCATTTACCCAGTGTTCACACCGGAGCTGCAATACTGTTACCCAGTGAAGTCAACTGGTACAAACACTTTACTACACCCTGTTCAGACATACTGCTGCCTGGTACTGGCACATGGCCACCCATCTGGGCCTGTGGACCTCCCTGCAGTGTCCTGCAGTCAGGCGGTTCTATAGTTGGGGAAAAAAAAAACATTTTTTTATTTTTACACACAGAACTGTAACAGGCGCTGACAGCAGGTTTGGGCTCTTAGTTAGCCAATTTGAACTGTCTATTCCCTTTGTACTCCTAGCTGTTGCAGAAGCATGTTTTGTTGCTGACCTGGGGTTAGGGTAAACCCTTGTCAGCCTTGCTGTGTCAGCTGTATACATGTGCTCCTTTCCAGTGAGGTTAACTGGCAAGGTTTGGTTTGCACCCTGTTCACTGCCAGTGCAATTTAATTGGTAGTGCGCTGTTCAGACATACAGCTACCCATCTGGGCCTGTGGACCTCACTGCAGTATCTTGCAGACTAGCAGTTCTGTCGTTTAAAATATTATTTTTATATATTTACACAGAACCGTAACACTGTCTCAAATATCATATATAAATCAAAATAAATCTCTCTAAGACTGAACTACTACTGTTTCCTCCATCTCTACAATACTAGTCTAGGGAGGCTGGGTGCAGGGCGCTCTGAAGAGGACAGAGGACCCCGCTTCCCTAGACTAGTATTGTAGAGATGCAGGGAGTAGGCGGAGCTTAGTGCAGCTGGAGAGTGTGGACGGGGAGACGTGAGTGCATCACTCATGTCTCCCCTCCCAGTACCTGCCCACACTCTCCTAAGCCCAGCCTTCTCCATAATACTAGTCTCGGGAGGCGGGGGCAGGGCGCTCTGAAGACATGTGGACAGAGGACCGGACCAAGAAGAGGAGCTGGGAGCTGCAGCTATGCAGGTAAGTGGACAACGGTGGTGGGGGGGTAATCACTACACAGCGTGGGGTCCAACAATTTTTGGACTACATGCTGTGTAGTGAATAGGATCGTTTTTAAAATCCAATCTCCGAATGATCGTAAATTGGATTTTAAAAACGATCCTGAAATGTCAAGATCGGCTCAACCCTAAGTGCTGGCCGATGTAGCAGTGTCCAATGTAGCATCGGTAGAGCTGAGTGTGTAGCAGGTTCAGCTCTGCTTAGTTTTGGCATAGGAATGCATTGACCAGCGTTGATTGGCCAAATGCCGTACTTCTGTATGGCATTCGGCCAATCAACGCTGGTCAATGAATTCCTATGGGAAAATGTCAACTCGCGCATATCGCAAGCTGATAGGAATCCCGACGAGATGGAGCCCCAAAGAGCTGTGTGAGTAACATTCCCCCCTAAATAAAGGTAATCCCTATCTAACCCTGCCTGTGCATCTGTCCCTGTCTCACAGTCACATAGTTCACAGTCCCAAATTAGTTGAATGTTAAATCCACCATTCATCTAAATTGGAGGTCACCTGAATTAGCCAGCCAATTACTTTTTCCAATTTTTTTTCACTGCCTCCGTTGTCATAGTTCCTGTTCCACCTCTCTGCGCTATTATTGGTGCAAAAAACACGCCAGGGAAGGTGGGAGGGGAATCAAATATTTACTGCATTTGCCTCGTGGTATTCGATTGTAATCGAATACCTCGAACGGCCTGATATTTGATTGCATATGTATTCGATTGAACAGTGTTCACTCATCTCTAATTGGTACTAATGCTAGTACTATTACTACTACTACTGGTAATATTGGTACTAATGCTGGCACTATTACTACTGCTACTGGTAATATTGGTACTAATTAGAGATGAGCGAACAGTAACATATTCAATGTTTGTTATTCGTTACGAATAGCATCTCAATATTCAACTATTCGAACGAATATCGAACCCCATTATAGTCTATGGGGAAAAATGCTTCGTTTCAGGAGATCCCACCATTCGACTCAGGAGGGTCACCAAGTCCACTATGACAACTCAGCAAATGATGCCAACACCTCTGCAATGCAACTGGGACAGCAGGGGAAGCATGTCTGGGGGCATCTAACACACCAAAGTCCCTGTATTACCCCACTATCACAGCCTAACAACTACACACTTTCCACACTCAAAAAAAACCTCTATCAAAGTGGGAAAATACCTGGAAACCTTCTTTACTCTCCAAATGGATGGACACAAACCCCAATTTAAGCTCAACAAACATTAACAAGCACCCCTTTAAATCACGTTCCCCATGACAACCATAGATGGAATAGGCAATGGGAAATCCTTCAGTCCTCACCCTGAACTGTCATTGTGGATGTGTGTGTGTGTGTGATGTGGTGAGACCTTCCAAAATTCACTTTTAACCACTTCAGTACCGGGCCAGTTTGTGGTCCAGGACCAGACACATTTTAGGTTTATTTTGTATGTGCGGTTTTGAGGTCTGTAACATTTTTCTCGTATGTCTTAGTCAACTAGTTTTTGCGTCTTTTTTCGGGGACACATAGGGCTTTATTCTTATGTTATTTTTATTTTCAAATGTGTTTTAATTTTTTTTATATCCAGGAAAATATAAACAAAATAGGAGGGAAATTGTGTCTGGTTTTCAATTTATATATATATTTTTTTTTATTTAATAACACAAAATGTCACTGAAAAACTTTATAATATAGTTTTTCCTCTCCGTTACGGTAATTTTTATTTTGTATGGTGTCGTCGGGGGTGGGGCTATAACCTTTAATAATGGTGTTTTGTTAGCGTATTATTTATTTATTTTTTATTATTATTTTATTTACATTTTTTTAAAACTTTTTTATTATATTTTTATTTTATTTTTTTCCCAGATTGTGTCCCCATAAGGTGATAAGAGACCTTTGGGGACATCTGATCACTTTTTTTTTTTGTACTTGAGGCTGATTTCTCCTATAACTGAGGCTGCTACATTTAATCTCAGTTACAGGAGGAATACAGACTCCTGCACACTGTATACACAGTATGCAGAGCTGATCTGAGTCCTGTAGGACCCAGCAGCTCTGGCAGGATACTGCTCCCGGCAGATCACGTGTCTGCCGGGTCAGAGGGCAGCTGATTTATGGCTGCGTCCATAGCTGTGTATACAGCGCTCATTGAGCGCTGTATACATAGCGATCGAGATAGCAGAGCAGGTAATAAACCTTCCCTGTTATCTCTCTGGGAGCTCCGGCTGAAGTTACAGCCGGCTCCTAGTGAAAGCAGCTGAGCGATCTTGTGCAGCTGCTGTGTTCTGACTTGGACGTACAGGTGTGTTCTGACTTGGACGTACAGGTACGTCCTGGCAGAACTAGACAACCACTATCTGGACGTATATAGTCTATGGGCGGTCCGGAAGTGGTTAAGGCCCTTAACATGAGCCCTTTCAGATTAAGTTACAGGCCCTTAAACTGAGCTACCAGCAGAGATTGAGGCCCTTCAGGTGACTTCAGCCTTCTACCTGCAGAGTTTTAGGCCCTTTAACTTAGTTCAACCTTGCACCAGCAGAGATTTGTTGGCCCTTTGGGTGAGTTGAGCCTTTAAAAAGCAGTGCTTTTGGACCTTGGAGTGAGTGGAGCCTTTAAAAAGCAGTGTTTTATGCCCTTTTGGTTACTAGAGCCATACAGCAACAGTGTTTCATTTTTTGGCCCTTGGGGTGACTCCTAAAAAATTAGATTTCAGGCAATTGGAGTGATCCCTAATACATGAATTTTCAGGCCCTTGGGGGGAGTCCTAATACATTAATTTTCAGGCACTTGGGGGGAGCCCTAAAAAATCATGTTGCAGGCCCTTGGGCTGGAGCCCTAAAAAATTGAGTTGCAATCTGGGGGGTGGAGATAATGGAAATATATATATATATATATATATATATATATATATATATATATATATATATTGTATTAGAAAAAAAAAAATCACATGCAGAATTAGGGGCTGGGGTTACAGGAGGAGGAAGAGTAAATTGTTTGCTGACTGAATCTCTCCAGTACCTTGGCTCTGGAGTGGATACCCAGCTGGTTATCCATGTCCTCACCCATGTCCCCTACTGCTGCTGGCAGCCCCTCTCCAGTACCTGGACTGTGGAGTGGATATACAGCTGGGTATCCACATCCTATCCCACGTCCCCTGCTCATGATGATGGACATTCGTGGCATCCCCTCTACAGTAGCTGGACTGTGGGCTAGACACACAGTTGGGTATGCACGTCCACGTCCTCTGCTGCTACTGACGAGAGGCAATGCTGGCAGCCCCTCTCCAGTACCTGGACTGTGGAGTGGATATACAGCTGGGTATCCACATCCTAGCCCACGTCCCTTGCTCATGATGATGGACATTCGTGGCATCCCCTCTACAGTAGCTGGACTGTGGGCTAGACACCCAGCTGGGTATGCACGTCCTTGTCCTCGCCCACATCCTCTGCTGCTATGCTGCATGATTTTCTAGCTAGCTAGCAATCATTT
Source organism: Leptodactylus fuscus (assembly GCF_031893055.1). NCBI lineage: Eukaryota > Metazoa > Chordata > Amphibia > Anura > Leptodactylidae > Leptodactylus > Leptodactylus fuscus. The sequence continues at coordinate 356,826,797 of NC_134265.1, forward strand.
AGCTCTGAGCTGTTATTATTGACAATTCCTACATAAACAAAGCACAGTATCGCACTGACAGTCTGACACCACACTCTCCCTATCACTCCAAAACTGAGATGACATGAATAGGGCGGCGGCCGTTCTTATGAATTGGGAGGTCACATGTTTTCGGCAGCCAATGGATTTTTTTGATTTTTTTCACTGCCTCCGTTGTTGTAGTTCCTGTCCCACCTCCCCTCCACAGTTATTGATGCAAAAAACGCGCCAGGGAAGGTGGGAGGGGACACAAATTTTTACTGCGTATGCGTCCTTGTATTCAATTGTGAATGAATACATTGAATGCCATGATATACAGTACCTATTCGATCGAACTGCGTTCGCTCATCTCTAGTACTAATGATGTCACTATTACTACTACTAATGGTAATATTGGTACTAATGCTGGTACTATTACTTCTGCTACTGGTAATGTTGGTACTAATGCTGACACTATTACTACTACTGCTAGTTATATTGGTACAACTTTTGGCGCTATTACTACTGCTTTTGGACCTATTGATAATAACACTGGCTCCAATACTACTACTGCTGGTACCTCTGCTGGTACTGTTACTACTACTGCTGATATTATTGATACTAGGACTGTTTCTGATAAGACTACTTCTGATAAATCCACTGGCACTGCTGCTACTACTGGAGCTACTGATAATAGAACTGGTACTAATAATACTTTGGCTGTTACTATTGACATAAAGTAACTAAAGTCTTGTAGGCCTGGTGCAAAATGTTGTCCGGGGCTCCCTACCCCCTCCCCACAGCAAACTCTTGATAGTGATCTTATAGGTTCTGTAGCAGTATCTCAGATACTTGAAAAGAATACAGCTTTTTAGTACCTACAACTGCAGTTATAAAGAATACAGTGAGTAGCGCCACTTGAAAAGTCGGACATCTTTACAAGCAGACAGTGAAGGAAGGGCACGGAGTGCAAAAGAACGCACCCGATCGCCATTTAAATGAATGACAAGTGCCATGGACACAGCTAGTGTCCGCTCCTAATGTCCGTGCGAGATTTTGAACGGACACTAGGAGCGGACACTACCTGTCGGACACTGACGGTAGTGTGAACGCCCCCTAAGGTAGACAAACTCCAGAAACCTTCTTCTAAATACAAATTTTTGAACTATAGGTTTTGCCATGGAGTTTACCGAAATTTTACCAAACATTTTCCGAATTCTGCAACATATAGTGTAGTCAGATTACATACAGGCAGGACTAGGGTTTGTGGACTCAGCATAATTCTGGGTCTCAAAGGTTATAATAAACAGTATCCCATAATATACCACAAATGTCTAAGATTGAATATCCTTGAAGATAACCTTTTACCACCCCATCAACTCTTTGCATCCTTCAATAGCTGTTGTCCCACTGATTTGGCACATTTGGAATTTTTCTCTGCAGTCCACTGGCCCTGAACAATTGGTGCTGTTAGATCCAGCACACAATATACTCAGGCTCTGTATTGTCAGTTGAGCTGTTCTGAGTAGGATTGAGCGATCGGGATCACAAAAGATCGGATTCCGATCGGCGATCGAGTAAATTTCACAATCGCAATCAGAATTTCCGATCCCGATCATTTTAGACAGGATCGAGGTCGGAGGTGATTTCCCACAATGCTTTGCAACCCTAGTCCTGAGCTATCTGATCCAGCCAAGGACCACCCCTCTGACAGTAGACATCCTAATTACCATAGAAACTAACAACACCAACTGCTTAGAAACCAAGTGGAATCCAGAAAGTTTTCCAAGTACAAATGGAATCAGTGGAATAAGAGTTGGAGTTAGTGGAGATGGTTCAATGTCCTCTGCACAATCGGTCCATGTCTAGTTAAAAACCTTCCCGGTGTTATTTTGCAGTATCCACCCGAGAGAATATTTACATCTGGCGGCTTTTCGTTTTGCTATTGATGAAATTAATAATCGCTCAGATCTTCTGCCCAATATCACTCTGGGATATCATATATATGACTCTTGTGGAGATGTGAATATAGTTATAAAAGATGTTCTGCAGATTCTGTCCGGACACACAGTAACAGCTCCAAACTACTCATGTATGGAGAATGACGCAGTGGTCGGATTTATTGGAGATTTCCGCTCTGTCACGACTCTCCCCATGGCCCGGCTGTTAAGTGTATACGGATATACACAGGTGAGAACACAATATTGTGGGTCCCACATAGTTTTTATATGTGTAAGTAATTATTATTACAATAATCTACGAGTATAATAGCTTAGAATATAATTGGACTGTCCACAATGACTTGTAGGGAGATCATCGACATTGTATCACCATTTTGGCAAATCCAAGCATTAGTCTCTTTTTGTAGTCAGCCTGGAAAGCTATGAATTAATATGCAGATTTTTGCTTCCTGTATTTTCTTAGTAAAGTTTTTCTGCTAGCATAAAAAGGAGTCCATTGAAGTCAATGGGAGGTTTTTTTGAGGCTTTTTTTCAGCGCTGAAATTCCACACCAAATTCCTCACCATTTTCCTCCATGTGAATGCACACTTAGAGGGCAGGAATTGGTTGCCATAACAGTCAGGAGTCTATTCAAAACTCCCAGGCATGTCATTACTCTAGTTTTATTATAAGCAGTCATAGGCAGAATGTAACAGAAGTCAATTGATTTTGCAATTACATTTACAATTTTACATTAGTACTGCAGTGTATTGTATGAGCAGTTAGACCCCCTAAGGTTCAAATCCTTAAAGGGTCTGAAAATAAAAGTAAAAAAAAAAAAAGCATGGCTCTTGGAATGTGAGGAGGAAAAACAGATATGCAAAAGAGAAGTAGTTTGGTCTGTTTTTGGCAAGAGTTAATATTTTTTGATTGAGTACATTACAGACCAAAAGATTGGACACACTTTCTCATTCAAAGAGTTTTCTGTATTTTCATGACTATGACAATTGTAGGTTCACACTGAAGGCATCAAAACTAGAGATGAGCGAACAGTGTTCTATCGAACACATGTTCGATTGGATATCACGCTGTTCGCCATGTTCAAATCAAATCGAGCACCGCGTGGTAAAGTGCGCGAAAACTCGATTCCCCTCCCACCTTCCCTGGCACTTTTTTTGCTCCAATAACAGCGCAGGGTAGGTGGGACAGGAACTACGACAACGGAGGCAGTGAAAAAAATACTAAAAACCCATTGGCTGCCGAAAACATGTGACCTCTGATTTAGAAGAACAGCGCCGCCCAGCTTCGCATCATTCTGAACTTACACTTGGTCACAGACGGAGGTCTGCCACTATAGAGTTAGGAATTAGATTCTGGTAGGCAGGGATAGGATTGGAAGGAGAAGAAGAAAACCAACAGCTCTTTTAAGAGCTAAATTCCAGGGAGAAGCTTGTCAGGGTCTATCACAGGCTCAATCTGCGCAACCCAGCTTTCCACAGTGTTGAGGATCCTGAATGGAATACACTGAAAGTGTATTCCCATATACCCTATATACCCCTGATCCACGTTTCAACAGTGTGCCCCCCCCACCTCCACCCCAGAAACTAACTTGAATACACTGTAATTCCCCTAACAATAGAAATGGGGCTATATACACCCTCAATTCTTGCTATTGGCATATAGTGCCAGGGTCTGACTGGGAATTAAAAGAATATATTGGGGCCTTCATACACCCTCAATTCTTGCTATTGGCATATAGTGCCATTTTTGTGAGTGTTAATTCCCCAAATACATTGGGGCCTGCATCCCCCCCTTAATTTGTTGATATTCGCATAAACACCCAGGTTCTGAGTGTTAATCCCACCAAATAAATTGGGGCCTACATACACCCTCAATTTATTGGTATTGGCATATACACCCAGGTTCTGAGTGTTTTTAAGCAAGGAAAGCATATTAAAATGTGCAAGGCTCCCGGAAAGGGACGTGGACGAAGCCGTGGGAGAGGTCGGGGGAATGCTTCTGGGGAGCAAGTTAGCGGTGAATTCACATGGAGTCCCGTGCCTACTCCTGTGGGGCAGCAAGCATTGTGCCGCTCCACAGTGCCAGGGTTACTTGCCACATTAACTAGGCTGCATGGTACAAACCTTAGTAGGCCCGAGAACCAGGAACAGGTCTTGTAATGGCTGTCGGATAACGCTTACAGCACATTGTCCACCAGCCAGTCAGCCTCTACCTCCTCTCCTCCTCCTACCCAACAGTCTTGTCCTCCTTCCTCCCAAAATTCCCAATCTTCCCAGAACAATAACCCCAACTTTCCCTGCCAGCTCCCCGGAGCTGTTCTCCGCTCCTTTCACTGTCCCTCAACCTGCCCCTCCATTTCACGATTCCACGGAGCTAACAGACGAGTATCTGTGTCCAGATGCTCAAACACTGGAGCCTCCTCCATCTCCTGTCGATTTGGTGGCGGATGACCAGCAACCCACCCTCATCGACGACGATGAGACGCAGTTGCCGTCAGGGCAGCCAGTTGACGTTGTGCAGGAGGAGGAGGTGAGACAGGAGTTGGAAGAGGAGGTGGTGGATGACGAGGACACTGACCCGACCTGGACAGGGGGGATGTCAAGCAGGGAAAGTAGTGTGGATGTTGAGGCAGGTGCAGCACCAAAAAGGGTAGCTAGAGGCAGAGGTCAGCAGCTTAGGCGAAGCCAGGCCACACCCGGAATCTCCCAAGATGTTCCAGTTTGTACCCAGCCCAGAAAAACTCCCACCTCGAGGGCACGTTTCTCGAAGGTGTGGAGTTTTTTCAAGGAATGCGCCGAGGACAGATATAGTGTTGTCTACACAATTTGCCTCTCGAAATTGAGTAGGGGCTCTGAGAAGAGCAACCTGTCCACCACTTCAATGCGCCGTCATTTGGAATCCAAGCACTGGAATCAGTGGCAGACTGCAACGGCAGGACAAACGTCGCCCGCCGTTCACGCCACTGCCTCTGCCACTGCTCACAGTGCTGGCAATGCAGTCCAGACGACGAGCCAGGGCACCGCATCATCTGGCTCCGCCACTTTGTTGACTTCTCCCTCATCCTCCCCTGTTCCTGTCTTACCTCCTTCTCCTGCACCATCTCATGCACCATCAGGCGCTTCTTTCAAACAACCGACCATCTCTCAGACATTGGAGCGGTGGCAGAAATACACCGCTAACCACCCACACGCGCAAGCCTTGAACGCCAACATCGCTAAACTGCTGGCCCAGGAGATGTTGGTGTTCCGGCTTGTTGAAACTCCAGCCTTCCTGGACCTGATGGCAACTGCGGCACCTCACTATGCCGTCCCTAGCCGTCACTACTTCTCCCGGTGTGCCGTCCCCGCCTTGCACCAGCACGTGTCACTCAACATCAGGCGGGCCCTTAGTTCCGCACTTTGTACAAAGGTCCACTTGACCACCGACGCGTGCACAAGTGCATGCGGACAGGTATGCTACATTTCACTGACGGCACACTGGGTGAATGTAGTTGAGGCTGGGACTGCTTCCCAAACTGGCCCGGTGTACCTCGTCTCCCCGCCTAACATTCCTGGCAGGGACACGGGAAGAACACCCTCCTCCTCCTCCTCCGTCTCCACTGCCTCCTCCTCCGCTGTTAGATTGACCCCAGCTACGAGTTGGAAACAGTTGCAGCACTGGCGTTGGTAGATGTCAGCAGGCCGTGCTGAAGTTAATCAGCTTGGGGGACAGACAGCACACTGCCTCCGAGGTGAGGGATGCCCTCCTCGATGAGACGGCAATATGGTTTGAGCCGCTGCACCTGGCCCAGGCATGGTCGTTTGTGATAATGGCCGGAACCTGGTAGCAGCTCTGGAGCTTGCCGGACTCCAACATGTTCCATGCCCGGCCCACGTCTTCAACCTAGTGGTGCAACGTTTCCTAAAGATCTACCCAAAAGTTCCGGAGCTACTGGTGAAAGTGCGGCACATGTGTGCCCACTTTCGCAAGTCGACAGTAGCCGCTGCTAGCTTAAAATCACTCCAGCAACGCCTGCATGTGCCACAAGAAGGGCTTTTGTGTGACGTCCCCACACACTGGAACTCAACTTATCAGATGTTGAGTAGAGTGGTTGAGCAGCAGAGACCTTTGATGGAATACCAGCTACAAGACCCTAGGGTGCCACAAAGTCAGCTGCCTCAGTTTCTCATCCATGAGTGGCCATGGATGAGAGACCTTTGTGATATACTAAGGGTGTTTGAGGAGTCCACAAGGAGGGTGAGCTCTGAGGATGCGATGGTGAGCCTTACAATCCCGCTCTTGTGTGTTCTGAGAGAATCCCTCATTGACATCAGGGATAACTCAGATCACACAGAGGAGTCAGGGATAGCATCCGATCCGTCACAGCTGGAGAGTAGGTCCACACATCTGTCCGGTTTATCGCGTTTAATGGAGGAAGAGGAGGAGGAGGAGGATGAATGTCAGATGATGTGATGGTGATACAGGAGGCTACCGGGCAACTTCGAATCGTCCCATTTTTGCAGCGCGGATGGGTAGAAAGGGAGGATGAGGAGGAAATGGAGATTGAACTTTCCGGTGAGGCCAGAGGAGTCATGCCAACTAACACTGTGGCACACATGGCTGAGTTCGTGTTGGGGTGCTTTACAACTGACAAGCGTATTGTCAAAATCATGGAGGACAACCAGTACTGGATCTTTGCTATCCTTGACCCCCGGTATAAAAACAACATCTCATCTTTTATTCCGGTAGAGGGGAGGGCCAATCGCATCAATGCTTGCCACAAGCAATTGGTGCAGAATATGATGGAGATGTTTCCAGCATGTGACGTTGGCGGCAGGGAGGGCAGTTCCTCCAGTAGGCGACCAAGTGCTCACCGGTCCACACAAACAAGGGGCAGACTGTCTGGGACACCTTGATGGCAACCCCTCGCCAAAGTACCGCCACTGAGGGTCCTAGTGTCACCAGGCGTGAGAAGTATAGGCGCATGCTGCGGGACTACCTTTCCGACCACAGCCCTGTCCTCTCCGATCCCTCTGCGCCCTACACGTATTGGGTGTCGAAGTTGGACCTGTGGCTTGAACTTGCCCTATATGCCTTGGAAGTGCTGTCCTGTCCTGCCGCCAGCATCCTATCTGAGAGGGTGTTCAGTGCAGCCGGTGGCATCATCACTGACAAGCGCACCCGCCTTGATAAAAATGAACCACCAATGGATAGAGCCTTCATTTTCGTGCCCACCTGTGTAAAGCACCCCAACATGAAACTCCATGTCTGTGCTCAACCTCTCCAATTCCTCTGCATCCTCATACTCATCCACCATAAGCGTTGCACAATTCTGCTCCTACTAGGCTCCCTCCACCCTGATTTCCCACAATTCTGCTGGTTAGAGGCTCCCTCCACCCTGATTTGCCTAAACTCTGCTGGTTAGAGGCTCCCTCCACCCTGATTTGCCTAAACTCTTCTGGTTAGAGGCTCCCTCCACCATGAATTTCCCAAAACTCTGCTGTTTGGAGGCTCCCTCCACCATGAATTTCCCCAAACTGGGCTGGTTAGAGGCTCCTTCCACCATGAATTTCCGCAAACTGGGCTGGTTAGAGGCTCCTTCCACCATGAATTTCCCCAAACTGGGCTGGTTAGAGGCTCCCTCCACCATGAATTTCCCCAAACTGGGCTGGTTAGAGGCTCCTTCCACCATGAATTTCCCCAAATTGTGCTGGTTAGAGGCTCCCTCCACCATGAATTTCCCCAAACTTGGCTGGTTAGAGGCTCCTTCCACCATGAATTTCCCCAAACTGGGATGGTTAGAGGCTCCTTTCACCATGAATTTCCCCAAACTGGGCTGGTTAGAGGCTCCTTCCACCATGAATTTCCCCAAACTGGGCTGGTTAGAGGCTCAATCCACCCTGATTTTCAAAAACAATGTTGGTGCCAACCTCAACTCACTACAAGGGCCAAATTCACTGCTGGTGACAGGCTCTCCTCACTCGAAGGGCCAAATACACGTTTCAAGGTGTTTTTCCACTGTCTGAGAGGTGGTATTGAGTGTGTAAAATGTGTAGTTGTTAGGCTGTGATGTTGGGGTAATAGAGGGTCTTTGGTGTGTTAGATGCCCCCAGACATGCTTCCCCTGCTGTCCCAGTTGCATTCCAGAGGTGCTGGCATCATTTCCTGGGGTGTCATAGTGGACTTGGTGACCCTCCAGACACGGATTTGGGTTTCCCCCTTAACGAGTATATGTTCCCCATAGACTATAATGGAAACCCGTTTGAACACTCGAACAGTGAGCGGCTGTTCGAATCGGATTTCGAACCTCGAACATTTTAGTGTTCGCTCATCTCTAATCAAAACTATGAATTAACACATGTGGAATTATATACTTAACAAAAAAGTGTGAAAAAAGTGTGACACAACTGAAAAATCTGTCTTATATTCTCGGTTCTTCAAAGTAGCCACCTTTTGCTTTGATTCCTGCTTTGCACACTCTTGGTATTCTTTTGAATGATAGATAGATAGATAGATAGATAGATAGATAGATAGATAGATAGATAGACAGATGAGAACAGTCAGCACTGTGAACAAGCAGAGGAAGAAAATATAATGACTGTTGGTTGTAGAGGTAATAGTGGCAGGGGAGTGTGTATCTCAGTTTGGATATCAGTGAAAAACCAGCGATTGATTGTTATGGATACCTGGAGTAAAGCTGTGTGACCTTGTGTAACAGTGTCATCTACAGCGCCCTACCCCTTTAAAGCTGACATACAGCAGTGAAACCTGGAGCAAAGCTCTGATGTGTGGTAATCTGAGCAGAGGCGCATATCTAAACCTACAGTATGTGGTGCTGTGTGCTGAGGCGTGTATCTAATCCTCCAGCCTGTGGTACTGTGTGCAGACGCACGTATCTAATCCTCTGGTGTGATACTGGGTGCTGACCTGTGTATCTAATCCTCTGATGCATGTCTGATCTCAGTTTGGATATCAGTTTTGGATTGTACATGGGGAGTGACCCTGTGTATTGTAGCTGAAATATGAGTGAAAGACTTACAGGTTTGTATTGGCTAATGGGGGGGTTAAGGTTTTAGTTAAGGTGTATCTCCAGAATGGTACGTCCAAGAGAGTTTAGGCCTCATCTAAAACCTTCCTGGATACCTGAAGTATCTGTTTGCCAAATTTGGTGAAGATCAGTTCAGTCGTTTGGTCGTGCATAAAGAACAGACAGACAGATAGAAATTCATTTTTATAATATAGAGAGATAGGACCTGGAAATCAGGACAGGGTGACAGAGTGATATCAGATGAAAAAGATGGTAACAGTAGTGATAGTTATGATTCCAACCAACATCCAAAAAGCCTTCCCCGGGGCATATCTAGTGGAACATCGCAGCAGTGGTGACCCCGGTGCAATCTTTTGTCTGGGGTCACCTACTCCATTCCTACAGCAAATTCTTGATAGTGATGGTTACGGGTAATACGGACATTAATCGACCTTTGTGTGGTTGGAGTCATCTGTGGGTCTCCTTGGCTTATGGGCCAGATGGAAGCTGCAATGTCAATACTGATGCCAAGGTCGGTTTGTAATTGCTTTTTGCTTATTTAACAATATAACATATACTTTGGTGTCGGCATACGCTCCGAACCAACACCAAAAGGCCTTTTTTAACAAACTTATGAGAATAGTTAAGAGGAAACGACAGGGCTGTGTATTACTAATCGGCTTCACGCCACTCTGACTTCACTCATACATTATGGCACCATGACATGTTGTTAGGATTGGGTCCCGCAGGCTTCCCGTTCAGCGCATAGCGCCACCTGCGTGCCAATCCGAACCTCGCCCTCGGCGTTGTGCAGTAAGATATCTGGAGTCTAAGTCCAGCTTTCGTCCCACTGAGCATGCTCAGACATTTTGGAGCCGCTCAGAGGCTAAGTGCCATTCTCTCCCTACTGAGCATGCTCAGACATTTTGGGTCCGCTCTGAGGCTAAGTCCCATTTTGGCCATACTGAGCATGATCGGTGACTAGCCTTTAAACAGTGTGAGCCGAATCCCAGGGGTGAACCATTTGTTTCTGCCGCCTGAAGCAGACGTCAGAAAGCCGCCCCCCCCCTTCCCCGTGGAGGGGGCGGAACCAAGCGGAAGGGGGCGGGACGGGCTGAGCTGAGGGGCGGTACCAAGCGAAAGGGGGTGGAGCCGAGCTGAGCGATCGTCTTTAGCATGCAGAGAGCAGGCACGGAGAGTTCCTGCTCTCTGCCTGAGCGTGAGGGGCGGCCGCTGGAGCAGCGCTGCTCCAGCGACCTCCCCAATCCACTGCTCAGTGACGGTGATCCTAAGCCAGTCCAGGACAGCTTGTCCTGAACTGGCTTAGGTCAGCATAAATGCCGCCCTCCCTGGAGCCCTGGCATAGCACCGCCTGAAGCGGTCGCTTCAGTTCGCCTCATGGGAGGTGCGGTACAGGAGCCGACCCCGCCCGGTGCTCACACTTTGCCTAATAATAAGTTGAGACAGGAGGTTAGGGCCAGGTTCCAATCAATTGTAGGAGCTGAGTAGGGATACAGCTAGTATTCCTTGGCTCTGCCCTTTGGAACCAGTCAACCTATTCCTAGTCCAACTGCTTTGTATCTCCTTGCAGGTATAAGAGTTTGTTGTGTGACTGACCAGGAGTGAAGTTAACCCCTGGCAGTCTTGTGTTTGCAGTAGAGTGAAGCACATGCTAAGGCCTGGTTATCCTGCTGTAAATAGCAGGGACTTCTGGCAAAGCTTTATTTGCTCAACTGCTATACATAGGCACGCTCTCCCAGTGACGTTAACTGGAGAGTCTGTTGCCGCCTGTTCACATTGGTGTTGCACAACATCACTGCCAGTGCAGTTCAACTGGTGGTGCATAATTCAGACACACGGCTGCCCATCTGGGCTTGTGGACCTCGCTGCAGTGCTGTGCAGCTTAGTGGTTCTGGCTGTGTTCATTATTATTTTTAGATATACACACAGAACCGTAACACATGTATGATATATGGCGTATTCATCATGTGTCTGAAAGAGACTATATGTATTTTTCTTCGGCACATAATAGCTACTCCCACATAGATCTCTTCCTTACTGACCAAGCTACCCTACCTTTGGTAATTAAATCAGAAATATTGCAAATCACATGGTCCGACCATGCAGCTATCACTCTTACCCTAGCAGAGAGATATGACGGGAGCAGGGACTATGTATGGAGATGTAGCGATGATCTCCTATCCAACCCCCACACTAAAAAGAAATTGGAGAGCGATCTTCCCTCGGCCTCTAATGCTGAGGAATTATTGATTCTTCACAGGAAACTGAGTGAATGTCTTTTGCATCAATACGAGAGAAATTTGCGTAGAACCAAAGCTATGTATTACTCCCAGTCTAATAAAGCAGGTAAAATACTGGCATCTCGCCTGAAACAGAAACATAGCAAATCTAGAATACCATTTCTATTGGATAAGACTGGATCTCATAAATTGTATGACCAGAAAGGGATTGCGAATAGATTTAAAACCTTTTATGAAGAGCTGTATAACCTAGCAAAGGACCCCTCGGTGACTGCCCCTACCCAAGACATAATTGAGTCTTTTCTTTGCTCTCCACCCACTTTAACATATGCACAGATGGAGGATCTCAATGCTCCGATAACCCCAACTGAATTGGCTACGGTACTTAAATCCTTACCCTCCCACAAATTTCCTGGTCCTGACGGCCTGGCTGATGAATACTATAAAACATTCTCCCCATTTCTGTATGGCCCTTTAACCCTGCTGTTCTGTTCGCATTTGTACACTTGTACTGTTCCCGGGTCAATATGACCCGACCTATTAATTCTTGATTTTTAGCTACTCTAATTGTTTTATTTGAATACTTTTTTCATTGAAATACTGTATGTGAACATGTTTGATCATAAACAAAAGAAAAATTTAAATTCAAACTTAATTGTTTTTTTTTTTCATAAAACGGTTACACAGGCTTTTTGCAATTATCTTCGATTGTTGACATTCTGCACACAAATAATAAAGAAGATTTACATTACTATTACTAGAACATGAAATTTAACTTTTTGAAAATTTTTTTATAAATCAACAAATGAAAAATCATAAAAACTTCAACCATTTTAGAAAGAAAAAAGAATAAACTGAACATGTTCATGCGTTTTTACACTGAGCACAATAATAAGACACGTGTCCTTTACACAGATATTTTGAACATCCAGCACATGTCAGATTAGTCTTATTGTCACAGGAAGATGGACAGAAGCTCCATCTCTTCCTTTTTTTGCTGGTAGCTGTGCTGGTGGAGGCCGTGGATGTGGAGTCTCTTTCTTGAGCATGCTGGACACTTTTTACAATGGCTGTTGCTCCCTCACTTCTGGGGGTCACTTTTCTGCTCTCAATATATTGCGTCACCAGGGATTTTCCCAATTCCTCAAGAAATAATCTTCTTTTATGCAGCTTATTCCGGTTCCAATCGGGGTCGATTTCTCTCCATAAGACAAATGCATTGTATGCAGAAACGTCCAGTATGTTATAAAATAAAATCATTGGCCACCGTTTGGTTTTGCGTTTGCATGTATAGGTTGATATTACTTGGTCTAAAGTATCAACTGCTCCCTTTGTGGCATTATAATCCAAAATAATGTCAGGCTTTCTGTCTTCTCTATCACTTACGGCATTGTCATGGTGCATTGTGCTCATGAGAATTACCTGTTTGGTTTTTTTTGGAACATAAGAAACAACAGTTGTATTTCCAGAAAAATAAAAAGTTGAACTGTACACCTCTCTGTCTCTTGCTAAGGATACCTTGCGGTAGTTCAGGTTTGTTTTTTCTTATAGTACCCAGCATGGTAAGTTGTTTTTTCTCCAACATCTGGCCTAGTTGATAGAATGTAAAAAAGTTGTCACGTGACATTTTGTCCTTTTAGTCCATGAGTCAAATCTAGAACAACACGCATACCCTGATTTTTTTCAGGTCTTTCATCAGGGGCTTTTCCTGTATACACTTGAACATTTAGAGCACATGAACTTCTGCTGTCGCAAAGTGTCCAGATCTTGATGCCATATTTTGCTGGCTTACTTGGTATATATTGTCTGAATGGGCACCTACCTCGAATGCCACCAGTTGCTCATCAACAGTTACATTTTCACTAGAGATCTAGAGTTCTATCGAACTCATGTTCGATCGGATATTAGGCTGTTCGGCATGTTCGAATCAAATCGAACACCGCGTGGTAAAGTGCGCCATTACTCGATTCCCCTCCCACCTTCCCTGGCGCCTTTTTTGCTCCAATAACAGCGCAGGGTAGGTGGGACAGGAACAACGGTGACGTTGAAAAAAGTAGGCAAAACCCATTGGCTGCCGAAAACATGTGACCTCTAATTTAAAAGAACAGCGACGCCCAGGTTCGCGTCATTCTGAGCTTGCAATTCACCGGGGACGGAGGTTTCCGTCCAGCTAGCTAGGGCTTAGATTCTGGGTAGGCAGGGACAGGCTAGGATAGGAAGGAGAAGACAACCAACAGCTCTTATAAGAGCTAAATTCCAGGGAGAAGCTTGTCAGTGTAACGTGACACTGACGGGCTCAATCGCCGCAACCCAGCTTTCCCAGGATCCTGAATGGAATACACTGACAGTGTATTCCCGTATACCCCATATATACACCCCAAATCCCCATTCCAACGGTGTGCCCCCCCCCACCTTCACCTCAGAAATACCCTGCAAGTCCCCTAGCAATAGGATTGGGGCTATATACACCCACAATTTTTGCTACTGGTATATAGTGCCAGTTTCTGACTGGTAATTCAAAGAATATATTGGGGTTACGTGCACCCACAATTTTTGCTACTGGTATATAGTGCCATTGTCTGACTGGGAATTCAAAGAATATATTGGGGTTACGTGCACCCACAATTTTTGCTACTGGTATATAGTGCCATTGTCTGACTGGGAATTCAAAGAATATATTGGGGTTACGTGCACCCACAATTTTTGCTACTGGTATATAGTGCCATTGTCTGACTGGGAATTCAAAGAATATATTGGGGTTACGTGCACCCACAATTTTTGCTACTGGTATATAGTGCCATTGTCTGACTGGGAATTCAAAGAATATATTGGGGTTACAAATACCCTCAGTTCTTGCTACTGCTACATAGTGTCAGTTTCTAACTGGGAATTCAAAATGCGCAAGGCTCCCGGAAAGGGACGTGGACGAGGCCGTGGGCGAGGTCGGGGGAATGGTTCTGGGGAGCAAGGTAGCAGTGAAGCCACAGGGCGTCCCGTGCCTACTCCTGTGGGGCAGCAAGCATTGCGCCACTCCACAGTGCCAGGGTTGCTTGCCACATTAACTAAACTGCAGGGTACAAACCTTAGTAGGCCCGAGAACCAGGAACAGGTCTTGCAATGGCTGTCGGAGAACGCTTACAGCACATTGTCCAGCAGCCAGTCAGACTCTGCCTCCTCTCCTCCTATTACCCAACAGTCTTGTCCTCCTTCCTCCCAAAATTCCCAAGCTTCACAGAACAATAACCCCAACTGTCCCTGCTCCCCAGAGCTGTTCTCCGCTCCTTTCATTGTCCCTCAACCTGCCCCTCCACGTCACGATTCCACGAACCTAACAGAGGAGCATCTGTGTCCAGATGCTCAAACACTAGAGTCTCCTTCATCTCCGTTAGATTTGGTGGTGATTGACCAGCAACCCACCCTCATCGACGATGATGTGACGCAGTTGTCGTCAGGGCATCCAGTGGACATGCGCATTGTGCGGGAGGAGGAGATGAGACAGGAGTTGGAAGAGGAAGTGGTGGATGATGAGGACACTGACCCGACCTGGACAGGGGGGATGTCAAGCGGGGAAAGTAGTTTGGATGTTGAGGCAGGTGCAGCACCAAAAAGGGTAGCTAGAGGCAGAGGCAGAGGTCAGCAGCTTAGGCGAAGCCAGGCCACACCCGGAATCTCCCAAGATGTTCCAGTTCGTACCCAGCCCCGAAAAACTCCCACCTCGAGGGCACGTTTCTCGAAGGTGTGGAGTTTTTTCAAGGAATGCGCCGAGGACAGATATAATGTTGTCTGCACAATTTGCCTCTCGAAATTGATTAGGGGCTCTGAGAAGAGCAACCTGTCCACCACTTCAATGCGCCGTCATTTGGAATCCAAGCACTGGAATCAGTGGCAGGCAGCAACGGCAGGACAAAGGCCGCCTGCCGTTCACGCCACTGCCACTGCCTCTGCCTCTGCCTCTGCCACGGCCATTGCCACTGCTGACTGTGCTGGCGATGCACTCCAGAGGACGAGCCAGGACACCACTTTATCTGCCTCCGCCACTTTGTTGACTTCTTCCTCATCCTCCCCTGTTCCTGTCTTATCTCCTTCTCCTGCACCATCAAAGGCACCATCAGGCGCTTCTTTACAACAACCCACCATCTCTCAGACATTGGAGCGGCGGCAGATATACACTGCTAACCACCCACACGCGCAAGCCTTGAACGCCAACATCGCTAAACTGCTGGCCCAGGAGATGTTGGCGTTCCGGCTTGTTGAAACTCCCGCCTTCCTGGACCTGATGGCAACTGCAGCACCTCGCTATGCCGTCCCTAGCCGTCACTACTTCTCCGGGTGTGCCGTCCCCGCCTTGCACCAGCACGTGTCACTCAACATCAGGCGGGCGCTTAGTTCCGCGCTTTGCACAAAGGTCCACTTGACCACCGACGCGTGGACAAGTGCATGCGGACAGGGACGCTACATTTCACTGACGGCACACTGGGTGAATGTAGTTGAGGCTGGGACTGCTTCCCAAACTGGCCCGGTGTACCTCGTCTCCCTAACATTCCTGGCAGGGACACGAGAAGAACACCCCCTCCTCCTCCTCCGCCACCGCCTCCTCCTCCGCTGTTAGATTGACCTCAGCTACGAGTTGGAAACATTGCAGCACTGGTGTTGGTAGACGTCAGCAGGCCGTGCTGAAGCTGATCAGCTTGGGGGACAGACAGCACACTGCCTCCGAGGTGAGGGATGCCCTCCTCGATGAGACGGCAATATGGTTTGAGCCGCTGCACCTGGGCCCAGGCATGGTCGTTTGTGATAACGGCCGGAACCTGGTAGCAGCTCTGGAGCTTGCCGGACTCCAACATGTTCCATTCCTGGCCCACATCTTCAACCTAGTGGTGCAACGTTTCCTAAAGAGCTACCCCAATGTTCCAGAGCTACTGGTGAAAGTGCGGCGCATGTGCGCCCACTTTCGCAAGTCGACAGTAGCCGCTGCTAGCTTAAAATCTCTCCAGCAACGCCTGCATGTGCCACAACACCGGCTTTTGTGCGACGTCCCCACACGCTGGAACTCAACGTTTCAGATGTTGAATAGAGTGGTTGAGCAGCAGAGACCTTTGATGGAATACCAGCTACAAAACCCTAGGGTGCCACAAAGTCAGCTGCCTCAGTTTCTCATCCATGAGTGGCCATGGATGAGAGACCTTTGTGACATCCTACGGGTCTTTGAGGAGTCCACAAGGAGGGTGAGCTCTGAGGATGCGATGGTGAGCCTTACAATCCCGCTCTTGTGTGTTCTGAAAGAATCCCTGATTGACATCAGGGATAACTCAGATCACACAGAGGAGTCAGGGATAGCATCCGATCCGTCACAGCTGGAGAGTAGGTCCACACATCTGTCCGCTTCATCGCGTTTAATGGAGGAGGAGGAGGAGGAGGAAGAAGAGTTGTCCGATGATGTGATGGTGATACAGGAGGCTACCGGGCAACTTCGAATCGTCCCATTGTTGCAGCGCGGATGGGTAGACATGGACGATGAGGAGGAAATGGAGATTGAACTTTCCGGTGGGGCCAGAGGAGTCATGCCAACTAACACTGTGGCAGACATGGCTGAGTTCATGTTGGGGTGCTTTACAACCGACAAGCGTATTGTCAAAATCATGGAGGACAACCAGTACTGGATCTTTGCTATCCTTGACCCCCGGTATAAAAACAACATCTCCTCTTTTATTCCGGTAGAGGGGAGGGCCAATCGCATCAATGCTTGCCACAGGCAATTGGTGCAGAATATGATGGAGATGTTTCCAGCATGTGACGTTGGCGGCAGGGAGGGCAGTTCCTCCAGTAGGCGACCAAGTTCTCACCGGTCCACACAAACGAGGGGCACACTGTCTAAGGTCTGGGACACCTTGATGGCACCCCCTCGCCAAAGTGCCGCCACGGAGGGTCCTAGTGTCACCAGGCGTGAGAAGTATAGGCGCATGTTGCGGGAATACTTTTCCGACCACAGCCCTGTCCTCTCCGACCCCTCTGCGCCCTACACGTATTGGGTGTCGAAGTTGGACCTGTGGCTTGAACTTGCCCTATATGCCTTGGAGGTGCTGTCCTGTCCTGCCGCCAGCGTCCTATCTGAGAGGGTGTTCAGTGCAGCCGGTGGCATCATCACTGACAAGCGCACCCGTCTGTCAGCTGAGAGTGCCGACCGGCTCACTTTGATAAAAATGAACCACCACTGGATAGAGCCTTCATTTTTGTGCCCACCTGTGTAAAGCACCCCAACATGAAACTCCATGTCTGTACTCAACCTCTCCAATTCCTCCGCATCCTCATACTCATCCACCATAAGCGTTGCACAATTCTGCTAATACTAGGCTCCCTCCACCCTGATTTCCCCCAACTCTGCTGGTTAGAGGCTCCCTCCACCCTGATTTCCACCAACTCTGCTGGTTAGAGGCTCCCTTCACCCTGCTTTCCACCAACTCTGCTGGTTAGAGTCTCCCTCCACCCTGATTTCCCACAACTCTGCTGGTTAGAGGCTCCCTCCACCCTGCTTTCCCACAACTCTGCTGGTTAGAGGCTCCCTCCACCCTGCTTTCCCACAACTCTGCTGGTTAGAGGCTCCCTCCACCCTGCTTTCCCACAACTCTGCTGGTTAGAGGCTCCCTCCACCCTGATTTCCCACAACTCTGCTGGTTAGAGGCTCCCTCCACCATGAATTGGTCCAAACTGGGGTTTTTAGAGGCTCCCTCCACCATGAATTTGCCCAAACTGGGTTTTTTAGAGGCTCCCTCCACCATGAATTGGTCCAAACTGGGGTTTTTAGAGGCTCCCTCCACCATGAATTGGTCCAAACTGGGGTTTTTAAAGGCTCCCTCCACCATGAATTGGTCCAAACTGGGGTTTTTAGAGGCTCCCTCCACCATGAATTTGCCCAAACTGGGCTGTTTAGAGGCTCCCTTCAACATGAATTTGCCCAAACTGGGCTGGTTAGAGGCTCCCTCCACCATGAATTGGTCCAAACTGGGGTTTTTTGAGGCTCCCTCCACCATGAATTTGCCCAAACTGGGCTGGTTAGAGGCTCCCTCCACCATGAATTGGTCCAAACTGGACTGTTTAGAGGCTCCCTCCACCATGAATTGGTCCAAACTGGGGTTTTTAGAGGCTCCCTCCACCATGAATTTGCCCCAACTCTGCTGGTTAGAGGCTCAATCCACCCTGATTTTCAAAACAAATGTTGGTGCCAACCTCAACTTACTACAAGGGCCAAATTCACTGCTGGTGACAAGCTCTCCTCACTGCAAGTGCCAAATACACATGTTTCAAGGTGTTTTCCTACTGTCAGAGAGGTGGTATTGAGTGTGTAAAGTGTGTAGTTGTTAGGCTGTGATGTTGGGGTAATAGAGGGTCTTTGGTGTGTTAGATGCCCCCAGACATGCTTCCCCTGCTGTCCCAGTGTCATTCCAGAGGTGTTGGCATCATTTCCTGGGGTGTCATAGTGGACTTGGTGACCCTCCAGACACGGATTTGGGTTTCCCCCTTAACGAGTATATGTTCCCCATAGACTATAATGGGGTTCAAAACCCGTTCGAACACACGAACATTGAGCGGCTGTTCGATTCGAATTTCGAACCTCGAACATTTTAGTGTTCGCTCATCTCTAATTTTCACCAATATACA
The DNA here is from genome assembly GCF_031893055.1 of Leptodactylus fuscus. Classification (NCBI taxonomy): domain Eukaryota; kingdom Metazoa; phylum Chordata; class Amphibia; order Anura; family Leptodactylidae; genus Leptodactylus; species Leptodactylus fuscus. The sequence goes on from NC_134265.1 coordinate 356,845,678, forward strand.
ATTATACAATTTTGGTAGAAACTCTACTAGCGAACACTAAAATGTTCGAGGTTCGAAATTCGATTCGAACAGCCGCTCACTGTTCGAGTGTTCGAACGTGTTTCGAACCCCATTATAGTCTATGGGGAACATATACTCATTAAGGGGGAAACCCAAATCCGTGTCTGGAGGGTCACCAAGTCCACAATGACACCCCAGGAAATGATGCCAACACCTCTGGAATGACACTGGGACAGCAGGGGAAGCATGTCTGGGGGCATCTAACACACCAAAGACCCTCTATTACCCCACTATCACAGCCTAACAACTACACACTTTCCACATTCAAAAAAAACCTCTATCAAAGTGGGAAAATACCTGGAAACCTTCTTTACTCCCCAAATGGATGGACACAAACCCCAATTTAAGCTCAACAAACAGTAACAACCACCCCTTTAAACCATGACAACCACAGATGGAATAGGCAATGGGAAATCCTTTAGTCCTCACCCACAACTGTCATTGTGTGTGTGTGTGTGTGTGTGTGTGTGTGTGTGTGTGTGTGTGTGTGATGTGGTAAGACCTTCCAAAATTGACTTTTCTAGCCCTTAACATGAGCCCTTCCAAACAAAGTTACAGGACCTTAAGCTGAGCTAACAGCAGCAGAGATTGAGGCCCTTGGCATGAGTAGAGCCTTGTACCAGCAGTGTTTTTGGCCCTTAGGGTGAGTTGAGCCTTGTACCAGCGTGTGTCCCTTAACATCAGGCGGGCCCTAAGTTCTGCGCTTTGCACAAAAGTTCCACATTAACTAGGCTGAATGGTACAAACCTTAGTAGGGCCGAGAACCAGGAACAGTTCTTGCAATGGCTGTCGGATAACGCTTAAAGCACATTGTCCACCAGCCAGTCAGCCTCTACCTCCTCTTACCCAACAGTCTTGTCCTCCTTCCACCCAAAATTCCCAATCTTCCCAGAACAATAACCCCAACTGTCCCTGCTCCCCAGAGCTGTTCTCCCTTCCTTTGAATGTACCGCAACCTGCCCCTCCATTTCGCGATTCCACGGACCTAACAGACGAGTATCTGTGTCCAGATGCTCAAACACTAGAGTCTCCTCCATCTCCGGTCAATTTGGTGGCGGATGACCAGCAACCCACCCTCATCGATGACGATGAGACGCAGTTGCTGTCAGGGCAGCCAGTTGACATGCGCATTGTGCAGGAGGAGGAGGTGAGACAGGAGTTGGAAGAGGAGGTGGTGGACGACGAGGACACCGACCTCACCTGGACAAGGCGGATGTCAAGCTGGGAAAGTAGTGTGGATGTTGAGGCAGGTGCAGCACCAAAAAGGGTAGCTAGAGGCAGAGACATGTCCAGAGTCAGAGGTCAGCTGCTTTGCCGAAGCCAGGCCAGACCTGGAATGTCCAAAGATGTTCCCTTTTGTACCCAGCCCAGAAAAACTCCCCCATCGAGGGCACGTTTCTCGAAGGTGTAGAGTTTTTTCAAGGAATGCGCCGAGGACAGATATAGTGTCGTCTACACAATTTGCCTCTCGAAATCGAGTAGGGGCCCTGAGAAGAGCAACCTGTCCACCACTTCAATGCACCGTCATTTGGAATCCAAGCACTGGAATCAGTGGCAGGCAGCAACGGCAGGACAAACATCGCCCGCCGTTCATGCCACTGCCTCTGCTCACAGTGCTGGCGATGCACTCCAGAGGACGAGCCAGGACATCACTTCATCTGCCTCCGCCACTTTGTTGACTTCTCCCTCATCCCCCCCTGTTTCTGTCTTATCTCCTTCTCTTGCACCATCAAAGGCACCATCAGGCGCTTCTTTACAACAACCCACCATCTCTCAGACATTGGAGCGCCGGCAGAAATACACCGCTAACCACCCACCCACGCAAGCCTTGAACGCCAACATCGCTAAACTGCTGGCCCAGGAGATGTTGGCGTTCCAGCTTGTTGAAACTCCGGCCTTCCCGGACCTGATGGCAACTGTGGCACCTCACTATGCCGTCCCTAGCTGTCACTACTTCTCCCGGTGTGGCGTCCCCGCCTTGCACCAGCACGTGTCACTCAAAATCAGGTGGGCCCTTAGTTCCGCGCTTTGCTGCAAGGTCCACTTGACCACCGACACTTGGACAAGTGCCTGTGGTCAGGGATGCTGCTTATCTTTAAGGACAGGCAGGGTGAATGTGGTGGAGTCTGGTCCCGGGGTGCAAACTGAGGTACCCTATCTCCTTTCCCAGGCCAAAATTCATGGCAGGAGTAGACTGAAACCCTACGACGCTGCAACCTCCACCCCAGCTACTAGCGGCAAACGCTACAACACTGGCGTGGGGAGACATCAGCAGGCCGTGCTGAAGCTCATCAGCTTGGGGGACAGACAGCACAGTGCCTCCGAGGTCAGGGTTGCCATCCTGGCTGAGATGGCATTTTTTTTTCCCTGCTACACCTGGGGCCTGGCATTTTTGCGCCTGTGATAATGGCTGGAACCTGGTAGCAGATCTGGAGCTTGCCAGACTCAAACACGGTCCACGCATGGCCCACGTTTTCAACTTGTTGGTGCCATGTTTCTTTGAAACCTACACCATCGTGCCTGATATACAGGTCAAAGTGGGGCCATTTTCGTAAGTGAGAACTAGCCTCTGCTAGGCAGAAAACATTCAGAGCACACTCCTCTCATCTTCGCACCGTTGGCTGGCGGAGGAAGACGAGGGGGTTGGAGTGGCATCTGATGTCCCTGTCCCACACGAGGCTAGAGGGTGCACTTCAGTGCATCCCATTGCTTCACCACAAATGGTGTGAAGGGGAGTGGAAAATGGAGGAAATGGAGAGTGACCCTTACAGTTGGGGCCAGCAAAGGCATGCCAAGTAACACACTGGCACACATGGCTGACTTCATCTTGGGTTGCTTTACAAGAGTCTAACGCATATTTCACATCATGGAGAACAAATAATACTGGATTTTTACAAGCCTCAAACCCCGGTCTAGGTCTAATGTCTGTTCCTTTCTTATATTAGGGGAGAGGGAAAAAAAATTACTTCAGTGATACGTTTAGCGTACATAGTCTGACTATTAATGTGTATCCCACTTAGTGTTGTTAGGGTTACACACCGTCACAACCTGGCTAAAGCTTCTATAGCTGTTAATAAAGTCAACATAACTTTACGGTATCCAAAAAGACAGCTGGTACCGACAGAGAGCAAGACAAATGTCAACCAAAGCTGTGAGCTCTGAACACCCACAGTGACTTTGGCGTCATCATCATTATAAGGGAGCGGGTGGTAATAAATAACTTGGCAGTGCCTAAAACCCAAAAAGCTTATACAACTATATTTACATTAAGATACACAAATGACACTTTTTAGTAGCATGTCATGAGACAAGCTGATAAGATCTTCCTTTGTGCAGTGCTATTTGAAAGTTAAACGCTGCCTTTATTTTAATTCTGGAGAAGGTGCAGACATTAGATTTAGAACATGTTGTCTTCATTGTCCAAATCCTCTATATAGGTAATGTGTTTTTCAGGCCGAGCTGTCTGGGAACGAGCTGGTGCAGCACTGACAACCTGGGTGAATATGGCAAGAGCCTGAGCTGTAGGGTGAATGTATCCCCAAATTATTTGGGGAATTTCCACTCAGAAACTGGCACTATATGGCAGTAGGAAGACTTGAGTGTATTTGTAACCCCAATATATTCTTTGAATTCCCAGTCAGACAATGGCACTATATGGCAGTGGCAGGACTTGAAGGTATTTGCAACCCCAATATATTCTTTGAATTCCCAGTCAGACAATGGCACTATATGGCAGTAGCAAACATAGTGGGTGTATATAGCCCCAATTCTATTGCTAGGGGACTTCCAGTGTATTTCTGGGGTGAAGGTGGGGGGGCACACCGTTGGAACGGGGATCGGGGGTATATATAGGGTATACGGGAATACACTGTCAGTGTATTCCATTCAGGATCCGGGGAAAGCTGGGTTGCGGCGATTGAGCCCGTCAGTGCCACTCGACACTGACAAGCTTCTCCCTGGAATTTAGCTCTTACAAGAGCTGTTGGTTGTCTTCTCCTTCCTATCCTAGCCTGTCCCTGCCTACCCAGAATCTAAGCCCTAGCTAAATGGACGGAAACCTCCATCCCCGGTGAATTGCAAGCTCAGAATGACGCGATCCTGGGCGGTGCTGTTCTTTTAAATCAGAGGTCACATGTTTTCGGCAGCCAATGGGTTTTTCCTACTTTTTTCAATGTCACCGGTGTCGTAGTTCCCGTCCCACCTACCCTGCGCTGTTATTGGAGCAAAAAAGGCGCCATGGAAGGTGGGAGGGGAATCGAGTAATGGCGCACTTTACCACGCGGTGTTCGATTCAATTTGAACATGGCGAACAGCCTAATATCCGATCGAACATGAGTTCGATAGAACACTGTTCGCTCATCTCTAATCTCTACCCTTTGATTCCAAACATATCTAATAGGGGCTAGTTTATCTTTAGCTCTTCTTTCCATTCTATCTGTTTTAGAATCAAACAGTACTCCAGAAATGTCATGAAACCTTTCAAGACACATTGTAGCTCTAAATATGTGGCGACCGGTTTCGCAATTCCACAAACTTTTACCCTTTGAATGATAGACAACCAGTCTCCTCTCTCACAAATAGACTAGATAATTACTTGCTTACTGATAAGAACAGTGAAACCACCACCATTTGGAGATGAAGTACACATAAAAAAACATAACTTTTGCAGTCAGAAATAATCAGAGACCTGTAGAACAGTATAAAATGCTATCGGGTCATATTGACCCGGACAGTACAAGCGTAACAATAAGCGTGTAGCAAAAAGTAAACAAAAAAAAAAAGTAGAGCTCCACAAATGAGGAAAAGTTAAGGAACCACTAGTTTCAAATCCTCATTAAAAAAAATCTGCAGGGTCTCAAAAATCATTTCGGGTCATATTGACCCGAACAGAACAGCAGGGTTAATAGCTTTTCCCTCCTCTACTATTGCCTCCAAAAAATTCCCTAGAGAAAACCAGAAGGCTCTAATAGTCACTTTGCCTAAACGTGACAAAGAACCCTCTGTTCCCCAGAAGTTTAGACCTATTTCTTTGTTAAATGTAGATATGAAAATATATGACAAATTGTTAGTAACCAGACTGGCGGACTGCCGTCCTACTTTAATTAACTATGATCAAGTGGGGTTTGTGAAAGGGCGTCAATCATTCGAAAACACTAAACGGGTTCTCAACCTGGTCCAACGACTCACTCTGGACAAAACAGAGGCGGTCATGCTGGCCTTGGATGCCGAGAAGGCGTTCGACCGCATTTGTTGGTCGTATGCCTTCTCGGTGTTACATAGGATGGGCTTCTCTGGAGCCATTATGGGAACAATTGAGGCTTTATACTCAAACCCATCAGCCAAAGTATTTACTAATGGCACTTTTTCTGACATATTTAGCATTACCAATGGAATCTGTCAAGGGTGTCCACTGTCACCATTGATATTTGTTCTATTGATGAACCCCTGCCTCAAGCAATTAGAGAGGACCCAGCTGTGCACGGTGTTGAAGTGGGAGGCCACTCCCACTTGATATCCCTTTGTGCGGATGATATAATTCTCACATTGACTGATCCGCGTTCCTCCCTTCCCCGTCTTATGCATTTGATTGATAATTTTGGTCTTTTGTCCTATTACAAACTGAATCTTTCGAAATCTCAAGCCCTCTCTTTTAATATTCCTCTTGCCCCCCTCCAGACCCTGCGATTAAAGTATGGTTTTGACTGGCGGCAGGATTCACTCCAATATTTGGGTGTGCAAATAAAGATAAAGATTGAGTATAAAGATACTTTCCACTCTATCTGCTTTTATGCTTCCCTATGATTAGGATGGCTTTGTATTAGCATATGTATGAGTGGAGTGTGTGGAGTGACTCAGATTCTGTTGATGTATCTATTCACTTATTTATCTGTATCCATTTATTGCTCTACATGTCTGTGCCGTACAGGGCTTATGTCTTTTGAGCACCATTAACCCCTGAGGAGTCAGGGTGCCGTTTTACCTCTACCGTGACAAAATATGCATGTCGGATAGGTATAACCCTCTGAGTGTCCTATAGGGATTTCTCCGCTAGTGTGGCCATATTCTTAGGGACAGGTTTTGGTCAGGATACTAGCTACTAGAGCAATGTTCCTGAGTTAGTCTTATAGGGTAATATAGAATGCACCCTGTCTCGCCTATAGGAATTTTTTCTGAACTAAGTGCCTTTTCATCTCGGTGGCCCTTATGATACTTGGATATTTCCATTTCCTCTGTGGCCTGGTATACAGTGCATGTGACGTTCTCCAGTTACCCGGCACCATACATTTGGTGAGTTGATCTGGTTTAATTTTCTTGGAGGCCACCGTGCCTTGTTGTTTGACCTTTTTATGTTATTTTGTTGTTCATATGGTCGGCACTGGTCCACTTTTGGCCCCTTCTTATTTATAGGAAAATCAAAAATTATTAAGGATATTTATTAAAAGTGATATTTTAAATTATTTCTATTCCTTTTGGCCTTTTATTATATGATCAAATATGTGAAATAATTTCAACTCTATTTATATATGGTGCTGTGCACAGAGAGCTGCTGGATTTTCTACATTTGTATATATCACTATATCTATCGATCATCTGGTCTATCAAGCAATACAGATATCTATTTGTTCTCATATGTATATCTCACGTCTGTCTATCTAGTGGTAGACAAAGACTTTATTGTTATTTTATTTCATCACCAGCACTTAATCCTATGGTGGGATTGAGCACAGACACAGCCGGTAGTGATTGTGTTGTTTTTTTTTTTTCTTTTTCCTAGATCAGTTATGGGGCAAGAGATCCTCTTCTAAGTGATAAAAGGCTTTACCCAAATTTCTTCCGAACAGTCCCAGATGACAAGATACAATTTTCAGCATTTGTGAAGCTTCTGGAAAGATTCCAGTGGAATTGGGTTGGGATTATCACATCAGATGATGAGAGTGGACGGCAGGAGTTACAGCAGATAATCCGACAATTTACATCTCATCAGATTTGTGTGGAGTTCTCCGTTCTTGTAACTATAGATAGTTATGAGAATGTCCCTAAAGATTTACAGGAATCATCTACTGATGTTATTATTATATGCGGCTCCTATAGTATGACTTATATAAAGTTTTTATATAATGCAGCTCATGTCCTAAGTAACAAGACTCTTATATTTCCAAGTTCCTGGACGTTTCCTGGAGAGCTTTTAGCTTACAATAAGGGTAAAATTACAGCTAACTGCAGTTTAGCATTTATTACCCCAAGACACAATATTACTGAGAACAAGATTTTGTATATGTTTCCATTATCTGAACAACCATCTGATGAGATATTGGAAGATTTTTGGATGATTATATCCAAATGTTATACAGGAAATAAACTAAAAGATTTTCTTATCCCAAAGTTTTATCATTCTCTATTTCGTCACTGTTCCGAGGAAGAGAAGAAACTTAATTTACGGTATAATTTTTCGGAAGACACAACTCCTTACCACGTGTACACTGCTGTCTATAGTATGGCTCAGGCTTTACATGGACTGAACGTTTTGCTTAAAAAAGATGGGGAGGAAAATCCCTTACAAATCTCTTACTATAAAAGTAGAGTGAGTATAAGGAGTGCAGGAGATTCTGTTCCTGTCAGTAGTAAATTGTAGTCAAAATGTCTTGTGTTTCATTGAAGAAAAAAAAAAAACCATTAGTGAAAATTTGTAATACACTTTTCAAATTTTGAAATTGCATTCCTGTCACATAGTCAGAATACCCAAATTTCTTCATAAATATAACTTATCATGTCGCTGCTTTATGTTGTCATCAAACTTTCATTTTATTCAGATATTATAAGGTTTACAATTCTAGCAGTAATTTTCCAAATTTTCAAGAATATTTCTAAAACATTTCATGTATAGAAAAAATAACAGGCCGGGCACTCACCGGGGTGCTTCATTTAAGAACGTGATCCTTTATTTCATCCTTCTTAAAACGATTTGCACAAGAAGAGAAGAGAAGCAACAATTCCAAGCCATTTCCGTTTCGTGCGCTCAGCACTTCATCAGGCTTGTCGGAGGCTCACAAGATTCTGGAGCTATAAAGTCGTGCCGACCAATCAGCACTTCACTGCTACTTCAACACAGATGGAGATAATTATAACACATACAAAGTCATCTATCCTGTTTGAAAGAACAAATACTACATAATATATAAAAGTAATCCCACAAAAAGCAGTGAAAACAATCTTTCATATAGTACATGTGAAAAAACGAGTAAAGTATTTAGTACCACCAATGTACAATCCAATCAAAAACTCCACAGCGACTTTTTAAACCACTCCCTCTACAGCCGGACCTGAAGGAAAACCTAAACCTTCTTAGATGGCCCAAGAGAGTTATCTAGCCAATCAAAAAACTCAGAAGTGACTTTTAAGCCACTCCCTCTTCAATTGGACCTGAAGGAAAGCTTATACCTTTTGAGATGGCTGATCAAGGTTATCTAACCAATCGGCAATCAAGGGCAGCTCTTAGGTCACTGCCTCTCCAGTTGGACCTGAATGAAAACTTAAAACTTTTGTAATGACCAATCTGGGCTAGAGCTACCATGGCTCACATTAAACAGTCGCATCACATCTCATATCCTGATATTAGGTTATCCAATCACCAGCAAGTATTGCTCAAAAGGCTTAAATGTGATTAAATGATCCAATGGTGACTTCTCTCTTCTTATTCTTCTGGATCTCTCTGCAGCTTTTGACACTGTTGACCATCAACTTCTCCTAACCTTGGTCCGCTCAGTCGGCCTCAACGACACTGCGCTCTCCTGGTTCTCCTCTTATCTCTCAGACCGCACTTTCAGTGTATCATTTGAGGGCTCTGTTTCTTTCCCTCTTTCCCTTGCTGTTGGGGTTCCTCAGGGCTCGGTCCTAGGCCCCCTGCTCTTTTCACTCTACACAGCCCCCATTGGACAAACCATCACCAGATTTGGCTTCAGGTACTATCCTTATGCTGATGACACCCAATTATACACATCTTCCTGTCACATCACCCCTATACTCATACAGAATACCAGTGACTGTCTCTCTACTGTCTCTAATATCATGTCCTCGCTTTATCTGAAACTAAATCTCTCTAAGACTGAACTACTACTGTTTCCACCATCTAATAGATCTGTCCCTGATATATCCATTGTAGTCTCAGGCCTTACTATAACTCCTAGGCAGCAGGCCCGCTGCTTCGGGGTCATGTTTGACGCAGACCTTTCCTTCACCCCTCATATTGAATCACTCACATGTTTATGTCACCTCCAGCTCAAAAACATCTCCAGAATACACCCTTTCCTCACCAGAGATACACTAAAGACACTTATTGTCTCTTTGATTCATTCTCGCCTTGACTACTGTAACTCCTTACTAATCGGTCTTCCCCTCACTAAACTGTCCCCTCTACAATCTATTCTGAATGCAGCGGCCAGGCTCATCTATCAGACCAGACGCTACAGCGATGCCTCTGGTCTGTGCCAGTCGTTACATTGGCTGCCTATTCATTATAGAATAAAATATAAAGTTATCACTCTCATCCACAAGGCTCTCCATAATTCCGCACCTCCCTACATTTCCTCCCTCATCTCTGTCTACCGCCCAACCCGTGCCCTCCACTCACTCAATGTTCTAACACTTACATCCTCTATTATCAGAACCTCCCACGCTCGTATACAAGACTTCTCCCGAGCTGCACCACTTCTCTGGAATGCATCTTTTCAGACACGCCTATCACAATTTCTAACGTAAACCCTTCCATACCATAATTAGATTTCCTAAAATGAACCCTCCTCTGTCCCCGCTCCCACATTACCCCACATGATATGATGTCTTTTCAGGCTAACTTTATCTGTCCAAGCTCCATCCACATGTTACAGGACACCACTAGTGACGGCTCATAAAGTTTTGTTTGTGTATTGACAGTCACCTCTATTACAAAAGTGTCTGACCTCTGTATAAGCAATACCGCCCCTGCTACCTCTTGTGTCACCCCCTCTACTTCATAGATTGTAAGCTCTTGCGAGCAGGGCCCTCAGTCCCATTGTGTGAAATGACGTTCTTTGTTATGTATCTGTCTGTACTTGAACCCTACAAATTGTACAGCGCTGCGGAATATGTTGGCACTATATAAATAAAATGTATTTTTATTATTATTATTATTATTATTATTGATTAAAGAGCCACTCCTGCTATGGTCAGACTCTGAGTACTTCATTCGGGTCCCATATCATCAAAGAAAGACACTCATATCCACTTTGTCATTTAAACCCAAAGGGCCAGTGGCTGACGTACGTAAAATAATCTTTGTTTCTTCCTGTAATAATTTACGGCCCCTGCCACCACTTCGAGGCAGGGGCGCCACTTGCAATAACCCCGTAAACGTTAAACAATCCGCTCTTCCTCCATGCGCTTCTCGGACATGCTCAATTTATCGTGGTGAACCTTAACCGTTTGTGATCGACTTAAAATGTTCTCTAAAGCGGTGATATAAGGGTCTAACAGTCTTCCCCACATAAAAACGTTTAAGTCGATCACAGCCTGTTATTTTTTCTATACATGAATAGCTCTATATCTTTTATGCAGTGAGCACCATCTGGTTGGTAGCAAGAAAAAAGAAAAACATAAGGAATACCTAGCATCTGACACTACCGGTTGTGTGCGTTCTATAGTGGGCGATGTGGACTAAAATATAGACATGGTGCCGCTCCACAATCTGCGCTGCGCTCAATCTCTCTGGCTGGAGCCACTTACGGAGAAGTTGTACAAGGTGGTGAATTTGTGACCTTGGTGGTAACGCCTCCTGGTATTTTGAGAAAGAGGTAATTGTCGGGTACCACAGAAATGGTTGATCCTTAAGGGACATAGGAAGCGAACTGAATTACCCAAAATCGACAGTGGCCTATGTGATTAAGAAGTGGAAGGTGAATGGTGATTGTCGGAATGTGCCCTGAGTTGACAGACCCCAAAAACTAGGAGATAGAGACCAAGGGGTGTTGGCCAGAGAAATTTTGAAGAACCGAACCCAACCAATGGCTCACATACACCAGGAGTTTCAATTGGTATCCGGGAGTATTGTGTCGATCAATACCATCTGTATGGAAACACATCTGCTGGGTTTTCATGGTCATGCCGCTGCCCATAAGCCTTTGATCACAAAGTCCAACCGCAGTGCTCAGGTAAGATGGTGCAAAAAACATTCACAGTGGACTGTAGATCACTGGAAATGGGTTCTCTGGAGCAACAAATCAAGGTTCAAACTCTACCATTCGGATGGCAGGGTCTGGGTTTGGCATCTCACCAGCTATAACTGGGTAGTGTTGCCTGGGAAAATGGCATCGATATTGTTGCTTGTGTGTTGTAATGTTGTAGTTGGGTCGGATAGCACATTGTTCATGTATGGCAAATATTCTAAATCTAGCGTTGCACTTCTTACTTAACATGTATAATGGTGTAAAAAAAGATTACGCTCATTACCAGAAAAATGTCTACACATTTCAGCTGTACGCATGTTAATGTGGATTTTATTACATTATTCAACACTTTTGCTAATATACAACCGGATCCTATTTCTGAGAGGCGTGTATCCTGACATTTTTTGAGTTTGAGTTCAAACACTTCCTCACATTTGGATTTCCAGCCGTGGCCAGGATCCAAGAACAGGTATCGTTTACAGCAGCCATCTTCACAACGAATCCGACCTTCCTCACAATGTATGATGAGAACTATATGTACCTAACCGCACAGGTTTTTGAGGGGTTCACCTTGATTATATCACCTTTCCACACAGGGAGCCATCCACCTGATTCTTCTTTATAGACATTTTCTGATATTCCAACTTTATGGAACTGTCTCTTAGACATTCTAGAATGTTTGTTTGAGCAGCAGAAGGCAATGAACGATTATTGTATGCAGCAGACCACAGGGACAAGGTGTTATTTCAAGATCCATCATTGGAGACTCATGAGAGAACTATGTCGGCTTCTTAAGCCCTTTGAAGAGGTCACCAAATTTGTCAGCAGAGACAACTCAATAATGTCATCTTTTTATTACATAGTTGACAGAAAAATTCATACACTCATGCAACAAGGGTTAGAAGAATAAGAGCAATTTCCACATCTTAGTCGATGTCATCACTCTGTGTTGATGCAGGGAGAACTAGAGGAGTATGAAGATCTGGGTCGGGTAATTACGATACGGTAGTCATGCAGTCTATGGCACAGGTAACATGAAGATCACATATTCAAGCTAAAAAAAATGGGTTTTTTTATATAAAAAATTAAGAGAAAACCTAAACATTTAGATCACATATAGATGTAAGCAAATAGAAGTAAGCAAAAACACAATAGGCACCTCTAAGTCCGAAAATGCCCAAATTATAAAATATAAATAATTTGTGCCATACAGTAAGAATCATGGCAGGAGAAAAAAAAATCAAATGGCTGATTTATAGTTTTTCTAAAGATTTGCCTACCTAAAATAATGGATCAAAACAGCATACACTCTCCGACATGGTATCAATAAAAACTACATATTGTCCCACAATAAAGACACCTTACACAGCAATATACAGTGGGGCAAAAAAGTATTTAGTCAATCACCAATAGTGCAAGTTCCACCACTTAAAAAGATGAGAGGCGTCTGTAATTTACATCATAGGTAGACCTCAACTATGAGAGACAAAATGAGAAAACAAATCCAGAAAATCACATTGTCTGATTTTGTAAGAATTTATTTGCAAATTATGGTGGAAAATAAGTATTTGGTCACCTACAAAATGGAAGACATACAAGACCTCTGATAATCTCCCTCGATCTGGGGCTCCACGCAAAATCTCACCCTGTGGGGTCAAAATGATCACAAGAACGGTGAGCAAAAATCCCAGAACAACGCGGGGGGACCTAGTGAATGAACTGCAGAGAGCTGGGACCAATGTAACAAAGCCTACCATCAGTAACACACTACGCCGCCAGGGACTCAGATCCTGCAGTGCCAGACGTGTCCCACTGCTTAAGCCAGTACATGTCCAGGCCCGTCTGAAGTTTGCTAGAGAGCATTTGGATGATGCAGAAGAGTATTGAGAGAATGCCCTATGGTCTGATGAAACCAAACTGGAACTGTTTGGTAGAAACACAACTTTTCGTGTTTGGAGGAAAAAGAATACTGAGTTGCATCCATCAAACACCATACCTACTGTAAAGCATGGGGGTGGAAACATCATGCTTTGGGGCTGTTTCTCTGCAAAGGGGCCAGGACGACTGATCCGGGTACATGAAAGAATGAATGGGGCCATGTATCGTGAGATTTTGAGTGCAAACCTCCTTCCATCAGCAAGGGCATTGAAGATGAAACATGGCTGGGTCTTTCAACATGACAATGATCCAAAGCACACCTCCAGGGCAATGAAGGAGTGGCTTTGTAAGAAGCATTTCAAGGTCCTGGAGTGGCCTAGCCAGTCTCCAGATCTCAACCCTATAGAAAACCTTTGGAGGGAGTTGAAAGTCCGTGTTGCCAAGTGACAGCCCCAAAACATCACTACTCTAGAGGAGATCTGCATGGAGGAATGGGCCGACATACCAACAACAGTGTGTGCCAACCTTGTGAAGACTTACAGAAAACGTTTGACCTCTGTCATTGCTAACAAAGGATATATAACAAAGTATTGAGATGAAATTTTCTTACTGACCAAATACTTATTTTCCACCATAATTTGCAAATAAATTCTTACAAAATCAGACAATGTGATTTTCTGGATTTGTTTTCTCATTTTGTCTCTCATAGTTGAGGTCTACCTATGATGTAAATTACAGACGCCTCTCATCTTTTTAAGTGGTGGAACTTGCACTATTGGTGACTGACTAAATACTTTTTTGCCCCACTGTACACTGAAATATAAAGAAAAGTTGTTTTTTTCCCTCAAAATTTAGAATTTTCGTAAAGTTATTCAAACATGAAAAAAAAAAAACCCTATATAAATATGGTATCACCGTGATCATACTGACCGAGTCGATATCGGCAAAATAAAACCACCTCATTCTAAAAGTTTTACCCACTCCCCAGTATATTGTATTGCAAAATCAATGGTGCTATTTTGAAGTATAACCTGTCATGCAAAAATCAAGCCCTCATATGACTATTAGAGATGAGCGAACACTGTTTGATTGAATAGGTAGTCGATCGAATATCAGGCCGTTCGAGGTATTCGTTCCCAATTGAATACCATGCGGCAAACGCAGTAAAAATTCGTATCCCCTCCCAACTTCCCTGGTGCTTTTTTTTGCACCAATAACTGCACAGGAGAGGTGGGACAGGAACTACAACAATGGAGGCAGTGAAAAAAATTGAAAAAAAACATTTACTGCCGAAAACATGTGACCTCCCATTTATAAGAATGGCTGCCGCCATAATCGCCAGATTTGCAGTCAGAGATAGGGAGAGAAAGAGATCTGCTGAGGGCTAGATAGCGATTAGCTTCAGATAGGCAGGGATAAAACCGAAGAACAACAACAGCTTTTCTCAGAGCTATACACTGCAGGGACAGGAGTCCAGCTTTCCCCGGATGGTGGAAAACAGGGATACACAACAGTTACTTGTTGCTATATACGTGCAAACCAGCATTTATTAGGGGTGTCCCCCCACAAATTTGCAGGAATGCATTCAGTTACCTCCTGCTATATACATGATAAACAGCTTTTATTAGGGGTGTCCCCCACAAAATATAGTGTTTTAGCCAGAGAATTATGTTATAATAATAAATGGGGAGGGCTATTTCAAGTTATTATTCAGCTTATATTGAGAAACTTTTTGTTTCATTTGTCCTTTACTGGTCACTTCAGGGTCTATCAGGATAATGTAACATTTAGGTAAGAACATGCAGCTCAATATTCCTCCCCCGGAACACAATATGGCGAATATCTCTACGATGACCATGTGTTTCCCTGTACTGCTCAGATAGGCCGGGATGGCACAGATCCAGACACTGCAGAACACCAGCATGCTGAAGGTGATGTACTTGGCTTCATTATAGATATCAGGTAATGTCCTCACCATAAAAGCTAGAACAAAACTCAGCACCGCCAGAAAGCCCATATAACCCAACATGAGGTAAAAGGCCAAGACAGAACCTTCATTACACTGGATGATGATCTTCCCAGGATAATCCAGGTTATACTCTTGGTATGGAGGAGACACTGACAACCAGATAACGGCATTCACAATCTGAATAGATGAACAGACCAACACCACTGAATAAGGAAGCTTAACTCCCACACACTTTCTCCAGGAGCTGTCAGGTCTGGGGCTAAAACTTTTAAAGGGGCTAACACTCTGGTGGTGCAAGGCTCAACTCACCCAAAGGGCCTAAAACTTTGCAGGTAGAAGGCTGAAGTCACCTGAAGGGCCTCAATCTCTACTGGCAGCTCAGCTTAAGGGCCTGTAACTTTGTTTGGAAGGGCTCATGTTAAGGGCCATAAAAGAGAATTTTGGAAGGTCTTACCACATCACACACACACACACACACACACACACACACACACACACACACACACACAATGACAGTTCAGGGTGGGTACTGTTGGATTTCCCATTGCCTATTCCATCTGTGGTTGTCATGGGCAACGTGATTTAAAGGGGTGCTTGTTAATGTTTTTTTAGCTTAAATTTGGGTTTGTGTCCATCCATTTGGGGAAGAAAGAAGGTTTCCAGGTGTTTTCCCACTTTGATAGAGGTTTTTTTGAGTGTGTAAAGTGTGTAGTTGTTAGGCTGTGATGTTGGGGTAATAGAGGGACTTTGGTGTGTTAGATGCCCCCAGACATGCTTCCCCTGCTGTCCCAGTTGCATTCAAGGATGTTGGCATCATTTGCTGAGGTGTGATAGTGGACTTGGTGACCCTCCTGAGTCGAATGGTGGGATCCCCTAAAACTATAGACTATAATGGGGTTTGATATTCAATCAAATAGTCCAATATTGAGTGGCTATTCGAAACGAATAATGAATATCAAATATTTTACTGTTCGCTCATCTCTAATGACTATGTAAGTAGAAAAATTTCTATCAAACCCATGACTTATCTTTTACAGTTAGCAAAATACATAAAAAAAGAAAAAATACTTTTTAATGAGGATGGAGATTGGATATCACCACTGGATATAACTAACTGGGTATTAAACATATCTGATGGGTATGAAATAATAACTGGGACACCTGTGGGAAGATTTGACACATCATTTCCAGAGGATAAACAGCTGTATATAGATTCAGAGAAAATAGCGTGGACTCACAACCAGGTATGTTACTGTATAGACCTCCACTAGTATTCATATACAAATATACCCTTCAAGTTCTTCTATGTTTATCCCCTTGACAACATCTACTGTGTATGTATGGTAAAACTCGGAAGGAAGAATACATGGTGAGGACATCATAGTGTTTCTATGAGTTTTACACCCAACCTACTGGCGGTGGCTCATCAGGAGATGAAATTAGAACTTGGGCAGAAGCCAAAAATAAAGTGATGCAGTGAAAACATGGCTATTTGTGACACTGGAAGGAATGTGTATACTATATACCTCCAGTGTTAAGAAGAATATTCAGCTACCTGCTGTGAGGGGTTTTGGAGGATATACACTGCTCATAAAAATAAAGGGAACACTTAAATAACATCTTAGATCTGAATGAGTGAAATATTCTCATTGATTACTTTGTTCTGTACAATGTTGAATGTGATGACAACAAAAATGCCACAAAAATCATTAATGGAAATCAAATTTCCATTGACGGACATCTGGGACATCATGTCTCACTCCATCCACCACAGACTGTCCAAGAGTTGGCAGATGCTTTAGTCCAGGTCTGGGAGGAGATCCCTCAGGAGACCATCCACAACCTCATCAGGAGCATGCCCAGGTGTTGTAGGGAGGTGTTTTGTGAACTATTTTAAGGGGTCGGGTACGGCTTTATACAGTCCTATGAAAAAGTTTGGGCACCCCTATTAATCTTAATCATTTTTAGTTCTAAATATTTTGGTATTTGCAGCAGCCATTTCAGTTTGATATATCTAATAACTGATGGACACAGTAATATTTCAGGATTGAAATGAGGTTTATTGTACTAACAGAAAATGCGCAATATGCATTAAACCAAAATTTGACCGGTGCAAAAATATGGGCACCTCAACAGAAAAGTGACATTAATATTTAGTACATCCTCCTTTTGCAAAGATAACAGCCTCTAGTCACTTCCTGTAGCTTTTAATCAGTTCCTGGATCCTGGATGAAGGGATTTTGGACCATTTCTTTCTACAAAACAATTCAAGTTCAGTTAAGTTTGATGGTCGCCGAACATGGACAGTCCGCTCTCAAATGATCTGAAAACAAAGATTGTTCAACATAGTTGTTCAGGGGAAGGATACAAAACGTTGTCTCAGAGATTTAACCTGTCAGTTTCCACTGTGAGGAACATAGTAAGGAAATGGAAGACCACAGGGACAGTTCTTGTTAAGCCCAGAAGTGGCAGGTCAAGGAAAATATCAGAAAGGCAGAGAAGAAGAATGGTGAGAACAGTCAAGGACAATCCACAGACCACCTCCAAAGAGCTGCAGCATCATCTTGCTGCAGATGGTGTCACTGTGCATCAGTCAGCAATACAGCACACTTTGCACAAATAGAAGCTGTATGGGAGAATGATGAGAAAGAAGCCGTTTCTGCACGTACGCCACAAATAGAGTTGCCTGAGGTATGAAAAAGCACATTTGTAGAAGCCAACTTCATTTTGGAAACAAAGATTGAGTTGTTTGGTTATAAAAAAAAAGGCGTTATGCATGGCGTCCAAAAAGAAACAGCATTCCAAGAAAAACACTTGCTACCCACTGTAAAATTTGGTGGAGGTTCCATCATGCTTTGGGGCTGTGTGGCCAATGCCGGCACCGGGAATCTTGTTAAAGTTGAGGGTCGCATGGATTCCACTCAGTATCAGCAGATTCTTGAGAATAATGTTCAAGAATCAGTGACGAAGTTGAAGTTACGCCGGGGATGGATATTTCAGCAAGACAATGATCCAAAACACCGCTCCAAATCCTCAGGCATTCATGCAGAGGAACAATTACAATGTTCTGGAATGGCCATCCCAGTCCCCAGACCTGAATATCATTGAACATCTGTGGGATGATTTGAAGCGGGCTGTCCATGCTCGGCGACCATCTAACTTAACTGAACTTGAATTGTTTGTCCAAAATACCTTTATCCAGGATCCAGGAACTGATTAAAAGCTACAGGAAGCGACTAGAGGCTGTTATCTTTGCAAAAGGAAGATCTACTAAATATTAATGTCACTTTTCTGTTGAGGTGCCCATACTTTTGCACCGGTCAAATTTTGGTTTAATGCATATTGCACATTTTCTGTTAGTACAATAAACCTCATTTCAATCCTGAAATATTACTGTGTCCATCAGTTATTAGATATATCAAACTGAAATGGCTGTTGCAAATACCAAAATATTTAGAACTAAAAATGTGGCTGTTTACGTGAAAAGGGCCCAGATCGTCGATACTAATTATAGAGAAAATAGTCCAAAACATATTTGGGTAAAAAAATCACAATTTTGTTTTATGCAAAAATTTTATTTAAAAATATGTCAATTGTGCTTTCAATAAAATTTTTTTTGCTGTTTCGGACAATGTTACACCATAACCGTTACAATGATACCAAGAACTCCATATCGACAGTGTGGGCCCTTTTCACATAAACAGCCACAAATGATTAAGATTAATAGGGGTGCCCAAACTTTTTCATAGGACTGTAGAAGGCAACTCTAAATGCTTTACTAATTTTATTATATGAAGAATCAGTGATTACATAACAATAAAAGAAGATAGTGTGATATTGCATACACTGTTGTATAATACAAGTTACAAAGATTAATATACAAAGAGCTTACATCATCATCTGCTTGTAGAAGAAAATCATCAACCGTGGAAGCGACCGGCAAAGGCATAGTTTACATTACACATCTATATACAGATCAAAGCTTCACCAGGAATTATAAGCATAATCTATCCATCATTAGCTGGGAGAAGATAGAGAGTTCCTGGGATCCACACTGCGCCATGGGCGTCCCCTTAGCACGCAGGTCCAGACACTTCTAACTTCTCAGCAAACTTTCTCAGCTTATATCTTATTTGAAAACAAATGTCTGCGTAACCGAGTGCTATGCAAACTAACAGATCGGTATTTGTCCAGTATAAGGCCTCCCCCTCCGACTGGCCAGCTCTTCAGACATTCGGAAAAACCCTTCATTGGATGTTGAATGTTCCTGGTGCTAAGCAAACCTGCATTCCCATCAACCAGTGTTATATGATACAGCGTTCTCATAACAATATTATGTGAGAAGCATTGATAAGAGAGCAATGCGGGAATATGCAGCGTCTCTCACTAAACATTACTAAGTCTACAGAACTTACAGGCTAACTGTTACCATCTAATATTCTTAAAGGGATACTGTCAATATGGAATCCGGATGGTCAATTAATACCTTAGCACTAGAGATGAGCGAAACTGTTCGGATCAGCCGATCCGAACAGCACGCACCCATAGAAATGAATGGAAGCACCTGTGACGCCGGCTAGCCGCCGGCAAAGTCAGCGTCACAGGTGCTTCCATTCATTTCTATGGGTGCGTGCTGTTCGGATTGCTCATCTCTACTTAGCACTACAGCAGGTCATACAGGCACGTGGAGGCCACTCACACTACTGAGCCTCATTTTAATGTGTTCTAAGTACATTAGATCACAGTTGGATCAGCCTGTAGTGTGTTTTTCCACTTTAATTTTGGGGGGTGACTCCAAATCCAGGCCTCCATTGGTTAACCCATTTGATTTCCATTGTTGATTTTTGTATGATTTTGTTTTCATCACATTCAACTTTGTACAGAACAAAGTATTCAATGAGAAGATTTCATTCATTCAGAACTAGGAGGTGTTATTGGAGTGTTTCTTTAATTTTTTGGAGCAGTGTATTAAGACAGTCCGAACCTACTGCTAGAGGGCTCAGTCTTTCTTATTCGGGTGTTTGGGATACCAGATCAGTACTGCAGGTTCACTCATTTAGGACCGCAGATAATTCTAGAATCTGATGGGAAGATGTTCTGTAAGTGGAATTCATGGATCCCTCTTGGGGCTTTTTAACTCCCTGTATATAATTTCTGTCTTGCTGACAACAATAACTGTCATTAGGGGCCCCTGATAGTCACTGAGTCCACCAGATACTCCGATACATCACTGCGTTTCTAACATATCTGTATTTTATACTAGTGTGGTACCACATTGGATATGACACAACATATACAGATAAGGAAAGTAGATTATGAGCCCTACTGGGGACAGCGGTGACAATGTCTCTGAAAAGTGCTGTGGAATATGATGGCTCTGTATAAGGGACCAAAATAAAATTGTTTTATTTATAAGAATTATTTTAATCTTGTTTCCCATTGCTTTCATATGAATTCTATAAACTTATTAATGGGATCACTCCTTCTGTGACATTCATAATGCATGATGTGGTAAATGAGAAGCTGGCTTAGGGTCAGTGCACACAGAGACTTCCGGCGCTGAATCCTCCTCAAAATAAGCCTCCAAATAAACCCTCCCAATAGATCTCTATTCGGAGACATTTTTGGAAGTTTGTTTTTGAGGCGGATTCAGCGTCAAAATCAGCACCAAAAAACTCAGTTTGCACTGACCCTTAGATGTCAGCCTTCCAGGCCCACTGCTAGGACTGTGAACAAAGGTCCCTTTGCATGATGTCAGGTCCTCATGTACTCTAATGGAATCTGTTTACTGATAATTTGATTAGAAAACCTACACACCGGTAACCCACTAGATGCCATTTTATAGGGCTCTGGTAGAGCTCCCTCTGCTCATACTGAAGAACATGTAGTAGTTATGCAGCTGGGTTGATGCCCTTCTATAACCCTGTTTGTTCTTGTTCTATAATGGCCCCTGTCCTGTATGGTACAAGAGACAGCAAACCTTCTTGTGATGGCCCATTTATTGTAGATGTCACCCTGGAGGAGCTGAACTACCTGAGCAATCTGAATGGGCTCTAGGTCCCACCTCAGGCTACCAATAGTGACAAAGATACTAACAAAACACAGAACTAGAGAAGCATCAGCCAGAACCTAAGTTACACCTTATAACTCAAGGAGTGTCCAATATATCAGAACATAATAGTAAGTATATAAGTGTATAATACATTTCATGTGAAGCAGCACATGACATTCAACTCCCTAGCTGGGACAACCACCATAAGATTATACTTTACCTTTAAGAAGATGAATGTGCTAAGTGACAACTATTAATGTAAATCTTGTATCTTATTTCTTACATAGATTCCTAAATGTCGATGCAATGAACCCTGCCTGCCAGGAACCCAAAAAGTTTCCATAGAAGGCTATTACTCCTGCTGCTATGGCTGTATCCCGTGTTCAGAAGGAGAATTTACAAATCATTCTGGTAGATTATTATGGATTGATTTTCCTAAAATTAGAAATTACATTAATATTGTATAAAAATATACATGATACTGTGGTTCATACTCCTTGAACTTTTTTTTTTAGGTATGAATACATTTTCAAGCTATGACCTGCTGCAATTAACACTAGGGTTGAGTGATCGGGATCGGAAAAGATCGGATTTCGGTGATCGAGTAAATTTTACGATCGCGATCGGAATTCCGACACGATCTTTTCCAGCGGGATCGAGATCGGAGGTTATCTCAAGATCGGCTCAACCCTAAAAGTGACTTTTCCCATAGAGAACCATTGACTAGGGTTGAGGATCGGGTTCGGAAAGGATCGGATTCCGATCGGCGATCAAGCAAATTTCACGATCGCGATCAAGATCGAGATCGGCTGGAAAATGATCGGAAATCGGATTTTAAAATCGATCTTGAAATCTCAAGATCGGCTCAACCCTAATTAACACCTTACCATCTCCTGTAGATAGAGAGACAAAGAGGCATCAAATAAATAATACAATGTAACTTCATCTGCTTTTCATTCACAGACAGTGACAATTGCCAGAGATGTCCTGAAGATGAATGGCCGAATGAGGGAAAGAACAATTGTGTGGTCAGAGATTATGAGTTTTTCTCCTATGAGACTGATGTCCTTAGTTCAGTCTTTTCCACCATCTCCATATTACTCTCTCTTATAACTGTATTTATAATAGGAATATTCACTTTATTCCGGAACACTCCCATTGTCAGAGCCAATAACCGGAACCTCAGCTTCATCCTACTGAGCTCTCTCATCTTCAGCTTACTCTCTGTGTTTCTGTTCATCGGTCGTCCGGTGGATATAACATGCATGGTGCGACAAATCTGCTTTGGGACCTTCTTCACAGTAGCCGTGTCTTCTGTCCTGGCCAAGACCATCATAGTCTACATAGCATTCAAGGCCACCAGACCTGACAGCTCCTGGAGAAAGTGTGTGGGAGTTAAGCTTCCTTATTCAGTCGTGTTGGTCTGTTCATCTATTCAGATTGTGAATGCCGTTATCTGGTTGTCAGTGTCTCCTCCATACCAAGAGTATAACCTGGATTATCCTGGGAAGATCATCATCCAGTGTAATGAAGGTTCTGTCTTGGCCTTTTACCTCATGTTGGGTTATATGGGCTTTCTGGCGGCTTTGAGTTTTGTTCTAGCTTTTATGGTGAGGACATTACCTGATATCTATAATGAAGCCAAGTACATCACCTTCAGCATGCTGGTGTTCTGCAGTGTCTGGATCTGTGCCATCCCGGCCTATCTGAGCAGTACAGGGAAACACATGGTCATCGTAGAGATATTCGCCATATTGTGTTCCGGGGGAGGAATATTGAGCTGCATGTTCTTACCTAAATGTTACAATATCCTGATAGACCCTGAAGTGAACAATAAAGGACATATGAAACAAAGTTTCTCAACATAAACTGAATAATAACTTGAAATAGCCCCTCCCCCATCTATTATTAGGTATTTCTATTGCTTATATAGCCCCAACATGTCTCACAGCAGATTACAGACATTGTCATCACTCATTGTCCTAAATACGGCTCATAATCTTTATTTCCTTCCAGGATGCCAAAGGAGTTTTAGGAGAATCTAAAAACCAAAAACCCATACAAAGAGGAGGACAACCAGAAAACTACATGCAGATGTTGCCCTTGTTTAGATTTGACCCCAGGTCTCCGTCACTGCCTGGCAATAGTACTCAGCACTGAGGCCACTTACTGCCAATATATTTTTCTAAATGTAATAATGCTGATTTTGGTATTTTTGTCATGTAAGATTATAATCATGGTTTTTATGAACTAAACTAAAAGTGACTTGGCGATATGATGTGTCTATTCTGTAAAAGTCAAAAAACAATACAATAAAATTTGTGAAATGTATAAAATCATTATTGTATGTCAGTCTGTGTTATTACTGACCAGATCTTCTCTATTATTGCTGTATGTTTGTACATCTGTATTTTGTGTAGAGGAGAGGCGGGATTAGGGGAGGCGACTTACTGGATTATATAGTTTGCAATGTGGACGTCAGTTTTTTGGTGCAAAATAATAATTTAAGATAAACCAGCCTTGAGCTGCCATAATGAACTTCTAGTAAGATGGAAATGTCAAAAATGGCGCCAATACAAAGGAAAAGAATTAATACAAAATTAGAAATAACGAATAGAAAACAAGACATAATAGAAAACCTGTGGAGAGAAAAAACAGACACGTCCAGAGGGAAATATGTAATTGGTGCAAAACGTATCCTGCAGATAGAATACAGGTGCATATATATCCTGCAGATGGAATACAGGTACATATATACCCTGAAGATAGAATACAGGTACATATATACCCTGAAGATAGAATACAGGAACATATATGTAATACAAGCACATACACTACCGTTCAAAAGTTTAAGGACACTTAGAAATGTCCTAATTTATATTGAGGCTCATTTCCAGCAACCAGCACTCCAGTGGTCTAATGGTACATTCTGTTTGCTGACTGTGTAAGAAGGTTAATGGATGTTTAGAGAACCCTTGCAAATCCTTGTACAAGTATGTTAGCACAGCTGAGAACAGTTTTGCCGGTTAGAGAAGCCATAAAACTGAACTTCCTTTGAGCTAGTTGAGAATCTGGAGCATTACATTTATTGGTTTGATTAAATTCTCAAAATGGCCAGAAAGAGAACTTTCATGTGAAACTCAACAGTCTATTCTTGTTCTCAGAAATGAAGGCTATTGCATGCAAGAAATTGACAAGAAACTGAAGATTTCCTACAACAGTGTGTACTACTCTCTTCAGAGGACAGCACAAACAGGCTCTAACCATAGTAATGAGTTTTGGCTGATTAAATATATCACCAAACATTTGTCCCAAAAGCTGTACAGGCCTAGCCCTAGCCCTTTTTACTAAATACCAAATTGTTAGCATCACAAGCTCTCTCATGATGGTGGCCGGCTGTGTATTTATAATACAGCCCCAATGTAAACAGCGACGACAGTGTTTGCAGCTGTAATATAACATAGTCTCTTTGTACGCTCTATAACTGTACAAATTATCTGATCGTGAGATAAGTCTGACTAAGCTTCATAACTGTTACGGTCTGACTATATATATGAAAATAATAATTTTAAACAAGACAGAACCTCTAGACTGCAAGACACTGCAGTGAGGTCCTCAGGCCTCCTGAAGGGCAGCCGTGTGCCTGAAAGGCTAACCACCAGTTAACTGCACTGTCAGTGGTGTAGTGCGGTTACAATGTGAACAGCCTGCAAACAAACTCTCACCAGTTAACCTCACTGGGAGAGTGCACTTGTATATACAGTGGGGCAAAAAAGTATTTAGTCAGTCACCAATAGTGCAAGTTCCACCACTTAAAAAGATGAGAGGCGTCTGTAATTTACATCATAGGTAGACCTCAACTATGAGAGACAAAATGAGAAAACAAATCCAGAAAATCACATTGTCAGATTTTGTAAGAATTTATTTGGAAATTATGGTTGAAAATAAGTATTTGGTCACCTACAAGAAATCAAGATTTCTGGCTCTCACAGACCTGTAACTTCTTTTTTAAGAGTCTCCTCTTTCCTCCACTCATTACCTGTAGTAATGGCACCTGTTTAAACTTGTTATCATTATAAAAAGACACCTGTGCACACCCTCAAACAGTCAGACTCCAAACTCCACTATGGTGAAGACCAAAGAGCTGTCAAAGGACACCAGAAACAAAATTGTAGCCCTGCACCAGGCTGGGAAGACTGAATCTGCAATAGGCAACCAGCTTGGATGGAAGAAATCAACTGTGCTAACGACCCTTTTCGAAAGCACGCTGGCGGCAGGGCAGGAAAGGACCTCCAATGCGTACAACGCAAGTTCCAGCCACAAATCCAACTTGGAGACCCAATAAGTATAGGCCGCAGAGGGATCGGAGAGAACAGGGCTGGTGTCAGCCAGCTACTCCCGCAACATGTACCTATACTTGTCCCTCCTGGTGACACTAGGCCCCTCAGTGGTAGTTTGGTGAGTGGGTACCATTAACGTGTCCCAGACCTTGGAGGGTGTGCCCCTGCCACGTGTGGACCGGATGGCAGTTGTTTTTCCTGTTGGAGGAACTCTCCTCTCTGCTGCCAACAAGAGTTGATGGAAACATCCAGTTCCTTGTGGCAAAGACTCATGCGACTGGCTCTCCCCTCTACCGGAATTTTGACAATGCGTTTGTCAGTTGCAAAGCACTCCAACATGTATTCAGCCATGTTGGCATAACTTGGCTTCCCCCACCGGAATGGTCACTCTCCATTTCCTCCTGTGCTGCAGCAATGGGACGCACTGAACTTCCCCGCTAGCCTCCTATGTGACAATGAGATCTGCCACTTTGTCATCCTCCTCCTCCTCTTCCTCCCTTAATATACACTGTGAAGCGGACAGGAGGACAGACTTCATATCTGCAGATGAGAAGAGGAAACCTTACATCCTACTGGGAGAAGAAGAGGTCACTGTGGAGATCGCTGCCCAATACGTGTCCAGCTGTCACCAAACCAGAGGAAGATGAGACTCCACGGACTGTTATACCCCAAACCAACCGCCCTACCCCACCCCACCTCCCCATATAGCGGTCACCAACTAAGAGTAAGATGAGACTCTACGGACTGTTATACCCCAAACCAACAAGTTGTATGCCAAACCACCCGCCCCACCCCACCTCGCCATATAGCGGTCATCAACTAAGAAGAAGATGAGACTCCATGGACTGTTATACCCCAAATCAGCCCCCCCCCCCATACTCTCCCCCTCAACTCCAACTCCCCACACACACACACACTTTTCTATCTTTGGCAATGCCAAATATCCATGCAGATGTGCCAATAAAGCCGATTTGCTTTGTGTGCCATGACTATCCTGCTGGGATGGTTGTGCTCCTATGCCTGACTCCTCAGCGTCCAATGCATTATCCCTGATGGTGATGAGGGATTCTCGCATCACACACAGGAGCGGGATTGTGACACTCACGAGTGCGTCATCAAAGCTGACCCTAATGGTTGACTCCTCAAAGACATGCAAGATCTCGCGTAAGTCTGCCATCCATGGCCACTCATGGGGCAGAAACTACGGGAGCTGACTCTGAGGAACCCTTGGGTTTTGGAGATGGTACTCCATCAAGGGTCTCTGCTGCTCACACACTCTACTCAACATGTGTATGTTGAGTTCTAGCGTGTGGGGACGTCGCACATCAGCTGGTGTTCTGGCAGATGGTGGTGTTGCTGGAGGCTTCGGAAGCTAGCAGCGGCTACTGTGGACTTGCAAAAGTGGGCGCACAAGCGCCGCACTTTCACCAGTAGCTCGGGTACATTTGGTTATGTTTTTAAAAAACGTTTCACCACTAAATTGAACACGTGGGCCAGGAATGGAACGTGTTGGAGGTTGGCAAGCTCCAGAGCCCTCTACCAGGTTCCGGCCATTATCACACGACCATGCCTGGGCCCAGGTGCAGTGGTGTAAACCATGTTGCCGTCTCATCGAGGAGGGCATCCCTCACCTCGGAGGCAGTGTGCTGTTTGTCCCCCAAGTTGATGAGCTTCAGCACGGCCTGCGGACGTCTCCCCATGCCAGTGCTGCAGCATTTCCAGCAGGTAGCTGGGGTCGATGTGATGATGGAGGAGGAGGAGGTTGGTGGCTCAGAGCCCCTGCCAGGGATGTTGGGTGGAGAAATGAGGTAGACTTCCCTAGATTGTGACCCGGTCCCAGCCTCAAGTACATTCACCCAGTGTGCTGTCAGTGAAATGTAGCGTCCCTGTCCGCAAGCACTTGTCCCCGCGTCGGTGGTCAAGTGGACCTATGTGCAAATCGCAGAACTTAGGGCCCACCTGATGTTGCGTGACACGTACTGGTGCAAGGCGGGGACGGCACAGCGGGAGAAGTAGTGACGGCTATAGACGGCATAGCGAGGTGCCGCACTTGCCATCAAATCACGGAAGGCCTGAGTTTCCACAAGCTGGAATAGCAACATCTCCTGGGCCAGCAGTTTGGAGATGTGCGCGTTTAAGGCTTGTGCATGGGGGAGGGTATCGTTGTATTTTTGTTGCTGTGAAGAGGCGCATGATGGTTAAGGAGAAGGAGCTAAGGCAGGAGAAGGAGCTGAGGCAGGAAAAGGGAGGATGAGGGAGAAGTCTCCAAAGTGGTGGAGACAGATGTGGAAGTTTCTTGGCTGCTGGTCTGGACTGCAGCGCCAGCACTGGCAACAGTGGGAGAGGCAGTGGCGGCAACGCCGGACGACAATTGTCCTGCATTTGCTCTCTGCCACTGATCCCAGTGCTTGCTTTCCAAATGACGGTGCATGCCAGTGGTTGTAAGGTTGCTCTTTTCAGAGCCCCTACTCAGTTTGGAGATGCAGATTGTGCAAACCGCACTATATTTATCCGCCGCACATAAATGTAAAAAATTTCACAGCACCGAAGACCGTGGCCTCGATGGGGGAGTTTTTCTAGGCTGGCTACAAAAGGAAACATTTTCGGCCCTGCTGGCTGTGGCCTGGGTTTGGTGAAGTGGCTGTCCTCTGCCTCTGGACATGCCTCTGCCTCTAGCCACCCTCTTTGGTGCTGCACTTCCCTCCACATCTACACCGTTTGACATCCCCCCTGTCCAGGTCGGGTCAGTGTCCTCATCGTCCAGCACCTCCTCTTCCAATTCCTCCTCCTCTTGCACACCGATGATGGCAACAGGCTGCCCTGATGGCAACTGTGTCTCGTCATCATTGTCACTGAGGGCCAATTGCTGGTCAACAACAACAGGAGATAACAGATGCTCCAATGTTTGTGCATCATTACACAGCAACTCATCTGTACCTCTGGTGATTCAGGACGTGGTGGGACAGAGAGAGGGACAGTGAATGGACCCGAAAACAGCTCCTGGGAGGTGGGAAAGGTGGGATTACTTTGCTGGGAAGATTGGCATGTTGTGAGGAAGGAGGACCAGACTGTTGGGTAGGAGGAGGAGTTGAGGTAGAGGCTGACTGGTGGGTGGAGAATGTGCTGGAAGCATTGTCCGCCAGCCATTGTAACACCTCTTCCTGGTGCTCGGGCCTGGTTAGGGTTATACCCTGCACCCTACTTAATGTGGCAATCAAGCCGGAGACTGTGGGATAGCGCAATGCTTGCTGCCGCAGAGCAGTAGTCACAGCAGACACTGTCGGTTGAGTGCAACCTTGCTCCACATCTGCATTTCCATGCCCCCATCCTCGTCCCCTTACGCATTTTTTGATGTATAGTAATGCCCTTTTTATGGTCAATACACCCCTGAGAAAAGCTGGTTTGCACATACATAGCAAGAAGTAACTGCTGTGGATTCCTGCTATTTTTTGGGAGACACCCCTGAGAAAATCTGGTTTGCTCGTAAATAGCAGGAGTTAACTGCTCTGTATTCCTGCAAATTTGTGTGTGTGTGGGGGGGGGGCACCCCAAAGAAAAGCTGGTTTGCACGTAGATAGCAACAAGTAACCGTTCTGTATCCCTGTTTTTCACCATCCGTGGAAAGCTGGACTTCTGTCCCTGCAGTGTATAGCTGTGAGAAGACCTGTTGTTGTTCGGTTTTTCCCTGCCTATCTGAAGCTAATCGCTATCTAGCCCTCAGAAGATATGTTGCTCTCCCTATCTCTGATGCAAATCTGGCGAATATGGCGGCGGCCGTTCTTATGAATGGGAGGTCACATGTTTTCGGCAGACGATGCTTTTTTTCATTTTTTTTCACTGCCTCCGTTGTCGTAGTTCCTGTCCCACCTCCCCTGCGCAGTTATTGGTGCAAAACACGTGCCAGGGAAGGTGGGAGGGGATACAAATTTTTACTGCGTATGCCGCGAGGTATTCGATTGGGAACGAATATCTCGAACGGCGTGATATTTGATCGAATACCTATTCGATCGAACGGTGTTCGCTCATGTCTAATAATTACTAGATATCTAATATTAATGCATATCAAATATTATGCACAGTAAATATATATTACATTACACAGCTTTAGAGAGAAAAACAAACCTACATGTTGCAGAGGAGAGAATGGACATGCAGTAAACTCAGTGTTATTTTTGGTTTTACATAGTGAGATAATTGACACTGTCTGAGCAGTTATTAGCAAACCGTAATTATCTGACCTAATTGTCCTGACCATAGAACTGCACATAACACACACAAGATATCCCAGCCACCTATGCCCCCCCCCCCCCACCTTCCCAGAGAGCAGTTACTCATCCCTCCACCTCATGTTATCATATATAAGACAGGTGCCTTGACAACCATGTGTAAGTGAGAGTAATAATCTCACATAGCAGGCAAACAAAGCACCATGTATAAAGCTATGTATTCAGGAAAAGTCTTGAATTTACATAAGCCTTCAGGATAGATCTTTGAGATGGGAATACCCGTCAATGTACAAATGTCTCCTGAAAAAAATATTTTATTTTATAGTTTTATGAATTGTTTTGTCTTTAATATCAGACGGATATAGATTTATTACAACTCTAAAGTCTACCGTTCCTGTTTCGTTGCCGGCTGCTCCCCGGTGGTTGTGACTTTTCTGATGTGTTTTCTGCCAGTGATCGGCATTTTAGTTATTTTAGTATAAACTCCATTGTATGTGGTTATATAAACCTCTCCCTGCTACAACCTCTGCTGAAGGATCCCTCACGTTCTGTGCTGCTGATACATCTGCTGGGACACCTGAGGACATTCTGTACAAGCATCAGCTTTTCTCTTCTACAAGACATGTTCTTATTCCTATTGCCTCTTTATGTGACCTTCTGCAGTTCTGAGACTCAGGACCCTGCAGCTCAATGTGATCTGGTAATGAAGGATTATACCTTTGAGTACAAATATTCTCAGACAGGAGATATCATTCTAGGAGGGATCTTCACTGTCCATTCCTGGGTGTCACTGTGGTGTGAGGAAGGTCATTATATCTACACCCCTATTTGTATAGGGTAAGTAGGAATCACATTTCAGAAATACATGAGCTAAACTTTGTTAACCGGTTAAGGACCAGGACCAGAAGTGCATTAAGGACCGGGCCTCTTTTTTCAAAACTGACATGTCACTTTAAATAGCAATAACTTTGAGTCGCTTTAACTTACACAAGTGATTTTGAGATTGTTTTTTTCATAACACATTATACTTCATGTTAGTGGTAAACACTAATCAATATTTTTGTAGTTATTTATAAAAAAAAAAACTAGGAAATTTGATGGAAATTTGGAAAAAATTGCAATTTTCAAAATGTGAAATTCTCTGCTTTTCAGGCAGATAGTCATACCACCCAAACACATGAATAAATATTATCTCCCATATCTCTGCTTTATATCGGCACCATCTTTTGATTGTCTTTTAATTCATTTAGGACGTTACAAGGCTTACAAGTGTAACAGCGATTTTCCAGATTTACAAGAAAATTCCCCAAACTAATTTTTTAGGGACCGCTTCAGTTCTGAAAGGAATTATAAAGGCCTGTATAATAGAAACCCCCATAAATCACCCCATTTTCAAAACTACACCCCTCAAATTAGTCAAAACAGCATTTGGGATGTTTTTTAACCCTTTAAGTTTTTCATAAGAATAAAAATAATATGGAAGTGAAATTTAGACTTTTCATTTTTTTTTCACTAATACATTCATTTAGACCTAAAATTAACACATTCACAAAGGGTTAAAGGAGAAAATGCATCTCAGATTTTGTTATGCAATTTCTCCCGTACACAGAAATACCCCACATGTGGGTGTAAACTGATTTTTGGACACACGGCAGTGCATGGAAGGGAAGAAGCGACACTGGGTGTGTGAACAGCAGATTTTACTGGAATAATTTTCAGGCGCCATGCCTCATTTGCAGTGCCCTTAGAGTACCAAAACAATGGAAACCCCCAAAGTGACCCCATTTTAGAATCTACACCCCTCACAGAATTCATCAAGGGGTATAGTCAGCATTTAGACCCTACAGTTGTTTCACAGATTTTACTAACATTGGGATGCGTAAATGAAAAATTACTAAAATGTCACTTTATCCCCAAAGTTTTCATTTTCACAAGGGATTAAAGGAGTAAAAGCCCCCACAGTTTGTTAAACAATTTCTCCTGAACACGGCAATACCCCATATGTGGCCATAGTATGCTGTATGGGAACATGGCGGGGCTCAGAATGGAAGGAGCGCTATTTGGCTTTTGGATGGCAGATTTTGCTGGAATAATTTTTAGGTGCCATGTCTCATTAGCAGAGCCCCTAGAGAACCAATACAGTGGAAACCCCCCAAAAGTGACCCCATTTGGGAAACTACACCCCCCACAGAACATATTAAAGGGTAGAGTGAGCATTTTGACCCTACAGCTGTTTCACAGATTTTATTAACATTGGGGCATGAAAATGAAAATTTACTTTTTTTCCAACAAACTGTCAATTTAGCCCCATTTTTTTCATTTTCACAAGAGGATAAAGGAGAAAAAGCTCACTAAAGTTCGTTACACAATTTCTCCTGAATACGGCAATATCCCATGTGTGGTCATAATCTGCTGTATGGGAAGATGGCGGGGCTCAGAATGGAAAGAGCGCTATTTGGCTTTTGAAGGGCAGATTTTGCTGGAATATTTTTCTGGTGTCATGTCGCATTTGCAGAGCCCCTAAAGTACCAATACAGTGGAAACCCCCTAAAAGTGACCCCATTTTGGAAACTACACCCCTCATAGAATTTATCTAGGGGTTTGGTGAGCATTTTGGCCTCACAGCTGATTCACAGATTTTATTAACAATGGGACGTAAAAATGAAAAATTACTTTTTTTTTCCAATTAATCGTCCATTTAGTGCCATAGTAGTAGTTAGAGAATTAAAAGCCCCCCACAGTTTGTTACACAATTTCTCCTGAACACGGCAATACCCCATATGTGGCCATAATCTGCTGTATGGGTACATGGTGGGGCTCAGAATGGAAAGAGCGCTATTTGGCTTTAGGAAAGCAGATGTTGCTGGAATAGTTCTCAGGTGCCATGTCGCATTTGCTGAGCCCCTAAAGTATCAATACAATGGAAACCCCTCAAAAGTGACCCCATTTTAGAAACTACACAGGTGACAGTAAACTGGAATTCACCAAGAATTGACCCTATTTTGTAGGGACAATTTTAGGGTCTCTGCAAATGTGACGTGGTGTCCAAAAACAAAGAATCTAAATCTGCACTCCAAAAGCACATATTGCTCCTTCACATCTGCGTCCTGCTGGGTACCCAAATAGTGGTGTATGCTGACATGTATGACACTGGTGTACCCCGGATAACGGACTTAATGCTATATGTGGGTAGAAATGGCTGTTTGGGCACAGAAGGAAGGAGCGCTATTTTGTTTTTTGGAGCACAGTTTGATTTTTGGAGGTCATGCCACTTTTGTAAAGCCCCTGAATTACCAATAAAGTGGATTCCGCAGACATGTCACCCCATTTTGGACACTACCCCACTCATGGGATTTATCAAGTGGTGTAGCAAGCATTTTTAACCCCTGAGTGTTGCATTTATTTAGTTTCCAAAAATGAAATCGCAACTGATAATGAGAAAATAATGAAAAGAAGATAATTAAAATTTTCCAGAGATTCACCATTTCAGTGCTCCAGATGTTGTGCCCGACTTATGTCAGCAGAAACACTACAAAAACTGGTAGGGGATATCCCGGGCACAACAGCTTTTAGAGCGTTCATCTCTGATACAAGGCGGGCACAACATATTACGCACTGAAATGACGGGTTCCTGGAAAAATGGTCATTTTCACCTCTCACAATCAGCTTCGTATTCATTTATGGATTATAAGTTATAGCAACACTTGGGGGTTAAAAATGTTCTCTGTACCCCTGGAGAAATCCTTCAGGAGTGTGGTTTCCAAAATAAGGTCTCATATCAGGGGATTCCACTTTACTGGCGTTTCAGCTCTGCAAAAGTGTCATGGCATCCAAAAACCAAACCGTCTGTGCTCCAAAAACCCAATAACCCTTCTTCCCTTCTGTGTGCGGCTGTGCCCTAATATCAGTTTATACCACATATGACATTACGTCCAATATAACGGGTACACCAGTGTCATACATGTGTCATACATGTGGCATAAACTGCAGTTTGGGCGCACAGCAGGGCGCAGAAGGGAAGGAGCGCTATGCGGCATTTGGAGCACAGATTTGGATGTTTGGTATCTGAACGCCATGTCATGTTTGTAGAGCCTGTAAGGTACCAGAAAAGTGGATTCCCCAAAGGAGTGACTCCATTTGAAAACTGCACCCCTCAAAGAATTTATCAGGGGGTGTAGTGAGTATTAGTATCCCAGATGTGACTGCACAGCGGATGGCGAAAGAGGGAATATATAAGCTGTGCGGAGGACATTGCAAACACCACATTCCCTACTATGTCCCAGTAGCTCCTATGATTGGGGGAGTCACTCTGGGGGTCACTTTGGGGTCACTACTGGTGTCTTTTCGCTCATAAGCTGTAAATCTGGAGTGTCCCCTGATATTCGCTCGCACAGCTTATATATTCCCTTCCTGCCGCACCCTGTTGTGTTCTAATGATTTTGGCGATTTTGGTGTTTTTTTGTCTTCACATTGCTAGATGTTATATTTTCTTTATTCTTCTGGTGACGCGGCCATATAAGGGCTTGTTGTTTGCAGGATGAGATGTATTTTGTAATGACACCATTTTTGGGTTCCTACAACTTATTGAATACATTTTATTAACTCTTTCTTGCTGGATTAAAAAAAAAAAAAAATCAATCCTGGCATTGAGTTTTACCTTTTTAATTTTTCGCCATGCAGCGTACAGTATAAGTAACATGTAGCCTTTATTCTGCGGGTCAGTACGGTTACGGCGATACCTCATTTATAGTATTTTTTTATGTGATACTAATTCTGCAGAACAAAAACACATTTGGGGACATAAATCAGTGATTTTTGCATCACCATCTTCTGAGAGGTGTAACATTTTTATTTTTCGGTTGACAGTGTTGGTTGAGGGATTATTTTTTGCGGGACAACCTGCGCTTTTTATTGGCACTGTTGTGTGGTGCATATGACTTTTTGATCACTTTTTATAGCATATTTTGTAAGATGAGATGGCGAAAAATCATTACTTCCGGCCAGTTTTTTCCATTTTTTTTTTCCCGCCGTTCACCGTGTACATTAAATATTATTACACTTTTATTGTACAGATTGTTACGGACGCAGAGATACCAAATATGCATTGTTTTTATAAATTTTCAAAGTTTTTTTTATATAATTCATTTTCTATAGAAAAAAAAGATTTTTGGGCTTTATAATTTTATTAATTTATTTATACACTTTATTTTATTTGTTCACTTTTTTTGTTTACTTTTTCATGTGTCCATTTAGGACACTTGAATCAGTTGATGCTTTGATGAAAGCACAAACTGATTCTGTACAGTAGCTTGCAAGACACGAGCCTTTGCACCCCCGATCTCGTCACGGGGGGTGCAGATCGTTTTCAATTGTCGGCAGATGCCTCTCGATCGCCCCGTGATCAAAAGGGTTAAAACGCCCAGTCAGACTCAGTTCCGACTAGACGTTATTGAGGAAGGGGTTAGGTGTTAGTAACACCTAACCCCTGCCCCCCCCCCCCCCCCGCACCCCTCCCCCCGCCAAAAAGGTACCTAAAGACCGGACGTATTTTGGCAATAGTCCGGTCTTTAGGTACCTGGACCGCAGGCCGTAAATTTACGTACTGCGGTCCTTATGTGGTTAAAAATTGAGTCAAGATCCTGAAAGCAGAAGATTGGTTTAGAGGTCCTGTATGGTTTGGTGGGGGAGGCTAATATTATGCCTGTCCCGTTTCCCCATCTGTAATATTTGTTTTGTGTCTGTTTGCAGGATACAAGAAGAAGAAGAGAGGTAAGAATAAGCAATATTATAGATAACACATGCTATGTGAAGGACACCACTACATAGTCTGCATTGGGGCTCGGGAGCTTCAAGTTATGTCTCCGAATTCTAACAGTATCATGTTAATACATTCTGTATGATCCAGTCTGTATTAGAAGAAAATCTCCGGACAATCTGATAGTTGCGTAGTCTGATAATTGTTTGAGTAGAAGTTCTGCAAGGAGAATCTATTAAATAGGCAACAGAATAAAAAAAATCAAGGTCAAATACTAAAATGGTAATAAAATGACCCTACATGTGTTATTGTTTTTTTATTTGTTGAACTACAATAGTACATCGAGCAGTTTTTTTTTTTATGGGGTTGTAGAATAAGATTTTTATTTTCCTTTTTTGTTCTGTTTGAGGTTTACAGAAAGTAGAAAAGTAAATGAAGATTTATTTATTTTTAGTTCTTTATTTTAATACAGCAGGGGTACCTGTACCTGTACCAAAGGCATATCTACCTAGCACAGGGCACAGGTACAAGGGGGAGGGGCATGAGGTGTGATATTGCGTCTGGACATGAGCTAGACTGCTCAGAGAATAGAAATGGCTTTTATAGCATATAGAAAGTATAGAAGTCTAATATGGCAGCAGAACATACTAAAGTGGGCGCTCGGTCATGAAAGGTTTGTATGAGTTTATAACAACTGACCCTTGTGGGTGATGGGGATGAGCACCTGTAGGGCAGTCACCAATCCACCTACTCTAAAATGTTCCCTGTGGTTTCAGTCCCTTGTGTTAGAAAAGTGTATTACAAGGGTTTGTCATTGTCATATCCAACATAAAGCTTGGGCTGTGTAAATGTCTGAGCCCATCCAATCACAGAGAAGGATCGCACTGAAATATAAGAATACAAGGTTATTTCACTAATTATTTGGTTTCTGATATGAATTGACTATTATTAAAACATCATCTATATTCCAGTAAATTATTGTCTTCTACATTCTGCATGCATTGAGTGTATCCCACTGACCTCAAATTAAGTATATCTTATACTATATAACTTGAAAAGTGGCCACATTACCCTTGCCACATGCTGCCCACTCCCTGTCCCCATGCTTCTGTGCACGTCCGCTTCCTGATGTTCTTGCTGCTTGGCATGCCCATAGGGTGTTTGCACAGTCCCTTCCTTCTACATATAAAGGACATTTCAGCATGTCCACCATCTCATTGCATCCTTCAATAGACAACAATACACTGATTCCAATGGGAGGTACCAGGGCTGAAGAAAACAACATGAGACCATCCAACTGACAGCAGAGAACATGATTGTGCTCAAACTAAAAGAAATATTGCTCGGGAATGGTGGGGGACACAGAAAAAAATCAAACTACAACATAATTAATGAAACAGCACTTACTGAATAATGCAAAGAGCTGCAGGTTATGGAGACGCTGAAAGGTTCTCTTTAAAGGGACCAGTGTGCCAGGAAATCTTTCCCAACCAATCTCTGTTCTGCTTCATATGACATACCTTGTCCGATCAAAGCCTCCTCGCTTATCTAGATTCTGCAAAGGATTTCCTTTATTCTACTTCTTGATTTATTACATGTGGCTCTGGCTCATATTCCTGACTTCATCTCCCTCATTCTCAACATTCACAAGGAAAGTTGAGTTTACAGGAAGTCAATCAGTATTCTTTTGTCAAGTGGGAGGAAACAGGAGTATTCAGTTTATAGAAGTATTCCGTTTATTCTACACTTCTATAAACTGAATACTCCTGTTTCCTCCCACCTGGCAAAAAAATACTGATTGACTTCCTGTAAAATCAACTTTCCTTGTGAATGTTGAGAATGAGCTCCTGTATGGCAGCCACAAACTACCCTGCTCCACAATGTTCTCTGCGCTTTGACTGTGAATGCATTACAGATGTTTGACATTGTCTAATAAATGTCTATAAGCACAATGAGCAAAGCCAGAAGAGGTCAAGACTGGTAGAAAAGGTACTGAAATAATGAATGGTAGCAACAAGAAGTGGTAGAAGTGGCGCTCACAGGTCAAAGAAGGCACGTATAAGAAGACAGAAGTTTATTGAACAAACAGGAACAATGTAAATCAAAATAACTATCAACATGTTGATCCAATACAAGCCCGTGTTAGCCCAGTTTAAGTTTTTGCACTTGAGAAAGGACATTGATGGCCCAAAACGCAGTTAGACTGGTTTGTGTTGTGCCTATTTTTTCAATAACCTTCAGTCTCCGTATACATGCCTCCTTTGAACTGTGAGCGCCACTTCCACCATTTCTTGTTGCTACTGTCTACTCTTGGTACCTTTGGTGTTTGTGAGATGTGCTGCCACCTCCACCTGGTTACCTAACGCTATACATGGATGTGAACGGTTCACAACCAGCACAGGTGAGAAGCTATTTGGTCTTGGCTTTTCCCAATTGGTTTATACAATCCTACTACACTATAAGGTTGCTCAGTATCTGTGTTTTTTCTTTTTGAAATAATGAATGGGTCAGATACTACATAAAAATATCCACCTGTGTAATTTCCTACCTGTTTGGGATTTAACTACATCTATTTCTTGTTCTGACCTCTTCTGTGATAGCTAGAAACACCACTCATATATACAGACAGATGCAGGGTTCAGTGGCTGTATATATATATATATATATATATTAGAGATGAGCGAACACTAAAATGTTCGAGGTTCGAAATTCGATTCGAACAGCCGCTCAATGTTCGTGTGTTCGAATGGGTTTCGAACCCCATTATAGTCTATGGGGAACAGATACTCGTTAAGGGGGAAACCCAAATCCGTGTCTGGAGGGTCACCAAGTCCACTATGACACCCCAGGAAATGATGCCAACACCTCTGGAATGACACTGGGAAAGCAGGGGAAGCATGTCTGGGGGCATCTAACACACCAAAGACCCTCTAGTACCCCAACATCACAGCCTAACAACTACACACTTTACACACTCAATACCACCTCTCTGACAGTAGGAAAACACCTTGAAACATGTGTATTTGGCACTTGCAGTGAGGAGAGCTTGTCACCAGCAGTGAATTTGGCCCTTGTAGTAAGTTGAGGTTGGCACCAACATTTGTTTTGAAAATCAGGGTGGATTGAGCCTCTAACCAGCAGAGTTTGGGCAAATTCATGGTGGAGGGAGCCTCTAAAAACCCCAGTTTGGACCAATTCATGGTGGAGGGAGCCTCTAACCAGCCCAGTTTGGGCAAATTCATGGTGGAGGGAGCCTCTAAAAACCCCAGTTTGGACCAATTCATGGTGGAGGGAGCCTCTAACCAGCCCAGTTTGGGCAAATTCATGGTGGAGGGAGCCTCTAAAAAACCCAGTTTGGACCAATTCATAGACTTGTAGTTGCTACATTAAAAAATCTGTGTGCAGCAATAGGAGTAGCAGAAGCCTACGCGTTTCGGGATAGACCCTTACTCATGGCATACAGAGCTGTAATATGCTGCAATCTTATATAAAAATAAAAGAGACACACATAAAATCCAGGCCCCTCCCATCTGCACATAGACAGGAAGTTAATTAATTAAGCAACATCTGTGATACATGCGATAAGATGCAAGTGAAACAGGAACAAAAGCAGACAAAGTTGGCTGATTGTAGTCAAAATAGTTCAAACAGGTTAAGGTAAATAAGTAAATAAATCATAATTTTTAGTGACATAGATAAAACGTGACATGACCAAGAGATGTAACATCTTCATTACATAGTTGTGGCACCATACTGAAGAAACATAATGACAACATCCCTTTCTATGGTGCATAATGCACCAGGAGGATAGAGTACGTATTATACTGAGAAAAAAAAAAAACAAAAACACTGAGCTGAACACCGTACTGGAACATGAAAGTGTGATTTGTGTATGATGCTCCAGGAGGATAAGATAAGTATAACTACATTAAGAATTGCATGTGTAAGGGATGTTGTCATTATGTTTCTTCAGTATGGTGCCACAACTATGTAATGAAGATGTTACATCTCTTGGTCATGTCACGTTTTATCTATGTCACTAAAAATTATGATTTATTTACTTATTTACCTTAACCTGTTTGAACTATTTTGACTACAATCAGCCAACTTTGTCTGCTTTTGTTCCTGCTTCACTTGCATCTTATCGCATGTATCACAGATGTTGCTTAATTAATTAACTTCCTGTCTATGTGCAGATGGGAGGGGCCTGGATTTTATGTGTGTCTCTTTTATTTTTATATAAGATTGCAGCATATTACAGCTCTGTATGCCATGAGTAAGGGTCTATCCCGAAACGCGTAGGCTTCTGCTACTCCTATTGCTGCACACAGATTTTTTAATGTAGCAACTACAAGTCAATAAAAGTTAAGTTTTATTTTACACGGATACCTGACTGCAGTGCTGGATTTTCTTCAAATTTGCTTCCATTTGACCTCATCTCAGCCGAGAGAGATTTCCTGGCACCGGTCTTGAGGTTCCACGATTCACAGCAACCAGCAAACGGACAGAGTGAGTGCACAAGGTTTTTTACCTATTTTTGAATTGTATGTCACTTTGGATGAGGGCTGTAGCTATTTTTCTAGTTTTGGACCAATTCATGGTGGAGGGAGCCTCTAACCAGCCCAGTTTGGGCAAATTCATGGTGGAGGGAGCCTCTAAACAGCCCAGTTTGGACCAAATCATGGTGGAGGGAGCCTCTAAAAAACCCAGTTTGGACCAATTCATGGTGGAGGGAGCCTCTAACCAGCCCAGTTTGGACCAATTCATGGTGGAGGGAGCCTCTAACCAGCCCAGTTTGGACCAATTCATGGTGGAGGGAGCCTCTAAACAGCCCAGTTTGGGCAAATTCATGGTGGAGGGAGCCTCTAAACAGCCCAGTTTGGACCAATTCATGGTGGAGGGAGCCTCTAAAAAACCCAGTTTGGACCAATTCATGGTGGAGGGAGCCTCTAACCAGCCCAGTTTGGACCAATTAATGGTGGAGGGAGCCTCTAAACAGCCAAGTTTGGACCAATTCATGGTGGAGGGAGCCTCTAAACAGCCAAGTTTTGGGAAATTCATGGTGGAGGGAGCCTCTAACCAGCCCAGTTTGGGCAAATTCATGGTGGAGGGAGCCTCTAAAACCCCCAGTTTGGACCAATTCATGGTGGAGGGAGCCTCTAACCAGCCCAGTTTGGGCAAATTCATGGTGGAGGGAGCCTCTAACCAGCCCAGTTTGGACCAATTAATGGTGGAGGGAGCCTCTAAACAGCCCAGTTTGGGCAAATTCATGGTGGAGGGAGCCTCTAAACAGCCAAGTTTGGACCAATTCATGGTGGAGGGAGCCTCTAAAAAACCCAGTTTGGACCAATTCATGGTGGAGGGAGCCTCTAAAAAACCCAGTTTGGACCAATTCATGGTGGAGGGAGCCTCTAAACAGCCCAGTTTGGGCAAATTCATGGTGGAGGGAGCCTCTAACCAGCCCAGTTTGGACCAATTAATGGTGGAGGGAGCCTCTAAACAGCCAAGTTTTGGGAAATTCATGGTGGAGGGAGCCTCTAACCAGCCCAGTTTGGACCAATTCATGGTGGAGGGAGCCTCTAACCAGCCCAGTTTGGGCAAATTCATGGTGGAGGGAGCCTCTAAACAGCCCAGTTTGGACCAATTAATGGTGGAGGGAGCCTCTAACCAGCCCAGTTTGGACCAATTCATGGTGGAGGGAGCCTCTAACCAGCCCAGTTTGGGCAAATTCATGGTGGAGGGAGCCTCTAACCAGCCCAGTTTGGGCAAATTCATGGTGGAGGGAGCCTCTAAACAGCCCAGTTTGGGCAAATTCATGGTGGAGGGAGCCTCTAAACAGCCCAGTTTGGACCAATTCATGGTGGAGGGAGCCTCTAAAAAACCCAGTTTGGACCAATTCATGGTGGAGGGAGCCTCTAAACAGCCCAGTTTGGGCAAATTCATGGTGGAGGGAGCCTCTAACCAGCCCAGTTTGGACCAATTAATGGTGGAGGGAGCCTCTAAACAGCCAAGTTTTGGGAAATTCATGGTGGAGGGAGCCCCTAAAAACCCCAGTTTGGACCAATTCATGGTGGAGGGAGCCTCTAAACAGCCCAGTTTGGGCAAATTCATGGTGGAGGGAGCCTCTAAAAAACCCAGTTTGGACCAATTCATGGTGGAGGGAGCCTCTAACCAGCCCAGTTTGGACCAATTAATGGTGGAGGGAGCCTCTAACCAGCCCAGTTTGGACCAATTCATGGTGGAGGGAGCCTCTAAAAAACCCAGTTTGGACCAATTCATGGTGGAGGGAGCCTCTAACCAGCCCAGTTTGGGCAAATTCATGGTGGAGGGAGCCTCTAAAACCCCCAGTTTGGACCAATTCATGGTGGAGGGAGCCTCTAACCAGCCCAGTTTGGGCAAATTCATGGTGGAGGGAGCCTCTAAAAAACCCAGTTTGGACCAATTCATGGTGGAGGGAGCCTCTAACCAGCCCAGTTTGGGCAAATTCATGGTGGAGGGAGCCTCTAAACAGCCCAGTTTGGGCAAATTCATGGTGGAGGGAGCTTCTAAACAGCCCAGTTTGGACCAATTCATGGTGGAGGGAGCCTCTAAAAAACCCAGTTTGGACCAATTCATGGTGGAGGGAGCCTCTAAACAGCCCAGTTTGGGCAAATTCATGGTGGAGGGAGCCTCTAACCAGCCCAGTTTGGACCAATTAATGGTGGAGGGAGCCTCTAAACAGCCAAGTTTTGGGACATTCATGGTGGAGGGAGCCTCTAAACAGCCCAGTTTGGACCAATTCATGGTGGAGGGAGCCTCTAAAAAACCCAGCTTGGACCAATTCATGGTGGAGGGAGCCTCTAACCAGCCCAGTTTGGGCAAATTCATGGTGGAGGGAGCCTCTAAACAGCCCAGTTTGGGCAAATTCATGGTGGAGGGAGCCTCTAAACAGCCCAGTTTGGACCAATTCATGGTGGAGGGAGCCTCTAAAAAACCCAGTTTGGACCAATTCATGGTGGAGGGAGCCTCTAAACAGCCCAGTTTGGGCAAATTCATGGTGGAGGGAGCCTCTAACCAGCCCAGTTTGGACCAATTAATGGTGGAGGGAGCCTCTAAACAGCCAAGTTTTGGGAAATTCATGGTGGAGGGAGCCTCTAACCAGCCCAGTTTGGGCAAATTCATGGTGGAGGGAGCCTCTAAACAGCCCAGTTTGGACCAATTCATGGTGGAGGGAGCCTCTAACCAGCCCAGTTTGGGCAAATTCATGGTGGAGGGAGCCTCTAAAAAACCCAGTTTGGACCAATTCATGGTGGAGGGAGCCTCTAACCAGCCCAGTTTGGGCAAATTCATGGTGGAGGGAGCCTCTAAACAGCCCAGTTTGGGCAAATTCATGGTGGAGGGAGCCTCTAAACAGCCCAGTTTGGACCAATTCATGGTGGAGGGAGCCTCTAAAAAACCCAGTTTGGACCAATTCATGGTGGAGGGAGCCTCTAAACAGCCCAGTTTGGGCAAATTCATGGTGGAGGGAGCCTCTAACCAGCCCAGTTTGGACCAATTAATGGTGGAGGGAGCCTCTAAACAGCCAAGTTTTGGGAAATTCATGGTGGAGGGAGCCTCTAACCAGCCCAGTTTGGACCAATTCATGGTGGAGGGAGCCTCTAACCAGCCCAG
This sequence comes from Leptodactylus fuscus, assembly GCF_031893055.1. Classification (NCBI taxonomy): domain Eukaryota; kingdom Metazoa; phylum Chordata; class Amphibia; order Anura; family Leptodactylidae; genus Leptodactylus; species Leptodactylus fuscus. The sequence continues at coordinate 356,888,806 of NC_134265.1, forward strand.
TTTGGGCAAATTCATGGTGGAGGGAGCCTCTAAACAGCCCAGTTTGGACCAATTAATGGTGGAGGGAGCCTCTAACCAGCCCAGTTTGGACCAATTCATGGTGGAGGGAGCCTCTAACCAACCCAGTTTGGACCAATTCATGGTGGAGGGAGCCTTTAACCAGCCCAGTTTGGACCAATTAATGGTGGAGGGAGCCTCTAAAAAACCCAGTTTGGACCAATTCATGGTGGAGGGAGCCTCTAACCAGCCCAGTTTGGGCAAATTCATGGTGGAGGGAGCCTCTAAAAACCCCAGTTTGGACCAATTCATGGTGGAGGGAGCCTCTAACCAGCCCAGTTTGGGCAAATTCATGGTGGAGGGAGCCTCTAAAAAACCCAGTTTGGACCAATTCATGGTGGAGGGAGCCTCTAACCAGCCCAGTTTGGGCAAATTCATGGTGGAGGGAGCCTCTAAACAGCCCAGTTTGGGCAAATTCATGGTGGAGGGAGCCTCTAAACAGCCCAGTTTGGACCAATTCATGGTGGAGGGAGCCTCTAAAAAACCCAGTTTGGACCAATTCATGGTGGAGGGAGCCTCTAAACAGCCCAGTTTGGGCAAATTCATGGTGGAGGGAGCCTCTAACCAGCCCAGTTTGGACCAATTAATGGTGGAGGGAGCCTCTAAACAGCCAAGTTTTGGGAAATTCATGGTGGAGGGAGCCTCTAACCAGCCCAGTTTGGACCAATTCATGGTGGAGGGAGCCTCTAACCAGCCCAGTTTGGGCAAATTCATGGTGGAGGGAGCCTCTAAACAGCCCAGTTTGGACCAATTAATGGTGGAGGGAGCCTCTAACCAGCCCAGTTTGGACCAATTCATGGTGGAGGGAGCCTCTAACCAGCCCAGTTTGGACCAATTAATGGTGGAGGGAGCCTCTAACCAGCCCAGTTTGGGCAAATTCATGGTGGAGGGAGCCTCTAAACAGCCCAGTTTGGGCAAATTCATGGTGGAGGGAGCCTCTAAACAGCCCAGTTTGGGCAAATTCATGGTGGAGGGAGCCTCTAACCAGCCCAGTTTGGGCAAATTCTTGGTGGAGGGAGCCTCTAAACAGCCCAGTTTGGGCAAATTCATGGTGGAGGGAGCCTCTAACCAGCCCAGTTTGGACCAATTAATGGTGGAGGGAGCCTCTAAACAGCCAAGTTTTGGGAAATTCATGGTGGAGGGAGCCCCTAAAAACCCCAGTTTGGACCAATTCATGGTGGAGGGAGCCTCTAAACAGCCCAGTTTGGGCAAATTCATGGTGGAGGGAGCCTCTAAACAGCCCAGTTTGGACCAATTCATGGTGGAGGGAGCCTCTAAAAAACCCAGTTTGGACCAATTCATGGTGGAGGGAGCCTCTAAAAAACCCAGTTTGGACCAATTCATGGTGGAGGGAGCCTCTAAACAGCCCAGTTTGGGCAAATTCATGGTGGAGGGAGCCTCTAACCAGCCCAGTTTGGACCAATTAATGGTGGAGGGAGCCTCTAAACAGCCCAGTTTGGGCAAATTCATGGTGGAGGGAGCCTCTAACCAGCCCAGTTTGGACCAATTAATGGTGGAGGGAGCCTCTAAACAGCCAAGTTTTGGGAAATTCATGGTGGAGGGAGCCTCTAACCAGCCCAGTTTGGACCAATTAATGGTGGAGGGAGCCTCTAAACAGCCAAGTTTTGGGAAATTCATGGTGGAGGGAGCCTCTAACCAGCCCAGTTTGGGCAAATTCATGGTGGAGGGAGCCTCTAAACAGCCCAGTTTGGACCAATTAATGGTGGAGGGAGCCTCTAACCAGCCCAGTTTGGACCAATTCATGGTGGAGGGAGCCTCTAACCAGCCCAGTTTGGGCAAATTCATGGTGGAGGGAGCCTCTAAAAAACCCAGTTTGGACCAATTCATGGTGGAGGGAGCCTCTAACCAGCCCAGTTTGGGCAAATTCATGGTGGAGGGAGCCTCTAAAAAACCCAGTTTGGACCAATTCATGGTGGAGGGAGCCTCTAACCAGCCCAGTTTGGACCAATTAATGGTGGAGGGAGCCGCTAAACAGCCCAGTTTGGACCAATTCATGGTGGAGGGAGCCTCTAACCAGCAGAGTTGGTGGAAATCAGGGTGGAGGGAGCCTCTAACCAGCAGAGTTGGGGGAAATCAGGGTGGAGGGAGCCTAGTATTAGCAGAATTGTGCAACGCTTATGGTGGATGAGTATGAGGATGCGGAGGAATTGGAGAGGTTGAGTACGGACATGGAGTTTCATGTTGGGGTGCTTTACACAGGTGGGCACAAAAATGACGGCTCTACCCAGTGGTGGTTCATTTTTATCAAAGTGAGCCGGTCGGCACTCTCAGCTGACAGACGGGTGCGCTTGTCAGTGATGATGCCACCGGCTGCACTGAACACCCTCTCAGATAGGACGCTGGCGGCAGGACAGGACAGCACCTCCAAGGCATATAGGGCAAGTTCAAGCCACAGGTCCAACTTCGACACCCAATACGTGTAGGGCGCAGAGGGGTCTGAGAGGACAGGGCTGTGGTCGGAAAGGTATTCCCGCAACATGCGCCTATACTTCTCACGCCTGGTGACACTAGGACCCTCCGTGGCGGCACTTTGGCGAGGGGGTGCCATCAAGGTGTCCCAGACCTTAGACAGTGTGCCCCTCGTTTGTGTGGACCGGTGAGAACTTGGTTGCCTACTGGAGGAACTGCCCTCCCTGCCGCCAACGTCACATGCTGGAAACATCTCCATCATATTCTGCACCAATTGCCTGTGGCAAGCATTGATGCGATTGGCCCTCCCCTCTACCGGAATAAAAGACGAGATGTTGTTTTTATACCGGGGGTCAAGGATAGCAAAGATCCAGTACTGGTTGTCCTCCATGATTTTGACAATACGCTTGTCGGTTGTAAAGCACCCCAACATGAACTCAGCCATGTCTGCCACAGTGTTAGTTGGCATGACTCCTCTGGCCCCACCGGAAAGTTCAATCTCCATTTCCTCCTCATCCTCCATGTCTACCCATCCGCGCTGCAACAATGGGACGATTCGAAGTTGCCCGGAAAACTCCTGTATCACCATCACATCATCGGACAACTCTTCTTCCTCCTCCTCCTCCTCCTCCTCCTCCTCCTCCTCCTCCTCCTCCATTAAACGCAGTGAAGCGGACAGATGTGTGGACCTACTCTCCAGCTGTGACGGATCGGATGCTATCCCTAACTCCTCTGTGTGATCTGAGTTATCCCTGATGTCAATCAGGGATTCTCTCAGAACACACAAGAGCGGGATTGTAAGGCTCACCATCGCATCCTCAGAGCTCACCCTCCTTGTGGACTCCTCAAAGACCCGTAGGATGTCACAAAGGTCTCTCATCCATGGCCACTCATGGATGTGAAACTGAGGCAGCTGACTTTGTGGCACCCTAGGGTTTTGTAGCTGGTATTCCATCAAAGGTCTCTGCTGCTCAACCACTCTATTCAACATCTGAAACGTTGAGTTCCAGCGTGTGGGGACGTCGCACAAAAGCCGGTGTTGTGGCACATGCAGGCGTTGCTGGAGAGATTTTAAGCTAGCAGCGGCTACTGTCGACTTGCGAAAGTGGGCGCACATGCGCCGCACTTTCACCAGTAGCTCTGGAACATTGGGGTAGCTCTTTAGGAAACGTTGCACCACTAGGTTGAAGACGTGGGCCAGGCATGGAACATGTTGGAGTCCGGCAAGCTCCAGAGCTGCTACCAGGTTCCGGCCGTTATCACAAACGACCATGCCTGGGCCCAGGTGCAGCGGCTCAAACCATATTGCCGTCTCATCGAGGAGGGCATCCCTCACCTCGGAGGCAGTGTGCTGTCTGTCCCCCAAGCTGATCAGCTTCAGCACAGCCTGCTGACGTCTACCAACGCCAGTGCTGCAACGTTTCCAACTCGTAGCTGGGGTCAATCTAACAGCGGAGGAGGAGGCGGTGGCGGAGGAGGAGGCGGTGGCGGAGTAGGAGGCGGTAGAGGAGGAGGAGGAGGGGGGTGTTCTCCTCGTGTCCCTGCCAGGAATGTTAGGCGGGGAGACGAGGTACACCGGGCCAGTTTGGGAAGCAGTCCCAGCCTCAACTACATTCACCCAGTGTGCCGTCAGTGAAATGTAGCGTCCCTGTCCGCATGCACTTGTCCACGCGTCGGTGGTCAAGTGGACCTTTGTGCAAAGCGCGGAACTAAGGGCCCGCCTGATGTTGAGTGACACGTGCTGGTGCAAGGCGGGGACGGCACACCGGGAGAAGTAGTGACGGCTAGGGACGGCATAGCGAGGTGCCGCAGTTGCCATCAGGTCCAGGAAGGCGGGAGTTTCAACAAGCCGGAACGCCAACATCTCCTGGGCCAGCAGTTTAGCGATGTTGGCATTCAAGGCTTGCGCGTGTGGGTGGTTAGCAGTGTATTTCTGCCGCCGCTCCAATGTCTGAGAGATGGTGGGTTGTTGTAAAGAAGCGCCTGATGGTGCCTTTGATGGTGCAGGAGAAGGAGATAAGACAGGAACAGGGGAGGATGAGGGAGAAGTCAACAAAGTGGCAGAGGCAGATGAAGTGGTGTCCTGGCTCGTCCTCTGGAGTGCATCGCCAGCACAGTCAGCAGTGGCAGTGGCAGAGGCAGAGGCAGTGGCAGAGGCAGTGGCAGTGGCGTGAACGGCAGGCGGCCTTTGTCCTGCCGTTGCTGCCTGCCACTGATTCCAGTGCTTGGATTCCAAATGACGGCGCATTGAAGTGGTGGACAGGTTGCTCTTCTCAGAGCCCCTAATCAATTTCGAGAGGCAAATTGTGTAGACAACACTATATCTGTCCTCGGCGCATTCCTTGAAAAAACTCCACACCTTCGAGAAACGTGCCCTCGAGGTGGGAGTTTTTCGGGGCTGGGTACGAACTGGAACATCTTGGGAGATTCCGGGTGTGGCCTGGCTTCGCCTAAGCTGCTGACCTCTGCCTCTGCCTCTAGCTACCCTTTTTGGTGCTGCACCTGCCTCAACATCCACACTACTTTCCCCGCTTGACATCCCCCCTGTCCAGGTCGGGTCAGTGTCCTCATCATCCACCACTTCCTCTTCCAACTCCTGTCTCATCTCCTCCTCCCGCACAATGCGCCGGTCAACTGGATGCCCTGACGGCAACTGCGTCACATCATCGTCGATGAGGGTGGGTTGCTGGTCATCCACCACCAAATCGAACGGAGATGGAGGAGACTCTAGTGTTTGAGCATCTGGACACAGATGCTCCTCTGTTAGGTTCGTGGAATCGTGACGTGGAGAGGCAGGTTGAGGGACAATGAAAGGAGCGGAGAACAGCTCTGGGGAGCAGGGACAGTTTGGGTTATTGTTCTGTAAAGCTTCGGAATTTTGGGAGGAAGGAAGACAAGACTGTTGGGTTATAGGAGGAGAGGAGGCAGAGTCTGACTGGCTGCTGGACAATGTGCTGTAAGCGTTCTCTGACAGCCATTGCAAGACCTGTTCCTGGTTCTCGGGCCTACTAAGGTTTGTACCCTGCAGTTTAGTTAATGTGGCAAGCAACCCTGGCACTGTGGAGTGGCGCAATGCTTGCTGCCCCACAGGAGTAGGCACGGGACGCCCTGTGGCTTCACTGCTACCTTGCTCCCCAGAACCATTCCCCCGACCTCGCCCACGGCCTCGTCCACGTCCCTTTCCGGGAGCCTTGCGCATTTTGAATTCCTAGTTAGAAATTGGCACTGTATACCAGTAGTAAAAATTGTGGGTGCACGTAACCCCAATATATTCTTTGAATTACCAGTCAGAAACTGGCACTATATGGCAGTAGCAAGAAATGAGGGTATTTATAACCCCAATATATTCTTTGAATTCCCAGTCAGACAATGGCACTGTATACCAGTAGTAAAAATTGTGGGTGCACGTAACCCCAATATATTCTTTGAATTACCAGTCAGAAACTGGCACTATATGGCAGTAGCAAGAAATGAGGGTATTTGTATTCCCAATATATTCTTTGAATTCCCAGTCAGACAATGGCACTGTATACCAGTAGTAAAAATTGTGGGTGCACGTAACCCCAATATATTCTTTGAATTACCAGTCAGAAACTGGCACTATATGGCAGTAGCAAGAAATGAGGGTATTTGTATTCCCAATATATTCTTTGAATTCCCAGTCAGACAATGGCACTGTATACCAGTAGTAAAAATTGTGGGTGCACGTAACCCCAATATATTCTTTGAATTACCAGTCAGAAACTGGCACTATATGGCAGTAGCAAGAAATGAGGGTATTTATAACCCCAATATATTCTTTGAATTCCCAGTCAGACAATGGCACTGTATACCAGTAGTAAAAATTGTGGGTGCACGTAACCCCAATATATTCTTTGAATTCCCAGTCAGACAATGGCACTATATACCAGTAGCAAGAAATGAGGGTATTTATAACCCCAATATATTCTTTGAATTCCCAGTCAGACAATGGCACTGTATACCAGTAGTAAAAATTGTGGGTGCACGTAACCCCAATATATTCTTTGAATTACCAGTCAGAAACTGGCACTATATGACAGTAGCAAGAAATGAGGGTATTTATAACCCCAATATATTCTTTGAATTCCCAGTCAGACAATGGCACTGTATACCAGTAGTAAAAATTGTGGGTGCACGTAACCCCAATATATTCTTTGAATTACCAGTCAGAAACTGGCACTATATGGCAGTAGCAAGAAATGAGGGTATTTGTATTCCCAATATATTCTTTGAATTCCCAGTCAGACAATGGCACTGTATACCAGTAGTAAAAATTGTGGGTGCACGTAACCCCAATATATTCTTTGAATTCCCAGTCAGAAACTGGCACTATATGGCAGTAGCAAGAAATGAGGGTATTTATAACCCCAATATATTCTTTGAATTCCCAGTCAGACAATGGCACTGTATACCAGTAGTAAAAATTGTGGGTGCACGTAACCCCAATATATTCTTTGAATTACCAGTCAGAAACTGGCACTATATGGCAGTAGCAAGAAATGAGGGTATTTGTATTCCCAATATATTCTTTGAATTCCCAGTCAGACAATGGCACTGTATACCAGTAGTAAAAATTGTGGGTGCACGTAACCCCAATATATTCTTTGAATTATCAGTCAGACACTGGCACTATATGGCAGTAGCAAGAAATGAGGGTATTTGTATTCCCAATATATTCTTTGAATTCCCAGTCAGATAATGGCACTGTATACCAGTAGTAAAAATTGTGGGTGCACGTAACCCCAATATATTCTTTGAATTCCCAGTCAGAAACTGGCACTATATGGCAGTAGCAAGAAATGAGGGTATTTATAACCCCAATATATTCTTTGAATTCCCAGTCAGACAATGGCACTGTATACCAGTAGTAAAAATTGTGGGTGCACGTAACCCCAATATATTCTTTGAATTACCAGTCAGAAACTGGCACTATATGGCAGTAGCAAGAAATGAGGGTATTTGTATTCCCAATATATTCTTTGAATTCCCAGTCAGACAATGGCACTGTATACCAGTAGTAAAAATTGTGGGTGCACGTAACCCCAATATATTCTTTGAATTACCAGTCAGAAACTGGCACTATATGGCAGTAGCAAGAAATGAGGGTATTTGTAACCCCAATATATTCTTTGAATTCCCAGTCAGAAACTGGCACTGTATACCAGTAGTAAAAATTGTGGGTGCACGTAACCCCAATATATTCTTTGAATTCCCAGTCAGACAATGGCACTATATACCAGTAGCAAGAAATGAGGGTATTTATAACCCCAATATATTCTTTGAATTCCCAGTCAGACAATGGCACTGTATACCAGTAGTAAAAATTGTGGGTGCACGTAACCCCAATATATTCTTTGAATTACCAGTCAGAAACTGGCACTATATGGCAGTAGCAAGAAATGAGGGTATTTATAACCCCAATATATTCTTTGAATTCCCAGTCAGACAATGGCACTGTATACCAGTAGTAAAAATTGTGGGTGCACGTAACCCCAATATATTCTTTGAATTACCAGTCAGAAACTGGCACTATATGGCAGTAGCAAGAAATGAGGGTATTTGTAACCCCAATATATTCTTTGAATTCCCAGTCAGACAATGGCACTGTATACCAGTAGTAAAAATTGTGGGTGTATATAGCCCCAATTCTATTGCTAGGGGACTTGCAGGGTATTTCTGGGGTGAAGGTGGGGGGGCACACCGTTGGAACGGGTATCGGGGGTATATATCGGGTATACGGGAATACACTGACAGTGTATTCCATTCAGGATCCTGGGAAAGCTGGGTTGCGGCGATTGAGCCCGTCAGTGCCACGTTACACTGACATGCTTCTCCCTGGAATTTAGCTCTTACAAGAGCTGTTGTGGTTGTCTTCTCCTTCCTATCCTAGCCTGTCCCTGCCTACCCAGAATCTAAGCCCTAGCTAGCTGGACGGAAACCTCCGTCCTCGGTGAATTGCAAGCTCAGAATGACGCGAACCTGGGCGGCGCTGTTCTTTTAAATTAGAGGTCACATGTTTTCGGCAGCCAATGGGTTTTGCCTACTTTTCTCAACGTCACCGGTGTCGTAGTTCCTGTCCCACCTACCCTGCGCTGTTATTGGAGCAAAAAAGGCGCCAGGGAAGGTGGGAGGGGAATCGAGTAATGGCGCACTTTACCACGCGGTGTTCGATTCGATTCGAACATGCCGAACAGCCTAATATCCGATCGAACATGAGTTCGATAGAACACTGTTCGCTCATCTCTAATATATATATATATATATATATATATATATATATATATATATATATATATATATGTGACAAACAGTAAACAGTTCCCAGGTTCTTATCTTTATGGCTATCTAAGTTTGGTGATTTCTGTAGGATGACATGAACCCATGTGAAAGATTCATTCCATTCTCCAGAGTGTTAAATAGGGTCATGCACTTGTACTCATAAAGCCGTTGTAAATTCGTTGTAGAAATGTTTTGACACAGGAAGGTCCAGTCTTTGTTCGTTAATCGTGTGGCGATTAGAGAACAAAGAATGGACCTTCCTATGTCAAAACATTTCTGCAACAAAGATCATAATATCACCAATGACATGAAAATTTTGATTTTAAGAGGGAATTTTAAATCAAGGAAACAGAGACAGATTTATGAATACAAGTGCATGACCCTATTTAACACTCTGGAGAATAGAATGAATCTTTCACATGGGTTTATGTCATTCTACAGAACTCACCGAACTTAGACAGCAATAAAGATAAGAACCTGGGAACTGTTTACATGTATATACCAATAAGCCTCTTCCCCTTCCCCCCTCCCTCCTATAATTCTATCCCTATGTGTCCTGTAGTATATAAATATGCAGGCTTCAGAAATTGTTTGTAGTTATATCTGGGAGCTTCGAAACGTTATTATCTGTCATCATTACGAGTAGAGATGAGCGAGCACTAAAATGTCCGAGGTTCGAAATCTGATTTGAACAGCCGCTCACTGTTTGACTGTTCGAACGGATTTTGAACCCTATTATAGTCTATGGGGGGAAATGCTCGTTTCAGGGGTACACAAAATTCGATAAAATTATACTTACCAAGTCCACGAGTGTCGGTCGGGCTGGATTCTCCTTGAAGTCTTTTCCTGGCGCAGCGCCCCTGTGGCGTCTTCCGGCTGGAATTCACTCTGCCTAGGCATTGGGGCCTAGGCAGAGCTGACTGCGCATGCACGGTCAGCTCTGCCCACCCCGACGCATGCGTAGTCGGCTCTGCCTAGGCTGGATGCTTAGGCAGAGTGAATTCCAGCCGGAAGACGCCGCGGGAACACTGCACGGAGAAGACTTCTAAAGGTAAGAGAAGAACCAGCGTTGATTGGCAGAATGTATAGCATTCTGCCAATCAACGCTGGTTCTGCATCGAACCTTAAACTTCGAACAGCTAGTAGTGTTCGATCGAGTACGAGTATTTTGAATACCGTAGTATTCGATGGAACACCTACTCGATCGAACACTACTCGCTCATCTCTAATTGTGAGTTAGCCATTAAAAAGGTATCAACTACTGAAGACTTTCAAGTTTTTTGTTTTTATATTACCTACCCACTGGCTAACACGGTACAAAAACAACATTTCACTATTATTGAGATTGTTGAGAGGGAGATGGCCAGCATCCAGCTATTAGCAGGTTCTAAAGCTCTCTACCTGGAAAAGTTGAAATGTTACAAACTTCTGTTGTCAGAAAGAAATTTCTGTCCCAGAACCCAAACCCCCACAACACTTGTGCCTGACTGGTTCCTGGCATCAGCCATCTCTTTAAGCCGTAATCCTTAATTGGTTTGCAAGTTTCCAACTGCAAATGGAAAGCATCAGTCTCAGACTTAGGGTTAGAGGTGAAAAAAGCAAATACCAATATGTTCACCTATAATATACTCACTTATAACTGTATGTTTTTTTCAGTGATATAGCTGTATGAGGACTTGTATTTTGTGGGCTGTAGCTGTTTTTGTATTACTTTGGGGTGTATATCACCATTTACTACTTTTCATGGTATTTGTTACTACCTTTCTATTTATTCTCTATCTGGATCCCTTCACAAAGCAGGACCAGGAATGTGCGCATGTTATAAATGAACAAGTTAATGGCACAACCATTACACATATCTGGTTACAGGATTTTTCTATATTGTCTCACAGTGCCTACCCAAGGGAATATTTACATCTGGCAGCTTTTCTCTCAGCTATTGATGAAATTAATAATCGCTCAGATCTTCTGCCCAATATCACTCTGGGATATCATATATATGACTCTTGTGGAGATTTGAATAAAGTTATGAAAGATGTTCTGCAGATACTGTCCGGACACACAGTAACAGCTCCAAACTACTCATGTATGGAGAATGACGCAGTGGTCGGATTTATTGGAGATTTACAATCTAGCACGACTTTCCCCATGGCCCAGTTGATAGGTATATACGGATATACACAGGTGAGGTCAGAGTATAAATCTTTATCTAATTATTATTACATAAGTAATTTTTTTCATCAACATGATGTATTTTACAGTGGTTTGTAATGGTCCTTAGCAATAAAATCAAATCTATGCTATCTCTCTATCGGTCCTACTGATCACATAAGATAAGATAAGATAATACTTTAATAGTCCCACAATGGGGAAATTTCAATGATACAGTTTCATAGATGGTACAGTAGTATATAACAAGAGAGAAAACACATACAAGCTCATGGCAGACAGAGAAATCCTAGTAATCATAGCAACTAAAAAGAAAGAAACACAGACACACTGCAGGATCATTTAGTTCTCTGTGTGAAGTGATGTTAATAATACAGCTGAATGTGGTTGGAGGACACGAGGAGGGGACACAGCATGTGGATATAACAAGCAGAAAGTTTTGCAGAGGTGGGGGACATATGCAGCTATCATGATATCATGTGGTAGTTCTTGGTAGGTGGTGAGATCTCCTGCTCACAGCTGATAGGTCGGTATCTTGCATCAGCACTATTGTCCTTTTAACCACAAAAAATGCCCCAAATGTCCTTCATCAGAAGCCCTCCTCCTCCTTTCTTCTTACCACTGTGTTCTACTGCCCAGAGAAGTCTGAAGCCATCCAGGTAGACAGGGTGCTGCTCTCTTGCCAAGCTTGCATAACTCCTGGGGTAGGTGGGTGATGGTAGGTTCCCAGGCTGTAGCAGCGTCCCACGTGTCCATAGTAACAGAAAGAAATACCAGTCAGCTGTAGACATCTTCAAACATCAGCAATAGACTCCAAAAATCATCTCCTTGAAAGAAGAAGTCCACACTTCCATGAAGGTTTCTCCTCCAGCTTTCTCTGCCTCATGGTGACCATGCTGTCCTTAGCTCGTGGGGGGATGGTAACAGGCACATGTGCACACAGGAAATTCCAGGTCTTCAGTCTTGTCCATGCTTTAACAATAGAAACAAAACGAAAATATATACTCCACAGGATCTTCCATTCGATTTATAGTTGCTAATTCATAGTTCTAGGTTGCTTGAGTAGAGGATTCTTGAAGATACAGACAAAAAGAGTGAAAAGGAAGATAAAGGTTGCTCTCAGCTTGGAGCTCTGTATCGAGGCTTCCACTCATGCGGCGCCATCTTGGAAAAAAAATGCTCAAATATCACATGACCATGCTACTTGGTATATCTAGACCCAACAAAACTGGGACAGTTATAGCAAAATACACAAAAAAAAATCAGGACACAAAAAGGTTCTTGAAATTAGATACTCTAAAATGTAAAAAAAAAAAAAAAAAGTGTAAATAAAAAAATAACTTAAAAATTAAAATTTTTATATATGAAAATTAATTTAAATTAAAAGTAAAAAAGAGATATAGCCATTTGATCAGTATATGCAAAAAAATCTGACAAAAATGTACATGACATTAAAGGGGATAAACCATCTCAACAAGTTATCCCCTTTCTAGGACACAACCACTATAAACCCAGATGATATCCTGGTTGTTTGTGCTAAGCTTAACCAGTTTGTAGGATTATTTTTCTACTAGCCGGTATCACCTTATACTTCTCTGTGCTTCCAGTACTGATTCACTGAAATGGTCTTTACCTTCCCCTGTCCCCCTCCCCTGCTCCAGACCAAAGCCCAAGTGATCATCATTTGGGAGATCCAATATACAAGGTATATTGATCTTGGCTTCTTCTAAATCAGCCAGGATATAGAAGAGTTTCATTACCATCTAGACCGGTGGCAGTTTTTGCCGTCTAGGTCATCCTGACAAATTCCTTCTAATCTTATGGTGACAAGTAATATGGACACGTTATTGTTTTATTTTTTTCTCCTAGATCAGTTATGGGGCGAGAGATCCTCTTCTAAGTGATAAAAGGCTTTACCCAAACTTCTTCCGAACAGTCCCAGATGACAAGATACAGTTTTCAGCATTTGTGAAGCTTTTGGAAAGATTCCAGTGGAATTGGGTTGGGATTATCACATCAGATGATGAGAGTGGACGGCAGGAGTTACAGCAGATAATCCGACAATTTACAGCCCATCAGATCTGTGTGGAGTTCACCATTCTTGTAACCGAGACCAATTATGATAATATCCCTAAAGATTTACAGGAATCATCTACTGATGTTATTATTATATGCGGCACCTATAGTGCGACTTATGTCAAGTTTTTATACAAAGTAGCTCATGTCCTAAATAACAAGACTCTTATACTTCCAAGCTCATGGTCACTTGCAAGAGAACTTATAATTTACAAAGAAAGTGGATTTGTAGCTAATTGTAGTTTAGTGTTTTCCATTCCCAGATACAATGTTACTGGGAAAGAGTTTCTGAATATTCTTTATTTCCCCAACCGACCATCTGATGGGATACTGGAAGATATCTGGATGACTTTATTTGAATGTTTTTCAGGAAATAACTTAAAGGACCGTCTTATACCATTGTATCATAAAGGACTATTTCATAACTGCACTGATGAGGAGATATTTAATATAACATTTCCTGAAGACACAACTCCTTACCAAGTGTACACTGCTGTCTATATTATGGCTCAGGCTTTACATGGACTGAACGTTTTCCTTAATAATGGGAAGCAAAATCCCTTACAAATCTCTTACTATAAGAGCAGAGTGAGTATAAGAAGTGCAGGAGATTCTATTCCTAATATAACACGTTACTGGAAGGAGAAGAATACAGAAATATCAGGAAAGATGGATACTTGTGTTATAGCTCAGACAGGGACAGCAATAGTGAAATATTTTGGTGATAACACGTTTAGTGCTCTGTTTTGGGTATATTCACCAAATTTTCACCACTTTTTGCTTCTGTTTTGGGGTTTTGTGTAAATGACTAGAAATGGTTGCTAATGGGGACATGGCCTGCGGTGCATGGAGACAGACGTGTAGTCTGTGAAGTCGGTTGTTCACTAGTTATTCTGGTGGCATATACCGACTCCCAGCATACCCACCAGGAAGATTACAGTCACGGATCCTCCTGGCATCACCCTGACTGCGAAGGTTCACAGTAGCTAAAAGAAAAGCTTGCTAAAGCTTACAAAATTCTTTCTCACGGCCATGTCTGTCACCCCCCCCCCCCCCAAGATGGCACCCATCTTACCTCTTCTACTGCGCGGAGGGCCTTGCCAGCCATCCTGGAGCAAGTATCGGTGAGTGACCTACAACACACTCCCAATGCATACCTCCCAACTTTTAAAGGACAAAATCTGGGCTGGTCATGATACATTTAGCTCCACCCACTTCTAAATTGACTCCACCCATTCCCATCCATTTCTAGTTGGGTACATCCTGTACCCCACATCTCACCCCCCACACAGACCACCCTGCATCCCACATCTCTCCCCACACAATCCACCCTGCACCCCAAATCCCCCCTACACACCATACATGCTGAACCCCACATATTTCCCTCACCTACACACAGTCCACCCTTCATCCCACATTTTTCCCCACTCACACACAGTCCACAATGCACCCTGCATCTTTCCACCACACACAGTCCACCCTGCACCCTACATCTCTCCCAAAACACACATAGTCCACCCTCTTTTCCAACACCCCACTACACACACAAACACATAGTCCACCCTCTACCCCACATCTCTCCACACACACAAACACATAGTCCACCATGCACCCAACATCCCTCCCCTTCTACACAGTACCTTACACCACACATCTTTCCATCTTCCTGCACTGCACAGATAAAAATTTTCTTCTTGTTCTTGCAAGCACAGAGACGCCTACCCAGTCAAATGACCATCTGATGTTAGCAGGTCCTTCTGAGTACAGTATTCAGCCTTTTAACTGTCATAAGACTGGGTGGTGAGCGGGAAAAAGTTTGTTCACAAGCAAAACACCTCAGGGGCAAAGCAGAACAAGCAGTAATCTGTCCGGGACTGCGGGAGAGCAGTCTAAAATTGGGACTGTTTGGGAGCTATGCCAATGCAATCTCCCTACTACCATCTTTGGCCAGCAGCCCAGTCTCTCCAGCCTCAGTGGACTCGCCTCTAATCCCAGCCAAGGACAGTTGGGAGCTATATAAATTCACTCTCCCTACTACCATCTTCGGAAAACAGCCCAGCCTCTGCGGACTCTCCTCTACACCCGGCCCTGCCGGCATCTCTTGTTTTATTCCTTAAAGGTGCCATCTTTTCCATATTCACCAGCTACGCCAACTTCCTTTGGTCTTCTCCCTCGCTCTTCCACTGGCTCAAAACTTGGTGATCCCTACAGAATTTGTGTTCCTGGTGGTATTTGGTGCTGAAGCAGCAATGAAAGCTTTAAACTGGCTATTTGGTATGAGTTGAAACATCTGAGGGGGCTTTGCAGTGTGAATTGCACTCTTTAGGGCATTGTACCTCACACTTGGAAAACAAGATGGCCAAACTGACTGCAGCCCATAACGAGCTAGTTGATGTTTCTAATGACATGGAGAAGGAAGTGGAGGCCCTAAAACTAAAAATAGCTGATATAGAGGACAGATCCCTCCGTATCAATGTTCAGTTTAGAGGAAATCTGGAATCAGTGAAAGGTGATGAGATTGTTTATTTTCTAACAGACTACTTCACTCTGCTCCTGCTTGAAGCAAACTCTCAGGATTTGCTCATTGATAGGGCCCACAGATTGCCCAAACCTAAAAACCTGCCAACATAGACTCCTCGTGATATTATTGCCCTGGTCCACGTTTATCACACTAAAGAAAACATAATGGCTGCAGCCAGGAATCCTCCTTACTTACCAGACCATTTTAAAGAGGTTGCCTTCTTTGTCGATTTATCCGTTGCTATGATAGCTCGCAGAAGGACATTTGCACTGATTTCTGGTACCCTAAGTGATCATGGCATTCCCTACAAGTAGGGCTTTCCAGTGCCCAGTTATCACCTATAACGGTTCCAACAGTCCTGAAGTGGCTCTCAAGTTGTGTCATGAATGGTACTTGAAAGTCACATTACAAAGCATTTCTGCAGGGAAACGTCCTCCAACTCCTAAAATAGCCGGTGTAGCAGTGCTGGCCGTGCGCTCAGATCAGCTCATCTCCGGAGTAGTCGAGCTGAGTGCACAGCCAGCACTGCTACATCTCGGGATAGGAATGCATTGACCAGCGTTGATTGGCAGAATGTCATATAGAGTACAGCATTCGGCCAATCAACGCTGGTTCTGTTGGAGGAGGTTGAGTCTAAGATCGGTCAGCAGCAGTCTCCATTCTGGTCCGATCTTAGACTCCACCTCCTCCCAGACGAGCCTCCTGAAGAATCAGTGTTGATTGGCCGAATGCTGTTCTCTGTATGGCATTCGGCCAATCAACGCTGGTCAATGCATTCCTATGGGAAAAAGTCATCTCCCGCATATCGCAAGCTGACAGGGATCCCAAAGTAATACAGTGACTTGGGCGTGTTAGATGCCCCCAGGCATGCTTCCCCTGCTGTCCCAGTTGCATTCCAGGGTGTTGGCATCATTTCCTGAGGTGTAATAGTGGACTTGGTGACTCTCCTGAGTTGAATAGTGGTTTCCCCCTAAACGAGTATTTATTTCCCATAGACTATAATGGGGTTCGATATTCGATCGAACAGTCAAGTATTGAGCGACTACTCAAATTGAACTTCGAACTTCGAACATTTCACTGTTCGCTCATCCCTATAAAATACAAGTTAAAAAAATGGTTTCTAATAGGTATCAACAGGGGAAGCATCCACTTGCTTTCAGTTCAGGTTAAAAACAATTTAGCAGATCCTGTCTGCTTCTTCTTTAAAGACAAAATAAAAAAAATAAAAATCCATTAAAAAATCATACGGGTATGTTCACACAGAGGAGTTTCTTGTGGATTTGGGGTGGATTGTGCCCAGAATCTGCCCCCCCATTGTTTTCAATGGGAAATAATTGAATCTCTTTTTCTCACTGTATATATTACCTGGCAGAATATCACCTGGTCCTGGGTTTCTGGGCTGGTTCCCACTGAAAGTCATGTGATTAGCAGCATCTGATACCCAAACACCCCTCTCTCCTCTCTTGTGTACTGTAGGGGGATGCAATTATACAGAAAGGTCACAGATGACCTCCTTAAAGAGAGTCTATCACCTCCCCAAATATATACCATTCCTACCACCATGCTACACAGCACGTTACAGAGCTAAACAGCACAGCTTTATCATGTTTGTAGGTTTTGAGAAAAACAACTTTGAAGTGTTTTGTAAATTGGAGCATTGGGAGCCTTCAGCCGTGGGAGGGGTGCTCTATTAGGATGGATGATGTCATAGCAGTGACACCATCAACACTCAGTGCATGGTGTGGCACAGGCAGATGATGGGAGGGGTCTCAAAGGCAAGAGAAGGGATCAATAAAGTTGAAGACCCGCCATTGGTGCACTAACTGCCTTATTTGCATAAGACTTTGAAAGTGGCATGGATGAAGGGTATTGTGAAACTATATGAAATAATAAATGTGGATCTACCGTCTATACTCCACAATGCTCCTGCTCCATGGCTCTATAGCTTCCTTCCAAGGTTTATTTATACAGCTGAAACACTAACATCATGTTGACAAGAAGTGACATCTACAGAATATCACTGTCCTCAGCCACACACCGCTGCAGCATATCACTGTCCTCAGCCGCACACCGCTGCAGCATATCACTGTCCTCAGCCGCACACCGCTGCAGCATATCACTGTCCTCAGCCGCACACCGCTGCAGCATATCACTGTCCTCAGCCGCACACCGCTGCAGCATATCACTGTCCTCAGCCGCACACCGCTGCAGCATATCACTGTCCTCAGCCGCACACCGCTGCAGCATATCACTATCCTCAGCTTCACACCACTGAAGCATATCACTGTCCTCAGCCGCACACCGCTGCAGCATATCACTGTCCTCAGCCGCACACCGCTGCAGCATATCACTATCCTCAGCTTCACATCGCTGCAGCATATCACTATCCTCAGCTTCACACCGCTGCAGCATATCACTATCCTCAGCTTCACACCACTGAAGCATATCACTGTCCTCAGCCGCACACCGCTGCAGCATATCACTGTCCTCAGCCGCACACCGCTGCAGCATATCACTGTCCTCAGCCGCACACTGCTGCAGCATATCACTATCCTCAGCTGCACACCACTGCAGCATATCACTGTCCTCAGCTGCACACCACTGCAGAATATCACTGTCCTCAGCCGCACACCGCTGCAGCATATCACTGTCCTCAGCCGCACACCGCTGCAGCATATCACTGTCCTCAGCTGCACACCACTGCAGAATATCACTGTCCTCAGCCGCACACCGCTGCAGCATATCACTGTCCTCAGCTGCACACCACTGCAGAATATCACTGTCCTCAGCAGCACACTGCTGCAGCATATCACTGTCCTCAGCAGCACACTGCTGCAGCATATCACTATCCTCAGCTGTACACCTCTGCAGCATATCACTGTCCTCAGCTTCACACCGCTGCAGCATATCACCGTCCTCAGCGTGCGAAAAGTGTGATGTGCAAAAGTCTTCAGCCTCCTTATATCAATACTTTTGGGGTATGTTCCTCCTTCCATCCCTGGACAAGCAGTGTTACTCTCCTCTTCTGCATTCCATTGTAGCATCCAGTGCGGCACTTAAATGTCATGATATCGATAATCTCCACGTGATCTTGGACTGCGGGAGATGGGAAAAACCTCAAAGAAATGGGGACCTGCACTGGGATAGAGCCTGAGAGCGGTGAGTAACACTGTTTGTTACATGTACTTATCACACAGAATGTACTAGTGGTTAGCCGGTGGCGAAGTCCAACAACTTTGGGTTTAGCTGAATCTGAAAGTCTTGGAATATTTTTCCTGCCCCTTCTTGGCATGGACAGTAATGTGGGAGGGGGAAGAGGTACATACAGTTCAGCACTCTGGAGCCCACTTTCTAAGTTCTCTGCCACAAGTAGTAAGTAAATAGCCCAGTCTTATCTCTGCTCCTGTGGACTGTACATGGCTTAACAGATACTGTATGTTGTTTTATCCATGATCCATACATTGGAATCTTCTTGCTGCTGTTATTACAACCTTGGTATATCTTTTATAGCTAACACGATACATAAAAGAAGAAAGTAATTTACTAAATGAGAACGGAGATTGGATAACACCTCTAGAGATAATGAATTGGGTGGCAAAAATGTATGATGAGAAAGTAGTGACATCAGGGAAACCTGTCGGAAGATTTGATGCATCATTTCCAGAAGATAAACAACTGTCTATTAATCCCCAGATAATAACATGGAGACAGGACTCGGTAAGTTACTATGAAGACCTTTACCAATATTTATAATGTCTTCTAAGTCAATCACTGTAATACATCAAAGTATCTTTAATCTCTTAAGGACATTCACTATACAGTGAAGGAAATAAGTATTTGATCCCTTCCTGCTTTTGTAAGTTTCCCACTGAACAAGATGATACAAACTGATACAAAGAGTCTGATTTTAAGGGTCGATTAATTTTAACATTGAGAAATAGAATATCAAAATTAAAATCCAGAAAATCACATTGTATAAATATTAGAAATTTATTTGCATTTTGCATAAAGTAATAAGTATCTGATCCCCTGCCAACCATTAAGGGTAAGTTCACACAGGTTTTTTTGGTCAGGATTTTGAGGCTGTATTTGCCTCAAAATCCTGACCAAAAAGACAGCTCCCATTGATTTAAATGTGCCATGCATTTGCCGTCTCCCAGAAAAAGAAGCGAGGTGCTCATTCTTCAGGCCGTTTCGCCTCACGATTCAGCCTGAAGACACTCCCTTCTCCGCACTAGGCCCATTCATTGAGCCTAATCCAGAGCGGAGTGTGCGGGTGGATGCCGGTGCAGTGCACAGACTTTGAGTTGTGACTACCCGGCTTTTGGGACAGGAAATGAGGCGGCCTCTGCCTCAGGTTCCGATCCAAAAAACCCAGTGGGAACTTACCCTAAAAAAGTTGTGGCTCTGACAGATCAGTTAGACACTCCTAATCAACTTTCTAAGGATGTCAGGGACAAGATCAAAGACCTGCACAGGGCTGGAATGGGCTACAAAACCATAAGTAAGATGCTGGGTGAGAAGGAAAAAACTGTTGGTGCAATAGTAAGAAAATGGAAGAAATACAAAATGACTGTCAATTAACATTGATCTGGAGCCCCATGCAGAATCTCACCTCATGAGGAATTCTTGATCACGAGGGAGAACTTTTTAATGATCTCAAGGGAACTGGGATCACCCTCACCAAGGAAACCATTGGTAACACATTACGCTATAAAGGATTAGAATCCTGCAGTGCCCGCAAGATCCCCTTGCTCAAGAAGGCAAATGTGCGGGCCCTGCAATCTTAAGATTGGCAATGAACACCTGGATAATTCTGAGAGTGATTGGGAGACGGCGTTGTGGTCAGATAACACAAAAATTTACTTTTTGGCATTATCTTAACTCGCTGTATTTGGAGGAAGAGAAATGCTGCCTATGACCCAAAGAACACCATCCCCACTGTCAAGCATGGAGGTGGAATCACATCATTGGGAGAATGGATGGAGCCATGTACCATAAAATCCTGAGTGACAATCTCCTTCCCATTAACAATGGGTCATGGCTGGGTCTTCCAGCAGGACAGTGACCCAAAACCTACAGCCAAGGCAAGAAAGGAGTGGCTCAAAAAGAAGCAGATTAAGGTCATGGAGTGGCCTAGCCAGTCTCCAGACCTTAATCCCATAGACACCTATGGATGGAGTTGAAACTGCAAGTTGCCAAGCAATCTTAAAGATTTAGAGGTGATCTGCAAAGAGGAGTGGACCAAAATTCCTCTTGACATGTGCACAAACCTCAACATCAACTTCAAAAAACATCTAACTGCTGTGAGCGCCAATACGTCTTGTTTGCCAGAGGGATCAAATACTTATTTCGCTCTGCAAAATGCAAAATAAATAAATATATAAATATATATATATATATATATATATATATATATATATATATATATATATAATAGAATGTGATTTTCTGGATTTTATTTTGGATATTCTATCTCTCACTGTTAAAATTAACCCACCCTTAAAGTAATAGATTGTTCATATCTTAATTATTTCCTTCACTGTATATATGCTGGAGGTAGGGGTTATAAATATGGTACCGCCCTACTCTGGTACAGGTAACATGACTATTTATGACATGGTAACCCATTCATTTACAGGGCAAATATATAGCACATTACCCCTGAATCAGTATACAGCTATCCCCTGGAGATATATTCATAGAAGGGGATCTCTTGTTGGAACACTTTGTAAATGTCTGTTTGCTTCAATATGTTCAATGACCAGTTATTGTTTTATATCAGGTATCTATTCACCCATTTCTAGATTCCTAAAGGTCGATGCAATGACCCCTGTCTTCCAGGAACCCGACAAGTTCTAAGGGAAGGAAATCACATCTGCTGCTATGACTGTAGCCCATGTCCAGAAGGAGAATTTACAAATCATTCTGGTGGATTATTTTATATTTATTTTATTAATAATATGATTGCTATTATTCTATTATAAAATCTACATCATCCAGTTATTATATACGGTATATCCTACATGCATTGTATATACTTCATAAAGGGATCTCTGGCTCCGGGATAGGACACCAAGCACAAAGTTCTCTCCAGTCAAATGTTTTTTACAACTGGCTGCAACCAACCTTGTTTCCCTTGTTTTACAAAATTATAGGGGTTTCCCATGAACATAGCGACATTGAAATTTGGAGACAATAGAAAGAAAAAAAGAAAAATTTTTGCAACCATAATTCCTCATTCACATGACCATGGGTGCGGGCTCTTCCAATGGGGGAAGTTCGATGCATCTGAGTGTGTTCTGCTAGGACATCAGTCTCCTTTGGTCTTCACACTCGGTCATGTGCAGGTCCCCTAATATCAAAGGTAAAACATGGCCAGCACTCCAAAAGAAGTAAAATAATTGAATCATTGTTCAGGGGGTGTCATGGGCTGATCCCTTGTCCTTGGGATTTTTTACTTTGCACTAATCCTCATTGGATTGTTCCCTATTTTGAAGGTTGTTTTAGTGACTAGAGATGAGCGAACAGTAAAATATTCGAGGTTCGGTATTCGTTTCAATATTCGACTATTCGAATGAATATCGAACCCCATTATGGGAGAAAATGCTTCGTTTCAGGGGATCCCACCATTCGACTCAGGAGAGTCACCAAGTCCACTATGACACCTCAGCAAATGATGCCAACACCTCTGGAATGACACTGGGACAGCAGGGGAAGCATGTCTGGGGGCATCTAACACACCAAAGACCCTCTATTACCCCAACATCACAGCCTAACAACTACACACTTTACACACTCAAAAAAAACCTCTATCAAAGTGAAAAAATACCTGGAAACCTTCTTTACTCCCCAAATGGATGGACACAAACCCCAATTTAAGCTAAAAAAAACATTATCAAGCACCTCTTTAAATCACGTTCCCCATGACAACCACAGATGGAATAGGCAATGGGAAATCCAAGAGTCCCCACCCTGAACTGTCATTGTGGATGTGTGTGTGTGTGTGTGTGTGTGTGTGTGTGTGTGATGTGGTAAGACCTTCCAAAATTCACTTTTCTAGCCCTTAACATGAGCCCTTCCAAATTAAGTTACAGGCCCTTAGGCTGAGCTACCAGCAGAGATTGAGGCCCTTCAGGTGACTTCAGCCTCTACCTGCAGAGTTTTAGGCCCTTTAATTTAGTTCAGCCTTCACCAGCAGAGATTTGTTGGTCCTTTGGGTGAGTTGAGCCTTTAAAAAGCAGTGTTTTGGGCCCCTGGAGTGAGTAGAGCCTCGCACCAGCAGTGTTTTTGGCCCTTGGGATGACTAGAGCCATGCAGCAGCAGTGTTTTATTTTTTGGCCCTTGGGGTGACCCCTAAAAAATAAGATTTCAGGCCCTTGGGCTAGAGCCCTAAAAAATTGAGTTGCAAACCCCTGGGGGGGAGATAATGAAATTTTATATATATACTAGCTGGTACCCGCGACTTCGTCTGCGGTGATTGTAGAATTGGGTATATACAGGCGTGGGTAAGGTTTTCGTAGTGTGTATAAGTTTCTCTGCTCCCAGAGTCATATGAGGTCTTAATTTTTCCTGGGACAAATTTTTCTTCATGATGCCGCCATTATTTATTCTATATAATGTACTGGGAAGCAGGGAAAAAATTCAGAATGGGGTGGATTTGAAGTAAAAATGCAGTTCTGCGACTTTCGTACGGGCGTTGGTTTGACGGTGCTCACTGTGCAACCAAAATGACATGTCCCCTGTATTCTGTGTTTCATTACGATGCTGGGGATACCAAATTTCTATGGTTTTATTTACATTTTGACCCCTTAAAAAAAGGCCAAACTGTGTTAAAAATATTTTTTTTTGAAAAGTCGCCATATTCCGACAGCCGTAACTTGTTTATACGTGCGTGTACGGGGATGTATAGGGCGTCTTTTTTTGCAGGACCGGGTGTACTTTGTAGTTCTACCATTTTCGGGAAATGTTATTGCTTTGATCACTTTTTATTCAAATTTTTATCAGAATCAAAACAGTGAAAAAAATGGTGGTTTGGCACTTTTGACCATTTTTCCCGCTACGGCGTTTACCGAACAGGAAAAATATTTGTATTGCTTTGTAGAGCGGGCGATTTCGGACGTGGGGGATACCTAACATGTATGTGTTTCACAGTTTTTAACTACTTTTATATGTGTTCTAGGGAAAGAGGGGTGATTTGAATTTTTAATCCTTTTTATTTGTTTTTATATTTTTTTTACTTTTTTTTAAACTTTTTTTTTTGCATTTATTAGACCACCTAGGGGTATTGACATGGGTGGGCGGTGTCGCGGATTGTCAGAGCGGTGGAGGTCGGCAAACATGGCTGCTCCAGAGGGTTAAAGAGCGCCTCCTGGAGTATCGTTAAGGTGAGGGGCAAAGTGTTAAAGTATATGTATATGAGATTGTGTGGGGTTAGGGGCAAGGTTGTAGAGGGCAATATGAATTTTGTGGCTTGCTATGGTCCAAAGTGTGTGAGATTGCAAAAATAGTGGTGTGAATTTGGGTTTTGTGGGGGTCCTGGCACAAAC
The DNA here is from genome assembly GCF_031893055.1 of Leptodactylus fuscus. Lineage (NCBI taxonomy): Eukaryota > Metazoa > Chordata > Amphibia > Anura > Leptodactylidae > Leptodactylus > Leptodactylus fuscus. The sequence goes on from NC_134265.1 coordinate 356,912,908, forward strand.
GTATGTGCACTATTGTGACGAAAAGTAGCCAATTGCGCAATCGGGTGTATTAACTATGTTTTTGAAAACTTTCAGCCAAATCGGTCGAGCAGGTTTTGCGTGATTGAGGAACAAACATCCAAACTCACAAACTTTCACATTTATAATATTAAGTAGCTGGTAGCTGATTGTAGCAGTGGGTATATACAGGCGCGGGTAAGGTTTTCGTACTGTGTATAAGGGATGGGATATGCAATGTAACTTTGTATCTTGTTTTTGCTGTAATTCAGAGAATACGTGAGACTTTTGTGTTGAAGTTACTTTGTATTTGCGCTGCTATATATACGGTGTTGGTATAAACTTTACATAGTGACTTTGGGACAGAAGTATTTGAAGTTAACCCTTTCCCGCTGATGGCATTTTTTGATTTTCGTTTTTGACTCCCCTCCTTCTAAACCCCATAACTTTTTTATTTCTCCGCTCCCAGAGCCATAGGAGGTCTTAATTTTTCCTGGGACAAATTTTTCTTTATGATGCCACCATTATTTATTCTATATAATGTACTGGGAAGCAGGGAAAAAATTGAGAATGGGGTGGATTGGAAGTAAAAATGCAGTTCTGCGACTTTCTTACGGGCTTTTGGTTTTACGGCGTTCACTGTGCAACCAAAATGACATGTCCCCTGTATTCTGTGCTTCGTTACGATTCCGGGGATACCAAATTTATATGGTGTTATTTACATTTGAACCCCTTAAAAAAAATCCAAAACTGTGTTAAAAAATTATTTTTTGAAAAGTCGCCATATTCCGACAGCCGTAACTTGTTTATACGTGCGTGTACAGGGATGTATAGGGCGTCTTTTTTTGCGGGACCGGGTGTACTTTGTAGTTCTACCATTTTCGGGAAATGTTATTGCTTTGATCACTTTTTATTCAAATTTTTAGCAGAATTAAAACAGTGAAAAAATGGCGGTTTGGCACTTTTGACCATTTTTCCCGCTACGGCGTTTACCGAACAGGAAAAATATTAGTATAACTTTATAGATCGGGCGATTTAGGACGCGCGAATACCTAACATGTATGTGTTTCACAGTTTTTAACTACTTTTATATGTGCTCTAGGGAAAGGGGGGGGTGATTAGAATTTTTTATCCTTTTTATTTATTTTTTTTATATTTTTTTTACTTTTTTTAAACTTTTTTTTTTGCATTTATTAGACCACCTAGGGGTATTGACATGGGTGGGGGTGTCGCGGATTGTCAGAGCGGTGGGGGTCAGCAAACATGGCTGCTCCAGAGCCTTAAAGAGCGCCTCCTGGAGTATCGGTAAGGTGAGGGGCAAAGTGGTAAAGTATATGTATATGTGATTGTGTGGGGTTAGGGGCAAGGTTGTAGAGGGCAATATGAATTTTGTGGCTTGCTATGGTCCAAAGTGTGTGAGATTGCAGAGATGGTGGTGTGAGTTTGGGTTTTGTGGGGGTCCTGGCACAAACGTATGTGCGCTATTGTGACGAAAAGTAGCCTATTGTTTAATCGAGTGTAATGACTATGTTTGTGGAAACTTTCAGCCAAATCAGTCGAGCGGTTTTTCCGTGATTGAGGAACAAACATCCGAACATACAAACCCACAAACTTTCACATTTATAATATTAATAGGATATATATATATATATATATATATATATATATATATATATATATATATATATATATATATATATATATATTAGAAAAAAAATTCACATTCAGAAGTAGGGGCTGGGGTTGTAGGAGGAGGAGGAGGAGTATGAGGAGGAAGAGTAAATTGGGTGCTGGCAGCCCCTTTCCAGTACCTGGACTGTGGGGTGGATATCCAGCTGGGTATCCACGTCCTCACCCACGTCCCCTGCTGCTACGCTGCATGATGTATTAAGCTCTGAAAAGAGCTGCTATTTCCTGCCTAACCAAAGCTATGAAAGCACTTTATCTCCCTCAGAACAAGCTCTCCCTATCACTCCAAAACTGAAATGGCACGAATATGGCGGCAGCTGTTCTTATGAATGGGAGGTCACATGTTTTCAGCAGCCAATGGGTTTTTTCAATTTTTGTCACTGCCTCCGTTGTCGTAGTTCCTGTACCACCTCCTCTGCACAGTTATTGGTGCAAAAAAAGCGGCAGGAAAGGTGGGAAGGGATACAAATTTTTACTGCATTTGCGGACTTGTATTCGATTTGAATCAAATATCACAAACGGCCTGATAGTCGATCAAATACCTATTCGATCGAACGGCGTTCACTCATCTCTATTAGTGACCATATTGGAGCTTGTAATGGCTGGTGGTGATAAACCTTCATTCTGGTGCAAGTGACGTATTTGTTGACTTGGTTGTTTCTAATATACAATCACTATGTGAATTCTTGTATTTTCTAGTAAGAGCATTCAAAGAAAGGTGAGGGAAGAAAAAGAAGTATTTATTTATTTATTTTCTGAATATTTCAGTTTTATTATTAATTCATTTATATTTATTTTTTTCAGTTTTTTATTTATATTGTTTTATTCTTTTCTTTCATTTATCTATTAATAATTTTTCAACCTTATTTCCAAATTACATTTATCACATGTTACTTTGAGTATGTATAATGCATTCCCCATACGTCAAACAGCAGCGCAACAACTGGGGTATTCCTGCCCCTGCGAGCAATTAGGACAGGTGGAACTTTTACTTAATCAAAAGTGGAACCTCCCCTATAAGAGGCCAACTGACCCCCTTCCCCCCCCCCCCGCGTTTTTTTCTGTCCTGCTGGGCAGGACAGGTGGCAGGGAAAGGTTGGGGGGGGGCAGAGTTCCTCTCTCCCACTTTCCCTTTTCTTTATTTGTGTTTTTTGCTGTGGGTTTGGGCGCCCCACTCCCCAAGATTGGGGGGGGGAGAGCTTGACTGCAGCTTACCTGGAGCGTTGGAGGCGCGGGCAAGGACCCACGCACTTCGGCGTTCGGCGCCAGCTCTCCCGAGCTCCGGTACGGAGCTTCGGAGTTCGGCGCATGTGCAGGACCGGGTTCACGCATGCGCGCGCCGAGCCCGGCTGTTTCATGCGCTCCCGCGCCGCCGGGCATGCGCAATAGCTCGCGCCTGTCCGACGGTTCTTCTGCTCTCCCTGGCTCTTAGGAGCTGAGCGGGGGAGGGGGGGGAGTAGTGGGGCGCTGTGAAGGGGCATGGAGCTCCCCATCGGTGGGGGGAGAGTATGAAGCCCCTGGGTCCCTCACCTTCCCCCCCCCTGGGGGCGGGGTTTATTGTTCCCTCCCCCTCTGGGAGGTATATTAGGATGGCAGCTTCTACCTGTCAGTCGCTGCTCAGGTGTTGCAGGGACTGGTTCAGGCTCTGAAGCTTGCTCAGCTTGGTGGTGTACAGAGAGTCTTCACTCAGCGTATTGGACTTTCTGGACTGGATTGTAAGGTATTTTTGTTAGGGAAGTGTCCTGTGGATCCCTGTCAGGTATAGGGGGAGGTATTTGATGAATCTGGTCTCTCTTTTAGATGGCTTCTTCATCCTCGTCGTCAAGTTCCGACGAGGGAAGACGCAGGAAATCCGCATCGGTGCGCAGACACGCACCATGCAAGGATTGCAATATTCCGTTACCGGACGGATATGAGAATTCACGATGTCGCCAATGTAGGGCTCCACAGGCGGAAGAAACCCAGGTTCATGAGGTCATCTCCTGGGTGAAAGGCTTTGTGGAGGAGTCTATGCGTGAAATGAAAGATTCTATCGCCCATCTCATGAAGAGACCTCATCTGGAGTCCACTTCCCGTCCGTTTCCTCTGAACGAGGAATTTCAGATTGTGGATGAAGTCTCTTCGGATGAAGAGTCAGTGGATGCGGGTCCGTCTTTTCCCTTGGAGAAAATGCCAAGGCTGATGAAGATGGTGCTTCCAGAGCGTGACGAGGACCCGGACCAGAAGGGACAAAGGTCCTTCAAGGTGGAGCCAGCAGTGGCGAGGAACATGGAGGCGGAGTGGAAGCGCCCGGAGATGTCATTTCAACTCTCCAAGAAGTTTCGGACCCTCTTCCTGGTGGAGGAGGATCAGTTTGATCGCTGGGGTCCGCCCCCGAGGGTCGATATGGCCGTTTCAAAGCTGTCGAAACGAACGATGGTGCCATCGGCAGATGGCTCTAATCTACAGGATGCAAAGGATCGACGTATGGAGGGTTCCCTACGTCGAATCTATACTTCCATGGGAATTTCAGCGACCGAGGTCGTCCAGTTTTTGAAAGCCAATGTCTCAACCCTTCGGAGGAATATTGATGCGGGGGTTCCACGCGATGAATTACTGGCGTTTCTGTCGTCCACTTCTTTGGCGGTGGACTACCTGGCGGAAGCAGCATCATATCAAGTAAATATTGCGGCGAAGGCTATGGCATTAGCCACAGCGGCTAGACGGCCCCTTTGGTTGAAGCCCTGGAGGGCTGACAATACATCAAAGTACAACCTATGCGCTCTCCCCTTTGAGCCTGGTAGGCTCTTCGGTAAGGAGCTGGATGCCATTATGGAGTGGTTAGCCGACAGTAAGGGGAAGAATCTTCCCCAAGGGGCTCTGGAAAGAGCAGGCCCTTCATTTCGGGGTCGAGGATTTAGACCCTTCCCCTCCAGGGGAACATATCAAAGGCGCCCCGGGGCCCGGGGCAGAGGCTTTGGTCGGCATCTCACCCGTGAGGCAGAGAAGAAGAAGCCAACTTTCTGACATTCAATCCTCCCCTCCTCTACCACCCGTTCCCATTTCCCCAATTCTGGTAGGAGGGCGTTTGTCTCTTTTTCTCCCAGCTTGGGTTCGCTGTATTCAGGATCCATGGGTTCTGCAGCTGGTAGCTGCAGGATGCAGAATAAAGTTTATTTCGAAACCCCCCCGACAAATTTGTCAGAACCCGTGTTTTATTGGATCTCAAGCAAATTCTTCTAGAGAGGGCCGTCCAGGAGTACCTGGACAAGGGCGCCCTAGAGCCGGTGCCTCGGGCAGAGCAGTCAACCGGCGTATATTCTCCATTTTTTTTGGTACCAAAAAACTCAGGGGGCTGGAGAATGGTGGTGGATCTAAGAGGTCTCAATCGTTATATCGTCAAGACTCATTTCCGGATGGAAACTATCAGGTCAGTATTGCCGTTCCTGCAGCACGGAGACATGTTTGTCACGTTAGATCTGAGAGACGCATATCTACACGTCCCAATATTTCCACCGCACAGGAGGTTTTTGAGGATTGCGGTTGTGTTGAACGGTACGCTGCGCCATTTGCAGTTCGCAGCCCTGCCGTTTGGGATTTCTTCGCCCCCCCACACCTTCACAAAGGTAGTGGCTCCGGTCGTTGCGGCTCTTCGGCTCCAGGGTATCTTCATAGTACCCTACCTGGACGACTGGCTGTTGAAAGCCCAGTCAGCAGAGGTCCTCACTGCCCATCTAAATACCACCATCGCCTTCCTAGGCGAATTGGGTTGGCTCATAAATTGGCAGAAATCTGTGGTTATTCCGTCCACTCGGATTCAATTCCTAGGATTCATCCTGGATTCCCTCAAAATGCTAGTTTCCCTACCTCCCGTGCGGGAGGAGAAGATTCGTCGAGCAGTACATCACTTGGCGGTGGCACGGAGAGTTCAGGTGAGAACATCCATGAAGGTCCTGGGATTGATGGCGGCAGCTGCGGATGCAGTGCCATGGGCACTAGGGCACATGCGTCCATTACAGTGCGAGACTCTCAAGTTATGGAGCCGCAGCCAGACGGGGCTGCAAAGACTTATCCAGTTGTCTGTCGAAACCCGTCGGTCACTACGGTGGTGGTCCCAACTGAAGAACGGGAAGTCCACGGTCCAGCCTGTCTGGACCCTGTTGACGACAGATGCCTCCCTCCATGGGTGGGAGGCGCATCTGGGGGAGACCCTAACAAGTGGAACATGGGGGCCGGAGGAGAGGTCCCAGTCATCAAATTGGCGCGAATTGTGCGCAATCCTCAAGGCGCTACGTTATTTCACCCAAACGCTCCGCGGCAAGGCAGTCAGGGTCAGGACAGACAATGTCACGGCGGTCCTGTATCTGAACAAACAAGGAGGGACGAGGTCCCCATCTCTGCTCAGGTTAGTAGGCCAGATCTTCACCTGGGCGGAAGACAACGTAAGTCATCTCACGGCGGTGCACATAAGAGGACATCTAAACACGCTGGCGGATCAACTAAGCAGAGGCCTGACTGTGGCGGGCGAATGGTCTGTGAACCAGGGAGTTTTCCATCAACTTACCCGGATGTGGGGTCTCCCCGAGGTGGACCTGATGGCCACCCAGTACAATGCCAAGGTGGAGAGGTTTTGTTCCCTCTACCAGGAGGACAACCCCTTGGCAGTGGATGCCCTATCAATACCTTGGAGGTTCAGGCTAGCTTACATCTTCCCTCCACTTCCCATGATTTCGAAGGTATTGGCCAAGATCAGACAAGACCAGGTATCGGTCATTGCGATCATACCATTCTGGCCGAAGAGGGCATGGTTTACCCACCTCATGCAGATGAGTCGAGGGAACTATTGGAGACTTCCGCTTCTTCACAACCTGGTAACCCAGAACAATCAGCTATGCCAGGACCTGGAGACGTTCAACCTAACAGCCTGGAGGTTGACCGCGCCTTATATGGACACGGAGGACTATCCCAAGCCGTTCGAGCGACCTTAGCTTGTTTTAGGGCACTGTCAACTAACAGAGCTTATGTAAGGATTGGTAGAATCTACCAACAATGGTGCGAGGAAAAACGGCGATCCGGTTCGGAGATTGAGTCAGTGTTGGAGTTTATGCAGAATGGCCTGGACAAGGGGCTTGCTCCGGTGACACTAAGAGTACACATGGCAGCATTGTCTGCGGTCCTGGGGATCAGGTTATCCCAGAATCCCCTGGTGAGTCAATTCTTGAAAGGAGCCTCTAGGCTCCGCCCGTCTGTTCACAGCCCAGTCCCTCAATGGGATCTGGGTACGGTACTACAGGGACTTTGTGAGCCCCCCTTTGAGCCGCTGCAAGAGACAGATTTGAAGTGGATGTCTTATAAGGTGGCATTTTTGTTGGCGGTTACCTCAGCAAAACGAGCTGGGGAGCTGCAGGCTTTGGCTGCTACAGAGCCTTACTTATTATTTTTCCCAGACAGGGTCCAGTTGAGGTACCTGCTGGAGTTCTTACCCAAGGTGCCCTCTGGGCAGAATATAAACCACGTTATCTCACTGCCCACCTTCTTTCCTTCCCCAGTGAGCCGGGAGGAGGAAAGGTGGCATACCCTGGACCTGAGGAGATGTCTAAGTATCTACCTGGAACGGACTAGCGCGTTCAGGAGGGCCGAGAATCTGTTTGTGAATGCGTCAGGTAGGAATAGAGGGGAAAGAGTATCCAAGGGTACCCTTTCACGTTGGATCAAGGGGGCAATTTTTCAGGCCTTCCAGAATCAGGGACTGCCACCTCCGGACTTTGTCCGGGCACATTCCACCTGTGCGGTGGCCACCTCCTGTGCGGAGAGACAGTCCGTCTCTCTGGATCAAATCTGCTCAGCGGCAACATGGAGTTCGCACTTGACATTCGTAAGACATTACAGATTGGAGCGGTTCGCGGCGGAGGCAGTGGCTTTTGGCCACTCGGTCCTTTCATCAGTCTGCCAGGAAGTCCCACCCTAGGGGGGATTTACTTGCTACCTCCCCAGTTGTTGCGCTGCTGTTTGACGTATGGGGAATGGAAGATTATGTAGATAATCTGTTTTCCCATAGTCCAAACAGCAGCGCAAGCTTCCCTCCCTTCCTGTTCTGAAGATGGTTTTCAGAATATTATACTTTATAGTTACGCGGGGGGGAGGGGGTCAGTTGGCCTCTTATAGGGGAGGTTCCACTTTTGAGTAAGTAAAAGTTCCACCTGTCCTAATTGCTCGCAGGGGCAGGAATACCCCAGTTGTTGCGCTGCTGTTTGGATTATGGGAAAACAGATTATCTACATAATCTTCCATTCTTTTATTAAGAATTGGTGGTGGTGGTGTGTGTGTGTGGGGGGGGGGGGGGGCTGTCCTCTCTGCATTACATAGACATAAAAAAAAAATAATTGTGAGCTCATTTACTTTTCCTTCACAGACAGTGAAAATTGCCAGAGATGTCGTGAAGATGAATGGCCGAATGAGGGAAAGAACAATTGTGTGGTTAGAGATTATGAGTTTTTCTCCTATGAGACTGATGTCCTTAGTTTAGTCTTTTCCACCATCTCCATATTACTCTCTCTTATAACTGTATTTATAATAGGAATATTCACTTTATTCCGGAACACTCCCATTGTCAGAGCCAATAACCGGAACCTCAGCTTCATCCTACTGAGCTCTCTCATCTTCAGCTTACTCTCTGTGTTTCTGTTCATCGGTCGTCCAGTGGATATAACCTGCATGGTGCGACAAATCTGCTTTGGGACCTTCTTCACAGTGGCCGTGTCTTCTGTCCTGGCCAAGACCATCATAGTCTACATAGCATTCAAGGCCACCAGACCTGACAGCTCCTGGAGAAAGTGTGTGGGAGTTAAGCTTCCTTATTCAGTCGTGTTGGTCTGTTCATCTATTCAGATTGTGAATGCCGTTATCTGGTTGTCAGTGTCTCCTCCATACCAAGAGTATAACCTGGATTATCCTGGGAAGATCATCATCCAGTGTAATGAAGGTTCTGTCTTGGCCTTTTACCTCATGTTGGGTTATATGGGCTTTCTGGCGGTGCTGAGTTTTGTTCTAGCTTTTATGGTGAGGACATTACCTGATATCTATAATGAAGCCAAGTACATCACCTTCAGCATGCTGGTGTTCTGCAGTGTCTGGATCTGTGTCATCCCGGCCTATCTGAGCAGTACAGGGAAACACATGGTCATCGTAGAGATATTCGCCATATTGTGTTCCGGGGGAGGAATATTGAGCTGCATGTTCTTACCTAAATGTTACAATATCCTGATAGACCCTGAAGTGAACAGTAAAGGACAAGTAAAAAAAACTAAAAATGTTCTTCTACGTAAGTAAATTTATAACTGGAAATAACCCCCCACCCTTTTTTATTTATCTTTCTCACGTAGGTCCAACATACTCAGGGTTTTATAGAGATTGACATCACTCATTGTCCCCAGTAGGGCTCACTATTTTAATGAATTATGTCTTTGGAGTTTGGGAGAACATCTGAAAACCTGGGAAAACCCACACAAATGGAGGAAAGCATCAAAACTCAGTGCTGATATTTTGGTTCCCTTCAAATCCAAGAGCTCAGCACTATGCAGAAACAACGCTAACCAGCGAGCCACCATGTTGCCATAAAATAGTAACTCTGCTGGGACATTAGCTGACTATTTATCAACGGTAAAACATTTGTCATGTAACATGATAACCAAGTCAGGAAATAATACATTAAAACAAAGAGACTCCTCCAATTTCACATTGGACTGAGAAAATTCATGAAATTGCAAGATTTGAGGAGCTTTTGAGCTGGTCAAGGGGCACACACGCCAAGTATCTGAAGATATGTGCTCCGTGGCTAAAATACCACAATACAACACTCTCTACCGTGTTTCCCCGAAAATAGGACGTACCCCGAAAGTAAGGCATGGCAGACATTTTGCTGCCTTGCCTAATATAAGGCGCTCCCCTGAAAGTAAGACGTAGTGAATAGAAATGAATGGAAGTAGCCGGCAAGCGGGGGGTTAATCGGCGTGCCGGGCGCTTACATTCATTTCTATGGGAGCGTGTGTGGGCACCGACCGGAGGCATTAGCGCTGGATGTCTGCTGACACCAGCAGACACCAGGCGGCTATGGCGGCCGCCTGACTCCCGGGTGGCCGGCATAGTTAAACACCTGCCGGGTGTTTATCTATGCCGGCCACCCGGGAGTCAGGTGGCCGCAATAGCCGCCTGTTGTCTGCTGGTGTCAGTAGACATCCAGCGCTAATGCCTCTGGTCGGTGCCCACACTGACCGTGGGCATTAACCCTTCTGGCGCCAGTGATCGCCGGCACCTGGAGCATGCTCCAGGGCCGACGTCACGTTGGCATGACAGCCGGGAGCCTTGTAAAGGCTCCCTGGCCTGTCTGCAGTGCTTTTTTTTTTGCAATGCAATGCAATTGCAAAGTTCTGATCACTAATGCATTGCATTAGTGATCAGACCTTTGCAATTGAATTGCAAAAAAATCGTCATTTCTTTTGAAGGCAGGTTGCCTGTCTGTAATGTATTACAGGGGGTTAATAAATGCAAAAAAAAAAAAAATTATATATATATATATATATATATATATATATATATATATATATATATATAAAAGTATTAAAAATTCAAATCAACCCATTTCCCTAGAACACATATAAAAGTATGTAAATACTGTGAAACACATACCATCCATGTTAGGTATCCCTGTGTCCAAAATTGCCTGCTCTACAAATCTATAAATATATTTTCATACTGTACAGTATTTAGTAAATGTTAATTTTTATATTTAGCAATATATGTGAATTCTTCTTTGAAAAAAATAAGACACCCCCTGAAAATAAGACATGGCACATCTTTGGGAGCAAAAATTAATATAAGACACCGTCTTATTTTCGGGGAAACAGGGTACAGACTCCATTGGATAAACGCTGCCCTAGGTGCAGGAGATACCTTTGTCTTTTATAACCTACCTCTATTCTTCCCTCTAAAACTAGCCTTAGCCCACAACCACACCTTTCTCCCCCCGCCCCTCCCATCCTACCCTTAACACCCTATCATTATGTTTACATCTGGATATATTAAATCTATATTACGGAACTATCAATGACGCAGTCTTCGCAGAAATCCTATGTACTCTGCATCACTACCCGATATGCAACGTTGTCCGTTGCTACATGTTTAAATAGAAAATCTCATTTATAACCTTGATCCTCACATATGATTCTTTACAGCTCAAGAACAAACTACTCAAATGTTACAACTTCGGGTTCATTTACCTTCCTAACTGTTCACATTATCACAGTCTTGGACTCATTCCTGTTATTTTTGGGTGTTTTCCACCCTTAATCCAGTCAAAATGTTTGTTTTTTTCTTGTTTCTGAAAATCCTATGCATCCCATATCAGCCTGTGATAATGCTTTTTTTCTTGCATATGTAAAAACTGTAAAAAAACAAATAAAATAAGATTTACAAAAAATAAAATAATACATTCAAAATGTAACTCAATCAACAACTTTTAACAATTGTTTTCTTATTTGTTTGCTATGTAAACTCAAATGTCTAAATATGATTATTAACCCCTTCCCGACATGCGCCGTAATAGTACGGCGCGTGTCGGGTCTGTAACTATGGCGACCGCCCGGGAGAACAAACTTTAAGCAGTAGACAACCGGCATTAACCCCTCCGGCGCTGCTGTCAAAGGCGCCAGAGGCGCCATTTTCCCGGCGGCGCATGGGCGCCGCCATTTTGGCAGGGATCGCCGGCTCCTGGAGCATGCTCCAGGGCCGACCCCCCGTTGCAATGACAGCCGGGAGCCTTGTTAAGGGCTCCCAGCCAGTCTGCAAATTCTCTCTTTTGCAGGCTGGTGTATACAGCCTGCAAAAGAGAGGATGCTTTTTTGCAATGCATTGCAATGCATTAGCATTGTAATGCATTGCATTAGTGATCAGACCCCCTGGGGTTCAACACCCCTAGGGGGTCTAATAAATGAAAAAAAAAATTTTTTTAAAAAAGTAAAAAAAAATATAAAAAAATATAAAAAGTATTAAAAGTTCAAATCACCCCCCTTTCCCTAGAACACATATAAAAGTAGTTAAAAACTGTGAAACATATACATGTTAGGTATCCCCGTGTCCGAAATCGCCCGCTCTACAAATTTATAAAAATATTTTTCCTGTTCGGTAAACGCCGTAGCAGTAAAAATAGTCAAAAGTGCCAAACCGCCGTTTTTTCACTGTTTTGATTCTGATAAAAATTTGAATAAAAAGTGATCAAAGCAATAACATTTCCCGAAAATGGTAGAACTAAAAAGTACACCCAGCCCCGCAAAAAAAGAAGCCCTATGCATCCCCATACACCTATGTATAAAAAAGTTACGGCCGTCGGAATATGGCGACTTTTAGAAAAAAAAATTTTTAACACCGTTTTGGAATTTTTTTTAGGGGTCAAAATGTAAATAAAACCATATAAATTTGGTATCCCTGGAACCGTACCGAAACACAGAATACAGGGGACATGTCATTTTGGCTGCACAGTGAATGCCGTAAAACCAAAGCCTGTAAGAAAGTCGCAGAAATGCATTTTTTCTTCAAATCCACCCCATTCTGAATTTTTTTCCTGCTTCCCAGTACATTATATAGAATAATTAATGGTGGCATCATGAAGAAAAAATTGTCCCGCAAAAATTAAGACCTCATATGGCTCTGGGAGCGGAGAAATAAAAAAGTTATGGGGTTTAGAAGGAGGGGAGTCAAAAACGAAAAACGAAAATCAAAAAATGCCATCGGCGGGAAGGGGTTAAAACAGTACAGTATATATATATATATATATATATATATATATATATATATATATATATATATATATATATATATATAAATATCTGATAGAAAATGTAGGAATTGTACACATTTCTTTACAAACACTCCACATTTTAGGAGCTCAAAAGTAATTGGACAAATAAACATAACCCAAACAAAATATTTTTATTTTCAATATTTTGTTGCGAATATATATATATATTTTAGAGGTGATTAAGTAAGTATTTGATCGAATTTTAAGGTATTTGACATATTCGATTCCAATCGAAAACCATGCGGTAAACACAGTAAAAATTTGTATCCCCTCCCACCTTCCCTGGCGCTTTTTTGCACCAATAACTGTGCAGGGAAGGTGGGACAGGAAGCAGGAAAACGGAGGCATCGAAAGAAATAATCGGATATACAGTATATACCTGGGCTGAAGCAACAGAATGGGGCTGAGACTGTAAACGCTGCTGGGGCAAGTTACAAGTGAAAAGAGGGGTGAAATAATGACTACTGGGGGTGGCAGGGCTGAATTGGCACAGAGGGGCACAAGACAAAAAATCTCTGCTTCTTGTGGCCTAATGCAAAAGAATGGGGCATAAACTTGAAATGCAGGTGCATGAATCTAAGTAGAACTGAAAAGAAAGCCTAGACATGCGGGTTCTATCATGCAGTTACAAGTAGAAGAGTGGCTCAGCAAGTGACAGTTGGGGTTCATTGTGTACACTCTATGCCACCAAAAAGGCTAACTGGGGGGCCCACTTGCACCCCCTCACCAAACTCACCCAAACCTCAGCTGGGGGAAGCCTCCCCTCACCCCAAGGGCCACAGGTCCAACTTCTACACCCAATACGTGTAAGGCGCAGAGGGATTGGAGAGGACAGGGCTGTGGTTGGCCAGGTACTCCCGCAACATATGCCTTACTTTTCCCTCCTGATGACACTAGGCCCCTCAGTGGCGGTAGTTTGGGCGAGGGGGGCATTAACGTGTCCCAGACATTGGAGAGTGTTCCCATGGTGGTTGTGGTCCAGATGGCATTTGTTAGCCTCTTTGAGGAAATCTCCTCTCTGCCGCCAATGAGAGTTGATGGAAGCATCTCCATCATATTCTGCGTCAGTTACTTGTGGCATTCATTTATGTGATTTTTTCCTCTCCCCTACCAGAGCAAAGGATGACATTTTTTCTTATACCGGCCTATACTTTTCCCTCCTGGTGACACTAGGCCCTTCAGTGGCGGTAGTTTGGCCAGGGAGGGGGGCGGTAGTTTTGGCATTAACGTGTCCCGCACCTTAGAGAGTGTTCCCCTGGTGGTTGTAGACCGGATGTCAGTTGTTAGCCTCTTGGAGGAAATCTCCTCTCTGCCGCCAGCCTGGGTTGACAGAAACATTTCCATCATATTCTGCACCAGGTGGTTGTGGCAATCCTTAGGAGATGTTATTTTTATACTGGGGGTCGAGGATTGCAAAAATCCAGTATTGGTTGCTCTCCATGATGTGAAAAATGCCTTTGTCTCTGGAAAAGCAGCCCAACATGAAGTCAGCCATGTGTGCCAGAGCACTTGGTGATCCTCCAGAGTCGAATAGTGGTTTCCCCCTTAACGAGTATTTTTTCCCCATAGACTATAATGGGGTTATAGTCGAATATTGAGGGGCTACTCGAAACGAATATCAAGTATTGAATATTTCACTACTCGCTCATCTCTAATATATATATATATACAGTTAGGGCCAGAAATATTTGGACAGTGACACAATTTTCGCGAGTTGGGCTCTGCATGCCACCACATTGGTTTTGAAATGAAACCTCTACAACAGAATTCAAGTGCAGATTGTAACGTTTAATTTGAAGGGTTGAACAAAAATATCTGATAGAAAATGTAGGAATTGTACACATTTCTTTACAAACACTCCACATTTTAGGAGCTCAAAAGTAATTGGACAAATAAACATAACCCAAACAAAATATTTTTATTTTCAATATTTTGTTGCGAATCCTTTGGAGGCAATCACTGCCTTAAGTCTGGAACCCATGGACATCACCAAACGCTGGGTTTCCTCCTTCTTAATGCTTTGCCAGGCCTTTACAGCCGCAGCCTTCAGGTCTTGCTTGTTTGTGGGTCTTTCCGCCTTAAGTCTGGATTTGAGCAAGTGAAATGCATGCTCAATTGGGTTAAGATCTGGTGATTGACTTGGCCATTGCAGAATGTTCCACTTTTTTGCACTCATGAACTCCTGGGTAGCTTTGGCTGTATGCTTGGGGTCATTGTCCATCTGTACTATGAAGCGCCGTCCGATCAACTTGGCAGCATTTGGCTGAATCTGGGCTGAAAGTATATCCCGGTACACTTCAGAATTCATCCGGCTACTCTTGTCTGCTGTTATGTCATCAATAAACACAAGTGCCCCAGTGCCATTGAAAGCCATGCATGCCCATGCCATCACGTTGCCTCCACCATGTTTTACAGAGGATGTGGTGTGCCTTGGATCATGTGCCATTCCCTTTCTTCTCCAAACTTTTTTCTTCCCATCATTCTGGTACAGGTTGATCTTTGTCTCATCTGTCCATAGAATACTTTTCCAGAACTGAGCTGGCTTCTTGAGGTGTTTTTCAGCAAATTTAACTCTGGCCTGTCTATTTTTGGAATTGATGAATGGTTTGCATCTAGATGTGAACCCTTTGTATTTACTTTCATGGAGTCTTCTCTTTACTGTTGACTTAGAGACAGATACACCTACTTCACTGAGAGTGTTCTGGACTTCAGTTGATGTTGTGAACGGGTTCTTCTTGACCAAAGAAAGTATGCGGCGATCATCCACCACTGTTGTCATCCGTGGACGTCCAGGCCTTTTTGAGTTCCCAAGCTCACCAGTCAATTCCTTTTTTCTTAGAATGTACCCGACTGTTGATTTTACTACTCCAAGCATGTCTGCTATCTCTCTGATGGATTTTTTCTTTTTTTTCAGCCTCAGGATGTTCTGCTTCACCTCAATTGAGAGTTCCTTTGAGCGCATGTTGTCTGGTCACAGCAACAGCTTCCAAATGCAAAACCACACACCTGGAATCAACCCCAGACCTTTTAACTACTTCATTGATTACAGGTTTACGAGGGAGACGCCTTCAGAGTTAATTGCAGCCCTTAGAGTCCATTGTCCAATTACTTTTGGTCCCTTGAAAAAGAGGAGGCTATGCATTACAGAGCTATGATTCCTAAACCCTTTCTCCGATTTGGATGTGGAAACTCTCATATTGCAGCTGGGAGTGTGCACTTTCAGCCCATATTATATATATAATTGTATTTCTGAACATGTTTTAGTAAAAAGCTAAAATAACAAAACTTATGTCACTGTCCAAATATTTCTGGCCCTAACTGTATATATACACTCACCGGCCACTTTATTAGGTACACCTTGCTAGTAACGGGTTGGACCCCCTTTTGCCTTCAGAACTGCCTCAGTTCTTCGTGGCATAGATTCAACAAGGTGCTGGAAGCATTCCTCAGAGATTTTGGTCCATATTGACATGATGGCATCACACAGTTGCCGCAGATTTGTCGGCTGCACATCCATGATGCGAATCTCCCGTTCCACCACATCCCAAAGATGCTCCTCTATTGGATTGAGATCTGGTGACTGTGGAGGCCATTGGAGTACAGTGAACTCATTGTCATGTTCAAGAAACCAGTCTGAGATGATTCCAGCTTTATGACATGGCATTGCATTATCCTGCTGAAAGTAGCCATCAGATGTTGGGTACATTGTGGTCATAAAGGGATGGACATGGGCAGCAACAATACTCAGGTAGGCTTTGGCGTTGCAACGATGCTCAATTGGTACCAAGGGGCCCAAAGAGTGCCAAGAAAATATTCCCCACACCATGACACCACCACCACCAGCCTGAACCGTTGATACAAGGCAGGATGGATCCATGCTTTCATGTTGTTGACGCCAAATTCTGACCCTACCATCCGAATGTCGCAGCAGAAATCGAGACTCATCAGACCAGGCAACGTTTTTCCAATCTTCAATTGTCCAATTTCGATGAGCTTGTGCAAATTGTAGCCTCAGTTTCCTGTTCTTAGCTGAAAGGAGTGGCACCCGGTGTGGTCTTCTGCTGCTGTAGCCCATCTGTAGCCTCAAAGTTGGACGTACTGTGCGTTCAGAGATGCTCTTCTGGCTACCTTGGTTGTAATGGGTGGCTATTTGAGTCACTGTTGCCTTTCTATCAGCTCGAACCAGTCTGGCCATTCTCCTCTGACCTCTGGCATCAACAACGAATTTCCGCCCACAGAACTGCCGCTCACTGGATGTTTTTTCTTTTTCGGACCATTCTCTGTAAACCCTAGAGATGGTTGTGCGTGAAAATCCCAGTAGATCAGCAGTTTCTGAAATACTCAGACCAGCCCTTCTGGCACCAACAACCATGCCACGTTCAAAGGCACTCAAATCACCTTTCTTCCCCATACTGATGCTCGGTTTGAACTGCAGGAGATTGTCTTGACCATGTCTACATGCCTAAATGCACTGAGTTGCCGCCATGTGATTGGCTGATTAGAAATTAAGTGTTAACGAGCAGTTGGACAGGTGATCCTAATAAAGTGGCCGGTGAGTGTGTATATATATATATATATATATATATATATATATATATATATATATATATATATATATATTCTAGTAGAATACCTGCGCCTTCACTTGCGGAAAACATGTTAAATTGTTGGTTATGCTAAAGTAAAATTTTCAGTATCACACTGAAATTGACATTTTCTGAGCTACAGTAAATCTTTTTTTCTACTTTATATTTTTATTGTTTTGGCATTTTACTAATTTGGCGTAACATTGATGTGAATTCAATACATATTACGTAGTATAAACTATTACAATTTTTTTAACTATTTTTTTTGTCAAAAATACAAATTTATGCACCTTACACACATATAAAACATTTACACCCAATTAACAACATAGTACAATGATGGGAACCTTTTAGAGACCGAGTGCCCAAACTGCAACCCAAAACCCACTAAATTATTGTGAAATGCTAACACAGCAATTTAAACTTAATACTGTACGGACCCACAAACTGCAGTCATGTGAATGGGGCCTTACAGAGCTTTCAATAATACAAACAACTTTGTACTGAAATGTAAGTCTCTCTGCATTTAGTACTTTGAACAATTAATGGTCACTATTTATATCGCACAGGATCTGCTTTCTAGTGACCGTGCAATGTTATTACATCTTCTACTAATATCATGTCTGCTATAAAACAGATATTATGTGATTTAAATAGTGAGGAGACCCCAGACAGTATTATATGCTCCACAGTAGGCCCACCACACAGTATTATATGCTCCACAGTAGGCCCACCACACAGTATTATACCTTCCATAGTAGCCCCCACAGGATTATGTGTTCCACAGTGGCACCCACACACAGTATTATATGCTTATCAATACGCCCCCAGTATTATATGCTCCTCAGTACCCCCAGACACACACACAGTATTATATGCTCCTCAGTACAGTCTTCAGTATGACTGACACACACACTCACTCACACTCTCACCCATGAAGAGCCACCAGCATTCACCTCCTTTTGACTGTGGGCGCTGATGACTCACATCATTGTTTCTGCGTCAGGGCAAAGGTCAAACTCTGCAGTCAGTGTAGGCCACGGTCGCGCGATCTGCGGCCCACACTGACAACTTTCAGCTGTATGTGCATTTCCACATACAACTGAAGGCAGCAATCGCTCATCAACGGGGAATCCTGTAATGGATTCCCCATCAGTGAGCGATCCGGGCGACTGCACGCGTACCAGCATAGAGGGCTCTGTGTGCCCTAGGTTCGCCATCACAGACATAGTGCAACCCTTTTCCCCTCCCTCCAGTGAAATCTATAAGTAGTTCACGGAAAAAAAGAGTAAAATTGGTTTCTAGATAAACAATTATCTATTGTTGGGCTCAGTGATGAAAGCTCCTGTATGGTCAGCAATAATGATAATCTTACTATCAGACAGTTTATGCCTGACGAGTATTGCTGCTCAGTAAGGCTGCTTGCACACTACAGTAACACTACAGCCAGGCTGTGGATTCTACAGCTCCATAGACTTCTATGGAACTTGCAAAATTCACAGCTTTGTGCAAAAAGAATTCTATGGAACTGCCAAATCCATGGCCTGGAGGCCCGTGAAAAATAGTGTGCAAGCAGCCAGTAAGGATACCAGACATGTTTTTTCAATGCATGCGTGTATATGTGTGTGTTTCATGTAGAGATGAGCGAACAGTAAAATGTTCGAGGTTCGATATTTGTTTCGAGTAGCCCCTCAATATTCGACTACTCTAATCGAATATTGAACCCTATTATAGTCTTTTTTTTTTTTTTTTTAATTCAGGTTTATTGACATAAAAATATACAAAAACCATATCAAATGACAAATCAAAAACAGACAGGGCACAGCCCGGCAGCGCTTGAAAATTGACATGAGAGTGTAAATAGCAAAGCACAACACAGATAATGGTACAATAAAGTCAATAAACTTTTTTTTTTTCATTTTCACAAAAAGGGGGGGGGAGAAAAGGAGAAAGAAGGAAAGGAAAAAGTAAGAAGAAGCAGAAGAGGGGGGGGAAGGGTAAGAACAGATATAAAGAAGAGAAATAAAGACATAAGCGTAGCAGAGTTCTCGACACAGGTTTCCCTCCAAACACACAGGAGTGAAGGGTAGCACATCCCATGGGATTTGTCTCCAAAGGAGATAGCAAATCAACACAGTGAGCGAACCTATCTAATCTCAAGCCAGGGTTGCCAGACCTTGAGATATGAACTTCTATTCCTCCTGTTCCAACTCAACATCTCCTCAAAACGAGCAATCTGATTTGTTTTGGCCACCCACTCTGATAAGGAAGGGGCTGAGGTTTGCTTCCAATACAACGGTATCAGGGCTTTAGCTGCAGAGAGGAGATGATAAATTAATCTCTGAGTGTGCTTGGGGATATTCGGTAGTGGAAGGAAGAAAATCAGTAATGATGGCGTAAGATCAGGTAAGTTTGGACAAAGCTCGTTCAATTTAGTTTCCACCCCAGACCAAAAATCTCTCAGCTTCGTGCATGACCACCATAGGTGCAGTAATGTGCCTCTTTCCAAGCCACATCGCCAACAGGTTCCAGAATCTATCAGACCATGCGTCGCCAGCCAGTCAGGGGAACAGTACCATCTCGAAAGCAGCTTGAAGTGCGTTTCCTGAATCCGCACACATGTCGACATACCATAGGACCTAGAGAGAATCACTGCAACCTCTGAAGGGTCAAGTGTGACCTGTAGTTCAGATTCCCAACTAGATAGGTAGAAGGCTTTAATGATCCTAGGCGGTCTGATCACTTTGTACAACAGGGAAGAAGACTTGTACTTTTTCGGATTGGCCAGGAGGTAAATCTGTTCAAAATATGTAGATCCCCTCTTCCAGTCAAAAGAGGCCTCGAAGGCCTTTCTGCAGTTATCATAATGACTTAAATGTAAGGACAGTTTATTGGCAATTTTTCCAAAAGCATCCAGGGAACGTAGTTCATCTGGCTCTGGGAAGTCACCACTATCACACAGGGAGATCAAAGGAGTATACAAGAGCGCATTCCAAAAGTCTTCAA
The DNA here is from genome assembly GCF_031893055.1 of Leptodactylus fuscus. Classification (NCBI taxonomy): domain Eukaryota; kingdom Metazoa; phylum Chordata; class Amphibia; order Anura; family Leptodactylidae; genus Leptodactylus; species Leptodactylus fuscus. Next base: position 356,933,017 of record NC_134265.1, read on the forward strand.
TTTTCCGAGGCTTATTCGGGAGGATATCTGGCACCAAGGCAGCTGGTAAACATAAAGATGGAGTTGGAGCGATCAATGGTTGGTATTTTTCCCAAACCGTGAGTGCCCCGCCAAAAATAATATCAGATTTAGAAATTGTCCTCCCTACCAACACAGGGCTCGGCGAGAGCCATAAGTCGGCAAGAAAGTAGTCACCGTAGACCTTCCTAAGCAATCTTCCCATCGGAGAAGAGGGCGACGCAGTCGCCGTCTCTGTCCAAAACTGTAATTGGATTGCCTCATACGTATATAACAGGTCTGGAGCGTCAATCCCACCCTCCAGTCTCCTTCTGCTGAGAGCGGTATATGCCAATCGAGGCCTCCTACCCCTCCATAGAAAGCGAGAAAAAGAGGACCTCAGATGTTTGAAGAAAGAGAGCGGTAGCTTTATCGGCAGCATTCTGAGTAGGTAGGAAATCTTAGGAGCTATATACGTCTTCAACAAACTTCTCCTACTAAACCAGGAGATACAGGGTATATCATATTTCGCTAAAAGCTTATCTACCTCCTTCAACATAGGGACATAATTATGGTCATAAAGATCTTTAAGATATCGAGTTATCTTAACTCCTAAATACTTAAGATAGGAGTCTGACCATTTGAATGGGAATCGTTCTGCTAGAGTCTTCCTCTCAGCTGGGGGTAGGGAGAGGTTAAGTAGTTCACATTTATCCGGGTTAATTTTGTAATTAGACAGAAAGCTATACTCTTCAATCACCTCTATTACATGTGGTAAGCTCGTCGAAGGGTCAGAAAGTACAAACAAGACATTGTCCGCGAAAGCCAAGGAGTGGAGGGACCCACCAGGGAGAGGGACCCCCAAGATCCCCGGATGTTCTCTAATCTTTTGCAAGAAGGGTTCTAACGTTAAGATAAAGAGGGACGGTGAAAGAGGGCAGCCCTGTCTCGTGCCATTAGCGATGTCAAAAGAGGCAGAAAGGGTACCATTTACCTTAAGCCGAGCATAGGGAGAAGAGTACAGGGTCATAATAGCAGAAATAAATGGCTTGGGTATCCCAAATCTCTCGAGTGTGGCCATTAGGAATTCCCAACTAACGCGATCAAATGCCTTCTCGGCGTCTAAACCAAGAAGGACTATGGGGGTAGATAACGTCTGAGATAAGCGAGTAACATGCAAGAGACGCATCGAATTCTGCCTGCCCTCTCTGGATTTAACAAATCCTACCTGTTCTTCGTTAATCAGTTCAGGTAGCAAGGGTTTGAGGCGAGAGGCCAACAACTTGGCCCAAATCTTCAAATCCAAGTTCAATAAGGAAATTGGACGATAATTCCCACATAACTGGGGGTCCCTCCCCTCCTTGGCAACCAGCGTGACATGTGCCTCCAAGGCCTGTTTAGGGAGCGAAGCTCCTGAAAGGGCTGCATTAAGCGACTTAGTCAGAGGCGACACCAGAATATCCTGAAAAGTTTTGTAATATATCAAAGAGTACCCATCAGGGCCCGGGCTCTTATGGGCAGGGAAGGAGGAGATAATAGACCTAAGTTCTGCCTCCGAAATCGGATCTAGCAGCTGCTCAGCCTGATCTTTGGTTATAGTGGGTAAAGACAGGGAAGATAGAAACTTAGTGATAGCCACCTTCCTCAACTCCGCAGCCTCAACTGTATCAGTAGGATTTAGATTATACAAGGATGTATAAAATTCTCTAAACGTCTCAGATATAGAGGAGGTGTTAGACAGAACTAAACCAGCAGAAGTACGAATGGAGGGTATGTACGTCCTTGCCTGAGCCTTTTTAATCAGGGAGGTCATCATACGGCCCCCCTTATTACCATGTGAGTACAATTTCTGTTTGTAGTTCAAAAAATGCTTAGCCGCCTTTGCTGCCAAAATATCTTTTAACTCCGTCCTAAGATCTGTCAACTTCTGAAGTTGTAACAGAGTTTGGGTGCGCTTGTGTAATTTCTCTAACTCAGAGATCTGACGGAGCAGGGAATCAATCTTCTGCTGCTGTAGCTTTTTCTGTTTTGCTCCCTGTGCGATCAGGATACCTCTTATATAGTGTTTGTGGGTTTCCCACACTACCGTGGGACTGACATCTCCAGTGAGGTTTATATTAAAAAATTCCGACAGGTGCTTGGATATCAGGTCCCGCACTTCAGCTGAATCAAGAAGTCTCTCATTTAACTTCCAAGAGAAGTCTGCACGAGGAAGGGGGAGAAATCGTATGGCACAAGACACTGGAGCATGGTCTGATAGGGAAATCGGGCCAATCTGTGCCTTCTTACAGTAAGGGACTAGCTTCCTAGAAACAAATACATAATCAAGCCTCTGGTAGGAGGACCTGGGATTCGAATAAAAGGAATAATCCTTGACTGATGGATGTAAAAGTCTCCATATGTCAACCAAGTCTAGTTCTTGGAGAAGTAGGTGTAGTTTCCTAAGGGCTCTTTGCGACAATTGTGATTTTCCACTGGAAGAGTCTAACAGTGGATTCAAAGCTATATTTAAATCAGCACCAAAAACAATGGTTCCTTCCGCAAACAATCGTAATCTTTCAAAAGTCTCCACTAGCCAAGATATCTGACCTGAGGTCGGAACATACATGTTTACAAACGTGTACATATCCATGGCAATTTTCCCCTTTACAAATAGCGCTCTCCCATTGAGATCTGAATAAACTTGTTCGCATGCAAAGGGAATGGAATGGTGAAAAGCGACAGTCACCCCCCTAGAAGCTCCAGAACTACTCGGGTTATGGTACCATTTAGAAAAATAATTTGTAGGCAATTTGGGAATTCTACCAGTTTTAAATATGTCTCCTGCAAAAACACTACCTTCGTATTCAACTTTTGTAGCAGGAGAAGAAACTGTGTCTCTTCTCAGGAGCATTCCAGCCATGGACATTATAGGAGGTCACCGTCGTCCCCGCCATCGGAACGGAACTCGTGAGTGGAGGGCCTGTCCAAAAACTCCGCAACAGAGAAGAGAGGAGAAAGAGGAAAAAGAGGGAGGAGAAGTAAAAGAAGAAGAAGAAGAAGTAGAGGTAGAAGTAGGAGAAGTAGTCTAGAAGAGAGATATAAGAAGTAGGAGAATGAACAAGGGGGAACAATAGAAGTACAAAGGATCAAAGGGGCAAAAACAAACACAAAGACAAAGGGATATCACAATGGGGTAGGACACAGAACAATCAAATAAAACAAGCTATTAATAAAGATGACCAGCTGGTCTTCAAAGAAGCGCCCCGGCCTGTATGGGCGCTGCTAATGAACAAACACTCCCTACCTAAAGGAAGTATAGCCAACTAGATCTCTGGACGCAAACTACCCAGAGACGAGTGACTATGGGGAGAAAGAAATTGGTGCGGCAAGCACACACAACGTCTCAGTGAAAGCCATAAAAATGAGATTAATAATCAAACCTGCAGGATACAAGGACACAATAGAATAGTTATATAGCTAATGTAACAGATAACAAGGCGGGCTCCTAGAGCCGGGACACCCAGCATCAAAGCTTAAAGATTGAGAGAGAAAAGAAAAAAAAAAAAAACTAGGAAGGAGTCCAGAGCTAAGTAATCTATAGATAGCATCTATCTCTTAAGTAAGCTGGGATACATAAGTAACTCAATCTCAACTCAAACCCGGAACCGAAGTATCCGATAGACTACCAGCATCAAATGGATAGCCACCACCTGTATTATAACTAAGCTCCCTGAACTCGGGAGAAAAAGTAAGCTGGGCAAGAGTCTAGGCCAACGTGTGATAACATGTAATAATAACAGACATTAATATCAGCATAGTACATGAAAACAACAAAAACAGCGATCTCTTCACCGGATTACAGACGTAAATGAGGTTATTCATGTCTTAAACAAGGTTGTATTTCAATACAAAAATCGGGTCCCGATGACGAATCCCTCTAAACAGTGCACAGGCAGTGCAAGCAGGATAAGGATAGATGTAAGTCTCTAGACTACAGCCAGTCCAACATATCTGCCTAGACAATTCGCTCACACCGAGGATAGGGACTTGTGCAACGCCCTTCTAGATTTCGGTGACTTAAGTCGAGAAGCAGGCGGCCATGTATCGGGAGGGGGCAGCTCCGGAAGCTTTGATAAATCAGGCGTAGGTAACCAGGATGGTATATCCAACGGAGTTATATTTAGACATTCCCAGACTACTGTGAGATCAGCAGGAGATTGTACAATCAAGCGACGTCTCTTAAACTGAATAGACAGTCCGAAGGGGTATAGCCAGGAATATGCAATATTCATCTTGCGCAATACCTCTAAGAGAGGCCTGAGTTGTCGACGCTTCGCCAAAGTAGAGGGCGCAAGATCTTGATAAAGGGACAGTTTATCAGATTCAAAAACAAAATCGGGTTTAGCCCGTGCAGCTGACAATATATCTTGAGTATCCACATAGGATAAGAGTCCACACAATACATCCCTGGGGGGATCTCCAGATTTTGGTTTGGGGCGTAGAGCCCTGTGCACTCTTTCTATTACTACAGAGGAAGCACGATCTGGGCCCAAGAGAGCAGTAAAGATGGCCATAGCTCTGTCCCTTAAGTCCTCCTGAGCACACTCCTCCGAGATACCTTTTATCCGCACGTTTCGCCTCCTACTTCTATTCTCCTGGTCTTCCAGGAGGGTGAGAGCCCGGTCTATTTGATCTTTCTGCGAGGCGACCACCATCTCCAACGCCCTCGCATGCGCTGTGAGACTCGAGCAGCCTTCCTCCGTCACTTCCACTCTGCGGCCTAGTGAGGCCAAATCAGATTTAATGTCCGCCAAGTCCATCCTTACCGGCTGGAGAGCCTGTTGTAGAGCTCGGTGAAATTCTTTCCTCAGGAAGGCTTTGGAAATCATCGGCGCCGCTCCCTCATCGCTATCTCCTTCTCCTCCACTGTCCACATCGGAGCCGAACACGGGCGCCACAGCATGCGCGCCCGCCGGCGCCATCTTGGGAGAACGGCTGCGAGCATGCGGGCTCTTCTTACGGAGGAATTTCTGCAAGTCGGACTGCTGCTTCGCTATCTTCGGAGTGCCAGGTAAGTCACCCCCCTTGTCTCTGCCAGCTTTGCCCATTTTCTCCCCAGGAATGAAGCTACGAGACGCTCTATGTGCTTAATATGCAGCGGAGCTACAGGCACATGCTACCACTGCGCTCGGCGGTCAAGCTCTGCCCCCGAACCCTATTATAGTCTATGAGGGGAAAATGCTCATTTCAGGGGTAGGCAACGTTCAATCAAATTATACTTACCAAGTCCACGAGTGAGGGTCGGGCTGGATCCTCCATGCAGTCTTCTCCGTGCAGCATCCCCGCGGCGTCTTCCGGCTCTTCATTCACTCTTCCAGGCATCGGGCCTGGGCAGAGACGACTGCGCATGCCCACACTACAAGCGGACATGCGCAGTCGGCTCTGCCCAGGCCCAATGCCTGGCAGAGTGAATGAAGAGCCGGAAGACGCCGCAGGGAAGCTGCACGGAGAAGACTTCTAAAGGTAGGAGAAGAACCAGTGTTGATTGGCCGTCTGTATAGCATTCGGTCAATCAATGCTGGTTCTGCATCGAACTTTTACATTCGAACAGTGAGTGGTACTCGATCGAGTACGAGTATTTCGAATACCGTAGTATTCGATCGAATACCAAATCAATCGAGTACTACTCGCTCATCTCTATTTGCATGCATTTGATCCATTTGTATGTTCTGTATGCATGGGTGAACCTAGTCTTTGTGCCCCCTGAGGCGGTCGTCAGAAAGCCCCCCTCCCCCGGGAGGAGGGTCGGGGCGGAGGGGGCGGATCGGGCAGCGTTAGCAGGCAGAGAGCAGGCAGGGAGAGGACCTGCTCTCTGCTAAGCGTGAGGGGCAGCCGCTGGAGCAGCGCTGCGTCCACAGGACCGCCCCAATCCACCGCTCGGTGACTGTGATGCTAAGCCAGTCCAGGACATCTTGTCCTGGACTGGCTTAGGACAGCAAAAATATTTACCATTAACAAGTCCCCTCTGTTTCCTATCAGTGAGCCAGTTGCTAACCCAATTGCATTTGTTATCCCCCAGTCCCAACATTCTCATTTTGCATACCAACCATTTACTGTATGTGGAACAGTATCAAAAGCCTTTGAAAAGTCCAGGTACACCACGTCTACTGCATTACCCATGTCCAGGTACACCACATCTACTGCATTGCCCATGTCCAGGTACACCACATCTACTGCATTGCCCATGGACAGATACACCACGTCTACTGCATTACCTATGTACAGATACACCACGTCTACTGCATTACCCCTGTCCAGTCTTGAACTGACCTCATCATAGAAGCTGATCGCTGATCAGATTAGTCTGACAGGACCGATTCCTCATAAACCCATGCTGATTTGGTGTTATAAGATTGTTTACATTGATATACTCCAGGATAGCATATCTTAGAAAGCCCTCAAATATCTTTCCCACCACAGAAGTCAGACTTACTGGCCTATAGTTTCCAGGTTCACTTTTACACCCCTTTTTGAAAATTGGCACTACATTTGCTATTCGCCAATCCTGTGGATTGGGCGATTTCTCTATTTCAGTGTTTTGCAGGCGGCGCTGCACTTCTTCCTGGGTTACACAGGTGACATTCAACTGAGCATTAACATTACCCCTAATCATGTTGCTGGCCAATGGATTTTCTTGTGTAAACACTGTAGAGAAGAAGGCATTTAATACTTATGCTTTTTCCTCATCCTCCTCCACCATTACACCCAGATTATTTTTGAGAGTGCCCACATTGTCAGTTTTTATTCTTTTATTATTTATTATTTATTAGAGATGAGCGAACAGTAAACTATTCAATATTCGATATTCGTTTTGAATAGCCGCTCAATATTCAACTATTCAAATGAATGAACCCCATTATACTCTGTGGGCAAAAATGCTTCGTTTCAGGGGATCCGACCATTCGACTCACGAGAGTCAACAAGTCCACTATGACACCTCAGGAAATGATGCCAATACCTCTGCAATGCAACTGGGACAGCAGGGGAAGCATGACTGGGGGCATCTAACATGCCCAAGTCACTGTATTATGTTGGGATCCCTGTCAGCTTGCGATATGCGGGAGCTGACTTTTTCCCATAGGAATTCATTGACCAGCATTGATTGGCCAGTGTACAGCATTCGGCCAATCAATGCTGGTTCTGCCAGAGGAGGCGGAGTCTAAGATCCGTCCACTGCAGTTTACATTGTGGTCTGATCTCAGATGCAGCAGAGCTGAGTGTGCAGCATGGTTCAACTCACTCTTAGCACTGCTACATCAGATGCAGCAGAGCTGAGTGTGCGTTGAACCATGCTGCACACTCAGCTCTTCTGCATCTCTGTGTGTGCTGAGCTCTGCCACTTCTCCGTGTAGCAGTGCTGTGTCAGCACTGCTACATCTGAGATCGGACCACAATGGAAACTGCTGTGGATGGATCTTAGACTCCGCCTCCTCCGGCAGAACCAGCGTTGATTGGCCGAATGCTGTACACTGGCCAATCACTGCTGGTCAATGCATTCCTATGGGAAAAAGTCAGCTCGCGCATATCGCAGGCTGACAGGGATCCCGACCAGATAGAACCCCAAAGAGCTGGGTGAGTAACATTCCCCCCTAAATAAAGGTAATCCCTAGCTAACCCTGCCTGTAGATCTGTCCCTGTCTCACAGTCACATAGTTCACTGCTCCAAATTAATCGAATGTTAAATTCACCATTCGTCTAAATTGGAGGTCACCTGATTTTGGCCGCCAATTCCTTTTTCTGATTTTTCTTCGATACCTCCGGTGTCATAGTTCCTGTCCCACCTGCCCTGTGCAGTTATTGGTGCAAAAAAAGCACCAGGAAAGGTGGGAGGGGATACGAATTTCACACTGCGTTTGCCTTGTGGTATTCGATTGGAATCGAATACCTCGAACGACCTGATATTCGATCGAACAGTGTTTGCTCATCTCTATATTATTATATCTTATAATATATAGTTTATTTTATCATGTGTTTTCTATGATGTATTACATGATATCCTGCTATACATTTATTATATTATGTGTTACATTATAAACTGTTTTGCCCAGACTTATATGTTTTTATATATTATACATTACATTATAGCCTGAAATGACCAGACCTAGGAGTTTGTTCTATTATGTGTTACATTAGAAGCTGCATTGTCACATCTATCAGATTTGTATCTATTACATTATAATCCGTATTGACCAGATCTATATGTTCATTCATGGCACTGTATAACCAGATGACAGGTCAGAGCTGCAGTCACAGCTGTCACACTCCGCTCCCCCTCCCTCACTACATGGATAAATCTGTAATACATCGCCTGGATACATAATTATACAGGAGCCACAAAGAATCACAGTCTATAGTAATAATGTCTGAGGTGAGAGGAGCGGCCCCCTCCTCACATGTCAGTGTCACACAGTATAGAATTCCCCCGACATATGGCGTCATTCACTATCATAATTACAGGGCAGGAGCCGTATTGTGGATGAGATCAGGACTCTGGAGAACAAGGAGAAACTTTTACTTATTTACAGCTCAGAAACTTTCTGCTCTCTCTAGTGGGAATTTAGACGCTGAGTCTTTTCTTATCCGTCTGTTACATGAGAGAAAGTGATTGTAAAACCTTCTCCATCATAAATCAGTGAAATAAATGTCATTGTATAAGGTCAATGGATTGTGTTATGTGTAGTATGGGGTAATATATACACCCAGGGTCATTGTAGAGGTCTATAGAAGGTCACTATATAGTGTTATGTGTAGTATGGGGTAATATATACACCCAGGGTCATTGTACAGGTCTATAGAAGGTCACTATATAGTGTTATGTGTGCTATGGGGTAATATATACACCCAGAGTCATTGTAGAGGTCTATAGAAGGTCACTATAGTGTTATGTGTGCTATGGGGTAATACAGTCCTATGAAAAAGTTTGGGCACCCCTATTAATCTTAATCATTTTTAGTTCTAAATATTTTGGTATTTGCAACAGCCATTTCAGTTTGATATATCTAATAACTGATGGACACAGTAATATTTCAGGATTGAAATGAGGTTTATTGTACTAACAGAAAATGTGCAATATGCATTAAACCAAAATTTGACCGGTGCAAAAGTATGGGCACCTCAACAGAAAAGTGACATTAATATTTAGTAGATCCTCCTTTTGCAAAGATAACAGCCTCTAGTCGCTTCCTGTAGCTTTTAATCAGTTCCTGGATCCTGGATAAAGGTATTTTGGACAAACAATTCAAGTTCAGTTAAGTTAGATGGTCGCCGAGCATGGACAGCCCGCTTCAAATCATCCCACAGATGTTCAATGATATTCAGGTCTGGGGACTGGGATGGCCATTCCAGAACATTGTAATTGTTCCTCTGCATGAATATAGAAGAAGAAACATAGCACGTAAGAGTCAGGCAAAACAGTATATCTAGCAAAGTGCATATGACTCTAGATCAATAACCCCGTAATGTCAGACATGTCCTGACCGGAAAATATCCAATACAAACAAAAAAATGGACTCAAAGAGTCCAATAGATCAAGACATTCAACATATGAGAAAATATATTTTATTATTGAAAATCTCTAAAATATACATAACTATGAAAAATACACACATAGAGACCAATGGTATACTGTAAAAAACAGGGCAGCCCAACAGAGGCAACCTATAGCACAATTACCATAGAAGACTGATGAAAGCATATAATCAATATCCTACATATATTGTACACATATGTATAAGGAATCGGGATCACAAGACCCCCACAATAAGGATAGCTGAAAAGAGTGTTATAGGGAAGAAAAATCCACCTGAACATATGTTCGTCACAATAGAGCAGCTGTTGCTATACAAAAGTACTATCCATGTGAAAGCAGCTCAGTGAAAGATGTATTGAGATATAAAATCCCTATAAAAATATGTCCATAATCCCAAGACAGCTTAGCTATCCCTCAGTCTCCAACACATGTCCTAACTACATGTCTTATCAGCATAACTTACCCATGGCTAGGTGATAAACGAGGTGCTAGTATAGGGCACCTCCAAATCCTCAGGCATTCATGCAGAGGAACAATTACAATGTTCTGGAAAGGCCATCCCAGTCCCCAGACCTGAATATCATTGAACATCTGTGGGATGATTTGAAGCGGGCTGTCCATGCTCGGCGACCATCTAACTTAACTGAACTTGAATTGTTTGTCCAAAATACCTTTATCCAGGATCCAGGAACTGATTAAAAGCTACAGGAAGCGACTAGAGGCTGTTATCTTTGCAAAAGGAGGATCTACTAAATATTAATGTCACTTTTCTGTTGAGGTGCCCATACTTTTGCACCGGTCAAATTTTGGTTTAATGCATATTGCGCATTTTCTGTTAGTACAATAAACCTCATTTCAATCCTGAAATATTACTGTGTCCATCAGTTATTAGATATATCAAACTGAAATGGCTGTTGCAAACACCAAAATATTTAGAACTAAAAATGATTAAGATTAATAGGGGTGCCCAAACTTTTTCATAGGACTGTATATCTGGGAATAATACAAGTAGAACTTGCAGGTGCAATCTTGGTATTGTATGAAAGATGAGCATCAAATTTTTCATGTGGCACCAGAAACTCTGTTCTATGTTCTATAATGCCTGAGATACAATAGAAGTGATTCCAAAGCTTCATCTTCCCTGTATTATACCGCCATACTCCAGTGAGAAGCAGAGCGTTGGAGCTGCAGGCTTTTCTGACCCAGTAATGAACCAAGGACTCACACCTGGAACTAAGGCCTACTCAAGACCTGCACTGGACCACACATAAGTTACAAACCTGAGATATATAGCGTGGTTCCAGCACTCTGCCTGTCACCGTCCACATACCCCATCCCCTTTTGTTCAGACCTGTAAGGGGCAGACATTTTTGACCCACATACAATGGGTCCTGAATAGAGATAAGCGAACAATGTACTATTGAACACATGTTCGATCGGATATCACGCTGTCCGCCATGTTCGAATCGAATCGAACACCGCGTGGTAAACTGACTAAAAACTCAATTCCCCTCCCACCTTCTCTGGCGCTTTTTTGCACCAATAACAGCGCAGGGGAGGTGGGACAGGAACTACGACAACAGGGACAATGAAAAAAATAGTAAAAACCCATTGGCTGCAGAAAACATGTGACCTCTGATTCCTAAGAACAGCGCCGCCCAGCTTTGCGTCATTCTGAGCTTTCACTTGGTCACAGACGGAGGTCTCTGTCAATTTAGATAGGGATTAGATTCTGGTAGGCAGGGATAGGATAGGATGGGAGAGGAGAGGAGAAGAAAACCAACAGCTCTTTTAAGAGCTACATTGAAGGGGGAATCAAAAAAAGAATGTCACAGTGTCTACCCACTAACGCCAATGTGGGATTCACAGGCTGCATCAGCGCTACACAGCTCTCCGCGGTGGGGATAATACTAAGAGGGATACATTGAATGTGTATTCCCTCATACTCTATATACCCTTAATCCACGATCTAACAGTGTGCCACCCCACCCACCCCCCCATAGCTAACTGGTATACACTGAAATGCTCAGCCCATAGAATGTGGATTAAGGGTATATAGGGTATGACAGTGTGCCCCCCCCCACCTAACTCGTATACACTGGAATATTCAGAGCATATATGCAGCATCACGGTTGTCACGGTGTGTAATCCCCTTAAAGCAGATTTCATCTACATACATTGAAAATCCCAGGATAATGAAGCTTCACCCAGGTTGTGACTGTTTTCATTCCCCAAATTATTTTGGGATGCATACACCTGAAATCTTAGCTTATTGCCATATTCACCTGGGTTGTCAGTGTTAATTCCCCAAATAATTTGGGGATACAGTACATGCACCCTACATCTCAGGCTCTTGATATATTCACCCAGGTTCTGAGTGTTAATTCCCCAAAGAAATTGGGGCCTTCATACCACCCTCAATTGTTGCTATTGTCATATAGTGCCAGGTTCTGAGTGTTAATTCCCCAAATAATTTGGGGATACATACACCCTACATCTCAGGCTCTTGCCATATTCACCTGGGTTGTCAGTGTTAATTCCCAAAATTATTTGGGGATACATACATTCATTTTAATTCTCAGGCTAATGAAGCTTCACTAAGGTTGTGACAGTGTGTAACCCCCCAAAACCTTGGCATACATACATTCCAATTGTCAGGCTATAGAAACTTTAGCCAGGTTGTGACGGTGTGTAACCCCACCAACACTAAGTGGGATACACATTAATTGTCAGACTATGTACACTAAACCCAGCATTCCATGGTGTGTTCCCACAAAACCTAAGTGGGATACACACCAATTGTCAGGCTATGTACGCTCAACCCAAGGGATACAGGTCCAAATTATACACCAAATGATGATGCCACCGGCTGCGCTGAAGATCCTTTCCGATAGCACGCAGGGAAGGACCTCCAAAGCGAACAGCGCAAGTTCCAGCCACAAATCAAACTTGGAGACACAATGAGTGTAGGGCGCAGGGGGATGGGAGAGGACAGAGCCGCAACATGTGCCTATACGTGTCCCTCCTGGTGACACTAGGCCCCTCAGTAGCGGTAGTTTACCCAGGGGGTGCCATTAACGTGTCCCATACCTAGGAAAAATTCTTGAAACAGGGTAGAGTTTTGCATCTTTGCCCTTGCTGCCTCTGGACATCCCTTTGCCTGTAGCCACTGTATTTGCTGCTTAGCTTGCCTCCACATCCACACTGATTTTGCCCCTAGACATCACCCCAGTCCATGCCTCATCTTGTATCCCCAGTTTTTGCTGCTTGGCTTGCCTCCACATCCACATTGCTTTTGCCCCTAGACATCACCCCAGTCCATGCCTCTGCTTGTATCCCCAGTTTTTGTTGCTTAGCTTGCCTCCACATCCACACTGCTTTTGCCCCTAGACATCACCCCTATCCTTGCCTCTGCCTCTAGCCATAACTCTGCCACCCATGGAAACTTATGGTGCAGAAACTGAGGGAGCTGACTTTGAGGAACCCTTGGGTTTTGTAGATGTAACTCCATCAAAGGTCTGTGCAGCTCACACACCCTGGTCAAGATATGGTATGTAGAGTTTCAGCGTGTGTGGACGATGGATAACAGCCATGTTCGGGCAGATGTAGGCCTTGCTGGAGTGTTTTGAGGCTAGCAGTGGCTAGTGTAGACTTGCGAAAGTGGGTGGCCAAGCGCCACACTTTCACCCTAAGCTCCGCTAATTTGGGGTATGATTTTAAAAACCGTTGCACGACTTCATTGAACACGTGGGCCAGGCATGGAATGTGTTGGAGGCTGGCAAGCTCCAGAGCCCTTCAACAAGACAAAAAAGAATGGCCCCAGGTTCAGTGGGGAAAAACAAATTGCCATCTCATCCAGGATGGCATCCCTGACCTCAGAGGCAGTGTGCTGTCTGTCCCCCAAGCTGATGAGCTTCAGCACGACCTGCTGACGTCTCCTCACGCCAGTGTTGCAGCGTTTCCAGCTGGGGTCAATTTAAAGGCAGAGGAGGAGGAGGGTGGTGTTTCAGCACTCCTGCCAGGAATAATGGGCGGGGAGAGAAGGCAGGCCTCCACAGTTTGCGACCCGGTCCCAGCCTCAACTACATTCAGCCAGTATGCCGTGATTGAGATGTAGCGTCCCTGGCCGCAAGCACTTGTCCACGCGTCGGTGGTCAAGTGGAACTTTATGCAAAGCGCAGAACTTAGGGCCCGCCTGATGTTACAGGACACACGCTGGTGCATGTCTCAACTCACCCTAAGGGCCAAAAACACTGCTGGTGAATTTTGTTCAGTTCAAAAGGACTCTGTGTTTAGATTTAGCTCAGTCGCAGCTCCAGAACATGCCGTTGAAGGCAAGGTTTCCTTTAGTGGCTCCATCTCAGCAGGATGATGATGGTGAAGCTTGGTTAAATCTGGTGTCGGAAGGGAAAGTGGTTTCTGATCTACATCTAAAGTACTGGAGCATGTTGTTTGGACAATTAACACTTGATCAGAACCCTGTATAGGTAATGTAGAGTCTGATATTAGAGGACCATTACCGTTAGTAGTGGTTGCAGCCAATTCTCCAGGGACAGAAATAGACTTGACAGGCTGATCAGGAGGGCCAGCTCTGTCCTGGGGAGCCCCCTGGACCCAGTACAGGTGGTGGGTGACAGAAGGATACTGTCTGTGGTGACCTACATGCGGGAGAACAAATCCCACCCCATGTATGGGACCCTGATGGGACTTGGCAGCACTGTAAGTGACCGTCTGCTTCACCCCAAGTGTGAGAAGGAGCGCTATTGCAGGTCCTTCCTTCCAACCGCGACCAGGCTGTATAACCTACATCAGACCAAGCGAAGATCTCTCTGCACAGAGGACTAATGATTATGACGATGACCATGAGGTTTTTCCTCTTTCTCTTCCGTTTTTGCTTAGCTGCTATGGACTCCTAGTATATCTTCTCTTCTCAGCTTATGTGTGTCTACGTCTGTAATATATTAATCTGTATTATCCTGTGTCTGTATTACTAGGCTGCTGTAACATGCTGAAATTTCCCCAATGTGGGACTATTAAAGGATTATCTTATCTTATCTTATCTTTCCGGTCCTCTAAATAAAAGTTACCCCCAGGACTTGATGCCAAAAAGTTATCAATTTCCCAATCAAAATCAAGGTCAATGTCTGGGTCCTCAGTCCAATCCACTGCATCAATCCAACATGATGAGAGTGATGGTTCTGGAACCACTGTTTTAGGGGCAAAGAGTTTTAAAGGGGCTAACACTCTGCTGGTGCAAAGCTTTACTCACTCCAAGGGCCAAAAACACTGCTGAGGCAAGGCTCTACTCATGTCAAGGGCCTCAATCTCTGCTGGTAGCTCAGCTTAAGGTCCTGTAACTTTGTTTGGAAGGGCTGATGTTAAGGGCCTTAAAAGTGAATTTTGGAAGGTCTTACCACATCACACACACACACACACACCCACAATGACAGTTGAGGGTGGGAACTGAAGAATTTCCCATTGCCTATTCCATCTGTGGTTGTCATGGGGAACGTGATTTAAAGGGGTGGTTGTTAATGTTTGTTGAGCTTAAATTGGGGTTTGTGTCCATCCATTTGGGGAGTAAAGAAGGTTTCCAGGTATTTTCCCACTTTGATAGAGGTTTTTTTGAATGTGGAAAGTGTGTAGTTGTTAGGCTGTAATGATGGGGTAATAGAGGGTCTTTGGTGTGTTAGATGCCCCCAGACATGCTTCCCCTGCTGTCCCAGTGTCATTCCAGAGGTGTTGGCATCATTTCCTGTGCTGTGATAGTGGACTTGTTGACCCTCCTGAGACGGATTTGGGTTATTAAAGGTTATAGCCCCACCCCCGACGACACCATACAAAATAAAAATTACCGTAACGGAGAGGAAAAACTATATTATAAAGTTTTTCAGTGACACTTTGTGTTATTAAATTAAAAAAAAAAAAAATTGAAAACCAGACACAATTTCCCTCCTATTTTGTTTATATTTTCCCAGCTATAAAAAAAATTAAAAACACATTCGAAAATAAAGATAACATAAAAATAAAGCCCTATGTGTCCCCGAAAAAAGACGCAAAAATTAGTTGACTGAGACATACGGGAAAAATGCCCTCAAAACTGCACATACAAAATAAACCTAAAATGTGTCTGGTCCTGGACCACAAATTGGCCCGGTACTGAAGTGGTTAAATAAACTGAACTTAAAAAAAATAAATAAAAGTCAACCATAATGAGAGTAGGAATAGAAAGGATAGAAAGAAAGGGGAGCCAGAAACGATCCAGAAAGTGTCAGAGTAACCCAGAAATTTGCAGGAAAATTAGAGGAAGAGTCTGATGGTGTAAACCTCCAGGTGAGGGGAAAGTGAGCTGAAGGTACAGGGGAGATAATATGGAAAGTGTACTGTGGGGATAGAATTATGATCACTCTTCTACTCTAAGGTCTGAGAGTGTCAGATAAATATAACCCATAGGACAGAACAGGAGGGGAAGCCGTATCCGACTGTTAGATCCAGGTATCTGTAAGAGCCAGCAGGATGAAAGATTTTGTATGGAATAATTCATGAGCAAGATCAGCTTGTTACCTACTGACCTGGTGCTCCAGAGCACAGACTTACTGTAAAAGAGACAGGAGAAAGAGAAGAGAAGGGACACAGTGAATGTCAATAAGAGTAGTAGGCGGTGGGTAAGTGGGAATCAACAGAGGGTGGACCATGGATAGGAGAGATGGTCCCCGAAGGTAGTATCAAGAGAGTAGATACAAACAGAAGATGGATAAATTAAAGGATCCCAATAATGGATATTAGTTAGTAAATTCCGATTTTATTTTTATTTTCATTAGCATTGTGCTACACATGGTGAAAATGCTGAGTTATGAGTAACGTTTCGGCTGTAAAAGCCTTTATCGAACTTGTAAGTTCAATCTTAGTGCTATAGAAATGAAATGAGGACAAGAGGCCGGTTAGGTAGACCTTAGTTAGACTCAGGATAAATATGAATCAGCAATGTCTTCCCGAGGGGCCCACGTGACCTGTGGGGTCTTATACAAGGGGTATTGCTGCTCACAACGAGCAATGGTGTAGATTGACACGGTAGCAAATGGTCCTTGAATTTGTCTCAATAGGTTACTTTCCCTTTAAGGACTGATCCCTGGAAAGGGTTTGCATCTTGCTTCATGTGAAACTGCAGTGTCCAGTATGGATGTAGTCCCCAGGATGGCGTGGCTCAAAGTGGGTACCTTTGGTGGTGGCAGTGGGTGGAATAGAGCTCCAGGGACCCCAGAGTATAATAATCAGAGACTGAGGGTGGATAATAATATAAAAAGCATTGTCACTTACCTATCCCCAGCTACGCTGCAGTCCTCGGTGGTGTCGGCCATCTTCAATTACGTCGAGATGTCACATGACCCAGGACGCAGGTCCTGTTCATGTGATGTTAGATACGGCACAAAACTTGGCCGAAGCCAGCGGCTCCCGGGTGGCTCAATTTGCATTGGCATGCAGCTGTGGGAGTGGTTGGGGTGGCAGGAGCAGTATCAGCTCCATCAGCAGCAGCCTGAGCCTAGAGTCACTGATGAACAGCTTTCTTCACCCGTATAGTGAAGAAGTTGCTTGTCAGCAGCTAGACAGGGAGCAGAACCCAAGATAACCCAAGAAGAACTTGCCTGTCCACCCAAAATTTGGAGAGACTCACCTTTGTGAAGATAAACCAGGCATGGATCAGCAGGATTTCCACCCACCAATGTCTGATGCATCAGATTAAATGATCCATGCTGCCTCACCACACTCTCTCAATGGGTGTCTGCGTGGCCTCCTAAGGCTGTTGCTACCTCCACAATACATTAACATGGCCCTCTGTGGCCTACTCATGCTGCTGTCAACTACGCACTCTGCCACTATGTGATTGTATAGGCTCCTCACACTGCAGCAACCTCCACTCTGACACTGGGTCTCTGTCTAGCTTCCTAAGACTATTGCTACCTCTACAACAGGCCACTCTGTGGCCTACTCATACTGCCGCACCTCTGCACTCTGCCACTGGGTGACTGTATGGGCTCCTCACACTGCTGTCACCTCCGCACTCTCCCACTTGGTGACTGTATGGGCTTCTCACACAGCTTCAATCTCTACTCTACCACTGGGCCTCTGTATGGCCTCCTAAGGCTGTTGCTATCTCCACAAAATATTGACATGCCACTCTTTGGCCTCCTCACACTGCTGCCATTGGTTCATTGTATGGCCTCTTAAAAGGGCTCTATCATTGGCAAAAGTAATTTTTAACTAATCACATCCTTGCATAGCCTTTAGAAAGAAGGATTATGAATGATAATCTGTTTTCCCTTAGCCCAAACAGCAGCACAACTGGGGTATTCCTGCCCCTATGAGCTGTTAGGACAGGTGGAATTTTTAATTACCTAACAGCTTTTGACCCCTATAAGAGGCTGGAAGACCTGCTCCTCCCTTGTGTTAGTAACAAGTATGACATAAAAGAACAATTTAAAAAATAGTACACACATCCAAATCTGTACAACAGTACCTCCTAGGGAGGGAGCCTTGTGCTGCTGTTTGGGCTAAGGGAAAACAGATTATCATTCATAATCCTTCTTTCCCCCTACGCCCAACAGCAGCACAACTGGGGATTTAGCAAGTATTGTTTCCCCTAGGGCGGGTCATCCTGGCAGGCTGATGCCAAGACGGAATGCCCAAATGCTGTAGCATCGGCAGTACGCCAGTCCAGTCTGTAATGTTTGGCAAAAGTCAATTGCGAGATCCAAGAAGCTGCTGCACATATCTGCTCCAAGGAGAGGAACCGTGTCTCTGCCCGAGATGTCGCCATGGCCCGGGTGGCATGGGCTCGTAAAAATTTTGGAACAGGAAGCTCTTGGGCCCGTAGGGAACAACTAATGGCCTCTCTGATCCATCTTGACAGGGTTGCCTTGGATGCCTTAGAGCCTCTATTGTGGCCAAACACATTGACTAGAAGATTCTCTGATCTTCGGAACGGTGCTGTACGGTCTAGGTAAATACGTAGTGCTCTTACCAGATCCAGTGTGTGTAGCTTCTCCTCCTGCTCTGAAGCAGGCGAGGGAAAGAAGGCCGGCAAGGCGATTACCTGGTTGGTATTTTGAAGTGTAGGTACCTTTGGCAAGAATCCCGGGACGAACCTCAGCTGGACCCTGTCTGGAAAGAAGGTTATGAAGGGCTCAGAGGCCGCTAGGGCCTGTAGTTCACCAACTCTCTTAGCGGAGGTTATTGCCAGCAGGAAAGTCACTTTAAATGATAGGTACTTCCAGTCCACTTCAGATAATGGTTCGAAGGGGGGTGCACAGAGCCCTTGTAGAACCACGGCCAGGTCCCACCTTGGGACAGGGGGCCGTACCTGGGGGCGGAGCTCCGGAACTGTTTGACGAGAGGATCTTGTGATAATCGCGTCTCCAGGAGAGCAGATAGAGCTGACACTTGGACCCTAAGGGTGGCAGGTGCTAGTCCTCTCTCCAGGCCGTTCTGTAAGAACTCTTGGACTGCATCTCTGTCAGGATTGCGCTGGTTGCCTGTACACCAGTTTTGGAATATCCAGGCGATCCTTCAGTAGCTCTGATTGGTTGCCTCTGCTCTTGAATGGGCTAAGGTACTTAGCACTCCCTGGGACAATCCTCTGTCTGCGCGTATGGCGCGGTTAACCTCCAGGCAGTGAGGTTGAATTTGTCTAGGCCCAGGCAAGGCCGACTGTTCAGTGACACCAGGTTCCTGACTGGTGGAAGCCTCCAGTAGTTCCCCCGACTCATTAGGATGAGGTCGGTGAACCATGCCCTTTTTGGCCAGAACGGCATGATCACTATTGCCGAAGTCTGGTCCTGCCTGAGTTTCGCCAGTACCTTCGGAATCATCGGAATGGGAGGGAAAATGTACACCAACTTGAACCTCCATGGTATTGACAGGGCATCCACAGCCAAAGGGTTGTCTTCCCGGTACAGGGAGCAAAACCTTTCTACTTTGGCGTTGTGTTGGGTGGCCATCAGATCCACCTCGGGGAGACCCCACCTCCTGGTCAGGTAGTAGAAGATGTCCTGATCCAAGGACCATTCGCCTGCGGTAGGGCGGCCTCTGCTGAGTTGATCTGCTACGATGTTCAGGCGGCCCTGGATGTGTACCGCGGCCAGCTGGGAGAGGTTCCGTTCTGCCCAAGAGAAGATCCGGTTGGCAACTTGCAGGAGCGAGGGGGACCTGGTTCCTCCCTGCTTGCTGATATAATGGACTGCCGTCAGATTGTCCGACCTTACCTTGACCGCCTTCCTCTGCAGAACCGTTGCAAACGACAGAAGAGCTCGATGAACTGCGGTAAGCTCGCGCCAGTTGGATGAGCGCGTCCTCTCCCGCTGATTCCACGTACCTTGTACCGGGGTCTCCCCCAGATGAGCTCCCCAGCCTGTGAGGGAGGCATCTGTAGTCAACAGGGTCCAGGCGGGCTGGACCGAGGACTTCCCATCGCGCAGATGGGTCCACCAGGGCAGTGTTTGCCGGGTGCTGATGGTTAACTGGATAGGCTTCTGTAATCCTGTAGGACTGTGGTTGCAGACTCTCAAGATCTCGTTCTGTAATGGGCGCATATGCCATAGGGCCCAAGGAACTGCTTCTATGGTGGCGGACATCAATCCTAGGACCTTCATAGCCGTCCTGATGGTGACCCTCCGTGTAGTGGCTAAGTGATGAACCGCCCGAGCAATCTTCCTTTTGCGAGAGGAGGGTAGAGAGATCGTCATGCTGAGAGAGTCTAGAATAAGTCCCAGGAACTGAACTTGAGTTGATGACACCACCACTGACTTCTGCCAGTTTACCAGCCACCCCAGCTTGTCTAGTAGAGCTACAACGGTCTGCACCTGTGTGGTAAGAACCTCCTTTGAATGAGCCTTGAGAAGCCAGTCGTCCAGGTACAGGACTATGAATATGCCTTGAAGGCGCAGGGCGGCAGCGACCGGAGCTATGACCTTTGTGAAGGTGTGGGGGGCGGAGGATATGCCGAACGGGAGGGCTGCGAACTGGAAGTGCGCCTCTTTCCCGTCTAGGTATACGGCAATCCTTAGGAACTTTCGGTGTGCTGGGAAGATAGGTACGTGGACGTAGGCGTCCTTCAGGTCCAGAGTGACGAAGTGATCTCCCGGCTGTAAAAAAAGGCAGCACTGACCTGATGGTTTCCATGCGGAAGCGCACCTTGCAGATGAAATGATTCAGGTATCTGAGATCGATGATCATGCGCCACTCGCCTGATGATTTGGGGACCAAGAAGACTGGAGAATAGACGCCTGTGCCTTGATCTGCGTGGGGTACCACCTCCAGCGCCGCCTTGTCCACGTACTCCTGGATTGCTTTCTCCAGATAAAGTTGTTTGGAGCCCTGAAGAGGGCGGGTTCTTACCATCTTCTCTGGTGGCTGGGAAATAAAATTGATCTTATAACCCTCCTGGATCATCTGTATGACCCGGGGGTCCCCAACATTCTGGCGCCAGGCATCCACATAGTGGGAAAGACGCCCGCCCACCACGGGGGGGGGGGGGGAGGGGATGGGGAGGGGGGGAAGAGGTGTGGGGATTAGAAGGAGGCACGCTTACGCCCACGGGGCGCACCCCTACCTCTTCCTCTACCAGACCACCTCTGGCCCCTGGCTCCTCTTCTGGGGCCTCCACATCCACGAAAGGAGGAGCCTTGACCCTGCAAGGGCTGAGGCAGATTCTTCCCTTTGGAGTCGGCCAATCCCTCCATGATGCGGTCGAGCTCCTTCCCAAATAGGCGGCCGGGCTCGAAGGGGAGGCCGCACAGGCTGTTTTTGGAGGTTAGATCGGCCCTCCAGGGCTTCAGCCACAAAGGTCGATGAGCGGCTGTGGACAGGGCCATTGACTTGGCGGCCAGCCGGGTCTGGAAATGAGTGGCCCCCGTCAGGTGGTCCACCAACAGGGTGATATCCTTCATCGCCGCCAGAAGGTCGTCCCGGTCCACTCCAGCGTCGATGTCCCTGGAGAGAGAGGAGAGCTCTGCCCGCAAACCTGAGGCTACCTCATTGGCCACAATGCCAAGAGAGGCTTGGGCAGAGGAGGCAGAGTACACTCGCCTCAAAGTACTCTCCACTCTGCGATCTATGGGATCCCTCAGACTTGAGCCATCTTCAGTAGGGAGGACCGTACGCCTAGACAACTTTGCCACAGCCACGTCAACTTTTGGCGGGGGACCCCAAGTTTTCAATTGCCCCTCAGAGATAGGAAATAGGGTCTTGAATCGTCTGGAAGGAACGAAGGGCTTCTCCGCGCGTCTCCATTCTGCTTCCATCAGACGAAGCATCTCCGATGAGGGTCTGAAGGTGCGGTTCTTACATCTAGAGGACTCCTCGCCGTCCCGGATCCTGAGTGTCTTGAACACCCTTGACATTTTTTCCATAGGAAAAATCTCCTTCTCGTCATCTGAATCCGCCTCAGAGGACTCCACATCTCTGAGGCGCAGGTTTTCCAGGGGTGGGAGAGACATCTCACAGGATTCCAAGCGCGGTCTCTTGGCGAGGTGGGAGACGGACGTCTCCATCCTATTCATAGAATCCTGGACGAACCCCTTGACCCAGGAAACCATTTCCCGCATAGGAGTGGCCTCAGAGGAGGGCGCTCTGCATCCCGGACAGAATCTGTACTGGGAGTCATCTGGGAGCGGCATCCTACATGTGGCGCACACAAGATGTTTTCTCTTGGACACCGCCTTTCTCCGAGGTGGATTAACCAAAGATGATGAAGAAGACATTCTAAGGAAAAGGAAAAACAGCACTAACAAAATTTGTCCCTCCATAACTTGGCCCCCTCCCCTTGCCACCTCCACCAAACCTCAGTAATGCAGAAAGGAACACTTCTTTTCTACAGGCACAAAACACTGCAAGGAGTTACTTTGTGATGCTTGCAACCGGAGCGACAAGCAATGACTGAAAGGTAGGTGAGGAATTTAAAGGCCTAGGGGGAGGGGCTTCCCTGGAGGGACCGCCCCCGGCACGAGCAGCCAAAGGAGCTGTAGGCTGCCTAGGGGAGAAACAAACTCCCCTCCAGCCCAGAAAGGGTGTTACTGCTCGTCCTCTAGGGGAAGGCGGAATCCCCAGCCGGCGGACCCAGGAACCAGAAGAAAGGTTCCTAGGCCCGAAGTTTCCCCCCCCCCCCCTACCAGGGAGCCCCGGCGCGCAGTAGGAGAGATGCAAGTGCGCGGCACGAGTACCCACCCGGAGGGGGGAGAGCCGTCCTGAAAGAAAAAGAAAACAGGGTCTTCCGCTGCAGGTAACAACAGAAGGGGGGAGAGGGAGAACAGACCCCTATAGGAGGCCAGAACCCCTGCTCCCCCCTGTCCACCTGTCCTGTCCCATAGGACAGAAAAAAACACAAGGGAGGAGCAGGTCTTCCGGCCTCCTATAGGGGTCAAAAGCTGTTAGGTAATTAAAAATTCCACCTGTCCTAACAGCTCATAGGGGCAGGAATACCCCAGTTGTGCTGCTGTTGGGCGTAGGGGGAAAAGCTATTTTACACATACTTTTTGTATGCAAATTGCCTCAGTAGTGTTTGAATAAGTCCGTTTTTATCCATATGTGAATTAGGCTCCAGACTGCACAGGAAGTTGTCAACCAGCACTCCTCTCCCTGCTGAGTGCTGTGTATGAGAGCAGGGGGGAGGAGTCAGCAGCAGTCTGTGCTGTATATACAGAAGACAGTGCACGAAGAGACTTCTAGGGTGCATGGAGAAGCTAATTAGCATATGAATAAAAACTGACATATTCAAAATCTACTGAAGCAATTTACATACAAAAGGTACATGTGGAATAGCCTTTCTAAAGGCTATGCAAGGATGCGATTAGTTAAAAATGACTTTTTCCAATGATAGAGCCACCTCCACACTTTACCCCTGGGTGACTGTATGGCCTCCTCACTCTACTGCCACCTCCGCACACTGCCAATGAGTTACTTTATGGCCTCATAAGACTGCTCAACCTCCACATTATATCACCTTTGCACTCTGTGGCCTCCTCATGCTGCTTCTACCTCCACTCTGTCAGGGGGCTCTACTTGTATAAGCATTTACTAGAACAGGTTCTGTAGACATTTGTATGGAATCAGCAAAAGTATGGAATCCTGATCTGGACCCCAGTGATAAGATGTTTATCCCACATAGTTTACTTCATCTGTAACTCATTCTATATGGTGATCTTTTTTTCTTACACAAAATCACTAAGGAATCTTTTTATTTGAGAAGTTCAGTCTGCCTTTCCTGCTCACGTGCGGGGTGTTCCCTTGTGGTTGTGTCTTTTCTGGTTTTTATTTTTTATTTATTTTTTTTCACTAATACTTAGAACAGGCTGTACATGGTTTATTTTAGTATTAGACTACATAGTAACTGGCTATATAAACCTCTCCCTGCTACAACCTCTGCAGCACAGCTGAAGGATCCCTCACGTTCCGTGCTGCTGCTGTTCCTGCTGCTGATACATCTGCTGGGACACACAAGTATCTTTTGTCGTCTCCTACTGAATATGTTCTTATTGTTATTGGCTTTTTGTGTGACTTTCTGCATTTCAGAGACTCAGGACCCTGCAGATCAATGTAATGATCTGGTAATGATGAAATATGCATTTGAGTACAAATATTCTCAGGAAGGAGATATCATTCTAGGAGGGATCTTCACTGTACATACCTGGGTGCACACGGTGGAAATTAATTCATTTTTAATTACACGGATGTGTACAGGGTAAGTAAAAATCATCATAAATATAACCTAGGAAATAAGACTATGAAGGCCGAGTCTTATCTGTATTATACCCTGTATTGTCTCATATGTTGTGCTATAAAAGTCCTGCAGTGTTGTGTCAGTCGGAAAGTAGTTCTGTTTAATACTTGTATGTTAAATACAATGAAATTATAGAAGAGATTCCATTATTGGGTAACTAAAATGATTTTTAGATTATAGTTGTAAATTTTTGGAGCACAGACGTCCCTTCATCCGCAAGTATAGAAGTGAATGAACATTTGACAATTTTCTGACTGTTTGCAGTTCGGATCAGTATAAGATGATTCCCTATCTATTATTATGTAATGTGACTCATCTTGATAGTTGGATAAAAATTATGCAAAACACAAAAAATCCCCAAATATTGATATTAAATACTAAAGTTCTTTATAAACTATTTAATCTCCTGATGTTTCCTTTGTATCTGCTTCATACATGAGGCAGAGGATTCTCACATTAACCCTAGAAGGATATTAATTATTTGATGTAACCATCTCCATGTATAAGTAAAGAACATCTCTATATAGATATAATGGTGAGATATTGATAAGATATTGATCTGGTCACATATAAGAATAGAATTGAACACCTTACACATGTACAAGGTGACAAGTAAGCGCTGACACTTCTCCTCTTATCTGTATCTGATCCTGTAAATACGGCCACAGAATAGCTGCATGTGGGATTTCTGCCTAAAGGACAACCAGGATCTGTCAGATACCGGGGAGGAGATGATTTTTTCTGGCTCTCTTCTTTGCTTCTGAAAAGTGGAATATTGGGAGGAAGAGATTTTGTGTTATCTTGTCTGACTTTGGTTTTTTTAGCTCCATTTTCTGGACACATCTTTCTGAACACATTTCTACAAGGGAGAGATAAGTAAACACTTATAGGTTTTAGAGTATGTAAGGGCCCTTTATGATGAGCTACTTCGGGTTATATATTGATTGACTTTTATTAACTGTTTCTGATGTGAAGGGTTGAAATATCTTTTGAAAATTATATATGAACAAAGGTGGGGGCAGAGACTGCTCTTTCTCTCTGTCTCTCAGAAATTACACAAGTAGCCGGTTAAACTGGTTAGACTAAGAAACTATGTGCTGGGAAGAACTTTACCTGTTGAAGCTGTATACAAAGATCAACCAAAGAGATAAGAGCGTACTGGTTCAAGCTAGGAAAACTGGTTAAACTGAGTTTCAAAACTGTAAGAAACTAAGAACATGACCAAATAAGGACAAATGTCGTGTAGCTTGGCTGTGCCTGTGATACTATATAAACATGACCTTCTGTGTTAATAAACTGAAACATTCTGGATATGATACACTGCTGTATGTCTGTATGTTTCCCGAGCTCGTACCTTTCAACTGATCAATTAGAACTACGACAACATAACTCAGGGGTCTTGTGGCCCTAAGAGAAATTGGCGTCCAACGTGGGGTATCGATGATCGTTTGATGTGCAGCCGATAGTGTACTGATCCACTCACCAACGATTTGGAGACGGGCCCGGAGGACCTCAGATGAATAAAACAGCACTGGAAAGGTAAGCCCTTGTATTGCCAAACGAGTCATCTGAGTTCCTACGTGTCCCGGATCCTGTGTGTCAGTGAGTGAGGTTAGTGCTGCATATGTTATAACAATCGATACCATTTTTGTATAGTACGGAAGAACCTAAAGAGTAGTTGTCTGTAGCGGGGTGGGAAACGTCATACCTCATTATTTGTCTACTGTCCATGCTGTCATTTGGTTGTTATATCTGTTATAAGAGTGTATAAAGCGGCACAGAAGGGAGAGTTATTCTTGTTATTCTTGTTTCACTAAGGACTGAGTCGAAACGTGCAAAGATTCAGGGGTGTCTCTTTAAAGGGACACTAAGCTAGAGACTTGCACATAAAAGTGCAAAGATTCAGGGGTGTTTCGGTAAAAGGACACTAAGCCAGAGACTGGCACATTAGAGAGTAGTTCAATTAAAACAGAGTGACTGCTTGGGAGTTCCCACAAAGAGAAGTCAAAGAGACCCTCGAGAAGTCAAAGTGACCCTCTATTGTCTTAATTGCCCTAGAGGAGTGGGAAGCTCATGGCTGACTGGCCATCAGCTAGTATGAGGAAGAGACCCTTTGAGATATGGTACACCCCATATGAACTAATAGGGATGGGAGAGAGAGAAGAAGATGCTTCTCAAGGAAAGAAATAATAATAATAATAATAATAATAATAATAATAATAATAATAATTAAAAAAAAAAATTAAAAGAGCAGGATTATTTGATAGTAAATTTTGGGACCAATGGAGATTAGATTATGCAGGACAGATACAGGAATAGAGGGAAACATGTTTTAATTATGGAAAACAGGGACACTTGGCCAGAGATTGTTGATGTCCTAAGCGAAGTGTCAATTGTGGAAAACCTGCCCCTAATCAGGGTTAGGACAACTCACAATGAAGGTCAGGCTCCCCAGCCCAGTGTCCCTCTTATCTACAGCAGAGGTATAAATGCTTTGGTAGAACCTAGCAAGAGGGGGGGCGGAGAGGATGAGACAAGGCAGGTAACTAAGATGTCAGCTATAAATGCTAGATTGTAACACCACTGGTATAATGTATGGAAAATTATGAATATATGGTTTAATAATTTGTAATTGTATAGTGTAAGCTGTTTTTAGCAATGCCAGTATTTGACTTTTAAGCCTTGTGTAAGAATATTGTGATGTTTTACAGTCCCAATCTCGTAAAGAAAATGTTAAAGGTCTTGGCCCTTAAGGCAACCTCAAATATAGTTTAAGAAGTTCTGAACATCTGTGGTAATTAGAAGAGTGGGGTTTGCCATGGAAATGTTCGAAAATTGCACAAAAATATTAATATGTAATTTTGGTGTCAGTATCGACTGTTTGTCTGCCTAAATTATATCCATGTCATGTAGTAGAAAAACCAAGTATTAGTTGACTATCATCTTTATCCATGCGTATAGGAAAACACAGAAGAGTCAAATTAGAGTGAACTCTGGCCTGTGGCTGTGTCAACACATGGTCTGTAGTCTAGGTATATAATATCTGTTGTCTCCAAAGGAAAATGATTTGGACGAAAAAGGTTAACCCGTGGTTAAATGAAAAATAAGGTATGATGCCAATGTATAGATAAGGATATTCATGAATATAATGTTGTGATTATGTTTTAGCTCACTATCCTCAGTAGGTTTTGTATGTACTTCTGTAGAATATATGGGTGGTATAGGCAGGGTGTTTATATATCAGGGCCAGATTACTATGTCAGGAGTGATTTAGATACTAAATAGACATAGGATGAGCTCATGACGGCTATACTTATCACACAGGGAAGTTTCATGCAGTAAATTAACTCCAAGTCTGCACCGGTGAGGGGATGAGCCTTGCAGAGCTGTAATTGTATGTATCAGAAGCCCTATTGTGTAGCTTCTGATTTGGATACAGTGTCCTAAGGGCAGTTGAAGTATTGTACTGCCCTGAATATCTTAAGTGAGGCACTGACTAATCTATCTAGAAGCTGCTGCATTGTGAGTAATCACTTTTGGAGTTTGTGTCATTTGTGATTATGTTTTGTACGATATTATCTGAATTTATTGTTTTGTCTGTTATCATCACCTTAACTATTGTATATACTAAAAGTGTAAAGAGGTGACAGTGGAAGTGACAGTGTGGGTATGACTGGAAATGAGAGAAGGAGAGGGCCCACTCATATCCACTGCCAGAAACAGCCAGAGTATGAAAAGATTAGACAAATGTTTTATGGGAAATTAAGTGAAGTTTTTGAATCATGAATACCTGGGACCCTCCCTCTGATGATTGTTACAATATGTGATAATGCTTCTTTTTTGTGCTACAGATAAACAGACATGTGAAGCTGCTACCATAAATCTGCTGTGTTTCCTCTACCAGAATGGTTGTAAGGCCAGTAAAGACAAGCTGCAATTTAAAAAACAAAAAAAACAAAAAAACAAAAAAAAAAAAGGTGGTGTTTTTAGGTAATTGTCTGAGCCAAGGTACCAAACATCTTTCAGATGAACAGACCAAAGTGGTAAGAGAAATGCAGGTGCCAATCTCCCATCCTCAGTTGCATACCTTTTTGGCTCGAGTGTCATACTGTAAGCCATGGATTAGATAAACTGTGAATGTGCTTGTAAAACCTGTTTGACAAGGAGAGATAGGAGCAGAAGCCAGTGCAGCTGCCCTAGGCTTGCCTGACAATCAGAAGCCCTTTCAAATCTATGTCATTGAGATGATGGGACATGCTACTGCAATTCTCACACAACAACATGGAGATAGAAAGCATCCTGTGGCATATTATAGTGCACAATTGGATGCTG
The DNA here is from genome assembly GCF_031893055.1 of Leptodactylus fuscus. NCBI lineage: Eukaryota > Metazoa > Chordata > Amphibia > Anura > Leptodactylidae > Leptodactylus > Leptodactylus fuscus. The sequence continues at coordinate 356,961,687 of NC_134265.1, forward strand.
TCGCAAGAGGAATGCCCTCTTGTGTAATGGTTGTGCTCTCCATACAGGCCCTGCCTGAGAAAAGCTCAGCCATTGTCCTAGACCACCCCCTGGTGGTATACACACCACATGACATCCATGCAATCCTCACACAGGCAGACAGACATCATCTTTCTTTGGCAAGACAGAGCAAAATGGAATTTGCTCTACAATCCTCCTCCATCTCATTCTAGCGTTGTCTGACTTTTGAATCCTGTAACTCTTTTACCAGGAAGAGTTCATGATTCAAAGTGGGGAGTAGATGATGAGATATTTTTAATGATGAGATATTTTTAAATTCCCTCTCAGAAAAGTCGGCTTCAGTCATTTTACTGATGCCCCATTGGAGAATCTTGACTATGAGATGTTTGTGGACGGTTCCATGTACCTAACAGAAAAAGGCAAATTTGTTACAGGGTATGCTGTAGTCACTATACATGACACCATAGTACAAGAAGCCCTTCCACCACACAGGTCAGCTCAAGAGGCTGAACTGAAAGCCCTTACAGAAGCCTGCAAAGTAGCTAAGGATAGCACAGCAAACATTTACACTGACTCGAGGTACGCTTTTGGCATTGCACATGCTTATGGCCCTATATGGAGGTCTAGGAACTTCCTGACGGCACAGGGCAAGCCAATTAAGAATGGAAACTGAGTAAGTCAGTTGATGGAGACTAGACATGAGCGAGTAGTACTCGATCGAGTAGGTATTTGATCGAATACTACGGTGTTCGAAATACTCGTGCTCGATCGAGTACCACTCGCTATTTGAATGTAAAAGTTCGATGCAGAACCAGCATTGATTGGCCGAATGCTATACAGTCGGCCAATCCACGTTGGTTCTTCTCCTACCTTTAGAAGTATTCTCCGTGCAGCTTCCCCGTGGCGTCTTCCAGCTCTTCATTCACTCTGCCAGGCATCGGGCCTGGTCAGAGCCGACTGCGCATGTCCACTTTTAGTGCGGGCATGTGCAGTCGACTCTGCCCAGGCCCGATGTCTGGCACAGTGAATTCAGAGCCGGAAGATGCCGTGGGGACGCTGCAAGAAGAAGACTGCTCGGAGGATCCAGCCCGACCCTCACTCGTAGACTTGGTAAGTATAATTTGATTGAACATTGCCAACCCCTGAAACGAGCATTTTCCCCCCATAGACTATAATAGGGTTCGATATTCGATTCGAGTAGTCGAATATTGAGGGGCTACTCGAAACGAATATCGAACCTCGAACATTTTACTGTTCGCTCATCTCTAATGGAGACCATATTGCTCACTAAGCAGTTAGCAATTGTGAAAGTCAGAGCTCACACAAAGGGAAGAGACCCTGAGCGTATTGGAAATGAAAAGGCTGATCGAGCAGCCAAAGCTGCGGCATTGGTGCCATGGAAGGGTCTCAACCAGGTGAGAAAAATGGATATTGACCTAGCAGACCCCAAGGGGCTGTACTCTAAGTTGACTGGTGAGGAGATTGATAAATGAACAAAGGCTGGTGCCAGGGAATGTGAAGGAATGTGTAAAATAGGGGATAGACTGTGTCTGCCCGCAGCAGCATACCCTCAAATGGCTAGTTTGGCCCATGGTAGGGTGCATGCCTCTCAAAATGCCATGGAGTCACTAGTGGGTAAACTATAGTTTGCCTCAGGTTTTGGAAGGGCTGCAGGAAATCACGTAAAAGCATGTCACATATGTGCTCTACACAATTCAGGACAGGCAGTTAAAACACCTACCACATGCATACCAAAACCCCTGTATCCATTTCAGAGAATACAAGTAGATTACATACAATTGCCTAAATCTGGAACGTACAAATATGTGTTGGTCTGTGTGGATTTGTTCTCAGGTTGGATCCGGTCAGCCGAGCAACCGCACAGGTAACTGCCAAGAAATTGATGTCTGAACTTGTGTGTAGGTTGGGGATACCTGAGGTGATAGAATCTGATAGAGGTACACATTTCACAGGTAAAATAATGAAGGAAATAATGTCTGTATTGGGGATTGAGCAGAGCTCAGGCAAAGTGGAAAGGTTGAATGGCACACTCAAGTTAAAAATCCAGAAAGCCATGGCAGAGACAGGAAGGCCCTGGCCAGAGTGCCTGTCTCAAGCATTATACTCAGGGAGGACCACTCCTAATAGAAAGACAGTTCTGTCACCATTCAAGGTGCTTTTTGGAAGTGTGCCTAAACTAGGGTTGTATTTTCGCCAGACTTTAAAACTCAATTATGATAGTACTGCTAGCTGTGTCCAGAGCTTGTGAAAGTAACACATGAACATGTGTTTTCTTTTATTCCAGACCCTTTTGATTTTTCAGGAACACATAGCTTGCAGCCTGGTGATTGGGTGGTTGTGAAAAGACATACCAGAAAACGCCTTGAACCTCGATTTGACGGTCCCTTCCAAGTGCTGCTGACAACTGTCACTTCAGTCAAATTGGAGGGAAAATCTAACTGGATACAAGCTTCCCATTGTAAACCAAGGCAGGAATGAAGAGATGGACATTATTTGTTTTATGCTTTCTTAAAGGACTCACTCCTGCCACCTTTGTAGTTGATAAGACTAAATGCAAAACCCATAACTAAACACACTCTGTGCAACAGAGCAGCTGATAACACCCCTAGGAAAAGTAGTAGACCTCATTTGGTACAAATAGGTGCTGGAAACAAGATAGTGAGTACTGTACTCGTATATCCTATGATTATGCAGATGTGGGATCAATTGGTAGAAGCCACCGATTACTTAGGGGATCAAACATGGGGTATTTTAGACGTACTTAATACCACCATAGCAGTACAAAATCAGCTGATCATAGGCACCAACCAACACACCCTGGTACTAGATTATATTACTGTGGCCCAGGGTGGAATGTGTCAGGTGGTGGTACCTACCTGTTGCCATTATATCGATCCAGAAGGTAATATTAAAGGGAAACAAAAACTAGAAGACATATACACGCTAAGGGAAGAGTACGAGAAGGAGGTTGTGCAAAATGAAGATAGTTGGTGGTCTGACACTTTTTACTTTTTGAATCCTGCTAATTGGTTCAAGGGAATAGGTGGATGGATAACTGGGATATTAGAAACCATTCTACAAATTGGCACGATTATATTGCTTATATATTGTTTTTTCAAGTTAATTCTGATGTGTTTTAATCAATGTTATGATAAAGATAGATATAAGTGGTGGACATTGTAGGAATATCAGATGGGGAATCCAGCAGGTCTGGCATCTAGGGAGCTAGATGAATGTACTCATCTGATATGAAGATAATGCCAAAAATGGGGGAGATATGAAGGGTTGAAATATCTTTTGAATCTTATATATGAACAAAGGTGGGGACCGAGACTGCTCTTTCTCTTTGTCTCTCAGAAATTACACAAGTAGCCGGTTAAACCGGTTAGACTAAGAAACTATGTGCTGGGAAGAACTGTGTGCATGTTGAAGCTGTATACAAAGATCAATCAAAGAGAAAAGAGTGTACTGGTTCAAGCTAGGCAAACTGGTTAAACTGGGTTTCAAAACTGTAAGAAACTAAGAACATGACCAAATAATGACAAATGCCTTGTAGCTTGGCTGTGACTATGATGCTATATAAACATGCCCTTCTGTGTTAATAAACTGAAACATTCTGGAGATGATACACTGCTGTCTGTCTGTATGTTTCCCGAGCTTGTACCTTTCAACTGATCAATTAGAACTATGACAACATAACTCAGGGGTCTTATGCCCCTAACACTGGGAAGGAATAGAAAAAAAACAGCAATCTTGCCATTGCCATTTTGTGCTATAGATTCAATGTAATTTATGTGCATTCCTTTCCCAAACCCATAATCTAATTCATTTTTGTTGTTGTTGTTGTTGTTGTTTTTTAGATGTTTTGATTTTTTTTTATTGCAAATTTTATAGAAGCCAAATTGTTAATAAAAACATTTAGAAAGTTAGATTTTTTTACCTGCTATGCCGTTCAGTGTTGCATATTTTCATATTTCATTAATTTGGACATTTATGATTTTTATGATCAGACCCCCTAGGGTTCAAGGAACACGTTCGGTGGGGTTTTGGAAATTGCAGCATGTCAATTATAACTATGGAAACGCCGGTGGTTTCCCTATAAGTATACTTGAGACAGAACATCCGCAGAGGAAACCTCTGTGAACTTTCTGTCTAAAGGGCTGTGGGAAGAGCCTCGATGTGTTGCCGCTGTGGTTTTTCCCACAGCACTTTTTTGCTGCAGGCGTCACATGGGGTTTTAGCCTTCAATAGGCTTTTGGCTGTCATGACAATTGATCTTCACTACAGATGAGCGAATAGCGAAATATTCAATATTTGTCTATGGGGAAAAAAAAATGACTCGTTTCATGGGAAACCACAATTCGACAAAGGAGAGTCACCAAGTCGACAATGACACCCATCTTATGGCTCTGTGAACAGAAAAAAAAGTTATGGGGTTTGGGAGGCAGACAGTTAAAAACGAAAATTGAAAAGTGTCACTGTTGAGAAAGGGTTAAAGACACAACTGGCACATAACTCAATGTTTCTATATTGTTTCACAGTATTGATCCAAGAGAATATTTACATCTGGCGGCTTTTCTATTTGCTATTGATGAAATTAATAATCGCTCAGATCTTCTGCCCAATATCACTCTGGGATATCATATATATGACTCTTGTGGGAATGCGAAAAAGGTTATAAAAGATGTTCTGCAGATTCTGTCTGGACACACAGTAACAGCTCCAAACTACTCATGTATGGAGAATGACGCAGTGGTCGGATTCATTGGAGATTTACGTTCTATCACGACTCTCTCCATGGCCCAGCTGTTAGGTATATACGGATATACACAGGTGAGTACAGAATATTATGGGTCTCCCTGTGTGTGTATGGGCTACTGATTCAATTTGTGAGTCCAGATGGGGACAGGCAGAACTCTGTAGAAAATGTTAGCGCTACTGTATAAATGAGAGGCAAAAATACAATAGATAAAAAAATATGTATCAGCTTTACCACTGAAGACACAATTTGTTTAACCCCTTAACGCTAAATCACGTACCTGTACGTCAGGGAATGTGGTTAGTTCCCCCATTCCCACGTACCTGTACGTGATTGAGATTGCACGGGCTCAGAAGCAGAGTCCGTGCGATCTCCATGGGAGACCGGCTGTATCTGACAGCCAGGCTTCCCCTGTAGCAGCAGGGACGGTGATTGCACCGACCCCCGCTGTTTAACCCTTAAGGTGCCATGATCCATAGTGATCATGGCACCCTAGGGGTTTGGTCGGGCTATAAAGCATGGTGCCCGCAGCATCAGGAGTCTGTGTGAGCTGTAATTTACAGCTACACGCTGCTCCTTAATCCCTCACCCCATCGGAGCGAGCTCCGATGGGGGGAGGCTTAACCCCTTGGATGCCAGGACGAGTGGGAGCTAGTCTATGCATCTGCATAGCTAGCTTCCTCTATAGACTGCAATACACGTGTATTGCAAGTCTATAGTTAGTATAGAACCAGTGATCCTCTCTGATCGCAGGTTCTAGTGTGCTTACTGCACAAATGTAAAAAAGTTTTTTCGTAAAAAAAAAATAATAATAAAGTGTATAAAACAAACAAACAAAACAAACAGTTACATTTCTTGTAAATCTGGAAAATCGTTGTTACACTTGTAAGCCTTGTAACGTTCAAAATAAATTAAAATACAATCAAAAGATGATGCCGATATAAAGCAGAGATATGGGAGATAATATTTATTACTATATTTGGGTGGTATGACTATCTGCCTGAAAAGCAGAGAATTTCACATTTTGAAAATTGCAATTTTTTCCAAATTTCCATCAAATTTCCTATTTTTTTAATAAGTAAATATAAAAATATTGATTAGTATTTACCACTAACATGAAGTATAATGTGTTACGAGAAAACATTCTCAAAATCACTTGTGTAAGTTAAAGCGTCTCAAAGTTATTGCCATTTAAAGTGACACATGTCAATTTTGAAAAAACAGGCCTGGTCCTTAACATACTTTTGGGCTGTGTCCTTAAGGGGTTAATAACAAGCCCTCCTATTGCAGTATCTACAAAAAGTGCAAAGACAATTATATTAATGTGGTGTTGAAATGTTCTTTGTAAGTAGAATAATGGGTTAGAAGAGAAACTATGTCTTATAAGGGAGAGATGTTACAGGGACTTATTAGACCACGTATGCCCTGGCCCTGCATTTATCTATAGGGTGTTACCTTCCAAAAGGTAGTGCTAGGAGGAGGTTCCTCTATTTCCACCAATGAGGTCTTATTTGCATATTCCTGAAATAAAATAATAATTTTAAAAGACAATGACTGTTGTGCATCATAAATTGTGTAAGTAAGATTTTGTTGTCTTCTATGTTCATGTGCTTATATTCTAGGGACATCAAAGTCCTTTAAGCAGAAAAAAAAATATTTTTGCTAACCTGACCCTGGAAATGGAAAGGAGAATGTAGACTATTGACTCAGGATATGTTATCATAATCCACCACACATTCTTCCTCCTCTTCTTCCTTACCTTGATGGGAGGTTATATAGTAATACCAATATTCTTTAAATTCTTTTAATTGTGAGATGAGGCCTTTATGGCTTGGACTTCCCACAGGCCAAGACATCTCACAAATGATCAAATGGATTGAGATCTGGGGCATTTAGAGGCCAAGTCATCACCTTGAACTCTTTGTCATGTTTCTAAAATCCTTCTTAGACAATGTTTGAAGTATAGCAGGACACATTATTCTGCTGAAAGATATCACTAGCATTAGGCAATATAATTGCTATGAAAAGGTGTATGTGCTATACAACATTGTTTAAGTAGCCTGTATAAGTCAAAAAAAATTCCAAACGAGGGAGAGGAGCCTGATCAAGGTCGGTGATGGATGCTTAATCTGTAAGCTCCGTCATAAGTGTGTCTTTATTCACCTTTTTACAGCGATATTTTAGCACAAAATGGTCAATGGATTGGCCGTGATAAGAATACTGAACCACAGGAAGCTCGAAGATCGTCTCATCAACAATGCAGAAATTTCTTAAAAAGCAGCTGTCAAACTCACCCATATCTCAACCAAAGATGGCGCCTGATGATAATAGTAGCGCTGGGGAAGCAGCTGCTGATTTGGATGGAGATAGCTCCTTGATAGACAGCAATGAGGCGCCGATCTCTAAAGGATTCCACCGTAAAGCTCTTTCGCAAGCTGTGGCCCCTGTCCTTGCTGAGCTGGCTGAGCTGCGAGTGGACCTCAAAAACATGGGATGAAGAGTTGAAGCGCTGGAGACCTGCCAAAGTGAAGTGTTGAAAGTTGCCACTGCCATGTTGGATCGCTTGCAGACTCACTCCAGTCACCTTAATAATACTTACCTAATTATGGAAGATCTTGAGAACCGCAACCGAAGGTGAAATATTCGCATTAGAGGTAGAGATGAGCGAGTAGTGAGATATTCTATATTCGATATTCGTTTCGAATAGACCCTCAATATTCGACTATTCGATCGAATATCGAATCTCATTATAGTCTTTGAAAAAAAAGAAAAAATGCTTGTTTCAGGGGAAACCAATATTCGACTAAGGAGAGTCACCAAGTCCACAATGAGACCCCAGGAAATGATGTCAACACCTCTGGAATACAACTGGGACAGCAGGGGAAGCATGCCTAGGGGCATGCAACACGCCCAAGCCACAATATTACCTCACTATCACAGAGCATCACAGACTTTCTGGAGGTATTGGACTCCCCGATGTCCAGAGATATACTGTGATCCAGTTGGGATGGTGGACATTTTTACTCTATAGCGGATCCTTTGCATGCCTATACCTTCCAGGGTATAGTTCAAACAACTTGAGACACAAAACGTAAAAAATATATATAATTTTATTAATAAATATCACACAAAACAATACATAAACAAACAGGGGAGACACATAGGGAAAAAGATAAATTTCCCCATTAAATAGCAGAGGAGTACCATAACCCTCCCACCGGTAACAAACTGAGTGTAGCCCCAACTATTGAAGATGATAAAAAGATACAGGGAAAAGTCACAAAAAGAGGAATATAATCCCCAGTTTAAACTAAATACCTAGTATTACACACCAAACATAGGTAAGAGGACTTGAATACAAATGTCCACAAACCATAATAATATAACCAATAAGGGTAGAAGGTGGTAAACAAGTAAGAAAGTGTCCCAAATAGGGTCACCTTAATACATACCCGTAGGTGCCGACATATTTCCTGTGATCAATGATCAAAAATAACAATGAAGAAAACAGCAGGGGGGACTCAGTCTGAGGCCGGTAGGACCATAAGAAACGCCTATACCTTCCAGGGTGACAGAAAACTTTTGGCTTCTTTATGGCTTCCACCTACAGTCTTGAGATCGATGGAATTGAAATCTCCTATACTGCAAGGTGTGATTGAGACGTGGAGGAGCTTGCAACATTTCTTGGCTCCCTCTCCATCCCCCTTACTTCCTGTGGGTTTGTTACCATTTTTGTTTAAGGAACCTGTTGGGGAGGATGATTGTGTTTAGAAGGACTTGATGCATGTCCAGCTCAAAGATATCACATCTGATGGTCTAATCTTGTCTTGGGATAAATGCTTATCTCTCCTGGACAGACATAGACTTACCTTTCTGTACCATCAATGATTGAAGCATGTCCTGGACAGATTTAATTCAACATTTCGGGTTAGGAGAGTCCTGACATCATTTGAAAAACTTTTGCTCTCCAAAACCAAGATGTTTCAGAAAAAGACGTCTGTTTTGCTCCATAATCATATCTCCCCTTTTAAGAACTGTACCTTGTGGTGCCCCCGTACTACAGATCACAGTGTCAGACACACAGTCCTGGGCTCTCACATACTGAGGGCGGGTTGTCAGGTAGTCTAGGATCCAGTTGGACAGGTGATAGTGCACTCCACCAAGGTTCAGCTTCTCCCTCAGTAGCCCTGGCTGAATGGTGTTGAAAGCACTGGAGAAGTCAAAGAACATTATTCTCACAGTGTTCCCGGGTTTCTCTAGGTGAGAGAGAGCTCTATGAAGAAGGTGGATGATGGTGTCATCTACCCCAATGCCCGGCCGATAGGCAAACTGGAGGGGGTCCAGAGCGGAACTCACTAGGGGGCGTAGGTGTGTCAGGACCAGTCTCTCTAGGACCTTCATCAGGTGGGATGTCAGTGCTACAGGTCGGTATTCATTGTAGTCCATCGGGTTGGGTTTCTTTCGGACTGGTACCACGCAAGATGTTTTCCACAGTTGAGGTACCACTCCCAACTTTAGACTCCTATTGTACATGTTTGAAATAATACCACCCAGCTGGTCACTGCACATTTTAAGAACTCATGCGCTTATACCATAAGGTCCTCTGGCCTTGTCTGCTTTAATCTTCTTGATTTCCCTACACACCTGAGATTATGTACACTATGCATTGTATGTGTTGATCTCTTACTGTTTTATGTTATTTTAGTGAATGTTATTTGCAATAATTAGATGATCTATAGTGTGATATAACGCAGGCAATGCTATTGATATTATTATTATTATTATTATTATTATTATTATTATTATTATTATTATTATTATTATTATTATTATTATTATTCCTTAGATCAGTTATGGGGCAAGAGATCCTCTTCTAAGTGATAAAAGGCTTTACCCAAACTTCTTCTGAACAGTCCCAGATGACAAGATACAATTTTCAGCATTTGTGAAGCTTCTGGAAAGATTCCAGTGGAATTGGGTTGGGATTTTCACATCAGATGATGAGAGTGGACGGCAGGAGTTACAGCAGATAATCCGACAATTTACATCTCATCAGATCTGTGTGGCCTTCACCATTCCTGTGTCTACGGATAGTTATATGAATATCCCTAAAGCTTTACAGGAATCATCTACTGATGTTATTATTATATGTGGCACCTATAGTGCGACTTATGTCAAGTTTTTACACAAAATAGCTCCTCTCCTAAATAACAAGACTCTTATACTTCCAAGTTCATGGTCACTTGCAAGCGATCTTATGTCTTACCAAGAAAGTGAAGTTCCAGGTAATTGTAGTTTAATGTTTTCCATTGCTGGATTTGATCCTACTGGGAAAGAATTCTTCAATATGATTCAGTTTTTCGGGCAGCCATCGGATGGGTTACTGGAAGATCTGTGGATGATTAGAACCCACTGCTATTCAGGAAATAGATATAAGGATCTTATTATGCCATTTATATATCGTTATTCATTTCGTAACTGTTCTGAGGACGAGAAGAAACTTAATATACAATATAATTTTCCTGCAGATCCAACTCCTTACCAAGTGTACACTGCTGTCTATATTATGGCTCAGGCTTTACATGACATTAACATGTTTCTTATTAATGAGAAGCAAAGTCTCTTACAAATCTCTTACTATAAGAGCAGAGTGAGTATAAGAAGTGCAAGATATTCCATTTCTAGTAAAATATACATTTTTTAAAATTTAATCTGGATGAAATTAACAAGAAAAATACTTAGGCAAGGCTCATAGTCCCGTTATTTAGTCCATTATTCTGATCCATCACAAGAAGAGAACAATGGACTGAAAAGTAATACAATGCTGTAAGCAGCCGCTGCACATTCTTCCTGCATCTATAGCCATTGGCTTTAATATTAGAGTCCTCTGATAATATGTTTTGTGATCTTTTTTATCTGTGGAATGATAAAGGGGTTAATTGTTTGTTTTTTAATAGAGATGAGCGAGTAGTACTCGATCGAGTAGGTGTTCGATCAAATACTACGGTATTCGAAATACTCGTACTCGATCGAGTACTACTAGCTGTTCGAAGTTAAGATTCGATGCAGAACCAGCGTTGATTGGCAGAATGCTATACATTGCCAATCAACGCTAGTTCTTCTCTTACCTTTAGAAGTCTTTTCCCTGCGCAGCGTCCCCGCGGCGTCTTTCGGCTCTGCATTCACTCTGCCAGGCATCGGGCCTGGGCAGAGCCGACTGCGCATGTCCGCTTGTAGTGCGACCCTCGACCCTCACTCATGGACTTGGTAAGTAGAATTTGATTGAATGTGGCCTACCCCTGAAACGAGCATTTCCCTCCATAGACTATAATGGGGTTCGAAACCCGTTCGAACAGTCGAACAGTGAGCGGCTGTTCGAATCAGATTTCAAACCCCGAACATTTTAGTGTTCGCTCATCTATATTTTTTAAACATAAATTTTATTGAAATTTCAAATAAGTAATAATTCTAGAATATTACAATAGGAAAAAGAAGTTGTACGTCAGAATATAATTCTTATTGTTGCTGGTGCCTAGCTTCTCTGATAGAACATAATAACATTCTTCTATCTCATTCATAGTCATGACCATTAGGCCTTATTCACATGTAACCATTCCAGGGACGTTTTCTGATTACCCAGTGATGATCCATTTCCCCATTTTTGTAAACGGATCATCACTATTACTTCTCCGTGCCCTTCCACTCAATCATACTTACCATCCATGGCTTCTTCTGGTGAGATGGCTCCTCCTCCTGCTGTCTGTGCGGTGCACGCTCTTCTACACTGTGTGTGATGCCTGTAATTCACCTCTACTGCACTTGTATGCATGTGCAGTAGAGGTGGCTCACCCCTGCTGTGGAGTACAGGAGCAGTACAGGAGGAGGGGCCATCTCACCCGAAGAAGCATGCAGGGGTAAGTATATAATATGGGTTGGGGGTTGGGCTGAGTAGGTAGGGAAGGGTGGGATAGTTGGGGAGAGAGGAAGGAGGGGGGAGTGAGGAAGAATGGAGGGGTGAAAGGGTTAGTGAGGAAGTTAGATAGCAGGAACCATTTAAAAAAAGCAGTTAGCAGAAGCCCCCAATTTATGTTTTTTTTTTTTTCCAGAACCCGAGGGTAGCCGTGACTGAATGCTGGTGCACTGCACCGGCATCTAGTCGCACACTCCACTCTGGATTAGGCCCAATGGAGTGTCTTCAGGCCGGATTGGCCTGAAGAATGAGCATGTTGCTTCTTTTTTCTGGGAGCCGGAAGAAACGGCTCCTGGATAAAAGAACTGACCGGTTGACATTGATTTCAATGGGATACGTCTTTTTGGTCAGGATTTTGAGGTGCATATGGCCTCAAAATCCTGACCAAAAACTCATGTGAACTTAGCCTGAGACTTCCTGACTGAGCTCCATTTTTCAAAACTGCTTTTCTCAATTTATGCACTAATAAGGGAGCCTTCACACGATGTTACGCTCCGCACATTTTGCAACAAATTACACGTGTAAAAATACACGTGTAAAATGTAGTAAGCCATTGAGTTCAATGGCTTTCTTTTTGTATAACGCACGTAATTTTGAGCACGTAATTTTGTGTGCGTAATTTTTCACGCACTAAATTATGCACGCAAAATTACGCGCGTTATACAAAAAAAAAAACATTGAACTCAAATTGAACTCAATGGCTTACTACATTTTACACATGTATTTTTACACATGTAATTTGTTGCAAAATGAGCCGAGTGTAAAATCATGTGAAGGCTCCCTAACTTTGGAACACTTTACCTCATCAAAGTCACATTGAGACAGTGACATTTATTCTTGACACATTGTACTTCATGTCAGTGGTAAAAATTTTAATCCATGTTTTATGTTATGAAAAAAAAAAGAATTTTTTTCTGAAAATTTTGAAAAAAATATGCTTCACAGAATTTATAACCATTGGAGAATTTGAAATGACTGTTTTTTCACTAATATAATGTCTCTTTAACACCAAATTTGTTATTTTCACAAATGAGAAAACACACCCCATAGATTGTTACATTTCTCCTGACCATGGCAATGCCCCATTTGTGGTCATAAACTGCTGTATGGGTACATGGTGAAGCTGGAATTGAAAGAGCGCTATTTGGTTTTTTTGAGCAAATTTTGCTGGAATATTTGATAATGACTTCATTTGGGAAAGTGCAACCCTTAAATCTAACAAAGGGTATAGTGATCAATTTGACTCCTTGAAAAAGTTGCATCTTCAAAAACACCCGTGTTTCTGAAAATCACAACATGTCAGTAATACCCCTGGAACTGCTGGTGTTTTCCCTATAGATATCAAAAGGGAAGAAAATCTGCGGAGAAAATCTGAACAAAAATGCAATGAAAAATGCTGCGGAAAATGATGTGATGTTTTCCTGAAGCATTTTTTTCGGCAGCATTTTTTAGCTGCAGCTTGCTACGTGAGGCGTTTGCCTAAAGCGGGTTATCTCAGGTACAAAAAAGTTGCACATGTTGGTGCAAACTGTGGTTTGGTCATACAGCAGGGTTCAGGAGGAAAGGTGCTGTTTGACTTTTGGAGTGTAGATTTAGAAGTTAGACTAGATTTTGGACGTCATGCTACTTTGCTGAGGTGCCAGTAAAGTGGAATTCCCCAAGAACTGACCCAGTTTTATAAACTAAACCCCTCAAATAATTCATCAAGGAGCATAGCGAGCATCAGTTCCCATCGAGGCGGGCATAATTTTAATTTCCATACAGTAAAAAGTTAAAATTATATTTTATCCAGAGTTTCACCATTTCAGCACCCAATATCTTGTGCCCAACTCATGTCAGCAGAGACACACACTCCATAGCGGGGCACAAAATATTGCAAACTAAAATGACCGGTTTATGGAAATATTGTAATTTTCACTTGCACAGCTAATAGTGAACACATTTCTGGAAATTAAATTAACACTTTGGGGGTAAAAATACTCCCTATACCCCTGGATGAATTACTTAAGGGGAGTAATCTACAAAATGGGGTCAGATGTCAGGGCATTCTACTTTACTGGCATTTCAGGTGCTCTGCAACAGTGGCATAACATTCAAAAACTAAACCCCCATAAATCTTTGCTCCAAAACCAAATATAGATTTTTCTCTTAGGTCGTGCCGAGCGCCCAAACACCATTCAATGCCCACATATGACCTTGTTATTTGAGATATCCCTGATACAGCAATGTCATATACGTGGGTAATAACTGTTGCCTGGACACACATCATGGCACATAAGTGAAGACACACTTTCAGAGGTCAGATATATGGCAGATTGTCTGGTGTTTGGATACCATGTCATGTTTGTAGAGCCCCTGAGGTGCCAGTCAAGTGGATTTCCCCAGAACATGACCTTATTTTGAAAACTACACCCCATAAGCATAGTTCCAAACGTTCAAAGACAAAAAGAGGGATACATTTAGCTCTTCTTATTTGACTCTGCCCATTACCTTGCATTTCTCTTTGTGTCCCCACACAGTACAGTGCCCCTAAATTCACCCTAACATTATATACCCTCACATTATAATGTCTTCATCCAGTTACCCCCACAGTATAAAGTCCCTCACCTATGCACCCACAGTTTAATGTCACTAGTCTCCAGTTGTCCAGAGTTTATTGTACCCTTCCAGCTACATCCAGTTTAATGTCCCCCTCTAGTTCCCCCAGTTTAATGTCCCCCTCCAGCTCCCCGCATAGTTTAATGTCTTCCTGGAGTTGCCCTCAGTTTAATGTCCCTTTCCAGTTGCCCATATATAACATACCTGACATCAAGGGAATGGAAAAAGTACATAAACATACCATATTCCCTCTGTATGGGTCACAACGTAAACATTGTACTTCTAAGACCACACTGAACTGAACAAAAGTAAGGAAATGGACAGAAGTACTCAACATAAAGATAAAAATAACCTTTATTGAATACAATTAAAATAATTAGGAAGGATATTGTCAGGATCCAGGTGTATTGCTTTGCCCATTTTGTTTTTATCTGCCCTGTTCCAAGATGGAGAAGACTGCTTCTTTCGGCACACCCAGTTCCTGCTTGGACTTTGCTTAAAAAGCCTCACCTGCTGCTGCTTAGTGCCTCAGTATCAGCACTGGTTTCTGGACTTTGGCTGCTGAACCTACCTCTTCTGGCTTTGGGACCTTGACTGCAGAACCCCTCTCCCTCCTGGCTCCTGGACTCTGGCAGTGGAACTCTCTCTCCTGGCTTTTGGACTCTGGCAGTTGAACTCTCCCTCTCTTGGCTCCTGGAATCCATGACATTGCTACAACACCTGCATGGACTTGGATAAGTTGTCTGCACTCTGTTCCTACATACCATTTGAGCATTGTCTGAACTCTGTTCTTACATATCGTGTGAGCCTGTGTCTAAACTCTGTACCTGCACAAGATAAAGAACATTATTGACTGTATATTGTTGTGCTAGTCTGCTTGCGGGCCGGTGGCTCAAGGTATCCCTAGATTAAGGAGTATCATTACAGATAGTTACCAACAGACAGATAGGAGATATCAATGACACAGGTATCAATGAAGCAAAATAATACAGTAATAGCATATGGCAAAAAGAATACAATGAGTAGTGCAAGGAATACAATATAATCTCTATGCATGACAATTTGGTATAGTGTATATCCAAAACTGGCCCTGGAAGAAGGCACTTGCGCACGAAACGCGCGTTGGCGATCAACAGCAAAACATATAAAAAAAACCTCTTAGATACCACGGTCATGTTTGACTGTGGCATCTAAGGGGATAACACCCACAATCAGAGTTTAGCTCCATCCATGGGTGCTAAAGTACATTATCATCCGTATGTAATGCCTGACAGCCACTGCACATGGTGACCACTCAACTTCTCATAGTGATTCTACACAGGATACCCAGACCATTTAAGTGAGTACATTACAGGAAAAATGTAGTGACTTATACATGGTGTCTCTGTAACCATTGATGTTTTTCATGTCTTCCATCTAGATTCCACCTCCAAGACGACTTCTTACAGCTGTGACTTCTCTTTGTACATTTTGTAACACAGACATATTTGGCTCCAAAGTTTTCCAGGAATCCGACCCACATTTTTTCAATTTAACAAAGTTATCATCCTGGTCTTACCCCCAATTAGCAAATATATGATCTAAAAATCCTCTAGAAATTAATAATACCCCTTGTGTGGATCTTTAAATTAGTAATGCCCCTGCATGTCCCTTAAACTAATAGTTCCCCTACAATAAATAATACCCCCAAGTTTTAAGGAGGAGCTTTCATTTCCTCTGAGGTAAGGAGAATGAGGGTAAGTTCACAGAGGGTTTTTTTGGTCAGGATTTTGAGGCCATATCCGCCTAAAAATCCTGACCAAAAAGATGGCTCCTATTGAAATCAATGGCAGCTGGTCAGCTCTTTTTTCCGGGAGCCGTTTCTTCCGATCCGGCCTGAAGACACTCCTTCCTCCCGATTAGACCCATTCATTGGGCCTAATCCGGAGCGGAGTGAACGACTGGATGCCAATGCAGTACACTAGCATTCAGTCACGGCTACCCGTTTTTTGGTCCGGAACCTGAGGCGGCCTGTGGATACTCAGCCTTATATACTATAGCAGTGCTGAGGGTCATCTGAATACACTTTCAGCATTGCCAGTATATTCACACTTTGCAGATATATTGATGCTTTTAATTTTGACTCTGTCGATTGGGTCAGTCTCCTAGCCCGGTTTGTCGCAAATATTCCAAATAGTTTTTGCCTACTGTATACCTGATGAAGGGATTTGCTTATCCTGAAATGCGTTGTGACAAGAGTGGCTCAATAAAGGATTGTCTACAAGAATAGCTCTGGTAAGCGCAGATATTTTATAACACGTACTGGAATCTTCGGTCCATTGTTTTATATGAGTTCCACATCCTGGTGATGGGTTTTGGATCCTGCGAATACCATACATAGGACATTACCCATATTTTATTTATTGTAACAAGGGAGTTGTGACATATTCACAACCCCCAGAGGTGAGCACAATTATAGTTGGTTGGTTGAAAGTGCTTACAGTGGGTAATACACTAGGTACCTGTGTGGTGCTGTCTCATTTGTTCTGTTTTTAATATAGTGACCCAGTGGCAGTGGGAACAAGAGGCAGCAGCATGAGGAGGCCATACAGTCACCCAGTGACAGAGTGAGGAGGTTGCAGAAGCCTTTAGGAGCTCATACAGTGATGCAGTGGCAGAGTGGGGAGGTGACATCAGCATGAGGAGGCCATACAGTAGCCCTGTTGCAGAGTGGGGAGGTTACAGCAGCTTTAGGAGGCCATGCAGTGACCAAATGGCATAGTTGGGATGTGGCTGCAGCATGAGGAGGCCAATCAGTGACCCAGTGGCAGACGGGGGTTCGGCAGCAGCATGAGGAGGCCAAACAGTGACCCATTTGCAGAGTGAGGGGGCAGCAGCCACAATGGGAAGGCCATACAGTGCCCATTGATGGAGTGAGGAGGTGGCAGCAATGTGAGTAGGCCATAACGTTAAAGTTACATAGGGGAATACCTCTATCCGCTTGGATCATCAATAAAACATTTATTGATTTTTCTCTGTTCATATAGTTGATCCAAATAATTTAAAGTGTGGTTCATGACAAACTTGTTCACCTGAAAACGAACCGGGAATGCAAGCCGCTGAATCCAAACAGAAATCGAAATCTTGAGAGGTTCGTCCATCTCTAATCAGTGTCATTACTGGGCAGTGAGGAATACCCCCCTTCATAGAACAAGTTTATAGTAGTGTACTGTCAGGGTGGCATTGTCACTACCCAGTGATGGCACTGAGCTCTGAGGTTGACCCTTCTTACTATTCCGTGATATTGGTAGCTTCAACTCACAGGCATTGATATCTCTGTAACAGGAGAAGATACTGGCAAAGCTGTCAGTGTGCTGAATTCAGTGCACCCTCAGCTTTACTATTGTATTTGACACTCCGTACCTGAGATAATATGAAAGATCCTCTTTAAATTAATACTGTTCAATTCTCCAAAGATTAATAAATACGTCCTTGTATTAACTATGGACTGTAGCTCCCTTACATAAATATTAAACCCTAACGTTCCCCTAATATTAAAGAGGTTGTCTGTGTGATTTTCTTACTTTATTTTTTAAAATAAAATAGCCTTAGGGTAGGCCATAAATATCTGATTGGTGATGGGGAGGAGGTGCAACAGTTGGCCTCCTCATGTACCAGGAATTTGGGGGTGCTTTTGGTCACTGTACTATATGGAGCATGGAGCCAGAATCAGATACCTCTGTACACTGTATGAGCTGCAGTAATGCCATGGGGCCATCAGTGTACGGACCTATCTCTATACAGCCTTAATACACTCTTTTCATTAATATTGCCCTAATGACTCATATGAATTATGATCCTTTATAGTATTATTGCCCCACATATCCATCCTACTAGCAACATTCCCACTGTGATATAAACAATGCCCCCCTAAGTGTAAAAACAAACAAACGGGCAACTTGTAAGTTGCAGGTGTTACGAGCAAACACAGTTCTGAGCTTCAGGGTAACTAGGAAGCTCCAAAAATAGGAACAGTGAAGCAGATAAATAATGGCCCCGAGCACACAGTGTCCCTCCACAGGGCCAAGACTGGACTCCGGATATCTTCACCAGAGCTCCTAGTGTTGGGGATGGACTTAGCAGATTCCTCTGACCAGAGTTAGGAAATAGTGTGAAAGCACAGTGCACGCGGTGCACCACAAGTATAAGCAAACTGAGAAGATAAGTAACTCAGAGCAGACCTGGAGCTGAAAGAATGCCAGAAGATGTCAGCAGAAGTAACGGAGTAGGAAGATGTTCCAGACAAGATGGCAGAGATGGTCACGTGGTCATTGGTTCAGTCGGCAATAAGAGGTCAGCGTGGTGAAGGAGGGTCAAGTCAGGCAGGAGAATGGTCAACAATCTGGTTTGACAATGTGAGGTCAGTGCAGTACAGAACTGGATCAATGGAGAGGAGTCTAGAAGGCAAGCAGGGGTAATAATGGAGTGAAGAGCAGGAGCAAAATTGTAGAGAGAAGCAGGGGGGGGTCGAGTAATGAAGCCAAGAGTGACCTCAACAGGTACGAGGTAAACACTTACTTCCTGTGATCTGAATATGCAGTGGGGCATGAGAAGCAGAAGTGTGGTAATAAAGGTTCGGGAGAAGACACACAGTGCTTAAAGGAACAGATCACACACAACTCCACAACCCCTAAGTGTTCATTAAAAGCTGATGGAAGCTTAACATGTCCACATGCAATAGAAAACACAAGCAAGTCTCTATTAATGAACACTGAGGATATGTGAGCAGGGGTGTCCGATTAAACATATCAGAAGTGCCAGACCATATCCTGATCTAACCCCTCCATCTTTTGTGGGCCTCAGGATAGTGATCAAGCATCCCGGTGCATTAATGAACATGACTAAATAGTAAAGAGTGAATATGCCTATGAACTCTTTCAGGCCTCATATAGCAGTAAGGTATACTATCCGGGTTGACATATCAGATATACTGGCCCACATATACACTTAAGATGGTAAGCTTGCTGAAACAAAGTGCCCCACTGCATATAGCATTCTGGAGGCCATCACCAGATCCATGTCTGAGCACACACAGCAGGGTACGCAAACACACAGACCAGCTCCAGCAGGCCACATACAGTAAAAAAAATCAATAGATTAAAAAATGGCCAAACATAACAAAGTGAATAATAACAAAACTAGATACATCCATTAAAAAAAAGCGAAGGAACCTTCTATAAACTCACAGTCTATGCAGTCTATGGTATCTACAGCCAATCTCTAAAAGAATGATCTTGCTTGTTTCATTTGGAGCTTTCATCCCTTTGGCGACCAATACTTGCCCAGAGACATTAGGAAAAACTTTCTGACAGTGAGGGTAGTGAGAGAGTGGAATAGGCTGCCACGGGAGGTGGTGGGCGCTCCATCAATGGAAATCTTCAAGCAGAATCTGGATAAACATATGCTGGGATGATTTAGGAAAACCTGCACTCGCAGGGGGTTGGACCCGATGGCCCTTGAGGTCCCTTCCAACTCTACCATAAGTAAGTAAGTAAGTAAGTAAGTTTGGGGAGATTATAACGCTGACAATGCAGACAGTAGGTTGGAGTCTTCCAGAATCAGTGTCCAGGATGGGACCTGAGCCAATGGAATATCCAGCTTCCAAATCTCTTGGAGTCAGGGTTAGACTGGTCCACCGGGGAACCGGTGAATCCCCCAGTGGGCCCCGATCCAGGCTATTAGTCTTCATTTTGCCTATGCAAATGTACTTGTCAGGAGCAAGATTGGGATGCTCAGGGGCCCGATCGGGTTTCTGATCATCCCTAATAGGCCCCTGTAGCAATCACAGGAGTAAGACCATTAGAAGACGCAGGGTCTTCTGCTCCTTGCTCTGTACTTTACCGGGATTAAGCAGGAGCTGTGCTGCCCATCTCCCTCCTCCACAGAGATCGGAGTGCAAAGGCGGAAGTCTGTCGGCTGTTGCAATGAACCAGAGCTTTCACTACTACCAGACAGAGCTGCACATGAGCCTCCTCCCTATCTAGTACATCAGCAATTCAGCCAAATATAAGCTAATTTATGGGGTAAAATATGTATATTTTATATGTGTATGTTTGTTTACAGTGTTATGTAATACATCTAATATACTGTGTGAGAACTGTAGTTTGTAGACAGGTGTGTATGTATTGTATATGAATGTATGTGTGAAAGTATATATGGCATATGTATGAGGCCTATTTCACATCTGCATTCAGTATTCCGTTTGGGGAGTCCACTTGGGGACACCCCAGAATGGAATACAGAACAAATTAAAAAGCGGTAAGCAAATAAACCACTCAGACCCCATAGACTATATTAGGGTGTGTGTGTTTTCTGTGCGGTGTCTGCATGAATCATGTGAAAAGAAAATACTTCAAGCAGCACTTTTCTCTTCTCATGATTTGTGTGTAGGTCCACGTCACCATATGCAACTTTAGGACTCTCTGTGGCTGCTGCCAGCACCGCCATTATTTGTGGTCAAGAAGCTACAAATAACATCCCTGGGTGAATTGTTTGCTCTTTGATCACCCTGGGTATTGTCTAATTGGCTATGGAAGCCATTATCCCCTCCACCAAACTTGAAAAAAGTTTGGCTGCAATATTCCTCAGCAAATCAGGTGCCCATGAATAAGGCAAGCTTCAATTCCGTCTCTCAAGATCTTCCAACATCAGGTAAGCTCTGTTGAGATTTTCAGTATGTGGATCTAATCATTGTGTATCAAAAAGTCAACATCAATACCAAGTCGGAAGCCAAGGAGAACCAGGAGAACCAGAAGATCAGTATGAAAAGTCTCTCTCTCTCTGGAGAGTTAGAACCTTTTATGTGCAGTATACAATCTCCGGCAAAGACAGAACTTCTGCAGGGTTTAGATACCGCACCTATAATTAATAGAGATGAGCGAACAGTGTTCTATCGAACTCATGTTCGATCGGATATTAGGCTGTTCGGCATGTTCGAATCGAATCGAACACCGCGTGGTAAAGTGCGCCATTACTCGATTCCCCTCCCACCTTCCCTGGCGCCTTTTTTGCTCCAATAACAGCACAGGGTAGGTGGGACAGGAACTACGACACCGGTGACGTTGAAAAAAGTAGGCAAAACCCATTGGCTGCCGAAAACATGTGACCTCTAATTTAAAAGAACAGCGCCGCCCAGCTTCGCGTCATTCTGAGCTTGCAATTCACCGAGGACGGAGGTTTCCGTCCAGCTAGCTAGGGGTTAGATTCTGGGTAGGCAGGGACAGGCTAGGATAGGAAGGAGAAGACAACCAACAGCTCTTATAAGAGCTAAATTCCAGGGAGAAGCTTGTCAGTGTAACGTGGCACTGACGGGCTCAATCGCCGCAACCCAGCTTTCCCAGGATCCTGAATGGAATACACTGTCAGTGTATTCCCGTATACCCGATATATACCCCCGATACCCGTTCCAACGGTGTGCCCCCCCACCTTCACCCCAGAAATACCCTGCAAGTCCCCTAGCAATAGGATTGGGGCTATATACACCCACTATTTTTGCTACTGCCATATAGTGCCATTGTCTCACTGGGAATTCAAAGAATATATTGGGCTTACATATAACTTCAATTCCAGGGAGAAGCTTGTCAGTGTAACGTGGCACTGACGGGCTCAATCGCCGCAACCCAGCTTTCCCAGGATCCTGAATGGAACACACTGACAGTGTATTCCCGTATACCCCATATATACACCCCAAATCCCCGTTCCAATGGTGTGCCCCCCCCACCTTCACCTCAGAAATACCCTGCAAGTCCCCTAGCAATAGAATTGGGGCTATATAAACCCACAATTTTTGCTACTGGTATATAGTGCCATTGTCTGACTGGGAATTCAAAGAATATATGGGGGTTATGTGCACCCACAATTTTTGCTACTGCTATACAGTGCCATTGTCTCACTGGGAATTCAAAGAATATATGGGGGTTATGTGCACCCACAATTTTTAATACTGGTATACAGTGCCATTGTCTGACTGGGAATTCAAAGAATATATGGGGGTTACGTGCACCCACAATTTTTAATACTGCTATACAGTGCCATTGTCTGACTGGGAATTCAAAGAATATATGGGGTTACGTGCACCCACAATTTTTAATACTGCTATACAGTTCCTTTGTCTCACTGGGAATTCAAAGAATATATGGGGGTTATGTGCACCCACAATTTTTAATACTGGTATACAGTGCCATTGTCTGACTGGGAATTCAAAGAATATATGGGGGTTACGTGCACCCACAATTTTTAATACTGCTATACAGTTCCTTTGTCTCACTGGGAATTCAAAGAATATATGGGGGTTATGTGCACCCACAATTTTTAATACTGGTATACAGTGCCATTGTCTGACTGGGAATTCAAAGAATATATGGGGGTTATGTGCACCCACAATTTTTAATACTGGTATACAGTGCCATTGTCTGACTGGGAATTCAAAGAATATATTGGGGTTACGTGCACCCACAATTTTTACTACTGGTATATAGTGCCATTGTCTGACTGGGAATTCAAAGAATATATGGGGGTTATGTGCACCCACAATTTTTACTACTGGTATACAGTGCCATTGTCTGACTGGGAATTCAAAGAATATATTGGGGTGACGTGCACCCACAATTTTTGCTACTGCTATACAGTTCCATTGTCTCACTGGGAATTCAAAGAATATATGGGGGTTATGTGCACCCACAATTTTTAATACTGGTATACAGTGCCATTGTCTGACTGGGAATTCAAAGAATATATGGGGGTTATGTGCACCCACAATTTTTAATACTGGTATACAGTGCCATTGTCTGACTGGGAATTCAAAGAATATATTGGGGTTATGTGCACCCACAATTTTTAATACTGGTATACAGTGCCATTGTCTGACTGGGAATTCAAAGAATATATGGGGGTTACGTGCACCCACAATTTTTAATACTGCTATACAGTTCCTTTGTCTCACTGGGAATTCAAAGAATATATGGGGGTTATGTGCACCCACAATTTTTAATACTGGTATACAGTGCCATTGTCTGACTGGGAATTCAAAGAATATATGGGGGTTATGTGCACCCACAATTTTTAATACTGGTATACAGTGCCATTGTCTGACTGGGAATTCAAAGAATATATTGGGGTTATGTGCACCCACAATTTTTACTACTGGTATATAGTGCCATTGTCTGACTGGGAATTCAAAGAATATATGGGGGTTATGTGCACCCACAATTTTTAATACTGCTATACAGTGCCATTGTCTGACTGGGAATTCAAAGAATATATGGGGGTTATGTGCACCCACAATTTTTAATACTGGTATACAGTGCCATTGTCTGACTGGGAATTCAAAGAATATATTGGGGTGACGTGCACCCACAATTTTTGCTACTGCTATACAGTTCCATTGTCTCACTGGGAATTCAAAGAATATATGGGGGTTATGTGCACCCACAATTTTTAATACTGCTATACAGTGCCATTGTCTGACTGGGAATTCAAAGAATATATGGGGGTTATGTGCACCCACAATTTTTAATACTGGTATACAGTGCCATTGTCTGACTGGGAATTCAAAGAATATATGGGGGTTATGTGCACCCACAATTTTTACTACTGGTATACAGTGCCATTGTCTGACTGGGAATTCAAAGAATATATTGGGGTGACGTGCACCCACAATTTTTGCTACTGCTATATAGTGCCATTGTCTGACTGGGAATTCAAAGAATATATGGGGGTTATGTGCACCCACAATTTTTAATACTGGTATACAGTGCCATTGTCTGACTGGGAATTCAAAGAATATATTGGGGTTATGTGCACCCACAATTTTTACTACTGGTATATAGTGCCATTGTCTGACTGGGAATTCAAAAAATATATGGGGGTTATGTGCACCCACAATTTTTAATACTGCTATACAGTTCCTTTGTCTCACTGGGAATTCAAAGAATATATGGGGGTTACGTGCACCCACAATTTTTGCTACTGCTATACAGTTCCATTGTCTCACTGGGAATTCAAAGAATATATGGGGGTTATGTGCACCCACAATTTTTAATACTGGTATACAGTGCCATTGTCTGACTGGGAATTCAAAGAATATATGGGGGTTATGTGCACCCACAATTTTTAATACTGGTATACAGTGCCATTGTCTGACTGGGAATTCAAAGAATATATTGGGGTTATGTGCACCCACAATTTTTACTACTGGTATATAGTGCCATTGTCTGACTGGGAATTCAAAGAATATATGGGGGTTATGTGCACCCACAATTTTTAATACTGCTATACAGTTCCTTTGTCTCACTGGGAATTCAAAGAATATATGGGGGTTACGTGCACCCACAATTTTTGCTACTGCTATACAGTTCCATTGTCTCACTGGGAATTCAAAGAATATATGGGGGTTATGTGCACCCACAATTTTTAATACTGGTATACAGTGCCATTGTCTGACTGGGAATTCAAAGAATATATTGGGGTTATGTGCACCCACAATTTTTACTACTGGTATATAGTGCCATTGTCTGACTGGGAATTCAAAGAATATATGGGGGTTATGTGCACCCACAATTTTTAATACTGCTATACAGTGCCATTGTCTGACTGGGAATTCAAAGAATATATGGGGGTTATGTGCACCCACAATTTTTAATACTGGTATACAGTGCCATTGTCTGACTGGGAATTCAAAGAATATATTGGGGTTATGTGCACCCACAATTTTTACTACTGGTATATAGTGCCATTGTCTGACTGGGAATTCAAAGAATATATGGGGGTTATGTGCACCCACAATTTTTAATACTGGTATACAGTGCCATTGTCTGACTGGGAATTCAAAGAATATATGGGGGTTATGTGCACCCACAATTTTTAATACTGGTATACAGTGCCATTGTCTGACTGGGAATTCAAAGAATATATGGGGGTTATGTGCACCCACAATTTTTACTACTGGTATACAGTGCCATTGTCTGACTGGGAATTCAAAGAATATATTGGGGTGACGTGCACCCACAATTTTTGCTACTGCTATACAGTTCCATTGTCTCACTGGGAATTCAAAGAATATATGGGGGTTATGTGCACCCACAATTTTTAATACTGGTATACAGTGCCATTGTCTGACTGGGAATTCAAAGAATATATTGGGGTTATGTGCACCCACAATTTTTACTACTGGTATATAGTGCCATTGTCTGACTGGGAATTCAAAAAATATATGGGGGTTATGTGCACCCACAATTTTTAATACTGGTATACAGTGCCATTGTCTGACTGGGAATTCAAAGAATATATGGGGGTTATGTGCACCCACAATTTTTACTACTGGTATACAGTGCCATTGTCTGACTGGGAATTCAAAGAATATATTGGGGTGACGTGCACCCACAATTTTTGCTACTGCTATACAGTTCCATTGTCTCACTGGGAATTCAAAGAATATATGGGGGTTATGTGCACCCACAATTTTTAATACTGCTATACAGTTCCTTTGTCTCACTGGGAATTCAAAGAATATATGGGGGTTACGTGCACCCACAATTTTTGCTACTGCTATACAGTTCCATTGTCTCACTGGGAATTCAAAGAATATATGGGGGTTATGTGCACCCACAATTTTTAATACTGGTATACAGTGCCATTGTCTGACTGGGAATTCAAAGAATATATTGGGGTTATGTGCACCCACAATTTTTACTACTGGTATATAGTGCCATTGTCTGACTGGGAATTCAAAGAATATATGGGGGTTATGTGCACCCACAATTTTTAATACTGCTATACAGTTCCTTTGTCTCACTGGGAATTCAAAGAATATATGGGGGTTACGTGCACCCACAATTTTTGCTACTGCTATACAGTTCCATTGTCTCACTGGGAATTCAAAGAATATATGGGGGTTATGTGCACCCACAATTTTTAATACTGGTATACAGTGCCATTGTCTGACTGGGAATTCAAAGAATATATTGGGGTTATGTGCACCCACAATTTTTACTACTGGTATATA
This sequence comes from Leptodactylus fuscus, assembly GCF_031893055.1. Lineage (NCBI taxonomy): Eukaryota > Metazoa > Chordata > Amphibia > Anura > Leptodactylidae > Leptodactylus > Leptodactylus fuscus. Next base: position 356,988,075 of record NC_134265.1, read on the forward strand.
GTGCCATTGTCTGACTGGGAATTCAAAGAATATATGGGGGTTATGTGCACCCACAATTTTTAATACTGCTATACAGTGCCATTGTCTGACTGGGAATTCAAAGAATATATGGGGGTTATGTGCACCCACAATTTTTAATACTGGTATACAGTGCCATTGTCTGACTGGGAATTCAAAGAATATATTGGGGTTATGTGCACCCACAATTTTTACTACTGGTATATAGTGCCATTGTCTGACTGGGAATTCAAAGAATATATGGGGGTTATGTGCACCCACAATTTTTAATACTGGTATACAGTGCCATTGTCTGACTGGGAATTCAAAGAATATATGGGGGTTATGTGCACCCACAATTTTTAATACTGGTATACAGTGCCATTGTCTGACTGGGAATTCAAAGAATATATGGGGGTTATGTGCACCCACAATTTTTACTACTGGTATACAGTGCCATTGTCTGACTGGGAATTCAAAGAATATATTGGGGTGACGTGCACCCACAATTTTTGCTACTGCTATACAGTTCCATTGTCTCACTGGGAATTCAAAGAATATATGGGGGTTATGTGCACCCACAATTTTTAATACTGGTATACAGTGCCATTGTCTGACTGGGAATTCAAAGAATATATTGGGGTTATGTGCACCCACAATTTTTACTACTGGTATATAGTGCCATTGTCTGACTGGGAATTCAAAAAATATATGGGGGTTATGTGCACCCACAATTTTTAATACTGGTATACAGTGCCATTGTCTGACTGGGAATTCAAAGAATATATGGGGGTTATGTGCACCCACAATTTTTACTACTGGTATACAGTGCCATTGTCTGACTGGGAATTCAAAGAATATATTGGGGTGACGTGCACCCACAATTTTTGCTACTGCTATACAGTTCCATTGTCTCACTGGGAATTCAAAGAATATATGGGGGTTATGTGCACCCACAATTTTTAATACTGCTATACAGTTCCTTTGTCTCACTGGGAATTCAAAGAATATATGGGGGTTACGTGCACCCACAATTTTTGCTACTGCTATACAGTTCCATTGTCTCACTGGGAATTCAAAGAATATATGGGGGTTATGTGCACCCACAATTTTTAATACTGGTATACAGTGCCATTGTCTGACTGGGAATTCAAAGAATATATGGGGGTTATGTGCACCCACAATTTTTAATACTGGTATACAGTGCCATTGTCTGACTGGGAATTCAAAGAATATATTGGGGTTATGTGCACCCACAATTTTTACTACTGGTATATAGTGCCATTGTCTGACTGGGAATTCAAAGAATATATGGGGGTTATGTGCACCCACAATTTTTAATACTGCTATACAGTTCCTTTGTCTCACTGGGAATTCAAAGAATATATGGGGGTTACGTGCACCCACAATTTTTGCTACTGCTATACAGTTCCATTGTCTCACTGGGAATTCAAAGAATATATGGGGGTTATGTGCACCCACAATTTTTAATACTGGTATACAGTGCCATTGTCTGACTGGGAATTCAAAGAATATATTGGGGTTATGTGCACCCACAATTTTTACTACTGGTATATAGTGCCATTGTCTGACTGGGAATTCAAAGAATATATGGGGGTTATGTGCACCCACAATTTTTAATACTGCTATACAGTGCCATTGTCTGACTGGGAATTCAAAGAATATATGGGGGTTATGTGCACCCACAATTTTTAATACTGGTATACAGTGCCATTGTCTGACTGGGAATTCAAAGAATATATTGGGGTTATGTGCACCCACAATTTTTACTACTGGTATATAGTGCCATTGTCTGACTGGGAATTCAAAGAATATATGGGGGTTATGTGCACCCACAATTTTTAATACTGCTATACAGTGCCATTGTCTGACTGGGAATTCAAAGAATATATGGGGGTTATGTGCACCCACAATTTTTAATACTGGTATACAGTGCCATTGTCTGACTGGGAATTCAAAGAATATATGGGGGTTATGTGCACCCACAATTTTTACTACTGGTATACAGTGCCATTGTCTGACTGGGAATTCAAAGAATATATTGGGGTGACGTGCACCCACAATTTTTGCTACTGCTATACAGTTCCATTGTCTCACTGGGAATTCAAAGAATATATGGGGGTTATGTGCACCCACAATTTTTAATACTGGTATACAGTGCCATTGTCTGACTGGGAATTCAAAGAATATATTGGGGTTATGTGCACCCACAATTTTTACTACTGGTATATAGTGCCATTGTCTGACTGGGAATTCAAAAAATATATGGGGGTTATGTGCACCCACAATTTTTAATACTGGTATACAGTGCCATTGTCTGACTGGGAATTCAAAGAATATATGGGGGTTATGTGCACCCACAATTTTTACTACTGGTATACAGTGCCATTGTCTGACTGGGAATTCAAAGAATATATTGGGGTGACGTGCACCCACAATTTTTGCTACTGCTATACAGTTCCATTGTCTCACTGGGAATTCAAAGAATATATGGGGGTTATGTGCACCCACAATTTTTAATACTGGTATACAGTGCCATTGTCTGACTGGGAATTCAAAGAATATATTGGGGTTATGTGCACCCACAATTTTTACTACTGGTATATAGTGCCATTGTCTGACTGGGAATTCAAAAAATATATGGGGGTTATGTGCACCCACAATTTTTAATACTGGTATACAGTGCCATTGTCTCACTGGGAATTCAAAGAATATATGGGGGTTACGTGCACCCACAATTTTTGCTACTGCTATACAGTTCCATTGTCTCACTGGGAATTCAAAGAATATATGGGGGTTATGTGCACCCACAATTTTTAATACTGGTATACAGTGCCATTGTCTGACTGGGAATTCAAAGAATATATGGGGGTTACGTGCACCCACAATTTTTAATACTGCTATACAGTGCCATTGTCTGACTGGGAATTCAAAGAATATATGGGGGTTATGTGCACCCACAATTTTTAATACTGGTATACAGTGCCATTGTCTCACTGGGAATTCCACAAATAATTTGGGGATTCATTCACCCTACATCTCAGGCTCTTGCCATATTCACCCAGGTTGTCAGTGCTGCACCAGCTCGTTCCCAGACAGCTCGGCCCGAAAAACGCGTTACCTATATAGAGGATTTGGACAATGAAGACAACATGTTCTAAATCTAATGTCTGCACCTTCTCCAGAATTAAAATAAAGGCAGCGTTTAACTTTCAAATAGCACTGCACAAAGGAAGAGCTTATCAGCTTGTCTCATGACATGCTACTGAAAAGTTTCATTTGTGTATCTTAATGTAAATATAGTTGTATAAGCTTTTTGGGTTTTAGGCACTGCCAAGTTATTTATTACCACCCGCTCCCTTATAATGATGATGACGCCAAAGTCACTGTGGGTGTTCAGAGCTCACAGCTTTGGGTGACATTTGTCTTGCTCTCTGTCGGTACCAGCTGTCTTTTTGGATACCGTAAAGTTATGTTGACTTTATTAACAGCTATAGAAGCTTTAGCCAGGTTGTGACGGTGTGTAACCCTAACAACACTAAGTGGGATACACATTAATAGTCAGTCTATGTACGCTAAACGTATCACTGAAGTAATTTTTTTTCCCTCTCCCCTAATATAAGAAAGGAACAGACATTAGACCTAGACCGGGGTTCGAGGCTTGAAAAAATCCAGTATTATTTGTTCTTCATGATGTGAAATATGTGTTGAAAAGCAACCCAAGATGAAGTCAGCCATGTGTGCCAGTGTGTTACTTGGCATGCCTTTGCTGGCCCCAACTGTAAGGGTCACTCTCCATTTCCTCCATTTTCCACTCCCCTTCACACCATTTGTGGTGAAGCAATGGGATGCACTGAAGTGCACCCTCTAGCCTCGTGTGGGATAGGGACATCAGATGCCACTCCAACCCCCTCGTCTTCCTCCGCCAGCCAACGGTGCGAAGATGAGAGGAGTGTGCTCTGAATGTTTTCTGCCTAGCAGAGGCTAGTTCTCACTTACGAAAATGGCCCCACTTTGACCTGTATATCAGGCACAATGGTGTAGGTTTCAAAGAAACATGGCACCAACAAGTTGGAAAACGTGGGCCATGCGTGGACCGTGTTTGAGTCTGGCAAGCTCCAGATCTGCTACCAGGTTCCAGCCATTATCACAGGCGCAAAAATGCCAGGCCCCAGGTGTAGCAGGGAAAAAAAAATGCCATCTCAGCCAGGATGGCATCCCTGACCTCGGAGGCACTGTGCTGTCTGTCCCCCAAGCTGATCAGTTTCAGCACGGCCTACTGACATCTCCCCATGCCAGTGTTACAGTGTTTTCCGCTAGTAGCTGGGGTGGAGGTTGCAGCTTCGTAGGGTTTCAGTCTACTCCTGCCATGAATTTTGGCCTGGGAGAGGAGATAGGCCACCCCAGTTTGCACCCGGGGAACAGACTCCACCACATTCACCCTGCCTGTCATTAAAGATAAGCACTGCAGCATCCCTGACCACAGGCGCTTGTCCATGTGTCGGTGGTCAAGTGGACCTTGCAGCAAAGCGCAGAGCTCTGGGCCCGACTGATGTTATGGGACACATGCAGGCGCAAGGCAGAGACAGCACACCAAGAGAAGTAGTAACGGCTAGGCCCAGCATAGGGAGGTGCCCCAGCTGCCATCTGCTGACGGAAGGCCTGGGTCTCCAGAAGCATAAACAAACACCAACATCTCCAGGGCCAGCAGTTTATCGATGAGGCTGTTACAGGCTTGGGCATGGGGGTGGGTTGTATTGTACTTCTGCCTGCAATGAAAAGCTTGGGAAATGTGGAGTGGCTGGGAAGAGGCGCATGATGGTGCAGGCCAAAAGGGCGCATGAGGGTGAACTCCCCAATGTGTCAGAGATAGGTGTGTAGGTGTCCTTGCATCATATACTTGCACCATATTTGGCTTTGGAAGTTAATTTTGTGCCAAAAAGTGGTTAAGACAGCGATCCCTCAGCTACTCCCGTTACACTGTCTATTGAAGTTACCATCTGTGGAAGTGGACCACCATTTCTAAGATCCCAAAGGAAGCAGGCAAGAGATGTGCAGTTCAGAAAAAAAGATGAGAAAATAAGTTTAGGCTGTAGAGCACAGAGGGATCGGAGAGGACAGAGCTGGTGTCGGCCAGGTATTCCCACAACATGCGCCTATACTTGTCCCTCCTGGTGACACTAGGCCCCTGAGTGGCAGTAATTTGTCCAGGGGGGCCATTAACGTGTTCCAGACCTAGGAATAAGTCTTCCAACAGGGTAGAGTTTTGCATGCCTTTGCTTCTACCCACTGTTTTTGCTGCTTAGCTTCCCTCCACATCTACTCTGCTTTCACCCCTAAACATCACCCCAGTTTATGCCTTTGCTTCTACCCAGGTTTTTTGTTGATTTAGCTTCCCTCTACATCTACACTGCTTTAGCCCCTAGACATCACCCCTGTCCATGTGGGGTCGGTGGCCTCGTCATCCACCAACTCCTCTTCCAATTGCGCACTGCCCCCTTACTGCAAACCGCACATGACCACAGCTTGCCTTGATGGCAACTGTGTCTCATGATCCCCACTTAGGTCCAGACAAGTCGGTGGCGGGTCCAAAACCCCAAAATTGGAAGGAAATGGCAGATGCTGCAGTATTTCTAACACCTGTTCCTGGTGCTCGGGCCTGGTCTGTGTTGTACCCTGCACCCTGCTTAACGCAGCTGCCATATCCGAAGTTGTGCTGAGCGCATGCTAATGTTTCGTGTCCAGTGCAATGGATGGGATGGGATTTCACATAAGTCTGCCACCCATGGCCACTCATGGTTGAGCAACTGAGGGAGTTGACTTTGACGAACCCGAGGGTTTTGGAGTTGGAACTACATCAAAGGTCTGTGCTGCTCACACACTCTGCTCAACACATGATATGTTTAGTGCCAGCAGTGTGGAGATGTCGCACAACAGCCGTTGTTCCAGCAGGTACAGGCGTTGTAGGAGTGCATAGAGGCTAGCAGCGGCAACTATACACTTTAAAAACTATCCGCACAAGCGCCACACTTTCACCAGTAGCTCAGGAACATTGGGGTACCTTTTTCAAAAGATTAGCAGCAATGAGTTAAAAACGTGGCCCAGGCATGGAATATGTTGCAGGCTGCCAAGCTACAGAGCCAATCCCAGGTTATGGCCATTATCACACATGACAACATGCCTGGGCCCAGGTGCAGTGGCAAAAACCACATTGCCGTCTCATCGAGGATGGCATGACTCACTTTGTAGGCAGTGTGCTGTCTGGCCCCCAAGCTGATGAGCTTCAGCACGGCCCGCTGACGTCTCCCCACACCAGTGTTGCAGCGTTTCCAGCTCGTAGCTGGGGTCAATTTAACAGCGGAGGAGGGTGGTGTTTCAGCCCTCCTCCCAGGAATGTTGTGTGGGGAGACAAGTCAGGCCACCACATTTTGCGACCCGGTCCACGCCTCAACTACATTCAACCACTGTGCCCAAATTGAAAGGTAGCGTCCCTGTCCGCATGCACTTGTCCATTCGTAACTGGTCACATGGAACTTTAGGGCTAAGCGCTGAATTTAGGGACCGCCTCATGTTTGGGGGAAAGTGCTGGTGTGGACGGCACAGTGCGGTGGCGCAGTAGACACTCTGCCCAAAAAGGGCAGAGTGTCCCCCAGCCGGGATTCCAACATCTCCTGGGCCAGATTTCTTGAGATGAGGCCGTTGAAGCCTTGGGCATGTGGGTGGGTTGCGCTGTACTTTAGCATGAAATGAAAGGCTTGGGAGATGGGGAGTTGCTGGGAAGAGGCGCATGATGGCGCGGGCAAAAGGAGAAATGGCAGGAAAAGGTGAGGATAAGGGTGAACTCCCCAAAGTGTCAGAGGCAGATGTGGAGGTGTCCTGGCTCCTGGTCTGGACTGCAGCGCCAGCCCTGTCAACAGTGGAAGAGGCAGTGGCCGCCAGGCCAAACGACGATTATCCTGCGCTTGCTCTCACCCACTGAGCCCAGGGCTTGCCTTCCAAATGATGGCACCCGCAAGAGGTGGTGAGATTCCTCTCCGCAGATCTCCAAACCATCTTGGACTTGCAAATTGCACTAAATTTGTCATGTAACTGACATGTATATGATGAGTCTATCCATTGTCTGTTCATTTTGGTGAAAGTCAGCCTGTCAGCTGACAGACAGCTGTGCTTGTCAGTGATGATGTCACCGGCTGCTTGTACCCCCAGTTTTTGCTGCTTAGCTTGCCTCCACATCCACACTGCTTTTGCCCCTACACATCACCCCTATCCATGCCTGTGCCTCTAGCCATAAGTCTGCCACCCATGGAAACTCATGGTGCAGAAAGTGAGGGAGCTGACTCTGAGGAACCCTTGGGTTTTGTAGCTGGTACTCCATCAAAGGTCTCTGCTGCTCACACACCCTGCTGAACATACGGTATCTAGGGTTAGAGCGTGTGGTGACCTCGCACAACAGTAGGTGCTTCAGGCAGATGTAGGCCTTGCTGGAGTGTATTGCGGCTAGCTCCAGGTACTGTAGACTTGGGAAAGTGGGTGTCCAAGTGCCGCACTTTCACCCTTAGCTCAGCTAATTTGGGGTATGTTTTTAAAAATCATTGCACCACTACATTGAACATGTGGGCCAGGCATGGAACGTGTTGGAGGCTGGCAAGCTCCAGAGCCCTCCAACAAGCTAAAAAACCTGGCCCCAGGGGCAGCGGGGATAAACAAATTGCCATCTCATCCAGGATGGCATCCCTGACCTCAGAGGCAGTGTGCTGTCCGTCTCCCAAGCTGATGAGCTTCAGCCCAGCCTGCTGACGTCTCCCCACACCAGTGTTGCAGCGTTTTCAGCTCGTAGCTGGGGTAAATCTAACAGCGGAGGAGGAGGAGGGTGGTGTTTCAGCCCTCCTCCCAGGAATGTTTTGTGGGGAAACAAGTCAGGAAAATTCTTGAAACGGGAGAGTTTTGCATCTTTGCCCTTGCTGCCTATGGACATCCCTTTGCCTCTAGCCACCATTTTCCCTGCTTTGCTTGCCTCCACATCCACACTGCTTTTGCCCCTAGACATCACCCCAGTCCATGCCTTAGCTTGTACCCCCAGTTTTTCCTGCTTAGCTTGCCTCCACATCCACACTGCTTTTGCCCCTAGACATCACCCCAGTCCATGCCTTAGCTTGTACCCCCAGTTTTTCCTGCTTAGCTTGCCTCCACATCCACACTGCTTTTGCCCCTAGACATCACCCCAGTCCATGCCTTAGCTTGTACCCTCAGTTTTTCCTGCTTAGCTTGCCTCCACATCCACACTGCTTTTGCCCCTAGACATCATCCCTATCCATGCCTCTTCCCCTAGCCATAACTCTGCCACCCCTGGAAACTCATGGTGCAGAAACTTTGGTTGCTGACTTTGAGGAACCCTTGGGTTTTGTAGATGGAACTCCATCAAAGGTCTGTGCAGCTCACACACCCTGCTCAAGATATGGTATTGTAGGGTTTCAGCGTGTGTGAATGACGGACAACAGCCTGTGTTTGGACAGATGTAGGCCTTGCTAGAGTGTTTTTAGGCTAGCAGCGACTCCTGTGCACTTGCAAAAGTGGGCGCACAAGCGCCGCATTTTCAACAGTAGCTTCGGTACATTTGGGTATGTTTTTAAAAAACTTTGCACCACTAGGTTAGACGTGGGCCAAACATGGAACGTGTTGGAGGCTGGCAAGCTCCAGAGCCGCTACCAGGTTCCAGCCATTATCACAGGCGTAAAAATGCCAGGCCCCAGGTGTAGCAGGGAAAAAAAAATGCCATCTCAGCCAGGATGGCATCCCTGACCTCGGAGGCACTGTGCTGTCTGTCCCCCAAGCTGATGAGCTTCAGCACCGCCTGCTGACGTCTCCCCACACCAGTGTTTTAGCGTTTGCCGCTAGTAGCTGTGGTGGAGGTTGCAGCGTCGTAGGGTTTCAGTCTACTCCTGCCATGAATTTTGGCCTGGGAGAGGAGATAGGCCACCCCAGTTTGCACCCGGGGAACAGACTCCACCACATTCACCCTGCCTGTCATTAAAGATAAGCACTGCAGCATCCCTGACCACAGGCGCTTGTCCAAGTGTCGGTGGTCAAGTGGACCTTGCAGCAAAGCGCGGAACTAAGGGCCCACCTGATGTTGAGTGACACGTGCTGGTGCAAGGCGGGGACGCCACACCGGGAGAAGTTGAGACGGCTAGGGACGGCATAGTGAGGTGCCACAGTTGCCATCAGGTCCGGGAAGGCGGGAGTTTCAACAAGCCGGAACGCCAACCTCTCCTGGGCCAGCAGTTTAGCGATGTTGGCGTTCTAGGCTTGCGTGGGTGGGTGGTTAGCAGTGTATTTCTGCCGGCGCTCCAATGTCTGAGAGATGGTGGGTTGTTGTAAAGAAGCGCCTGATGGTGCCTTTGATGGTGCAGGAGAAGGAGATAAGACAGAAACAGGGGAGGATGAGGGAGAAGTCAACAAAGTGGCGGAGGCAGATGAAGTGATGTCCTGGCTCGTCCTCTGGAGTGCATCGCCAGCACTGTGAGCAGAGGCAGTGGCATGAACGGCGGGCGACGTTTGTCCTGCCGTTGCTGCCTGCCACTGATTCCATTGCTTGGATTCCAAATGACGGTGCATTGAAGTGGTGGACAGGTTGCTCTTCTCAGGGCCCCTACTCGATTTCGAGAGGCAAATTGTGTAGACGACACTATATCTGTCCTCGGCGCATTCCTTGAAAAAACTCTACACCTTCAAGAAACGTGCCCTCGATGGGGGAGTTTTTCTGGGCTGGGTACAAAAGGGAACATCTTCGGACATTCCGGGTCTGGCCTGGCTTCGGCAAAGCAGCTGACCTCTGCCTCTGGACATGTCTCTGCCTCTAGCTACCCTTTTTGGTGCTGCACCTGCCTCAACATCCACACTACTTTCCCAGCTTGACATCTGCCTTGTCCAGGTGGGGTCGGTGTCCTCGTCGTCCACCACCTCCTCTTCCAACTCCTGTCTCGCCTCCTCCTCCTGCACAATGCGCATGTCAACTGGCTGCCCTGACAGCAACTGCGTCTCATCGTCGTCGATGAGGGTGGGTTGCTGGTCATCCGCCACCAAATCGACCGGAGATGGAATGGAGGAGACTCTAGTGTTTGAGCATCTGGACACAGATACTCGTCTGTTAGGTCCGTGGAATCGCGAAATGGAGGGGCAGGTTGCGGTACAGTCAAAGGAAGGGAGAACAGCTCTGGGGAGCAGGGACAGTTGGGGTTATTGTTCTGAGAAGATTGGGAATTTTGGGTGGAAGGAGGACAAGACTGTTGGGTAAGAGGAGGTAGAGGCTGACTGGCTGGTGGACAATGTGCTTTAAGCGTTATCCGACAGCCATTGCAAGACCTGTTCCTGGTTCTCGGGCCTACTAATCTTTGTACCATTCAGCCTAGTTAATGTGGAACTTTTGTGCAAAGCGCAGAACTTAGGGCCCGCCTGATGTTAAGGGACACACGCTGGTACAAGGCTCAACTCACCCTAAGTGCCAAAAACACTGCTGGTGCAAGGCTCTACTCATGCCAAGGGCCTCAATCTCTGCTGGTAGCTCAGCTTAAGGTCATGTAACTTTGTTTGGAAGGGCTCATGTTAAGGGCTAGAAAAGTGAATTTTGGAAGGTCTTACCACATCACACACACACACGCACGCACGCACGCACGCACGCACGCACACACGCACACACACACACACACACAAACACACACACACACACTCAAAATGACAGTTAAGGGTGAGGGCTTTTGGAATTCCCATTGCCTATTCCATTTGTGGTTGTCATGGGGAACGTGATTTAAAGGGGTGGTTGTTACTGTTTGTTGAGCTTAAATTGGGGTTTGTGTCCATCCATTTGGGGAGTAAAGAAGGTTTCCAGGTATTTTCCCACTTTGATAGAGGTTTTTTTGAATGTGGAAAGTGTGTAGTTGTTAGGCAGTGATGTTGGGGTAATAGAGGGTCTTTGGTGTGTTAGATGCCCCCAGGCATGCTTCCCCTGCTGTCCCAGTGTCATTCCAGAGGTGTTGGCATCATTTCCTGGGGTGTCATAGTGGACTTGGTGACCCTCCAGACACGGATTTGGGTTTCCCCCTTAACGAGTATCTGTTCCCCATAGACTATAATGGGGTTCGAAACCCGTTCGAACACACGAACATTGAGCGGCTGTTCGAATCGAATTTCGAACCTCGAACAATTTAGTGTTCGCTCATCTCTAATAATTAATTGAAAGATGAGGCCGATCTCTGACTGGATCTGTACCTGAAACTTCTGACAGAGGTGCAGGCCCAACAAGAGACCTTAAGGTGGTGACTGCAGACACGGGCTTTTATTCTGAGATTCCTAATAATATCCTTACATTTCCATTTATGTTTAAATCCACATCAATACTTATTATAGCTCCAACAATTAGATGACACACCAACATATAGTTTAGATAGTGTAAGTTGGGTGTAACATCTCTGCCTGTTCGGGCCCCTGCGCCACCCTCTGCTCGTGTGCTGCGGCGCAGGAGGCGCGTGCAGTTTGATAATCTGCGTAAAGTTTTTAGTTGCACTGTGTGAACACGGCTCTAGTCCTTAATTGGATTTGCACCACACCCGTCTTCTGCCTAGGTTGCCTCTGTCCATTTAGTGGTTAATCTGGCCTTGCCCTTTGATTGACAGCCTGCCTTCCTGTGAACTCCATGGGCGGGTTCTTCCTCCCTATTTAGCCTTGGTTCCCATTCACACCAGTGCTTGTTATTGCCGTGCGCATACCTGCTCTTACTGTACCTGTTGCTTATACTATTATACTTGACCTTTGGCTTTTCTCATTGACTATTCTCTTTACTCCGATTTGGCACTGCATCGCTCTCCTGTTACCGAACCCTGGCTAGCTGACCTCCCTTTGTTGTTGTTCGTCTTGTCTGCGTTTTGTGTTTCACGTATTCAGGGAGGGTTTGTCCTTGTGGTTGTCGCCTATTACCTAGGATAGGGCCTGGCAATAGGAAGGGAAAGCGGGGGGCTTCAGCTTAGGGCTCACTGTCTCTTGTGCCCCTCCCAGGGTTTAACCGTTCTGGGAATTGCTGTCTTAGCAATTCCATTACATAATAACAAGCCCAAAAACCTACATCCATTGCTTCCCTACAGACAGCATGGATCCTATTCAGTGCTTTGCAGCCAAGTTGGAAGGTTTGACCGGCCTGGTAGCTGAGCTTGCTAAACAGGTTCAGACCCTAACTGAGGCTGCTGCATCATCCCCAGCTGTTTTGGCACCTTACAAGGTCAAGATGTTACTCCCAGATCGTTTCTCAGGGGACCGTGAAAAATTTGAGACGTTCAGGGAGTCTTGTCGCTTGTATTTTCGGATTAATCCACATGTGACTCAGGCCCAAATGGTGGGAGTGGTTATATCTCTGCTACAGGAGGAGTATTGCGCAGAGTTCGGTAAGTACAGTGTAACTGCAGGTTGGTGTGAGTCAGCGCTAAAGGCTCACTTTAAAAAAGGTTTGTGTGACCGTGTTAAGGAGCTCTGGGTTGGTCACCCAGATCCCCCGACACTTGAGAAAGCCATGACTTTGGCGGTCTGTATTGACCGCAAGATCCGAGAAAATTTAAAAGAGAGAGTAGGGTCTGTTGCCTCCAAGTTTTCTGTCTCTTCCTCTCTCTCCTCTGAAAAACCTACCTTTCATCCCATCACTTCTGGTGAGGAACCCATGCAACTGGGAGCTATGGACGCCAAGACACGACGAGAGCATCGTCTCAGGAATAACCTGTGCCTGTACTGTGGTTCCTCTGGTCATGTCATCCGAGACTGCTCTATCAGACCCTTGTCACCTGCACAAAGACTTCAGTGCCTGAGTGGTAATCAGAAGAACCACTCAGGCAACCAGGTATTTGGGGGGAATAACAATAAGATGTTGTTATCTGTGTCTCTGTCCTCTGGAGACAGATCTGTTTCTGGCAAGGCCCTAGTTGACTCTGGGTCTGCAGCAAATTTTGTTAAATATTCAGTGGTTGAATCTTTGGGCATTGAGCTTTTGCCACTGGACTCGCCTATGTCTGTTACGGGAGCGGATTCTACTCCACTGGCCAGGGGTAAAGTCAGTTTTAAAACCCCCTTGATCTCTTTGCAAGTGGGTTCTTCACATTCAGAGGTCATAAGCCTTTTTGTTATGGAGAATCTCTCTGCTGATGTTATTTTGGGGTTCCCCTGGCTGAAGCTCCATAACCCTATTTTGGATTGGGGTAAAAAGGAGTTGGTAAAGTGGGGAGATCAGTGCTCATCCCACTGTATTGCTTTACATTCTGTAGATTGTGTCAGTGAGGAGAAGGTCTCAGCTACCAAAAGTTGGGAGCGCCCCTCCGGTATTAAAACCTGGTGGTATTAGAAACGCCGGATGAATAAAAAATGTTTGCCTGGTTCTCAAGTGTCTGTGGTTCAAGCAGAAGCAAAATACAAGGCAGGGAAAACTCAGAATCCCTCTAGAGCTGGTTTGTCTGGTGAGGGTCCGGTGGCCCCTCATAAAAGGGGGGGGTACTGTAACATCTCTGCCTGTTCGGGCCCCTGCGCCACCCTCTGCTCGTGTGCTGCGGCGCAGGAGGCGCGTGCAGTTTGATAATCTGCGTAAAGTTTTTAGTTGCACTGTGTGAACACGGCTCTAGTCCTTAATTGGATTTGCACCACACCCGTCTTCTGCCTAAGTTGCCTCTGTCCATTTAGTGGTTAATCTGGCCTTGCCCTTTGATTGACAGCCTGCCTTCCTGTGAACTCCATGGGCGGGTTCTTCCTCCCTATTTAGCCTTGGTTCCCATTCACACCAGTGCTTGTTATTGCCGTGCGCATACCTGCTCTTACTGTACCTGTTGCTTATACTATTATACCTGACCTTTGGCTTTTCTCATTGACTATTCTCTTTACTCCGATTTGGCACTGCATCGCTCTCCTGTTACCGAACCCTGGCTAGCTGACCTCCCTTTGTTGTTGTTCGTCTTGTCTGCGTTTTGTGTTTCACGTATTCAGGGAGGGACTGTCCTCGTGGTTGTCGCCTATTACCTAGGATAGGGCCTGGCAATAGGAAGGGAAAGCGGGGGGCTTCAGCTTAGGGCTCACTGTCTCTTGTGCCCCTCCCAGGGTTTAACCGTTCTGGGAATTGCTGTCTTAGCAATTCCATTACATTGGGTGAGATACAATTTATATACAATTTTACAGATATTTTCAAAATTGTTAGAAGTTCAGATATTTTTGAGACAGAACAAAAGGATTCATACCATCACCTGGAGGATATACTTGCATCCAATTCCTTCTTCCACCTGGAGGAGAAGGGGAAGAGATCCTGATGACTCAGCTCGGTTAATATATGGTATATTTCAGAGAATGCATAGGATTGTGATGAAGCACAATATGGTATCTTGAGAGAGGAAAACGAGTACCCTATCCATCTCTTCATGTCTAGGAGTCCCAGGTCCTCCACAATCCAGATCCAATTGTTCACCCGCCTCCAGTTTCCCTTACACGTAACATTATTTAGGTGTGGATGAAGATATCAAAATTTCCTGGTAAACGTGTCCTAGCTAAGTGTCACATGCCTAACTGCAACTGGATGACATAATTACGTAGAGGATGATATATTAAATTTCCTGGTAAATATTTCCTCACTGGCACATAACTGGCTTGTACCTAATATAATATAATAGTTCTTTACAACTCCCCTTTAGAACTGACGAGGTCCTTAATAAATGGGTTTGGGAAATTTTCTTGTAAATTTGGAAAATTGTTCTTACACCTGTAAGCCTTCTAATGTCTGAAATAAATTCAAAGATGATTAAAAGATGATGCCGATATAAAGCAGAGATCCGGTCAGTGTATTAGCTAATTGGGTGGCATGGCTATCTGTCTGAAAAGCAGGGGATTCCTCATTTTGAAAATTGTGAATCTTTCTAAATTTCCACCGCATTTCCTATTTGTTCATAAATAAATGCAAAGAATATTAACTAAAGTTATCCGCTAACATAAAGTGCAATGTGTCACAAAAACACAAGATCACTTGGGTAAGTTAAAGCGTTCCAGAGTTATTACCATATAAAGTGTCACATGTCAATTTAGAAAAATGGGACCTTGACCTTCAGGTGGATTTTGGCCATTTCCTCAATTGGTTGAATGATAAAATTGTTGAGTTGGACAACGTCTTTAATATTGTAGTTGTATAGCTGAGAGATTCAGAGTTGTTCTCATGGACGTTAAATACATAAGTTCAGAAGAATAAATTGGTGCAAATAGAAGGTTATTTTAAGGCAGTTACAATCCAGAATGGTTTTACAGAGGTGAGAAAAGTTTCACAATAAATTGGATTTACTGATAAGTGAAATTTTCTATTAAATCCGTCATTTATCTTTTAAAGTTATCAAAATACATAAAAGAAGAGAAAAATTATTTAAATGAAGATGGAGACTGGAAATCACCCCTGGAAATATCTAACTGGGTAACAACAAGAAATGAAGGGAAAGTAATAATTTCCAGGACAACTGTAGGAGAATTTGATGCATCATGTCCAGAGGATAAACAGCTGGATATAGATTCAGACTCAATAACATGGAGACAGAACCAGGTATGTTACTATATAGACCCTCACCAGTATTCATATGAAATATAAACCCCAAAGCTACAGTATGTTTATGGCTCTATCCCTTTGCCAACATCTACTGTCTAAAGAAAGTCTCTCTCTCTCTCTCTCTCTCTCTCTCTCTCTCTCTCGATCGAATATGGCATGAAGGTCCAGATCCTACACAAAGTTTGATCTCGTGTTTTTATAGAAAACATTGAAGAGATTTATCAAATCAAATTGTGGCACAAATTTGGTGCAAGGGTGTTCTGCACTTTGCTCACCACATTATATGATTGTAGAAGGAATAAGGATTGGGGTGGGTGGTGCGGAAAGGATATGGAGTCACAGAGGCCTTGGCCCATCATATTCATAACTCACAACAGTTTTCTGGCAGGATTTATAATGGAAATCCTAATCCAGTTCTTTATTAGCATAGATTTCCATTATGGAGCTGGGACGTGCAGGTGATATAAGAAGAGGTATTATATGCCAGTCTTAATATATCTGTCCCATTGTGTCCATCAGAGATGGTCAGTGCTCTACCCCACCAATTTAGTTTAGGTCAGTTACAAAAGAAAGACACTTCAGAATGTAAGACAGATGGGGAAAATGAGTCATATCAGGGGCACTGAATGGAAATGTTATAGGGCATAAAACAGGAAACTTCTCTAAATGGATAGCACTTTTATTTGTATTGAAAATAATTTAGAAATTCTCTATATACAGATGTAGTTATGTAGCATGGTTCAAGGAATTACAAAAAGTAAGTTAATTGATTCCCTGCATTATTTACCCAAATAAAGGCAAACACTTCTGACTCTAAAGCCAATTTTCATAATCTCAGGGAAACAATTTCTTCCTGACCCCAAATCTCTGATTACATTTCTGTATTTATTTCCTCTCTGGTATCTATCACAAATATCTTATAATGTTATTACTTTCAAGAAAAGCACCCAACATCTCTCTTAGTTCTCTCCAGTCTTACTGTCCTCCTAGTGAATAATTCCCTTATATGCAGATACACTGTAAAACCCTTTCATCTCGGCAAAGTGAATGTGCTACCTTCCTCATTATGGTGGCAGATGGTGTCCTGGAGCATCTTCTCCCAGACCTGGATAAGGGAATCAGTGAGCTCCTGGACTGTCTGTGGGGCTACGATGCAGCATCAGAGTCATAATGTCCCTGAAGTTCTCAATTGGATTCAGGTCTGGGGAATGACAATAAACTAATAATATGCCAATACCTACATCAACCATGAGCTGCCTAGACTCAGACAACATGACACCAGGCAATTTCTTGCATCAGGAGAAACCCAGGGCTTATTGTACCAGGGTAATGTCTAACAATAGCTCTAAGGAATTCATTTTCTTACCAAACAGCAGCACAATTGGCTATATGAAGGAGGTTTGTGAGATCCTTCAAAGATATTCCTCTGAGGACAAACTGGTTATGATGGATAATAATGAAGGCAGCATAGAAAATGAAGAAATAATGGTAAACATACCATGTATGGCCAATTGATCTAAACTGTGCTGATCTGTAAGTACAAGTACCCCTACAGAATGTTTGTCCCTTATACCGACCAAATGAAATTTGTGTATGACTTTTTGTTGAGAAACATGCACACTAGTACCCTGCTGGAGGCCGATTTGTAGGGATCTAATAGTGCTTTCCCTGTATACCCAGTGGTGCAGATGCCAATGATGCTGATGGGTTGATGCCTTTCTACAACCTTGTCCATCTCTCCTTGTATAATGTCCCATGTCCTGGCATCTTCTCTTTTGATGATAACCATCCTCACCAAATTAGGGTCATCTTTTGCTACAATACTAATGTCCCGGCATCTTCACCAGAATCCTGAGACTGTGTTGGGAGACACAGCAGGCCTTCTTGCATTGGCTCTTATAGCTGTGCCATCCTGGAAGCCCTGGACTGTCTGTGCAACCTGGATTGTCTGCAGATACTGCTTCATGTTATCAGTAGCGACAAGAACACTAGCAAAACACAAAACTAGAGAAGAATCAGTCAAAACCTAAGCTTTCCCTTACCTATCCAGACATGGCCATCTTATCATCTTACTGTATATTAGTATCAGTCAGATCTAATACTACACTTCTTATGAAGCAGCACATGACTGCCCCTCTCTGGCTGGGAGAAGTGATTTCATGTTTTACTTTACCTTTCACAGATAAATGTATTTACTTCAATGTATTACGCAATAACTATGACTGTAAATCATGTATCTAATCTCTTATATACAGATACCTAATGGTCGGTGCAATGATCACTGTCTGCCAGGAACCCGGAGAGTTATCAGAGAAGGATATCCCATCTGCTGCTATTACTGTATCTCATGTTCAGAAGGAGAATATGCAAATCATTCTGGTAAGTTATTAGAAATGTATTTATTTTACTAAAGTGATTATAATATACATGACATATATCTTGAATAGCTGCAATTAACACCTCCCCCACACATAGACACAAATAGGATCACCGTTGACCTTAGGACTCACATGTTCCTCAGCACAGGTCCTGCCCCTGGTCATCTGCAGATAATAATAATAATAATAATAATAATAATAATAATAATAATATCAACACTACTGTATACTGCTGTGGTATTCTGATTCCAAAAATGATTTTTTTCTTCTTCAAGATAACAAACCTGTTGCACTTGCAGACCCCCAATATGAGGTATTTTTGGAGTGCTTATAAAAGCCTTTACTTCTTCCAATACAACCCTTGTGTCTGCATCTTATATTTAAGTTCTTTATTTTCTTCTAAAACAGAGGATATATCCATTTTAACCATTTCAGTAATGAAGTGTTTTCCTTGGTTCAAGACTGGATACATTTTTGAGTTTTTTCATACATGAGTTTTTTTTTCCTTTGAGTTATTTATTTAATTATTTTAAAATCTTTTTAAGGTATTAAATAGGGCTTTATTTTTATTTTTCTTGCATGTTTTTCCTTTAATTTGTATCCTTAATATCCAAGAAAGTGTAAACAAAAAGGAGGGGGACGTGTTTTTTTTTTTGTTTTTTTTTATCGCACTGGTGAATAAACCAGCTCAGCACTGCTCACCCACCCAACAAGAAACCCATGCTGCTGCCCGCCATCTATCCAACACTCACTCACACCATTCTGTCACGTCTTCCTCTTTATCACACCCTTTTACATGCAGTATATTGTGTTGTTCTGTGTAATTGCCTCTTGTTAGCAGTTAAACAAACTATTACAAAATCCAAGACATCATCCAACTCTTGGTTACCAATGGGAAAAAGCAACGATTGAACATATTCTTTCTGAAATAAAACTGTCCCAAATGTTCTAATATGTGGGGAACAGTCAGATTGTCCTGGATTCTGTGCAATGTGTCGTATCTATCTATCAGTGGATATGTATACAAAGTAATCTGCACATGGGCAGTAGAGGAGTCATTTCTCCAATAATCTCAGATGTTCTGAAGAAAATAGTCAATGAATAAACTTTACTGAAACATTTCATGTATACAAATTATCTTGGCGGGCCGTAGTATTCACAGCAGCCATTACATGGAGGGATCATGGTAGAAAGTCAAAGTTTTGCTGAAATTGTTTGCTATGGGCAATAAATACAGATATACATTGTAGAAAACTCTGAATACTTTATTTAGAGCTAATAGAGATTTGTTTAACTGTTCCCATTGCAGGTGTAATGTCTTTTACACAAACTGGACAATATTTAGAGGACCTGAAGAAGACATTCCTGTACAATAGGGGAGTGTGCACACAGGACATACACACTGAGAACTAGCAGTCATATAATCTGCAGTATTGTACAGTAGCAAAAAGTGAATAAATTAGATAGATAGACATAAAAAATCAGCATAGAAATATAGAATTCTAAGTTTTTCTGCTTTTTATTTACAGATAGCGAAAATTGCCAGAGATGTCCTGAAGATGAATGGCCGAATGAGGGAAAGGACAATTGTGTGCTCAGAGATTATGAGTTTTTCTCCTATTAGACTGATGTCCTTAGTTCAGTCTTTTCCACCATCTCCATATTACTCTCTCTTATAACTGTATCTATAATAGGAATATTCACTTTATTCCGGAACACTCCCATTGTCAGAGCCAATAACCGGAACCTCAGCTTCATCCTACTGAGCTCTCTCATCTTCAGCTTACTCTGTGTGTTTCTGTTCATCGGTCGCCCGGTGGATATAACCTGCATGGTGCGACAAATCTGCTTTGGGACCTTCTTCACAGTAGCCGTGTCTTCTGTCCTGGCCAAGACCATCATAGTCTACATAGCATTCAAGGCCACCAGACCTGACAGCTCCTGGAGAAAGTGTGTGGGAGTTAAGCTTCCTTATTCAGTGGTGTTGGTCTGTTCATCTATTCAGATTGTGAATGCAGTTATCTGGTTGTCAGTGTCTCCTCCATACCAAGAGTATAACCTGGATTATCCTGGGAAGATCATCATCCAGTGTAATGAAGGTTCTGTCTTGGCCTTTTACCTCATGTTGGGTTATATGGGCTTTCTGGCGGTGCTGAGTTTTGTTCTAGCTTTTATGGTGAGGACATTACCTGATATCTATAATGAAGCCAAGTACATCACCTTCAGCATGCTGGTGTTCTGCAGTGTCTGGATCTGTGCCATCCCGGCCTATCTGAGCAGTACAGGGAAACACATGGTCATCGTAGAGATATTTGCCATATTGTGTTCCGGGGGAGGAATATTGAGCTGCATGTTCTTACCTAAATGTTACAATATCCTGATAGACCCTGAAGTGACCAGTAAAGGACACTCCTTACACAGACATGTTATGTGAATGATTCTCTGAATTCAGCATAATTAATATTTCAGTTATTGTCTCATTGTTACAATGTATCTGGAAATATATAAATCATATCTAATATCCTGAAATGTCTGTTACTTTATTACCCCTTTTCTGTAATAATAAATCTCTATTGTAGAGTGCTCAGTTTTGGTATCTATGACTACATTTATAGGAATACTTATTACTTCTGTCCCATCTACTGTACTATTACTCACAGCCGGCACTGACATTATGAATAATCCCATTCCAATAAAATAATCCAATTAATAAACACATAGAATAAAGTGTAAAGCATGTAAAAAGAAATGTTTAAATTATGCCATAATGCTGGTGCATAGCTATTAATTTATCTGCCCAATTGTATTTTTGGCACATATTGTAATAATAATAATAATAATAATAATAATAATAATAATAATAATAATAATAATAATAATAATAATAATAATAATAACTTTATTTCTATTGCACCAACATATTCCACAACACTCTACAACTGTAAAGGACACATGAATAGACAATTTGAGACATTACATTCTGACAAAGAATTAACATATCAAACAGTAGGAGTGAGGGTTTATGATCTCAAGAGCTTACAATCTATGAGGAAATAGTGAAGACACATGAGGTCAGAGGACTTGTTTGATACAATGGTCCAGCCATCTATTAATAGATAAGATAAAATAAATAAAATTAGCTTACAAATCATGGGATGCAGTTTCTCCTTTAACTTATTGAGAATATGTAAATTTTAGGGCTAAATAGGGAAACATTTTTTTTTTAAAGAAATAACTAAATTTCACATTCATTATGTTTTAAGTAACAGGTGCATAACTAGTAAAGTGACCTAATAGTAAACTTTTGACTTAGGGCCATCACATGGCACACTGCCCCCTTTTCTAGTGTCTCATTGATTGGCCCAACACATGGTAAATTACTCACTTGTACACACTATAATGTACCACATTGGCCACTCCACACTGAATAATTTCCTATATTGGCCTATCCACTTAGTGTAATGTACCATAGTGTACTCCATATAGTATAAAGTCCCATAGTAGACCCACACAGTCTAATGTCCCATAGTTGCTCCTCCACACAGTATAATGTCCCATAGGAAATTTTGGTAATCATTGCCAATATTGTAACATTATAGTATAGTATAGTATGTAACTATATAACTATATAGTTATGTAACATTTTTGGGACTTACCACACGTTAGGTGGATCACATTGCCTTCATACTGCATAAAGACCCTGTGATGACCCCAATATGACCTATGTGATGTCTGTGAGATCATTGAATAGAGCCAAAGACAGGTTTTGGAGCCAGGGTAGGTAAATAACCCTGTTTTTTAAATTTCATCCCCACCCATGGGCCAAACTAAATTATACTTTGTGGTCTGAAAAGATCCCAAAGTCTAAAAATAGCTGTTTTATATCAGAATCTTTGAAATTTGCTCAACAAATACTTCAAGTACTGTAGCTCTACTAACAAATGCTGACTCCAGTAATGGCTGGCTCAAATGACTCTTCAGCCCACCAGGGGGCCCAGTACATCATGATAGTCATAGGCCTGCACCATGGTGGTAGCTAGACCACTGACTTAAATGGAGGGATAACAAATGTCCTAGATGCTTACATTTGTCACAAATGTTGTTTTGGGGCATGGGAGTGGTTTTTTTTGTTCTATAAAATATGTATATTTTTAATGCATGTGTATCATTTTATTATTACTGCTTCAGTAATGGTTGTTGTCTGATTGATGGCATCGGTTATTAAGGTGGAATTTGGTGTTATCCGTTATATATAGGCTACGTCTAACCAACCATTATAATATTGGAATTCACTGCCATCAGGGGACCCAGGAAAAGTTGGGCTTGTTCCAGTACATAACTAGCTAATGATAGTTGGATTCAGGCATAAAATACATCAAAATGGGTATCAGATTAATTAACAAATCTTGATCACTTCAAATATTGACCCAGAGTCCAAAATGTGATTTAAATATACATAAACCTTAACTTTGACTAAAATAAGCTCATAAAACTAATAATACAAAGAAAATCATTTGTGATTGAATTCTGTACTCGGCATCCAACTCTGAAAGATAAGACAATGCACAAAACACATGGGAACAGTGTTCGCAAAGATTGTTAAGATATAATACACAATATTGATGCTGGCCTCAACATCTAGCATAATGGATATCTAAACCACTTTATCTTACCATATACAGTTCATAGATGTTGAACCTATTTTTTGATGCACCTCAAATAATGGTTGCTCTGGGATGTATGCATAGCAGGAGAGCGCATGAAGGCAGAAAGGGAAAGGAGTTTCATCTATCCCTATTGTGCCTTATACCACATGGGCCTTGTTTCACCCTAAATTCCTAAATACAGGCCACCACCCTATATACCGTAGGAGTGGAATCTGTTCCTATTATATACAGGCACTAAATACTCCCTGACAAGGATGTGTAAAATATAGTAATAGTGCATTTAACAGTTCCCCAACGCAATTGGTTAAAATATTACTTGTATTAGTATAATCACAAATAAACCTGACAAGCACGTTCCATTTGCAGTGTGCAAAACTCGTCAGGGGTCAGTAGTGACAAAAATTACTAGCAGTATGTAATATGACTCCAAGTACAGTCTGTCCAAATCTCCATGGAATTCTGAACCCCATCTCTGCTAATAGGTGCCTGACCCTATACAATTATATAACACAGAGCTGTGTCATATGAATACTGAGAATTATATCTTTCATGTGACACCAGAATCAATGTTCTAAATTGTATAATACCTGATATATACAGTACTGTGCGAAAATGTAGAAAACTGCAGCAAAGTAATCATGCTTTGGAAAACTGAATGTTAATGGTTTATTTTATTTATTTATTTTTCAGTTAACAAAATGAAAAGTGAACAAAAGAGAAATCTAAATCCCACCAATATTTTGTGTGACCACCTTTTGGAGGAAGAGTCCAGGAGTGATGATATTATGACGCCCCACAGAGCCCTGATCTGAACACCATGCGGTTTGTCTGGGATTACATGAAGACACAGAAGGACTAGAGCAAGTCTACATTCACCAAAGATCTGTGCTTAGTTCTTCAAGTGGTTCGGAACAATTGTCCTGCCTGCAAGTGTACCGAGGAGAATTGATGAAAGGCAAACTTTAGTCAAATATTGATGAGATTTAGATTTCTCTTTTCTTCGTTCACTTAATTTTGTTTAATGTCAAAAATAAACTCATCTATTTTTGAAAGAATACTTACATGGCAACTTTTTTCTCAGACCTGCCTAAGACATGTGCACTGTAACTGAAGTGATCCCCGAAGCATCAGCTTTCTTGCGTTAAACAAGAGCTGCCCTACCTGTATACCAGGAAGAAATGATACAGATTCAGCTCAAAAAAAGAGTAAAGGGGATACACAAAAGCAGGATTTTACAGAAAGGAGCTAAGATTCATTTATAAAATTTATCACAAAATGTATTAATGTCACAAACGGCCAGGAAATCAAAATTTGTTTGAAAGTTTAGGTTTGCTTTAGGCTGAGACCCTACATTGTGGAAACACAGCTCTTTTTTGTTGCAGTTTTTCTGAGACAAATCCAGGAGGAGATTGAGCAGAAGGTAGAAGTAAAAGTGTATCATATAGGTTTCATATTTAGAGATGAGCGAGTAGTACTCGATCAAGTAGGTGTTTTATCGAATACTACGGTATTCAAAATACTCGTACTCGATCGAGTACCACTCGCTGTTCGAATGTAAAAGTTCGATGCAGAACCAGCATTGATTGGCCGAATGCTATACAGTCGGCCAATCAATGCTGGTTCTTCTCCTATCTTTAGAAGTCTTCTCCATGCAGCTTCCCCGCGGCGTCTTCCAGCTCTTCATTCACTCTGCCAGGCATCGGGCCTGGGCAGAGCCGACTGCGCATGTCCGCTTCTAGTGCGGGCATGCGCAGTCGGCTCTGCCCAGGCCCGATGCCTGGCAGAGTGAATTCAGAGCCAGAAGACACCGCGGAGACCCTGCAAGGAGAAGACTGCACGGAGGATCCAGCCCGACCCTCACTTGTGGACTTGGTAAGTTTAATGTTGCCTACCCCTGAAACGAGCATTTTCCCCTTATAGGCTATAATAGCGTTCGATATTCGATTCGAGTAGTCAAATATTGAGGGGCTACTTGAAACGAATAATTAATCTAGAACATTTTACTGTTCGTTCATCTCTATTCATATTCCTTTTGTAGCCATTCTTGTCTTTGGCTCAAAAAACACAGCAAAATTTACAAAAAAATAAAGCTACAATTCTGCAACATAGGAATTTAGCCTAAGGATTTCACTTGCTCTTTTGTCTCCTCTCCCTTACACGTTTTCAATTCAGAGACAGGGTAGTGAGTGATGTTAGTGTCAGGATACAGGGATACGAGGCCTTCCTGCTATGCGACACATGCCCCGGAGGTGTGTCAGAGACTCCTCTGGCTATATGTAGTACATTAAGGGGTTAAGTTGTCTCCTTGGTGTTGGTTTGACTGGCAGACTGTCTGGCCAGTCATTCCTATCTGTGAAGGGTGGGGTTGTATCTCTGTTCCTATCTAGGTCCCCTTCCCCATGTTCATGTGCCTGCTGTAGCGTTCAGTTTTTGTTTGCAAACTTCCAGGTTCTATGTAACTTTATTTAAACACTTCCTACAGCCCTTAAGCTTTGTTTTCCTTTGCCCTTCCTGTGCCCTGCCTATTTAGTTTCTAGGTTTATTTTTATATTCTATTGCTCACTAATACCTACCACTGGTCTTTCCTGACTACGTTTAACAGCTATTGATCTCTAATATCTGCCAATACTAGTAATACTTGGTTTTTTTCTTTTAATACATCTCAGCCCATTGTTAGGGTAACTATAGGGAATCTATTTTAGGTTCCAGTGAGGGGCTGTTACGGTCAGCTGGGTTTATTAAAAAAAAACTAACAAACAAAAACCCTGTGGAGCCCTACTGGGCTCTGAACCACAGGAACACCCTAGTGTGAATAAGGTCTGGCAGTTAGCGTCACTGCCAGCCCACTACACCAACCAGGTTTGCTCTGTTTAATCACAGAGGCCTGTGTAGCTCAGAGCAGCCGCTCAAAGAAAACCAGTAGGCGACCACAGAGGCAAACAGAGAGTAGTACATCGAAGAATGGAGAAAAGAAATAAATAACTCTAAGAAACTCACCGTGTACCAATCCCTACAAAGGGACTACACCATGGCCACCTACTTGGAGAGAATACACCACCCCAAACACCAACAGACCCTGAGCCGGTACAGACTGAGCGCCCACAACCTAGAGATCGAAACAGGGCGGCACAGGCAGACGTACAAGCCACGGGAGAACAGACTGTGCCAGCACTGTGACTAAGGGGCCCTAGAAGACGAGACCCACTTCCTGCTACACTGCACCAACTACTCAGCTGTGAGGGCCGCTTACTTCCAAAGACTCTCTGCCCACATCCCAGACTTCACATCTGTAGACGAGAAGAGGAAACTCTACATAATACTGTGAGAAGAAGAGGCCACTGTGGAGATCACTGCCCAATATGTGTCCAGCTTTCACCAAACAAGAGGAAGATGTGACGCACGGACTATCAAACCCTTCCACCCCCATGGACTATTAAACCCCCCACCCACCACCCAAAAGACCACTAAGCCCCCCGTCACCCGTCTACCCCATACCCACCGATACGGACACGCCCTAAACAGGAATGGCGAGACCCTAAGAACACTCAAACCCCAACCCACAGACCCCTTACCCCCCCCCCCCCCAACCTCCTTATTGTTTTGGCAACACCAAATGTCTTATTCTTTGGTAACGCTAATAAAGAACATTTACTGTATATTTGTATTTGTAACCATCTAATGATAGTTGGATTCAGCAATAAAAGATGTCAAAGTGGATATTAGATTAATTAAGAAATATTGATCACTTCAAATATGGAAATAGAGTCCAAGATGTCAATTAAATATACTTATAACTTCACTTTGACTAAGTCATGCTCATAAAACTAATACTATAAAGAAATCCATGTGTGACTGAATGCTGTACTCATCATCTAAGATTTCAGTGCCCAATATGTTGTATCTAGCTTATACCAGTAGAGACACACACTCAAAAAAATATTAACCTTTTTCTTATAGAGGACGTGTCTCTGCGTCCTCCCAGGGTGGTATTTTTGTAGCAGAGGACGTAGCTAAAACGTCCTCCCTACTAATACCGATATCTCAGGATTGAATGCAGCTATCTTGATGGCTTAAGATTCATTTTAAAGATAACAATCTCTTCTTTAAAATAATAACAAGGACTTCATGATAGAACTTATAGTTTTGGATCGTTTAACTGTTGAAAACGCTATTTGGCAGATCCAACTGCAAATCTCAATTCCCGACAGCATTTAAACAGTGAATTGCTCCCTAACTATAAGTGCTATGAAGATGAAGAAGATGATGCAGATGACCGAGACACACCATTGAACTATGCAGTGGAGATGGATGCAGGGAGTCCCTTCGAGTCACTTGCGCAAATAGCCCGATGCATGCTCGCTTGCGTAGTGACAGCCAAATTGTTACCATTCTATTTGACTACTAGCTATACACCATGTTAGATCCTCACCACCAGTCAAAAATAGGGGCCTATTTTACACTCGCTGAGTGGGAGGACAAACTGAACTACTATAGAGACATCCTATGGTCAGTTGGCCACTGCCTATCTGTGCCATTGTCCATCCTCAGGCACTGTATGGCCTCCTAAGACTGCTGCAAACTCCACATTATGTCACCTTGACACTCTGTGGCCTTCTGACGCTGCTGCCACCTCCACACTCTGTCAACGGGCAGTTTATGGCCTCCTAAGGCTGCTGCAAACTCCATATTATGGAAGCTTGCAACTCTGTGGTCTCTTCATTTTGCTGTCAACCTACACACCCTGTCACTGGGTCACTCTGTGGCCTCCTAAGGCTGCTTCTACCTGCACATTATGTCACCTTGCAACTCTGTGGTCTCTTCTCGCTGCTGACAACCTTCACATTCTGTCACCAGGCACTCTATTGCCTCCAAAGGCTGCTGCTACCTCCAAATTATGTCATCTTGCAACGATGTGGTCTCTTCACGCTGCTTTCAACCTCCACACCCTGTCACTGGGTCACACTGTGGACTCCTAAGGCTGCTGCAACCTCCACACTCTCTCACCTGGCACTTTATGGCCTCCTAAGGCTGCTGCTACCTCCACATTATGTCACCTTGGCACTCTGTGGTCTCCTCACGCTGCTGCCACCTCCACACTCTGTCACCGAGTGACTCTATTACCTCCTCATGCCACTGCCACCCCCACACTCTGTTACTATGTCACTATGATGCCATCTTCACTTTGTTAGGGGGGGGGGCTCTACTTGTATAAGCATTTAATAGAACTGTTTCTTTAGAAAGCTGTGTGGAATCAGCAGATGACTGTATAAAAGGGGTGTGCTCTTTCACTCTACAGTAGGATCTGGAGCCTCTGCATGGTTGTTTATACCTGAAACTAAAATTGTGGTGTAAGGCTGAGCTCATACTTGAGTTAGTTTGTCAATTTTGTCCCCATAACTGGCCAAATACGTGAGGTGTGTAGCAGTTCTAAGAGCGAAGTCTGTCATGTGCGTTTAATACTGACTCACAGTATTGTTTAGAGATAAGATAAGATAATCCTTTAATAGTCCCACAATGGGGAAATTTCAGTGATACAGTTTCATAGATGGTACAGTAGTATATAACAAGAGAGGAAACACATACAAGCTCATGGCAGATAGAGAAATCCTAGATTTCATAGCAACTAAAAAGAAAGAAACACAGACACACTGCAGGATCATTTAGTTCTCTGTGTGAAGTGACGTTAATAATACAGCCAAATGTGGTTGGAGGACATGAGGAGGGGGGTCACAGCATGTAGATATAACAGGCAGAAAAACTTTTTTTTTTTTTTTGCAGACGTGGGAGATATATGCAGCTATCATGATAACATGTGGCCGTTCCTTTGGTAGGTAGTGAGATCTCCTGCTCACAGGTGATAGTTCGGTATCTTGCATCAGCACTATTGTCCATTAACCACAAAAAAAACAAAAATGCCCCAAATGCCTTTCATCACAAGCCCTCCTCCTTTCTTCTTACCACTGTGTTCTACTGCCCAGAGAAGTCTGAAGCCATCCAGGTAGACAGGGCGCTGCTCTATTGCCAAGCTTCCATAAACTCATGGGGTAGGTGGGTGATGGTAGGTTCCCAGGCTGAAACAGCGTCCCAAGTGTCCACAATAAAAAGAAAGAAATACCAGTCAGCAGTAGGCATCTACACACATCAGCAATAGACGCCAAAAATCATCTCCTTGAAAGAAGAAGTCCGCACTTTCCTGTAGGTTTCTCCTCCAGCTTTATCTGCCTCATGGTGACCATGTGGTTCTTAGCTCGTGGGGGGATGGTAACAGGCACATGTGCACACAGGAAACTCCAGGTCTTGAGTCACTGTCCATGCTTTAACAATAGAAACTCCACAAGGTCTTCCATTCGATTTATAGTTGCTAATTCATAGTGCTAGTTTGCTTGGTTAGCGGATTCTTGAAGATACAGACAAAGAGAGTGAAAAGGAAAGATAAAGGTTGTTCCCAGCTTGGAGCTCTGTATCGAGGCACTCAGTGCGGCGCCAGGAAGTAGAGAGATTTCACTACCACACCAGACTCTACATGTGTTACTGCAAAGCACAGTCTTCTACACCACTATACAGGCTCTCTGCAGCCAGGAAATTGCACATTTTTAATGCTATTTAACCCCAAATGAATTCAGATAGAGTCAATTGTTTTTGAAAAATCCAGCAAAGTGGGCAAATCAAATTTTTGAAAACTTCACTTATGTGTAGCCAAAATCTAATGCACTTTGAAGGCAGTGGTTTCTGTTGCAGTGTTTTTAGCTGTAGCATTTCCTCTGCGGCCCACATGCTGCATTTTAGTAACCTGGGTACCCAGCCTTAAGGCTTTAGGACTTTGCTGTAGCATGATGTCACATGTTGCCAAGGGGTTAAATGGAGCATTGAGGTGAACATGCAGACCCCTGTTTTCCTGATCTGGACCCCAGTGATAAGATGTTTATCCCATATAGTTTATTTCATCTGTAACTCATTCTACATATTTTTTTCTAAGTTCAGTCTGCCTTTCCTGCTCCTGTACGGGGTGTTCCCTTGTGGTTGTGTCTTTTCTGGTTTTTATTTTTCATTCATTTATTTATTTATTTATTTTGCACGAATGCTTAGGACAGGCTGTACATGGTTTATTTTAGTATTAAACTACATAGTAACTGGCTATATAAACCTCTCCCTGCTACAACCTGTACAGCTCTCCTGAATACGCCTCACGCTCCGTGCTGCTGCTGCTGCTGCTGATACATCTGCTGGGACACACAAGGATCTTCTGTCGTCTCCTACTGAACATGTTCTTATTGTTATTGGCTTTTTGTGTGACTTTTTGCATTTCAGAGACTCAGGATCCTTCATACCAATGTCATCTGGCAATGATAAAATATGCAATTGAGTACAAATATTCTCAGGAAGGAGATATCATTCTAGGTGGGATCTTCACTGTACATACCTGGGTGCACCAGGTGGGAATTAATTCATCTTTTATTAAACGGATGTGTACAGGGTAAGTAAAAATCATCATAAATATAACCTAGGAAATAAGACCGAGTGTGATCTGTATTATGATATTTATTGTCTTATATGTTGTGCTATAAAAGTCCTGCAGTGTTGTGTCAGACGGAAAGTAGTTCTGTTTAATACTTGTGTGTCAAATAAAACTAAATCATACAAGAGATTCCATTATTGGGGAACTAAAAAGATTTTAGACTTTAGTTAGATTTTAGATTTTAGTTGAAAACTTTTGGAGCACAGATGTCCCTTCATCCGGTAAGTGTAGAAGTGAATGAACATTTGACAATTTCCTGACTGTTTGCAGTTCAGATCAGTATAAGATGATTCCCTATTTATTATTATGTAATGGGACTCATCTTGAAGTTGAATAAAAAATATGTAAAATACAAAAAATCCCCAAATATTGATATTAAATGATAATCTCCTGATGTTTCCTTTGTATCAGCTTCATACATGAGGCAGAAGATTCTCACATTAACCCAAGAAGGATCTTATTTATTTGATGTAACCATCTCCATGTATAAGTAAAGAACATCTCTATATAGATATAATGGTGAGATATTGATAAGATATTGATCTGGTCACATATAAGAATAGAATTGAACACCTTATACTAGGTTCACACCTCCGTTCATGTCTCCGTTCTATGGTTTCCGTCTTCTGCATGGCAGAAGACGGAAACCATAGACCGGGTCCGGCCATGAGCGGCGGTGAGCGTTTTAGGCTCTCCGCCGCGAAACCGGATTTTTTAATCCGGACACAGAGTAGTGCATGTCCAACTCTGTGTCCGGATTATAAAACCTGGTTTCGAGGCGGAGAGCGCAAAACGCTCACTGCCGCTCACGGCCGGACAGCTTTCTCACCCATTCAAATGAATGGGTGAGAAAGTCTCCTGCAGGCTTCCGTCTCCTGCATCTGTTTTATGCAGGAAACGGAAACCTGCAATAAGGACAGATGAACGCTGATGTGAACGAGCCCTTACACATGTACAAGGTGACAAGTAAGCGCTGACACTTCTCCTCTTCTCTGTATCTGATCCTGTAAATACGGCCACACAATAGCTGCATGTGGGATTTCTGCCTAAAGGACAAACACGATCTGTCAGATACCGGGAGGAGAAGATTTTTTCTGGCTCTCTTCTTTGTTTCTGAAAAGTGTAATATTGGGAGGAAGAGATTTTGTGTTTTCTTGTCTGACTTTGGTTTTTTAGCTCCATTTTCTGATAACCCAGGAACCTCTGCTACTTGCTTTTATGGTCCCGTCCTCAATGATACGTCTAGTACAGAAAGTGATGGAGACATTTAACCATCTAGTCTTATCTTTCTGGACACATTTCTACAAGGGAGGGATAAGTAAACACTTATAGTTTTCGGTGTATGTAGGGCCCTTGATGTAACTGCCCAGCAATATGTGTTATGGAAGTGTTTAATAGAGCTACTTTGGGGTATATATTGATTGACTTTTATTAACTGTTTCTGGGAAGCAATAGAAAAAAACAGCAATCTTGCCATTGCCATTTTGTGCTACAGATTTGATGTAATTTACAGCGCCTTGCAAAAGAATTCAGCCCGTTTGAAATTTTCAACCTTTTGCCACATTTTAGGCTTTTTTTATTATTATTGTTAATTTATATAGCACCATTAATCCCATGGTGCTCTGTACATTATTATATTAATTCCATGGTGCT
This sequence comes from Leptodactylus fuscus, assembly GCF_031893055.1. Classification (NCBI taxonomy): domain Eukaryota; kingdom Metazoa; phylum Chordata; class Amphibia; order Anura; family Leptodactylidae; genus Leptodactylus; species Leptodactylus fuscus. The sequence continues at coordinate 357,019,902 of NC_134265.1, forward strand.
TTACATTTGGGGATACACACAGTACACAAAATATACAGGTAGATATAATACTAACAGTGACCGACTGTTACAGTGGGGTAGAGGGCCCTGCCCGCGAGGGCTTACAATCTATGAGGGAAGGGGGGTAGAGACAGAAGGAGAGGGGGAGACTGTACACATGGGGGTGCGGTGATAGTGTTATTGGAGGTTGTAGGCCTTCCTGAATAGAGGAGTCTTCAGCGCCTTCTTGAATCCTGTGATTGTGGGGGTCAGTCTTATGTGTCTTGGTAAGGAGTTCCACAGTATGGGGGATACACGGGAGAAATCTTGGAGACGGTTGTGTGAGGAGCGGATGAGAGCAGAGCGGAGCAGGAGGTCATTGGAGGATCTGAGGTTACGTGTGGGCAGGTAGCGGGAGATTAGTTCAGAGATATATGGAGGGGACAGGTTGTGGATGGCTTTGTATGTTAGCGTTAGTAACCTGAACTCAATCCGCTAGGTTATGGGTAACCAGTGGAGGGAATGGCAGAGGGGAGCGGCCAATGAGTTTTCTGCACTGAAAGTAAAGGGGCCGAATATTATTGCATGCCCCACTTTCCAGTTTTTTATTTGTTAAAAAAGTTTGAAATATCCCAAAAATTTTGTTCCACTTCACAATTATGTCCCACTTGTTGATTCTTCCTCAAAAAATTAAAATGTGATATCTTTATGTTTGAAGCCAGAAATGGTAAAAGGTTGAAAAGTTCAAGGGGGCCGAATACTTTCGCAAGGCGCTGCATGTGCATTCCTTTCCCAAACCCATAATTTAATTCATGTTTTGGTTGTTTTTTTGGGGGGGGGGGATGTTTAGATTTTTTTTATTCCAAATTTTATAGAAGGCAAATTTTTATTAAAAACATTTGGCAAGTTAGATTTTTTTCCCTGGTACACCATTCACAATATTGGATGTTTTCATATTTCAATAATTTGGACATTTATCATTTTTATGATCAGACCCCCTAGGGTTCAAGGAACGCGTTTGGAAATTGCAGCATGTCAATTAAAACTACGGAAACGCCGGCAGTTTCCCTACAAGTATAATTGAGACAGAACATCCGCAGAGGAAACTTCTGTGAACTTTCTGTCTAAACGGCTGTGGGAAGAGCCTCGATGTGTTGCCGCTGTGGTTTTTCCCACAGTACTGTTTTTCTGCAGGCGTCACATGGGGTCTTAGCCTTCAATAGGCTTTCAACCTTCATGACAATTGATCTCCACTAGAGATGAGCGAACACTAAAATGTCACCAAGTCCACTATGACACCCCAGGAAATGATACCAACACCCTGGAATGACACTGGGACAGCAGGGGAAGCATGTCTGGGGGCATAAAAGTCACTTTATTTCATGGAAATCCCTGTCAGTTTGCGATTTTCGCAAGCTAACTTTTCCCCATAGAAATGCATTGGCCAGTGCTGATTGGCCAGAGTACGGAACTCGACCAATCAGCGCTGGCTCTGCTGGAGGAGGCGGAGTCTAAGATAGCTCCACACCAGTCTCCATTCAGGTCCGACCTTAGACTCCGCCTCCTCCGGCAGAGCCAGCGCTGATTGGCCGAAGGCTGGCCAATGCATTCCTATGCGAATGCAGACTTAGCAGTGCTGAGTCAGTTTTGCTCAACTACACATCTGATGCACACTCGGCACTGCTACATCAGATGTAGCAATCTGATGTAGCAGAGCCGAGGGTGCACTAGAACCCCTGTGCAAACTCAGTTCACGCTAATAGAATGCATTGGCCAGCGCTGATTGGCCAATGCATTCTATTAGCCCGATGAAGTAGAGCTGAATGTGTGTGCTAAGCACACACATTCAGCACTGCTTCATCAAGCCAATACAATGCATTAGCCAGTGCTGATTGGCCAGAGTACGGAATTCGGCCAATCAGCGCTGGCCAATGCATTCTATTAGCCCGATGAAGTAGAGCTGAATGTGTGTGCTAAGCACACACATTCAGCACTGCTTCATCAAGCCAATACAATGCATTAGCCAGTGCTGATTGGCCAGAGTACGGAATTCGGCCAATCAGCGCTGGCTCTGCTGGAGGAGGCGGAGTCTAAGATCGCTCCACACCAGTCTCCATTCAGGTCCGACCTTAGACTCCGCCTCCTCCGGCAGAGCCAGCGCTGATTGGCCGAAGGCTGGCCAATGCATTCCTATGCGAATGCAGACTTAGCAGTGCTGAGTCAGTTTTGCTCAACTACACATCTGATGCACACTCGGCACTGCTACATCAGATGTAGCAATCTGATGTAGCAGAGCCGAGGGTGCACTAGAACCCCTGTGCAAACTCAGTTCACGCTAATAGAATGCATTGGCCAGCGCTGATTGGCCAATGCATTCTATTAGCCCGATGAAGTAGAGCTGAATGTGTGTGCTAAGCACACACATTCAGCACTGCTTCATCACGCCAATACAATGCATTAGCCAGTGCTGATTGGCCAGAGTACGGAATTCGGCCAATCAGCGCTGGCTCTGCTGGAGGAGGCGGAGTCTAAGGTCGCTCCACACCAGTCTCCATTCAGGTCCGACCTTAGACTCCGCCTCCTCCGGCAGAGCCAGCGCTGATTGGCCGAAGGCTGGCCAATGCATTCCTATGCGAATGCAGACTTAGCAGTGCTGAGTCAGTTTTGCTCAACTACACATCTGATGCACACTCGGCACTGCTACATCAGATGTAGCAATCTGATGTAGCAGAGCCGAGGGTGCACTAGAACCCCTGTGCAAACTCAGTTCACGCTAATAGAATGCATTGGCCAGCGCTGATTGGCCAATGCATTCTATTAGCCCGATGAAGTAGAGCTGAATGTGTGTGCTAAGCACACACATTCAGCACTGCTTCATCAAGCCAATACAATGCATTAGCCAGTGCTGATTGGCCAGAGTACGGAATTCGGCCAATCAGCGCTGGCCAATGCATTCTATTAGCGTGAACTGAGTTTGCACAGGGGTTCTAGTGCACCCTCGGCTCTGCTACATCAGATTGCTACATCTGATGTAGCAGTGCCGAGTGTGCATCAGATGTGTAGTTGAGCAAAACTGACTCAGCACTGCTAAGTCTCTGCATTCGCATAGGAATGCATTGGCCAGCCTTCGGCCAATCAGCGCTGGCTCTGCCGGAGGAGGCGGAGTCTAAGGTCGGACCTGAATGGAGACTGGTGTGGAGCGATCTTAGACTCCGCCTCCTCCAGCAGAGCCAGCGCTGATTGGTCGAGTTCCGTACTCTGGCCAATCAGCGCTGGCCAATGCATTCTATTAGCCCGATGAAGTAGAGCTGAATGTGTGTGCTTAGCACACACATTCAGCTCTACTTCATCAGGCTAATAGAATACATTGGCCAATCAGCGCTGGCCAATGCATTCTATTAGCTTGATGAAGCAGAGTGTGCACAAGGGTTCAAGCGCACCCTCGGCTCTGATGTAGCAGAGCTGAGGGTGCACAAGGGTTCAAGTGCACCCTCGGCTCTCCTACATCAGAGCCAAGGGTGCGCTTGAACCCTTGTGCAGCCTCGGCTCTGCTACATCAGAGCCGAGGGTGCGCTTGAACCCTTGTGCACACTCTGCTTCATCAAGCTAATAGAATGCATTGGCCAGCACTGATTGGCCAGAGTACGGAATTCGGCCAATCAGCGCTGGCCAATGCATCCCTATGGGAAAAAGTTTATCTCACAAAAATCACAATTACACACCCGATAGAGCCCCAAAAAGTTATTTTTAATAACATTCCCCCCTAAATAAAGGTTATCCCTAGCTATCCCTGCCTGTACAGCTATCCCTGTCTCATAGTCACAAAGTTCACATTCTCATATGACCCGGATTTGAAATCCACTATTCGTCTAAAATGGAGGTCACCTGATTTCGGCAGCCAATGACTTTTTCCAATTTTTTTCAATGCCCCCAGTGTCGTAGTTCCTGTCCCACCTCCCCTGCGCTGTTATTGGTGCAAAAAAGGCGCCAGGGAAGGTGGGAGGGGAATCGAATTTTGGCGCACTTTACCACGTGGTGTTCGATTCGATTCGAACATGGCGAACACCCTGATATCCGATCGAACATGTGTTCGATAGAACACTGTTCGCTCATCTCTAATCTCCACTCTTTGATGACATTTAGGAGTGCGGTGATCAGTTAAAGATGGAGGCACCCATGGTGTCTGCACACTTTAGATGCTGTTAAACCATGGCATATAAAGTGTTAACACCTGCGATTGGTGTCGGCACTGATCATACCTGTTAGTGACAGTTGCTGTAATATTATACAGCTCCTGTGCCCTTTCCATACATCCCCATAAAATCAATGACATACAGCTTGACATAGAAAGGGTTTGAGCAGTGGAGTTCATCAAAAGGGTGACAAAGCATTATACCAGTATTAAGAATCTGTGCAAGGAGAGGCGTGGTTTGGCAGCACGGCTGCAAGATTGGAGTTGAGGAGCTCCGTGCGCCTTGCTTTAAAACCTCTGGCATCCTTGTCCGGCATCCTTGTCTTTTGTTGCCATGAATCGAGTGTGTCTTTGGGGTATCCCCCACACCCCGACAAGTTACTTTGAGGCAATCTGATTGCTTCTCCACCACGATCCCTGTGGATCCCACCTGTGGTCTACCTCCTCTGCCAGTCAAAGCCACCATCTTGGAGGTGTGGCATTCTCCTGCAGTGCCACAGCCTCCTGATATTTTTCCCCACTGAAGCTGAATGTTGCTCCTGGGCTCATCGCCTGAATTACCTATCTCTCCTTATAGGGCATCGCATCTAGGACTGCACCTGGCATTCAGTGGAGACCTGGGGTGGAACATTCACTATGTACAGTGCCTGCCATCCTCTGAGAGGTCCTCCACACTTGGTCTACTTGCTGCACGGGCGGCTCTTCCCCGATCCATGGCTCACATGCATTTCATCTTCTGCCTTGTTGCCTGTGGTTATCTGTGCTGTCCCCTGTCGTGCAGCAGCGGTGGAACCATGGAGACTCTGATATGCCTACACTTTATTGTATTGCCTTTCCTTCTGCCTCTTCAAGACCTCCAAGGTGCTCTCCATCAGTACCACCTCCTCAGCCCAGAAAGCCTCCAACCTACACTTATGCTCATCTGTCCCATGGACTGTGGGACCTATTGCCTAGCTTGTGAGTAGATTGTATGGGGGTCCCCCATCTCCCTGTCCAGCTGATCCCCTTGATTGCATAAGTGTTATGCTCCATTTCTCATGGCTTCCTCTTCAACCCGTGCCATGGACCTGAGGGGCTCATGCACTGACCTTTCTCCCTAACAGTAGATAGTACCCCATCTCTGCCTCCTCCTGCCTCCTCCAGAACACAACATTCCTTGAGTTCTCTTGCACAGGGGGTGTCCCTGCCCTTACCCCTCCACCCCGGGTGTGACGGGGTCAACAGTGGTGGAGAACCCCTGGAACATGCATACAACAGGCCCTATAGCTATCCCTCGTTCCCCACCCCAGTCCCTTCTGGACCCTCTTGTGGATTGGCAATCTATACTTTAGCAGCTCCATACCAGGCAAGATTTTCAGCGGGGATTTCAGGCTTCTAATCGATGAGGTTAAAACCACCTGAGTGGACTCATTGGAGTCCTCCCAGGATGAAACTCATATCTATGTCTCACTAATGCAAGAGGTGGCGCCATCTTGAAGGTTTGGGTAACTTTGGTAGGAGGTATGATATTAGAGTCAGTGGTCTCCCAGAGGCCACAGGGGAGGAGGACTTGAAAATAACGTTGGAAGCCATCTTTAATATGCTGTTAGGCGAGCCACCTGAACACCACATCAAACTAGGTAGGCTCCATCCCAAGGGTGCAACTACTATTTCGAGAGACATTATTTGCCGTGTCCAGGACTATAAGCTTAAGGGGGCCATCATAACGCAGGCCCACACCAAACAGAACGTTGATGGTGCTAAGATACAGTTGTTCCCTGACTTGTCTTGGATCACCATGCAAAAGTGATGTATGCTTCGTCTTCTTCACTCAGCCCTGTGGGACCATCAGCTCCAATACAGATGGAGATTTCCTTTTGCCCTGATTGATTGGAGAAATGGTCGGACTGTGACCCTAAAATTCCACGCTGACCTGGAGGACTTCTCTTCTACTCTGGATATTCCTGTCCCTTGTCTGGAAGACTGGGACTCTGCTACCCTTCCTCTACCCCCTCCTCCTGGTCTGGTCTGTGGTGCAGTCCAAAAGACGTCTCTTACCATCCATGGTAAGCTCTGACTCCCCTGGAGTGCATCCACAGTGTTCTCCTCACTGAGCGATATGAACTCTGCATGTTTTTTGCTCTTCTTGCTGGTTACGATGCTGTTTTCTTAATATATTTTCTCGTTTGCTAAATTTCTAATCAGGTTCATGGTGGAAGGGGGGAGGTTGGATCTGGTTCTTAGCTTGGTGACTGGTTCACCCTATGTGGCCATTCTCCTGGCCTTGCTTCCCATCCCCCCAGAGCGCATAGCCGTGGCTGCTGTTATCCCGCATGGCTCATTGTTTTGGTTGGCCTCGCATGGATCTTGTATCTTTGTGAGTCCTTTTTGCACCCTATGGGAGTTTTCTCCCCAGTTCTAATGATGTTTTTTGATCATTTGTTTTTTTCATTTTGTCTGTTGTCTTGTCTCCTACTTCCGCTCCCTCCTGTTCCTACCTTTTGTGTTCCAGATCTGGTTCCTGCTTGCATAATTGTGATACTACGCTCCTCTTTGATGCTGTCTCACTGTTCCTGGTGCCCTGCACTTCCTGGACCTCTTCTTGGTAAGCCCGTTCCAATTTGTGCTTGCTCTCTTTTCCTGACCTATGGCTAGGATTGTATCTCTTAATGTTAAAGGCCTCAATTTTAATGTGAAATGGAGGCTAACCCTGACAGAATTGCATGCCATTAAGGCAGACATAGCATTCCTCCAGGAGACCCACTTTGAAAGCTCCTTTAATTTTAATTTTGCGCTCCATTTTTTCCCACTCTTTACTCCACTACTCACTCTAAGAAGCAAGGGGTTGCCGCTATTCTTATTTTCTCTTCCTGTCCTTTGAAGGTTATTACGTCTATACTTGACCCTGCGGGAAGGTTTGTGATCTTGCATGGGAAGCTTGAGGGCCAGCCCATCACACTTTGTAACTTTTATGCCCCTAATTCCTCCCAACCTGATTATTTAATTAGAGTTCTTTTTGTTGGAGGGGACTTTAATATGTCTGCCATCAGGGTGGCGATAATACTAGGAGAACTATTGATCTAATTGACCTGACTTTGCGCTCTGATTATGAACTTTGGTACTCAGCTTGGATGCAGAGAAGGCATTTGATCGCCTGGGTTGGCCTTTTCTCTTTGAGGCCTTGACCACTTATGACTTTCGGGTCCCTTTTTTGTTTGCAATCAAGAGTCTTTACTCATCTCCCTCCACCACAGTCAAATATCCCCATGCCTCCTCCCCCCTGTTTCAGTTACATAACGGCACTAGGCAGGGTTGATTGTTGTCTCCCCTTCTATTCGTTCTTGGCAGTGGAAGGCAAGAACCAGAGGTTCAAGATGAAGTGGAAAAACTGTGCTCCCTGGTTGTTGATAGGTAGTGACACAAAGACCAATTGTCCACGTATGGATTTATTAAGAAACAAAAGCACGACGCGTTTCGGACCTTCAAGGGTCCTTCTTCAAGTGCAAGAACAAAGCTTTCTTGGACCTGGACAGGTCTACAGTGTGAACACAGGGTGAGTAGGGTCCAGAGCACACTCTACTTCAAACTAGCCTCTCCTCTCTTCTATTCATTCTTTGCATTGAGCCCTTGGCAGCGGCAATCTGTTTATGTCCCGATATCTCGGGGGTTCGCGTATGTGATCGAAAATTTAAACTTTCACTATTCGCGGATGATTTACTTCTCACTCTCACTAATCTGGGTACCTCCCTCCCTAACCTTCATGCTCTTCTTTCTCGCTTTGGCTGGTTGTCCTGATATAAGATTAACACTTCTAAGATAGAGGCCTTGACTATCCGTACCCCCCTTCTGATTCGGCTGGCCTTCAGGATTCCTTTGGGTAAGCTTGGCAGTCCTCCTTGCTGAAATATCTAGGTATACAGTTGACAGAGTCCTTTTCTCAACTTCATCAAGCAAATTTCCCCCCCCCCCCCCCCCGCTCTATAGACATATCCAGGCCCTTCTTGCAAGGTGGCGGGGACTGCCTTTGTCTCTTTTCGGCCACATAGCCGCAGCCAAGATCACTGTTTTACCTAAGTTGTTTTATTTATTTGAGACCCTCCTGATACCGGGCTCCCTTGGGATCTTCTTGCATTGCACAGCTCCCTCCTTCAGTTTTTGTGGGCCGGGGGGATGCACAGGCTTTCTAGGCAACTTATGATGACTCCTAGGGCTCGCAGTGGCCTTTTCTTTAATAATTTAGTCTTGTATTATTGGGCTGCTCAATTATGCAGGATTCCGGTTTGTCTACTTTCCATGCTTATTCTAAATGGATGAAGATCTAGAAATTGTGGTTGTTGCCACAACACCCTAAGGCAGCATTCACACTGAGTAACACTGGCGTTTTTTGTGCTTCTTTAATAATAATAATAATAATACATTTTATTTATATAGCGCCAACATATTCCGCAGCGCTGTACAATTTATAGGGTTCAGATACAGACATACATAACAAAGAACGTCATTTCACACAATGGGACTGAGGGCCCTGCTCAAAAGAGCTTACAATCTATGAGGTAGAGGGGGTGACACAAGAGGTAGCAGGGGCGGCATTGCTTATACAGTGTTCAGACAATTTTGTGCATTAGGAATTGTGATAGGCTTGTCTGAAAAGATGCGTCTTTAGTTTGCGTTTGAAACTGTAGAAGTTGGGAGTTAATCTGATTGTCCGGGGTAGAGCATTCCAGAGAAGTGGTGCAGCTCGGGAGAAGTCTTGTATACGAGCGTGGGAGGTTCTGATAATAGAGGATGTAAGTGTTAGGTCATTGAGTGAGCAGAGAACATGGGTTGGGCGGTAGACAGAGATGAGGGAAGAAATGTAGGGAGGTGCGGCATTATGGAGAGCCTTGTGGATGAGAGTAATAACTTTATATTTTACTCTATAATGAATAGGCAGCCAGTGTAGTGACTGGCACAGACCAGAGGCCTCGCTGTAGCGTCTAACCTGATAGATGAGCCTGGCCGCTGCATTCAGAATAGATTGTAGAGGAGAGAGTTTAGTGAGGGGAAGACCGATTAGTAAGGAATTACAGTAGTCAAGGCGAGAATGAATCAGAGAGACAATAAGTGTCTTTAGTGTATCTCTGGTAAGGAAAGGGCGTATTCTGGAGATGTTTTTGAGGTGGAGGTGACATGAACGTGCGAGTGATTCAATATGAGGGGTGAAGGAAAGGTCTGCGTCAAATATGACCCCAAGGCAGCGGGCATGCTGCCTAGGAGTTATTGTAAGGCCTGAGACTGCAATGGATATATCAGGGACAGATCTGTTAGATGGTGGAAACAGTAGTAGTTCAGTCTTAGAGAGATTTAGTTTCAGATAGAGCGAGGACATGATATTAGAGACAGCAGAGAGACAGTCACTGGTGTTCTGTATGAGTGCAGGGGTGATGTCACGGGAAGATGTGTATAATTGGGTGTCATCAGCATAAAGATGGTACCTGAAGCCAAATCTGGCGATGGTTTGTCCAATGGGGGCTGTGTAGAGAGAAAAGAGCAGGGGGCCGAGGACCGAGCCCTGAGGAACCCCAACAGCAAGGGAAAGAGGGGAGGAAACAGAGCCCGCAAATGATACACTGAAAGTGCGGTCTGAGAGATAAGAGGAGAACCAGGAGAGCGCAGTGTCATTGAGGCCGACTGAGCGGAGCATAGTGAGGAGGAGATGATGGTCAACAGTGTCAAAAGCTGCAGAGAGGTCCAGAAGAACAAGAAGAGAGAAGTCACCATTGGATTTAGCCTTTAGTAGATCATTAGAGACTTTTGTGAGAGCTGTTTCAGTAGAGTGCAGAGCGCGGAAACCAGATTGTAAGGGGTCAAGCAGAGAGTTAGCAGAGAGATAACGGATTAACCGAGAATAAACCAGGCGTTCCAAAAGTTTAGAGATGAAGGGGAGGTTAGAGACGGGTCGATAGTTAGCAGCACAGGATGGGTCCAGGGAGGGTTTTTTCAGTAGCGGGGTTATAACAGCATGCTTGAAGGAGGATGGGAAGATTCCAGAAGAGAGAGAGAGGTTAAATATTTTAGTAAGGTAAGTAGTGACAGCAGGGGACAGAGATTGGAGAAGGTGTCAGGGGAAGGGGTCACTACTGCAGGTTGTGGGGCGAGATGAAGAAAGTAGCTGGGAAACTTCCTCTTCTGTGACAGGTTCAAAAGATGAGAATGGACAGTCTAAAGTGCGGCTGGTGAGGGGATCAGTACTATCGTAGGTGTGGGAGTCAATGCCACCTGGGGCTTGGGCAGTAATTTCCTGACGGATCTTATCAATTTTATCATGGAAATACATGGCCAGGTCATCAGCACTAAGGTCTGTGAATGGCGTCTGCACCTTGGGTGTGAGTAAGGAGTGAAAGGTTTCAAAAAGCCTTTTAGGGTTGCTGGAGAGAGAAGAGATGAGGGCGGTGAAATAGTCTTGTTTGGCGAGGTAAAGGGCAGAGCTATATGTTTTAAGCACGTAGCGCCGCGTAAACGCCGCGTTTACGCCACGTTTGCGCCGTACAACGCTACCGCAAAATAGCGCGGTGCAAACGCGGCACAAACGCGGCGTCTACTCAGCGTTTACGCGGCGCTACGTGCCCAAATAAGCACAAAAAACGCCAGCGTTACTCAGTGTGAATGCTGCCTATCTCTTTGAGATGGTCCGCCCCATATTACCTCTTCCCAGGTCCAGTATTTTGGGTCCCATGGCACTCACTAGAGATATTTGGTGCACTTTTATGCCCCGATTTCCAATTTCCTCTTCCCATTCTACTATGACCATTTTTCTCCTGCACCTTAACTATTCACCTGGGCTCACTGGGCCCATCGCTGGCCCATGGCTGAAGGCAGGTCTTTTTCGGCTAGTCGATATTATTGACTATTGGACCCTGACTCTTCTGCCATTTGCTGAGCTCCAGTCCAAGTTTGGCCTCCCCAGGTCCAGTGAGTTCACATACATCCAGATTTCCCAACACAATTCTTCTGTTTTTTTGCGGCCTGGTTGCGCCTAACCCTATAATTTTTGAGAGGCTCTGTAAGGGGGGTACTGGGATGTGGGGGAAGATCTCAGATATTTATTGGTTCCTTATTTGGAATAGGGCACCTAAGACTTCAGACTGAGTTGTTCACAAGGAAAAAATTTTAAGATGTTAATACACTGGTACCATACGCCGGCTCTTCTCCATTCTTTTAACAGGTCTGTCCTGGATTGTTGCTGGCGTTGTAGTACCCATCCTGCACATATTTGCCATCTTTTTTGATCTTGTCCTTCGCTCCAGTCTTATTGGGGCCAGGTTCAGGCCCTTTTGGAAGGGGTTTTGGGGGTTAGTCTTCCCCGATCTCCTAGGACCTATGTACTTCATCTCACCCCATTCAACTGTGTAAACTTGCCCAATGCCTCCTATTGCTCCTTATTACTACTGCTAGGTGCTTGATTGCTAAGCATTGGCAGCAAAAAGCCCCTCCAGCGCTCAAAGAGTTATATGCCAGGATCACTGGAGTATCTGACAGCTGTGCTTAACAATAAGGAGGAGAAATTTCATGCTATTTGGAACCTGTGGGATGCGTTCTGGACCTCCCAGCCTCTTTGACCTGATAACAACTGGACTTTCCCTTTTCCTGTTGATGTTTTTCACTTGTCTCTTCTGCCCTTGTGTTCTCCTTTCTAGTCTTGCGTCTTGCACCTCCTTGTTGTTGTCTTTCTTTTTTTTTTGTCTGGATCATTTTTCTGGATCATTGACCTTTAATATTGATCATGACCTGATATAGTTCATTGGTGTACTGTACTGCTACTTATTTGCATCTTTTTCTTGGAACGATACTGGTTTGTCATCCTTGTTGTTTCTGTTTATTGATAAAATCCTTTAATTAAAGAGTTTAAAAAAAATAATCTGAGCAAGAGTGTCACTTAAGATAGGATGTCTCTATGACCTGTGTTTGTCTCTATGCGCTAGGACTACTTATCGACCAGCAACTGTGATTGTGGCAGAAGTCTGACAAGGAGAGAAAGCCACTAGATATCAGATATTCATTGCTGCCATTAAGCTGTTTACTACCATATATGATATCATATCTAGTGAAGGTTTTATAATGAGGGCAAATTCCAAAAAGCTGTTGCAAAATCAAAATTTGCTATCGCAAGAAAGTCACACAAATTCACGTTTTCTCCAATTCTCCCCCATTTAGAATTTTTTTTCCAGCTTTCCAGTACATTCTACAGAATAATAAATGGTAACATTATAAAGAACATTAAGTCCTCTTATGGCTCTGTGAACAGAAGAATAAAAAAGTTATGGGGTTTGGGAGGCGGGGTGTCAAAAACGAGAATCGAAACATGTCACTGGCGAGAAGGGGTTAAAGACACATCTAGTACGTAACTCAATGTTTCTATATTGTTTCACAGTATTTATCCAAGAGAATATTTACATCTGAAGGCTTTCCTCTTTGCTATTGATGAAATTAATAATCGCTCAGATCTTCTGCCCAATATCACTCTGGGATATCATATATATGACTCTTGTGGAAATGTGAATAAAGTTATAAAAGATGTTCTGCAGATACTGTCCGGACACACAGTAACAGCTCCAAACTACTCCTGTATGGAGAATGACGCAGTGGTCGGATTCATTGGAGATTTACAATCAGTCACGACTCTCCCCATGGCCTGGCTGTTAGGCTTATATGGATATACACAGGTGAGTACAGAATATTATGGGTCTCCCTGTGTGTGTATGGGCTTCATACATACTGATTCTATTTGTGAGCCCAGATGGGGACAGGCAGAACTCTGAAGAAAATGTGAGCGCTACTGTATAAATGATAAAATATAAATCTATAAAATACAATAGATAACATATAAAATAACAAGCCCTCCTATTGCAGTATCTACAGTGCAAAGACAATTGTATTAACGTGGTGGTGAAAGACTCTTTGGAAGTAGAAGAATGGGTTAGTAGGGAAATTATGGCTTATAAGGGAAAGACGTTACAGGGACTTATTAGACCACCCATGCCCTGGCCCTGCATTTATCTATAGGGAGTTACCTTCCAATGGGCGGTGCTAGGAGGAGGTTCCTCTATTTCCACCAATGAGGTCTTATTTGAATATTCCTGAAATAAAATAATAATTGTAAAAGACACCCAATGACTGTTGTGCTTCATAAATTGTGTAAGTGGGATTTTGTTGTCTTTCATATTCAAGTGCTTATATTCTAGGGACATGAAAGTCCTTATTAAGCAAAAAAATATATTTTGTTAACCTGACCCTGGAAATGGAACTCAATATAAAGGAGAATGTAGACTATTGACTCAAGATATGTTATCATAATCCACCACACATTCTTCCTCCTCTTCTTCCTTACCTTGATGGGCAGGTATATAGTAATACCAATATTCTTTAAATTATTTTAATCGTGAAGTGGGGCCCTTATTGGTTGATCTTCCCACAGGCCAAGACATCCCACAGATGATCAAATGGATTGAGATCTGGGACATTTAAAGGCCAAGTCATCACCCTGAACTCTTTGTCATGTTTCTCAAATCCTTCTTAGACAATGTGTGAAATATAGCAGGACACATTATCCTGCTGAAATATTATTGCTATGAAAAGATGTATGTGGTATTCAACATTGTTTATGTAGTCTATACAAGTCAAAAAATTCCAGATGAACTCCAAGTCCCAAGGCTTCACAGTATAACATTGCCCAGAGCATCACACTTCCTCTACTAGTTATTCCCATAGTAGTCCTGGTCATCAGCATGTCATCTCTTCCCCATACAGATGTACCTGGCCATCAACATGAGGTAAGAGAGAATGTGATTCCTCACAGCAGCAGGCCACCCCACAATCCCACTGCTTGGTTTTCCAGTTCTGAGGTTCATGTGCCCATAGAGCCAGTTGTCTAATGTCATAACTTGGTACTTGTAAAAGTTGCTTAGATCTATACATGTTCCCACATTATGTACACGATGCATTGTATGTGTTGGTCTCTTAGTGTTTTATGTTATTACTTTTAGTGAATGTTATTTGCAATAATCAGATGATCTGTGGTGTGATATAACACAGGCAATGCTATTGATGTTATTAATTATTATTATTATTATTATTATTATTATTATTATTACTACTATTATTTTTTTTTCTTTAATGTAGCCCACATAGGACTCACAATGTACATTTTTTCCCTATCAGTATGTCTTTTTGGAGAATGGGATGGATATCCATGCAAACATGGGGAGAACATACAAACTCCTTGTAGATGGTTTTTTGCCCTTGGCAGGATTCCATCCAAGGACTCCAGCACTGCAAGACTGCAGTGCTAACCACTGAGCCACCGTGTGGCCCTTAATATTATTATTATTATTATTATTATTATTATTATTATTATTATTATTATTATTCCTTAGATCAGTTATGGGGCGAGAGATCCTCTTCTAAGTGATAAAAGGCTTTACCCAAACTTCTTCCGAACAGTCCCAAATGACAAGATACAAATTTCAGCCATTGTGAAGTTACTGAAAAGATTCCAGTGGAATTGGGTTGGGATTATCACATCAGATGATGAGAGTGGACGGCAGGAGTTACAGCAGATAATCCGACAATTTACATCTCATCAGATTTGTGTGGCGTTCACCATTTTTGTATCCAAATACAGTTATGTGAATGTCCCTAAAGCTTTACAGGAATCCTCTACTGATGTTATTATCATATGCGGCACCTATAGTGCGACTTATATGAAGTTTTTAATCGATGTTGCTCCTGTCCTAAATAACAAGACTCTTATATTTCCAAGCTCATGGTCACTTGCAAGCGAGCTTATGCCTTACCACGAAAGTGGAGTTCCAGGTAATTGTAGTTTAATGTTTTCCATTGCTGGATTCGATCCTACTGGGAAAGAACTCTTCAGTCTGGTGCAGTTTTCCGGGCAGCCATCTGATGGGTTACTGGAAGATCTGTGGATGATTAGAACTCACTGCTATACAGGAAATACATTGAAGGATCTTATTATGCCATTTATATATCATTATCCATTTCATAACTGTTCTGAGGATGAGAAGAAACTTAACATATGGTATAATTTTCCTGAAGATACAACTCCTTACCAAGTGTACACTGCTGTCTATATTATGGCTCAGGCTTTACATGACATTAACATGTTTCTTAATAATGAGAAGCAAAATCCCTTACACATCTCTTACTATAAGAACACAGTGAGTATAAGAAGTGCAAGTTATTCTATTTCTAGTAAAATATACATTTTTTTTTAAATTTAATCTGAATGAAATTAACAAGGGAAATACTTAGGCAAGGCTCCTAGTTCCGTTATTTAGTCCATCAAAAGAAAAGAACAATGGACTGAAAAGTAATACAATGTTGTAAGCATCCGCTGCACATTCTTCCTGCATCCATAGTCATTGACTTTAATATTAGAGTCTTCTGATAATATGTTTTGTGGTCTTTTTTAATCTTTGGAATTAAAGGGGTTTATTTTTTTAAAACATAAATTTTATTGAAATTTCAAATAAGGAATAATTCTAGAATATTACAATAGGAAAAAGAAGTAGTACGTCAGGATATAATTCTTATTATTGTTGCCAGTGTCTAGCTTCTCTGATAGAACATAATAACATTCTTCTATCTCATTCACAGTCATGATCATTAGGCCTTATTCACATGTAACCGTCCCAAGGATGTTTTCTGATTAACCAGTGACGATCCATTTCCCCATTTTTGTAAACGGATTGTCACTATTACTTCTCTGCACCCTTCCACTCAATCATACTTACCATCCATGGCTTCTTCCGGTGAGATGGCTCCTCCTCCTGCTGTCTGCGCGGTGCACGCTCTTCTACACTGTGTGCGACGCCTGTAATTCACCTCTTCTGCACTTGTATGCATGTGCAGTAGAAGTGGCTCATCCCTGCTGAGGAGGAGTATGGGAGAAATATAGGAGGAGGCGCAATCTCACCCGAAGAAGCATGGAGGGGTAAGCATATAATATGGGTCGGGGGTTGGGCTGAGTAGGTGGGGAAGGGTGGGATAGTTAGAGAGGAAGGAGGAAGGGGGGGTGAGTGAGAAGAAAGGGAGGGGAGAGAAAGGTGAGAGGGTTAGATAGGGTGAGGACGTTAGATAGTAGGATAGCAGCAAGAAAAGAAACCAGAAGCCCCAGAGACATCCAGAAATCTCATAAAACACAAGTATAGATATATAGTTGCATTTATTAACCCATTAGTAGCACTAATACGCATTAAAAAAAAATTCCCTGGAAAAAACCCTTTAACCCTTCTTATTTTTGGTTCATGTAATGACCAAGATTACGGGTACGTGAAGAATGAAAAGCATATTTGGGGCTGTTCATGATTTTCTCAGATTCATAGACTTTGATGTAGCTACTGAGCTTTCCTAAGACCTGTCATGTAGTCCAACAGTATATTAACCCCTTCCCGCCACAGCCGGTGCGAGACTTCCTGACTGAGCTCCGTATTTCAAAACTGCTTCTGTCAATTTATGTGCTAATAACTTTGGAACACTTTTCTTCATCAAAGTCATATTAAGACAGTGATATTTATTCATGACACATTGTACTTCATGTCAGTGGTAAAAATCTGGAAAATTTTGGTCAATGTTTTGTGTTACATAAAAAAAAAGCAATTTTTCTGAAAATTTGGAAAAAATATACTACTTAGAATTTACTACTATTGTAAAATTTTAAATGACTGTTGTTCCACTAATATAATGTCTCTAACACTAGAGATGAGCGAGTAATGAAATATTCGAGATTCAATATTCGTTTCGA
Source organism: Leptodactylus fuscus (assembly GCF_031893055.1). Taxonomy (NCBI): domain Eukaryota; kingdom Metazoa; phylum Chordata; class Amphibia; order Anura; family Leptodactylidae; genus Leptodactylus; species Leptodactylus fuscus. The sequence goes on from NC_134265.1 coordinate 357,036,854, forward strand.
GTAGAGCCTCAATATTCGACTACTCGATCGAATATTGAATCCCATTACAGTCTATGGGAAAAAAATGATCATTTCAGGGGAAACCACTATTCAACTAAAGGAGAGTCACCAAGTCCACGAGTAGCAGGAGGAGAGGATTTAGAAGGAGCGCTGTGCAGTTAAAGCGCATGGACGCCATAGACTATGGGCCAGTTCACATTAGCGCTTGCTTCCTATCCGGAAGGAGTCAGCAGGAGGACCCCCGAACGGAATATCAGCGTAACTGCAAGTCCTGGACAGTTAAGCACATGGACCCCATAGCATATAATGGGCTCCGTGTGCTTGCCGCGCACTGCCCGAATGAATCATTATAGGAGGCTTTTTTTGGAGGATGATTTTGAGGTAGATTCAGCATCAAAATCAGTGCCAAAAAAGTCTGTGTGCACTGACCCTAAGGGTAAGTCCACACAGGGTTTTTTGGTCAGGATTTTGAAGCCGCATCAGCCTCAAAGACCAGACCAAAAAGACAGCTCCCATTGAAATCAATGGGAGTCGGTCAGTTTTTTTTTTCCGGGAGCTGTTTGTTCCGCTTCCCGGAAAAAAAGAAGCAACATGCTCAGTCTTTCAGGTGGATTTGCCTCGCGACATCCGCCTGAAAACATTCCCTCCCAACTAGGCTCATTCATTTGGGCCTAATCCTCCCATTGACTTCAATGAGTTTTTTTCTGCTAGCATTGGGAGGCTTTTTTTCACCGCTGAAATTCCACACCTAATTCCTCACCATTTTCTCCAGTTCTCCAGAGTATCATTTACCCTTCCAGCTGCATTCAATGTTATGTCCCCCTTTAGTTTCTCCCATTTTAATGTCCCCCTCCAGCTCCCCGCACAATATAATGTCTTCCTCCAGTTGCCCTCAGTTTAATGTCCCTGTCCAGTGACCCCCACACTTTAATATAAAAAAATCATTGACACTCACCTCTCCTCACTCCCCTGCTGCTCTGTCTATAGTCTCAGCTCCCGGAGCACACAGGGACTGAATTGTTAATCAGGGACTGACAACTCCTGCTTCACCATTGTATTCAAGTCATCTGTGTCCTCTGGATGCAGATGAGGTGAAGACACAATATACCTTCCTCCGCCCAGGACAGGAGCTGGAATCCTTGACTGTCCTGATGAACCCAGGACAGTTGGGAGGTTTGCCATATAGAATTTATCAAAGAGTATGGAGCACATTGGGTAAAACGAATCCCCCAGTATTTTCCCACTAGCTCCTATGACTGTGACCGGGGCATTTGGGGGATCAATTCTGGTGTGTTTTCCTCCTTGTAAACTCAAAGCATAAGTTATACCCTGATATATACTAGCACAGTTTACACTGGACATATAATGGCTGGTATCTTGGTGGGATGAGATTTACTCTTTAATGACACCACTTTGGGCTGCTTATGACTTATTGTCTACATATTATTAACTCTTCCTGGGGGAGGAGATAAAATGACATCAGTTTTGGCATTACTTTTTAACATTTATATGTTTTGCCATTGACCATATAGCAAAAGTCATCTTATTAATGTTCTATTTATTCTATGACTCGGTAATAATACAGAGAGAGCTCATCTATATGGATTTTAATATGTTACTAATTTTGCAGAATAAAAATATATTTTAAAAAAATCAATTGTTTTTGCATCACCATCTTCTGAGAGGTATAACATTATTATTTTTCCTGTGATAGAGTTGGTTGAGGGCTTGGTTTTTGGTATGAGCTGTGTTTGTTATTTCCACCATCTTGTGGTTCATATGACTTTTTAACATTTTTTACAGCATATTTTTAAGATAAGGTTGCCAAAAAATAATTATTTCTGGTGTTACATTTTTTTCACCATGTGGGTTACCTAATGTTTTAGTTTTATTGTACGGGATGTTATGATCATTATTTTGCTAATTTTCATAAAAACATTTTATATGGGAAAGTAACTTTTGGCTTTATTTATTTATTTTATATATATTATATATTTTTTTTTAATTTTTTTCAACTTTTATTTTAACCCAGGCAAATGATTCATGTGGGCAGTGCGCGGCAAGCACACGGACCCCATTATAGTCTATGGGGTCCGTGTGCTTTAACAGCACAGCGCTTGCAATTGCGATTGTATACCATCCGGGGGGGCTCCATGCGGACTCTAACCGGATGCAATACATACGCTATTGTGAACTAAGGGTAAGGTGTTACCACCCATAATCAGAGTTTAGCTCCATCCATGGGTGCTAAAGCACAGTATCATCCGTATGTAATTCCTGACACTTACTGTAGATGGTGACCACTCAACTTCTCATAGTGATTCTACACAGGGTTACCCAGACCAGTTAAATGAGTACATTACAGGAAAAATGCAGTGACTTACAGGTGATGTCTCTGTAACTATTCATGTTTTTCATGTCTTCCATTTAGATTCCACCTCCAAGACGACTTCTTACAGCTGTGACTTGTCTCTGTAAATTTTGTAACACATACATATTTGGCGCTGAAGTTTTCCAGGAATCTGACCCACATTTTCCTCGTGTACACAAAGTTATCATTCTGGTCTTATCCCCATTTAGGAAATATAAGATCTAAAAATCCCTGAGAAATGAATAATACCCCCTGTGTTCATCTTTAAATTAATAATGCCCCTGTATGCCCCTTAAACTACTAGTTCCCCTACAATCAATAACGCCCCCATGTTTTATTTCCTCTCAGGTAAGGAGTATTACATAGTATAGCAGTGCTGAGGTCCTCTGAATTCAGTGCACTTTCAGCTTTTTGAGTATCTTCACCCTTTGCAGAGACATTGGCTTTTAGTCTTGACATTCTCAAAAGGGCCAGTCTCCTAGCCCAGTTTGTCGCAAATATTCCAAATAAGGTTTTTTTTTTTTTTTTTTTTTTTTTTAAATAAATAAAATATTTGTATAGGGAAAACTATAAAGACCTGTTCAGACCTTAGAGTACAATAGGTGCAGTACCGGGGAAGTGACAAAAAAAAAAAAAATCACACTCACCTTCCTTTACTTCTCTTGGGCCTCCTCATGGTGTCTGGTACTCTCCTGTGGCCTGGTTCAGCGCTGAGACCTGTGATTAGGCCGTAGCAGTGAACTTATAATGCAGTTTCATGATGCTCAGCATGACCTTGTAACCAACGGTGGCTAAAGCACAGGCCTCAGCTATGACCCCCATAAAGTCACCCAATGGCAGATTGAGGAGGTGGCAGCAGCCTTAGGAGGCCAAACAGTAACCCAGTCGCATAATATGGAGGTTGCAGAAGCCTTATGAGGCTATACAGTGATCCAGTGGCAGATTGTGGAGGTGCTAGCAGTATGAGGAGATCATACAGTCACCCAGTGGCAGATTGGACAGCCGGTAGTCATCCCAATTGTGATCGACTACATCGTCATCCAATAATGTCTGCAGGTCACTAATGTCCTCCTCAATGATTTTTAAGCCAACAGCTTGACTGCTCACAACACCAGCTCTCACGCCACTCTCTTCATCACTACTTCTGGAGGAAAAGACAGATGTCTCCAACTAGCTCCTGACTGTCCAATAGTAGCTCATCCTCACAGTATAGTGTCTCTGAGCCCACAGCATAGAGTACTTCTCTAGCTGAGGGAATATAAAAGGACAGAAGCAGGTTCAGGACTCCTTAGGGCACATGGCCTGCTCCCAAGCCATGTCAACTAAGGGTTTTGTCTGACAAACCTATCGACTCTTGCTGGGGGTATCTGATGTGACTTGGGATGAAGTGGATGCTGAGTCAACCAGTCTTCAACTGTTGATTATTGGCAAATCGAAGATTTCCTGAAATAAAGATTGAATTCCACTTCTGCAGAATCGATTTGCTCATCTCTAGAGGTAATGAAAGGTGATTATGTATATTTTATTTGTATTTATTTTTTTTGATAGGCCTCCATCTATTATACTCAGAGATCTGAAGATTCCCCAGAGTATAATAATTTCACTTTTCACTTTGACATAACTTCAGCTATGTTTGCTTTAAAGAGCTAGAAATTGGATACCTAGGATTCTAGGAACTTTAAGAGTGTTCTACAATATGTTTTAAATACAGGTTCCTAGGAGCGCTAAGAGTATTCTACACTATGTTTTTATTCTTGAGAGGCTCGTCCATCCCTACTCAGTGTCACTGGTGGGCAGTGAGGAACCCCCCTCCCCATCATAGAACAAGTTTATTGAAGTGTACTGTCAGTACCCAATGATGACACTGAGACTAGAGATGAGCGAACAGTAAAATGTTCGAGATTCGATATTCGTTTCGAGTAGCCCCTCAATATTCGACTACTCGAATCAAATATCGAACCCTATTATAGTCTATGGGGGGAAATGCTCATTTCAGGGGTAGGCAACGTTCGATCAAATTATACTTACCAAGTCCACGAGTGAGGGTCGGGCTGGATCCTCCGAGAAGTCTTCTCCTTGCAGCATCCCCGCGGTGTGTTCCAGCTCTTCATTCACTCTGCCAGGCATCGGGCCTGGGCAGAGCCGACTGCGCATGCCCGCACTACAAGCGGACATGCGCAGTTGGCTCTTCCCAGGCCCGATGCCTGGCAGACTGAATGAAGAGCCGGAAGATGCCGCGGAGATGCTGCACGGAGAAGACTTCTAAAGGTAGGAGAAGAACCAGCGTTGATTGGCCAACTGTATAGCATTCGGCCAATCAATGCTGGTTCTGCATCGAACGTTTACATTCGAATAGTGAGTGGTACTCGATCGAGTATGAGTATTTTGAATACCACAGTATTTGATCAAATACCTACTCGATTGAGTACTACTCGCTCATCTCTAACTGAGACCTGAGGTTGGCCCCTCTTACTATTCCATGATATTGGTAGCTTAAACTCATAGGTGTTGATATCTCTGTAAGGCCGGGTTCACACAGAGTATTTTGGTTCGTAATGTGGAACGTAGACGCCGCAGGATATTTTGCGGGCCGTATATGCTCCCATTGTTTTCAATAGGAGCCGGTACCGTACATGCGGCGCTATTTTGCGGCCATGATTTTGCGGCGGCTGCAAAATAGCACCACGTATACGGGACCGGCTCTCATTGAAAACAATGGGAGCGTATACGGCCCGCAAAAGATCCTGCGGCGTCTACATTCCACATTACGAACAAAAATACTCTGTGTGAACCCGGCCTAACGGGAAGATATTAGCAAAGCTGATAGTGAGCTGAATTCAGTGCACCCTCAGCTTTACTATTGTATTTGACACTCCGTACCTGAGATAACACAGGTCTGTGACTAAAAAGCAGTTTGATTATTTTCATATAATTTCCATGTATGTTGGTGTGCTGAAAACAAATAAAATATTGAAAAAACTCCTAAACGTCACGATTTGCCACACAATGCAAAATTGTCTTCAAATTGATCAAATAACACAGGTCTGCAATTTTTTTATTTTTTTATTTTTTTTCAAGACCTGCTTTGGTTATTCCACCTAATCTTTATGTGTTTTGGTGCGTTAATCCGAAAATGACCTCCATTTTGCCCTAGGGCATCACGTTTCCTGAAAATTTAGGTAACTATGTTAAATAAGGCAATACGTCAAAATAATTGGACAAAGACTAAATTAATAAATTAATGTTTTATTACAAGTTTTACACGAAAATCCTTCTTTGAACTGAAATGAGCTCACTAATACACTAGACTCGATTCTTCTTCCCTGTGGGGCTCCTGTTGGTGCATTTACACTTTTGAGTAGCATCTGGAAGGTCATTCTGAAGAATTTTCTATTATCTCACTCTGGACGTTCTTTTCTTTGAGAGTTAAGTTTTTTTTCTGCATTTTATACCTTAAATGCACTTATCTGAATTATAATTCAAATACAAATAAAGTAATTTTTTTTTTTAATATATATATATATATATATATATATATATATATATATATATATATATACTGTATACACATATATATATATATATGCATCAGTATATATATATATATATATATATATATATATATATATATACACAGTATATATATATATATATATATATATATATATATATATATATATATACACAGTATATATATATATATATATATATATATATATATATATATATATATATACACAATATATATATATATATATATATATATATATATATATATATATATATATTTACACTCACCGGCCACTTTATTAGGTACACCATGCTAGTAACGGGTTGGACCCCCTTTTGCCTTCAGAACTGCCTCAATTCTTCGTGGCATAGATTCAACAAGGTGCTGGAAGCATTCCTCAGAGATTTTGGTCCATATTGACATGATGGCATCACACAGTTGCCGCAGATTTGTCGGCTGCACATCCATGATGCGAATCTCCCGTTCCACCACATCCCAAAGATGCTCCTCTATTGGATTGAGATCTGGTGACTGTGGAGGCCATTGGAGTACAGTGAACTCATTGTCATGTTCAAGAAACCAGTCTGAGATGATTCCAGCTTTATGACATGGCATTGCATTATCCTGCTGAAAGTAGCCATCAGATGTTGGGTACATTGTGGTCATAAAGGGATGGACATGGTCAGCAACAATACTCAGGTAGGCTTTGGCGTTGCAACGATGCTCAATTGGTACCAAGGGGCCCAAAGAGTGCCAAGAAAATATTCCCCACACCATGACACCACCACCACCAGCCTGAACCGTTACCGATACAAGGCAGGATGGATCCATGCTTTCATGTTGTTGACGCCAAATTCTGACCCTACCATCCGAATGTCGCAGCAGAAATCGAGACTCATCAGACCAGGCAACGTTTTTCCAATCTTCAATTGTCCAATTTCGATGAGCTTGTGCAAATTGTAGCCTCAGTTTCCTGTTCTTAGCTGAAAGGAGTGGCACCCGGTGTGGTCTTCTGCTGCTGTAGCCCATCTGTAGCCTCAAAGTTCGACGTACTGTGCGTTCAGAGATGCTCTTCTGGCTACCTTGGTTGTAACGGGTGGCTATTTGAGTCACTGTTGCCTTTCTATCAGCTGGAACCAGTCTGGCCATTCTCCTATGACCTCTGGCATCAACAACGCATTTCCGCCCACAGAACTGCCGCTCACTGGATGTTTTTTCTTTTTCGGACCATTCTCTGTAAACCCTAGAGATGGTTGTGCGTGAAAATCCCAGTAGATCAGCAGTTTCTGAAATACTCAGACCAGCCCTTCTGGCACCAACAACCATGCCACGTTCAAAGGCACTCAAATCACCTTTCTTCCCCATACTGATGCTCGGTTTGAACTGCAGGAGATTGTCTTGACCATGTCTACATGCCTAAATGCACTGAGTTGCTGCCATGTGATTGGCTGATTAGAAATTAAGTATTAACGAGCAGTTGGACAGGTGTACCTAATAAAGTGGCCGGTGAGTGTATATATATATGCACTTATCTGAATTATCTGAATTATATTTCAAATAATATATATATATATATATATATATATATATATATATATATATATATATATATATATATCTTTTAATATACAGTATGTATGTATATATATGTATATATATATATATACACTCACCGGCCACTTTATTAGGTACACCATGCTAGTAATGGGTTGGACCCCCTTTTGCCTTCAGAACTGCCTCAATTCTTCGTGGCATAGATACAACAAGGTGCTGGAAGCATTCCTCAGAGATTTTGGTCCATATTGACATGATGGCATCACACAGTTGCTGCAGATTTGTTGGCTGCACATCCATGATGTGAATCTCCCGTTCCACCACATCCCAAAGATGCTCCTCTATTGGATTGAGATCTGGTGACTGTGGAGGCCATTGGAGTACAGTGAACTCATTGTCATGTTCAAGAAACCAGTCTGAGATGATTCCAGCTTTATGACATGGCATTGCATTATCCTGCTGAAAGTAGCCATCAGATGTTGGGTACATTGTGGTCATAAAGGGATGGACATGGTCAGCAACAATACTCAGGTAGGCTTTGGCGTTGTAACGATGCTCAATTGGTACCAAGGGGCCCAAAGAGTGCCAAGAAAATATTCCCCACACCATGACACCACCACCACCAGCCTGAACCGTTACCGATACAAGGCAGGATGGATCCATGCTTTCATGTTGTTGACGCCAAATTCTGACCCTACCATCCGAATGTCGCAGCAGAAATCGAGACTCATCAGACCAGGCAATGTTTTTCCAATCTTCAATTGTCCAATTTCGATGAGCTTGTGCAAATTGTAGCCTCAGTTTCCTGTTCTTAGCTGAAAGGAGTGGCACCCGGTGTGGTCTTCTGCTGCTGTAGCCCATCTGTAGCCTCAAAGTTGGACGTACTGTGCGGCGTTCAGAGATGCTCTTCTGGCTACCTTGGTTGTATCGGGTGGCTATTTGAGTCACTGTTGCCTTTCTATCAGCTCGAACCAGTCTGGCCATTCTCCTCTGACCTCTGGCATCAACAACGCATTTCCGCCCACAGAACTGCCGCTCACTGGATGTTTTTTCTTTTTCGGACCATTCTCTGTAAACCCTAGAGATGGTTGTGCGTGAAAATCCCAGTAGATCAGCAGTTTCTGAAATACTCAGACCAGCCCTTCTGGCACCAACAACCATGCCACGTTCAAAGGCACTCAAATCACCTTTCTTCCCCATACTGATGCTCGGTTTGAACTGCAGGAGATTGTCTTGACCTTGTCTACATGCCTAAATGCACTGAGTGCCGCCATGTGATTGGCTGATTAGAAATTAAGTGTTAACGAGTAGAGATGAGCGAACAGTGTTCTATCGAACACATGTTCGATCGGATATCAGGGTGTTCGCCATGTTCGAATCGAATCGAACACCACGTGGTAAAGTGCGCCAAAATTCGATTCCCCTCCCACCTTCCCTGGCGCCTTTTTTGCACCAATAACAGCGCAGGGGAGGTGGGACAGGAACTACGACACCAGGGGCATTGAAAAAAATTGGAAAAAGTCATTGGCTGCCGAAATCAGGTGACCTCCATTTTAGACGAATAGTGGATTTCAAATCCGGGTCATATGAGAATGTGAACTTTGTGACTATGAGACAGGGATAGCTGTACAGGCAGGGATAGCTAGGGATAACCTTTATTTAGGGGGGAATGTTATTAAAAATAACTTTTTGGGGCTCTATCGGGTGTGTAATTGTGATTTTTGTGAGATAAACTTTTTCCCATAGGGATGCATTGGCCAGCGCTGATTGGCCGAATTCCGTACTCTGGCCAATCAGCGCTGGCCAATGCATTCTATTAGCTTGATGAAGCAGAGTGTGCACAAGGGTTCAAGCGCACCCTCGGCTCTGATGTAGCAGAGCCGAGGCTGCACAAGGGTTCAAGCGCACCCTCGGCTCTGATGTAGGAGAGCCGAGGGTGCACTTGAACCCTTGTGCACCCTCAGCTCTGCTACATCAGAGCCGAGGGTGCGCTTGAACCCTTGTGCACACTCTGCTTCATCAAGCTAATAGAATGCATTGGCCAGCGCTGATTGGCCAATGTATTCTATTAGCCTGATGAAGTAGAGCTGAATGTGTGTGCTAAGCACACACATTCAGCTCTACTTCATCGGGCTAATAGAATGCATTGGCCAGCGCTGATTGGCCAGAGTACGGAACTCGACCAATCAGCGCTGGCTCTGCTGGAGGAGGCGGAGTCTAAGATCGCTCCACACCAGTCTCCATTCAGGTCCGACCTTAGACTCCGCCTCCTTCGGCAGAGCCAGCGCTGATTGGCCGAAGGCTGGCCAATGCATTCCTATGCGAATGCAGAGACTTAGCAGTGCTGAGTCAGTTTTGCTCAACTACACATCTGATGCACACTCGGCACTGCTACATCAGATGTAGCAATCTGATGTAGCAGAGCCGAGGGTGCACTAGAACCCCTGTGCAAACTCAGTTCACGCTAATAGAATGCATTGGCCAGCGCTGATTGGCCAATGCATTCTATTAGCCCGATGAAGTAGAGCTGAATGTGTGTGCTAAGCACACACATTCAGCACTGCTTCATCAAGCCAATACAATGCATTAGCCAGTGCTGATTGGCCAGAGTACGGAATTCGGCCAATCAGCGCTGGCTCTGCTGGAGGAGGCGGAGTCTAAGATCGCTCCACACCAGTCTCCATTCAGGTCCGACCTTAGACTCCGCCTCCTCCAGCAGAGCCAGCGCTGATTGGCCGAATTCCGTACTCTGGCCAATCAGCACTGGCTAATGCATTGTATTGGCTTGATGAAGCAGTGCTGAATGTGTGTGCTTAGCACACACATTCAGCTCTACTTCATCGGGCTAATAGAATGCATTGGCCAATCAGCGCTGGCCAATGCATTCTATTAGCGTGAACTGAGTTTGCACAGGGGTTCTAGTGCACCCTCGGCTCTGCTACATCAGATTGCTACATCTGATGTAGCAGTGCCGAGTGTGCATCAGATGTGTAGTTGAGCAAAACTGACTCAGCACTGCTAAGTCTGCATTCGCATAGGAATGCATTGGCCAGCCTTCGGCCAATCAGCGCTGGCTCTGCCGGAGGAGGCGGAGTCTAAGGTCGGACCTGAATGGAGACTGGTGTGGAGCTATCTTAGACTCCGCCTCCTCCAGCAGAGCCAGCGCTGATTGGTCGAGTTCCGTACTCTGGCCAATCAGCACTGGCCAATGCATTTCTATGGGGAAAAGTTAGCTTGCGAAAATCGCAAACTGACAGGGATTTCCATGAAATAAAGTGACTTTTATGCCCCCAGACATGCTTCCCCTGCTGTCCCAGTGTCATTCCAGGGTGTTGGTATCATTTCCTGGGGTGTCATAGTGGACTTGGTGACCCTCCAGACACGAATTTGGGTTTCCCCCTTAACGAGTTTATGTTCCCCATAGACTATAATGGGGTTCGAAACCCATTCGAACACTCGAACAGTGAGCGGCTGTTCGAATCGAATTTCGAACCTCGAACATTTTAGTGTTCGCTCATCTCTATTAACGAGCAGTTGGACAGGTGTACCTAATAAAGTGGCCGGTTAGTGTATATATATATATGCGCCCACCCCGGGAGAACCGTGCAGGAGGCTGGACTGTCACGGTGACCTTATAGGCACCAGAACTCCCAGGAGAGGTGCACAGGGTAATAGGCAGAGTCAGTTAGATGTGACGCCAGTTGGAGTATTGAGACACCCGCTGGTCCCTGGGCTGAGATGGTGATGTGGGTGCCAGTGCTCTACTCCAACAAAGAGCATTTGCCCAGGGCTTAGCTACAGGGAAGGCAATGTCCAGGCCAGGATCAGTAGAAGTGCTCACTGCTTTATTGTAACAGGCATCTGCTGGTTCACTTGTCCTGTAGCAGTGAGCTGTGGCACAGTGGCTTGTAGCTGGCTGACCCCTTCCCATGTATTAGCAGAGAGTCTAAGATGTCTGCAGATCCAGCTTCTGGTCTACTGCAGGGGCTCAGTTACCTTGTAGAGGTAGGTGCAGGCTGCCAGGGTTATAGCTCTGCTCAGCCTGATGTAATTCCTGTCCTCTTACTGATAGTGATGGGGGCGCTGTCACACAGCTTCTCTGTCCTGCTGTTGCTGTGGAAATCCTCACAGCACAGTGTCTGAAACACAAGATGGCCACTGCCACCCTTCTCCTTCCCTGGCTCTTACAGAATACTACTTCCTGTCTCTGCTATGACTATTTCCTGTTCCAGCTACAGATCCACTCACCATAGTGTGTGTTGCTATGGAGACCACAGCTCACTAGGACAAGTGAAACCAGAGAACAATAGCTTAACAACATTACACAAATGAATACAGAATAAACATGACAACATACACAATCCATCATAACATGTAAGGCACTTATATGGCCAAATAACCATTAGTAACTCCTGTGAGGGGGTTACATCCCTCCCTTCTTGAATGTAGCACGTCCTCGGGCTACCAATAACACAGAAAACAGTCAATGGCTTAAATATCCCATAGTCCAAAGTAAATGGAATAAACGTTAAATGGGTTAGGAACAAATAATAAACATAGAGGTAGAACTTTGGGCAGTCCAAGCATGGTGTCACCACTATGGCACCAGGTATATGGCTTATTTGTTGAAATGAAGATAAGTTTCCAAGGCAGATGATCAGCTGAAATGCACAGTCTACTATGGCTGATCTGGGCATGCTCCTTTAAGGGCTGTAGCGAACTGAGGGTTTACCCTTATTTACCCTTTGGGATCTCCTTTGAGAAATTGTTTCAGGCTCTGAGGCCTCCTCTCTGTCAGGGAGTACTTGAGTATCCGGAGTCTCTGATACAAAGTCCTCTAAGGAAATGGAGTCACTTGTTTCCCTTGACACAGAAGGAATCTCTCTTTGCAACGGTGTAACCGTAGGTCTCACAAAGAAGTATAAATTAGGGGAAGCCAGAGCAAGTCCTAATTCTGTACCATGTTGGCCAGGAATGGGTATACAGGGTAATGTCCGTCTTGGTTGTGACAGAGCGTGTGGAGTAGCCGGTAACCGACGGGTCACTCTAGGACTTGTATAAGAGGAGGGACAGACTTTGAGATCATCTCGAGACACTAGCTGGGATGGACCTTCTCCATCCTCTGGAACAATTTTACACACTTTAGAGTTATCATGTGGTGCCTCTTGGACAACATAGGCGTTGTCTTCCCAACGATCCTCTAACTTATGATGCCTAACATGTCGCCTTTTTAGGACCTTATCTCCAGGTTGCAATGGTTGAGCATTTGCTCCTTTGTCATACTGGAGAGCCTGTTTGTGTCTAGCCTGGTCCAGAGATTTACACACAAGTTCCTGAAGTTCTCTATTAACCCTTAGTCTTTCTGCTACCCAAGTGTCATTTGGTAAAGGTGGGGACCTAACCTCTGTAATCACTCCCATTTGGTGATCAGCGGGGAGCTGCCCTATCTGTCCTCTAAGGAGGTATGCAGGAGTGTACCCTGTGGAATCCTGTCTGGTATTATTATAGATCTCAGTGATCTCTGGCAATAGCTCTGGCCACTCAGATCGTTTTTCACGGGCAACTGTTCTCAGCATGTTGATAATGATTTGATTGGCTTTTTCACAAAGCCCATTACCCTGGGGATGGTAGGCTGTAGTGCGGATCTTTTGACACCCATAGAGGTTGCAGAACTCTTGAAAAAGCTCTGACTCAAATGCAGGACCTTGATCAGTAAGGATCTTTTCAGGATAACCGTAGGGTCGCCCAAAATGTCTTTGGAATTCCCGAGCTGCTGTTTTACCAGTGAGATCTTTTACTGGGACTACAACCATGAATTTTGAAAAATGATCAATCATTGTTAATGCATAAGTGTAACCTGACCGACTTGGAGTCAACTTGACGTGGTCAAGCGCTACCAACTCTAGTGGTCTGACTGTGACAATGCCCTGTAGAGGGGCCCGTTGGTAAGATCCTCTCCGCAAAGCACATTGTGCACAATCCCGGCACCACTGTTCAATTTGAGGGCGCATTCCCACCCAGTAGAAACGATCCTTAATGGTTCGTTCTGTCTTTTGGGCATTGAAATGTCCTGACTGATTATGATACGCATCCAAGATCAAAGGAGCGTCTTGTCTTGGTATCACAATCTGAAACACTCGCTCATGGGTACGAGGATTTACATAACGGCGGACCAGTTTTCCCTGCAGATAAGTTAAACGACCGCGCTCTCGCCAGAGATTTTGAAGTTCAGGGCTTGCATTGTTATCTGGACCTATTGAATTTGAATCTTTTAAAAGGTCTTTTAATCTTTGCAATGTTGGATCTTGTTTTTGGACTTGTTCCCAATCCATATGATGGAGGGACTCAACTTGCACGGTCTGAAGGGTACAATATTTGGTCCGGACATTTTGATTAACACGTTGAGTGACTTTGTCATAGAAGTCAGGGAGTTCAACTTCTTCCCATATGTCAGGGTCATCTAGGTCATTAGTTGACTCTTGGGGTAACCGAGATAAAATGTCAGCATTAACATTCTCCCTCCCTGCACGGAATTTTAAGGTAAACTGATAATTGGCAAGACGTGAAGCCCAACGCTGCTCAATTGCTCCCAATTTGGCAGTGCTAAGATGGGTCAGAGGATTATTATCTGTGTATGCAACAAAAGGAGTGGCGGTGAGATAATGATGGAATTTTTCGGTAACCGCCCAAACCAAGGCCAGAAACTCCAACTTAAAGGAGCTATAGTTAGAGTCATTACGTTCAGTTGCCCGAAGCGAACGACTGGCAAATGCAATGGGTCTAATCAAACCTTCTTGTTTCTGGGACAGGACAGCACCAAGTCCAGTTTTACTTGCATCTGTTTGCAGAATGAACGGTTTACTGTAATCAGGGTAAGCAAGGACATTTGGACCGACTAAGGCCGCTTTTAATTCATCAAATGCTTTTTGCATTTCAGGGGTCCATTGGATAGTTGGACTCTTACCAGATCGGGTGGTAGACTGACCTATCAGTACAGCCTGTAAGGGTGCAGCAATCCGGGCAAAGTTTTTTACAAATCGGCGGTAATAACCGGCGAACCCAAGGAATCTACGGATGTCTTTTACCGTTTCAGGAGTTGGCCAGTCGCGTATCCGTTCAGTGTACTGAGGATCTGGCGACACCCCATCAGCGCTCACAATGTGTCCCAGGTATTGGATTTCAGATTTTAGGAGATGGCATTTGGAAGGCTTGAGTTTCAGACCATAGCGATCCAAAGACTCAAACACTCTCGCAAGGTGATCCAAATGCTCTGCATATGTCCTGGAGTAAACAATTATATCATCCAGATATAACAGGACAGACTCAAAGTTTAGATGACCTAAACAGAATTCCATGAGCCTTTGGAATGTGGCAGGCGCATTACACAACCCAAATGGCATCCGGTCAAATTCAAACAGACCCATTGGTGTTGTGAAGGCAGTTTTTTCAGCATCAGCTGGGGACATAGGGACCTGCCAGTATCCACTGGTAAGGTCCAGGACAGAGAAGTAGGCTGCAGACTGAAGAGCTGCAAGGGACTCCTCTATCCGGGGCAGCGGATACGCATCCTTGTGGGTGATATCATTCAATTTGCGGTAATCCACGCAAAGGCGAATGGTACCGTCCTTCTTTTTGACAAGTACTAAGGGAGCAGCCCAAGGGCTTCGGCTGTCCCTTATGACACCAGAATCCTTCATGTTTTGGAGTAAGCCTTTTACTTGTTGGTATTGTGCTGGGGGAATGGGCCTATGTCTTTCCTTGATGGGAGGATGATCACCAGTTTGAATTGTGTGTTCTACTGCAGTGACATGCCCAAAGTCCATAGGGGACTTGCTGAAAATGTGTTCGAATTCGTGAACTACCCGCAATACCCCTTCCAGCTGAGATGAAGGCGTCTCAGGGGTTCCAAGGTGAATCTCTTGCCACCATTCTTTTTGCTCCCCAGTGGGGGTATCTGTGGGTTGTGATTTGGTGGTCTGAGCTTCACAATGGACTCTTTGGAGGCAATCAACATCCTGAACTCTGGATAATTTGGCAACCACTGTATACCGAGGTAGTGTAACTTCAGAATCCCCAAAATTCAACAATTGTATAGGGACTCGTCCATGGGTCACCTTAGCCAAACTACGGGCAGCAATAACTGTACGATCCGTAGGCATTGACTCGATGAGCACGGAGTAATCCCTGCCTTTGACACCAAACCTGGCCCGGCACCAGACCATCATCACATGACCAGGTGGTAAGATGATGGGTCTAGCGTCAGTCACCCTAGCTTTTCCAATCTCACCTTGGGAAAGTTGGACCTGTTGTTGTTGGACCAAAACCTTAATGGCCTTATGGTAGATGTGTCTCTCTTTTGGAGCGACTATTTGAAGAGTGTCAGACAAGGCAGCAATGGCTTCATCAAAACAATTAACTAAGACATTGGTCCCAATGATGATGGAGGGAGTGTCTCTGTCTTTGGCAACGTCCACAATGACAATCCCTTGATCCTTCAGTTCGGTTTTGCCAATCTTAAGGGTGGCTAGGAAGTATCCTACCTGTTTAAGTTCTTGTCCATTGCTGGCAATTAGAGTCACATGCTCATGAGGATTGCATGGTTGTAGCTGATCTTGAGACCAATATTTTTCAAACTGGGCAAGGGGCATGGTAGTCATCTGTGATCCCGTATCCAAGAGAGCAGTCAGTGGGATGTTGTTCATATTGATGGAAAGGATAGGACGGTCTCCAATGAAACGTCGGCCCCATTCAGGTGATAGTGGACCATGGTGGTGGTTGTCTCCTGGGGGTAGGTCCTCTGCCCCAGGACGGCCTAGTTTAAAGACTGGCATTCTCGTTCAACATGTCCTGGTAAATGACAACTTCGACAGATGGGCCTTCCGGATGAATCAAACTGGTCCGTGACCCTGCGACCGGGTCGGAATAACGGTCTGCGTGAATACTGACGTGGCGAAGGTCGCTGCCAGTGCCGGGATGAGGGAGACCTCGGTGGTGTCAGCTGAAGGTCATCCACTTTTTTGCAAAGCTTAATTAGATTCCTTGAAAGTTCAGCGATTTGTCCTTGGAGTTCAATGTTGGAGTCAGAAGGTTGGATCTGTGCGCACTGAGAAATGGGTTGTTGGATTACACAGGGCGGAGGTGCTGTAGAAGCTGAGGGCACATTATGCTGCTCCTCTGGCATTGTGTCCACTTTAAGGATTTGGATGGCTGTCTCTTTAAATAGGTTGAAGGGTCGGTCGGGGTCTTGAGAGTTAAGCATACGTAGTTGCATTTTAACTGCATCAGGTGTAGCACCCTCGATGAATTGCTCCTTCAGCGTGCAATCATAATTGTGAAGCTCATGAGGATCTAGTTGCGCAACCTGGCGGAGAGCTTCATCCAAGCTCAGAGCATAGTCTCTAAGACTTTCACCTGCGTTCTGCTTGCGGCTAAAGAACCGAGCTTTTAGTTCTGACAGAGTCTTAGTTTCAAATATGGCGCGCAGTTTATCAAAAATTTGCTTAACAGTTTGTTTCTCCTTAACATCCCAGGACTTAACTTCACGGAGGGCTGCTCCTCCCATCTGACCCATTAACATAGCAACCTTCTGCTCAGCAGTGAGGGGATAAACTTTGAAAGTCGCTTGCATCTTTTCTTTAAAGTCCTTTAGGGTATTTGGCTCGCCTACATAGAGTGGCAGCCATGGCACGCCTGGGTAATAAGGCATTGTGATTGGCATTACTGCAGCTGTGGGGGCTGAAACACTACACCCCTCTTCCTCATCTTCACTACTGAACCCTTGGTGTTTAAAACTGACAAAATCCTTTTTTTCTTTGTTCCTAAACATACTGGAGGTACGTGGCTCACCTGCTTTTGCCTGTGCTGTAGATTCAGGTATGGCGTGCGATGCAGGGCCAAGATGGCGATATTGCACAGTGTCGCAGTCACAGATGCTTTTTTTCCTGCCGGCAGCTCAAGTGCCTCCCTTCTTTTTTTCAATGGCACAGCAATCCTGTTCGTGACGCCAACTGCGCCCACCCCGGGAGAACCGTGCAGGAGGCTGGACTGTCACGGTGACCTTATAGGCACCAGAACTCCCAGGAGAGGTGCACAGGGTAATAGGCAGAGTCAGTTAGATGTGACGCCAGTTGGAGTATTGAGACACCCGCTGGTCCCTGGGCTGAGATGGTGATGTGGGTGCCAGTGCTCTACTCCAACAAAGAGCATTTGCCCAGGGCTTAGCTACAGGGAAGGCAATGTCCAGGCCAGGATCAGTAGAAGTGCTCACTGCTTTATTGTAACAGGCATCTGCTGGTTCACTTGTCCTGTAGCAGTGAGCTGTGGCACAGTGGCTTGTAGCTGGCTGACCCCTTCCCATGTATTAGCAGAGAGTCTAAGATGTCTGCAGATCCAGCTTCTGGTCTACTGCAGGGGCTCAGTTACCTTGTAGAGGTAGGTGCAGGCTGCCAGGGTTATAGCTCTGCTCAGCCTGATGTAATTCCTGTCCTCTTACTGATAGTGATGGGGGCGCTGTCACACAGCTTCTCTGTCCTGCTGTTGCTGTGGAAATCCTCACAGCACAGTGTCTGAAACACAAGATGGCCACTGCCACCCTTCTCCTTCCCTGGCTCTTACAGAATACTACTTCCTGTCTCTGCTATGACTATTTCCTGTTCCAGCTACAGATCCACTCACCATAGTGTGTGTTGCTATGGAGACCACAGCTCACTAGGACAAGTGAAACCAGAGAACAATAGCTTAACAACATTACACAAATGAATACAGAATAAACATGACAACATACACAATCCATCATAACATGTAAGGCACTTATATGGCCAAATAACCATTAGTAACTCCTGTGAGGGGGTTACATATATATATATATATATATATATATATATATATATATATATATATATATTGGGTTTTTAACCTTTTTTTTTTTTAATATAGAGTGGGAGCCCCACATAGGGCTCACAATGTACATTTACATGTACATTTTTTCCCTATCAGTATGTCCTTTTTGGAATATGGGATGGAAATCCATGCAAACACGAGGAGAACATACAAACTCCTTGCAGATGTTTTTTTTTGCCCTTGGCGGGATTTGAACATCAGGACTCCAGCGCTGCAATGCTAACCACTGAGCCACCGTGTGGCCCCTCATTTTTAACCAAATTTAAAGTCCAAAGTACTACTCTAGTCATAGAGACCTTAAAGTGGTGACTGCAGGCACAGGCTTTTATTCTAAGATTCCTAACAATATCCTTACATTTTTTTTTCCCATTTATGTTTAAATCCACATCAATACTTATTATATCTCCAACAATTAGATAACACACCGGCATATAGTTTAGATAGTGTAAGTTGGGTGAGATACCGTGTATGACAAATGTTCCTGATATTTTCAAGATGGTTACAAGTTTAGACATTTCGAGACAGAACAAAAGGATTCATACCATCACCTGGAGGATATACTTGCATCCAATTCCTTCTTCCACCTGGAGGAGAAGGGGAAGAGATCCTGATGACTCAGCTCGGTTAATATATGGTATATTTCAGAGAATCCATAGGATTGTGATGAGGCACAATATGGTATATTGAGAGAGGAAAATGAGTACCCCATCCATCTCTTCATGTCTAGGAGTCTAAGGTCCTCAAAAATCCAGATCCAGTTGTTCACCCTCCCCTAGTTGCTCTTGCACGTAAAATTATTTATGTGTGGACGAAGATATCAAAATTTCCTGGTAAATGTGTCCTAGCTAAGTGTCACATGCCTAACTGCAACTGGATGACATAATTGTGTAGAGGATGATATATTAAATTTCCTGGTAAATATTCCCTCACTGGCACATAACTGGCTTGTACCTAATATAATATATATATATATATTTTTTTAAATCCCCTTCAGAAGTGACGAGATCCTTAATAAAAGGGATTTGGGAAATTTTCTTGGAAATTTGGAAAATTGTTGTTACACCTGTAAGCCTTCTAATGTCCGAAATAAATTTAAAATTGATTAAAAGACGTTGCTGATATAAAACAGAGATGACTCTGTATTAGCCAATTTGGGTGGCATGGCTATCTGTCTGAAAAGCAGGGGATTTCACATCTTGAAAATTGTGAATTTTTCTAAATTTCCACCACATTTCCAATTTGTTCATAAATAAATGCAAATAATATCAACCAAAGTTATCCACTAACATAAAGTGCAATGTGTCACAAAAACACAAGGTCATTTGGGTAAGTTAAAGCGTTCCAGAGTTATTACCATATAAAGTGACACATGTCAATTTAGAAAAATGGGACCTTATCCTTCAGGTGGTTTTGGACATTTCCTCAAGGGGTTAAATGATAAAAATAAGAGTTGGACAACGGCTTTAATGTTGCAGTTGAGTAGCTGAGAGATTCAGAGTTAAATACATAAGTTCAGAAGAATAAATTGGGTGCAAATAGAAGGTTATTTTAAGGCTGTTACAATCCATAATGGTTTTACAGAGGTGAGAAAAGTTTCACAATAAATTGGATTTACTGTTAAGTGAAATTTCCTATTAAAACCGTAGTTTATCTTTTAAAGTTATCAAAATACATAAAAAAAGAGAAGAATTATTTCGATGAGGATGGAGACTGGAAATCACCACTGGAAATATCTAACTGGGTAACAACAATAAATGAAGGGAAAGAAATAATTTCCAGGACAACTGTTGGAGAATTTAATGCATCATGTCCAGAGGATAAACAGCTGGATATAGATTCAGACTCAATAACATGGAGACAGAACCAGGTATGTTACTATATAGACCTTCACCAGTATTCATATTGTTGGGGGCACAAGACCCCCAGAGCTATGTTGCTGTAGCTTCAAATTAAATAACAGGCCTGGATAGGCTACACCCATCCTTGAGGCCTGGAGAAATCACAAAGACACAGCTGGTGGTGTATCAAAATGAATTCTGATTTATTGTTACGGAGAGGTAGTTTTTATACAATACAGACAAGAACAGGTTGGACTATTCTAATGACATGATTGGTTATAACATAAGCTGTGGCACATGACTATTGGCTAAGGCCTACTGTAATCTCCATCTCATTATTGCTATCCAAACTGGGATGGACTTTCTGCATATATCATGGCAAGAGAGATAATAATCACAGGCTGGTCAGACCACTCCAGTCTGGGAGCTAACATTCAATAGACTATAGACATCCTGTGTTTACATCCTCCTTGAAGACAATTAGTTAGATAAGGATTCATTAACATTCTATTTCCTTATCACCTAAAGAAGGGCTTTCTCTTCTTTGATCTTTTGTTTAAAGTTTCAATAGTACACAGCCCATAGCGTCTCCATGTCAATTAGTCTAACCAATTCCTTTGTGAGACAAAACCACTTATCTCTAAAAGGGACAAGATGGCTGGAAAGGCAATATCACTGGAAGACAAGTAATCTCTGCCCCCACTTCATGTAATTTATCAAATATAATTTTCAAACAATATTGTAGCCCTTCACAATATGGGAATATAAACCTCGAAGCTACAGTATATTTATGGCTCTATCTCCTTGCCAACATCTACTATCTAAAGAAAGTCTATATATAGATTATATACATACATGTATACTATAGGGGACTATGACATGTAGGTCCAGATCCTACACAAAGTTTGACCTCCTGTTTTTATAGAAAACATTGTAGAGATTTATCAAATCAAATTGTGGCACATATTTGGTGCAAGGGCTTTCTTACACAAACTTTTGCCACAACCTTTGTTCTGCACTTTGCTCACCACATTGCGCTATTGTAGAAGGAACAAGGATTGTGGTGGCTAAGGCGTAAAGGATACGGGCAAGTCACACAGGCCTTGGCCCAACATATTCATAACTCACAACAATTTTTTTGGCAGGATTTATAATGGAAATCCTAATTTAGTTCCTAATTTGCATAGATATTCATTATGGAGCTGGGACGTGCAGGTGATATAAGAAGAGGTATTATATAACAGTCTTAATACATCTGTCCCATTGTGTCCATCAGAGAAGGTCAGTGCTCTACCCCACCACTTTAGTTTAGGTCAGTTACAAAAGAAAGACACTTCAGAATGTAAGACAGATGGGGAAAATTAGTCATATCAGGGGCACTGAATGGAAATGTTATAGGGCATAAAACAGGAAACTTCTCTAAATGGATAGCACTTTTATTCATATTGAAAATCATTTATACATGTAGTTATGTAGCATGGTTCAAGGAATTACAAAAAGTAAGTTATACTCGACTATACTGACCCGAATATAAGCCAAGGTCCCTAATTTTACCACAAAAAAACTGGGAAAACTTATTGACTCGAGTATATGCCTAGGGGGGAAATGCAGCAGCTACTGGAAAATTTCAAAAATTAAAATGGTCGGAGTTTTTGGGTGCAGTAGATGCTGGGTGCTGGGAAAGGGGAGGGGGTGTTTTGGTTGTCTGTCTGCCCCTTCCCTGAGCTTGAGGACTGTTTTTTTTTTCCCCACTTGGAATTCAGCTGAATATAGGGGTTCTGCAGTGCTCCTATTAACCCCTTCCCATGGAACAGGAGCACTGCAGATCCCCTATATTCAGTAGACTGGGCACTGTCAGACACAGGAATACCTAATGTGTATGTGTTTCACAGTAATTTTCTACTTTTATACGTATTCTAGGGAAAGGAGGGATTTAGAATTTTTATTTATTTTATTTTTTATTAGATTTTTTACAAAGCTTTTTTTCCACTATTTTATGGGAGATTCTATACATTACTATTTGCTTGACTCGAGTATGAGCCGAGGGGGGCTTTTTCAGCACAAAAACTGTGCTGAAAAACTCGGCTTATACTCGAGTATATATGGTACATTAACTGATTTCCTGCATTATTTATCCAAATAAAGGCAACCTCTAAATCTAAAGCCAATTTTCATAATCTCAGGGAAACAATTTCTCCCTGACCCCAAATATATGATTATATTTCTGTATTTATTTCGTTTCTGGTATCTATCAAAAATATCTCATGTTATTACTTTCAAGAAAGGCATCCAACATCTGTCTGAGTTCTCTCCAGTCTTACTGTCCTCCTAGTGAATAATTCCCTTATATGCAGATACACTGTGAAACCCTTTCATTTTGACAAAGTGAATGTGCTACCATCTTCATGATGGTGGCAGATGGTGCCCTGCGGGAGTCTTCTTTCAGCCCTGGATAAGGGAATCAGTGAGCTCCTGGACCGTCTGTGGGGCTACGATGCAGCATCAGAGTCATAACGTCCCTGAAGTTCTCAGTTGGATTCAGGTCTGGAGAATATGAAGGACAATCAACTATAAATATTCCAATACCCACATCAACCATGACCTGACTACACTCTCAGACACAACACCAGGCAATTTCTTGCATCAGGAGGAACCCAGGGCTCCTTGTACCAGGTTAATGTCTAACAATAGCTCTAAGGATTTCATTTTCTTACCAAACAGCAGCACAATTAGATATATACAAAATGTACAAACAGATATAATACCAGGTCCTCCAAAGATATTCTTCTGCTGACAAACTGGTTATGATGGATAATATTGAAGGCAGCATAGAAAATGAGGAAACAATGGTGGACCTACAACATATGGCTAATTGATCTAAACTGTGTTGATCTGTAAGCACAGGTACCCCTACAGGATGTTTGGCCCTTATACTACCCAAATGGAATTGGTTACAGACTTTTTGTTGAGAAACATGCACACTAGTACCCTTCTGGAGGCCGATTTGTGGGGATCTAATAGGTTGTTGCCCTTCTACAACCTTGTCCAGTTCTCCTTGTATAATGTCCCATGGCCTGGCATCTTCTCTTTTGATGATAACCATCCTCACCATATTAGGGACATCTTTTTGCTATAGTATTAATGTCCTGACATCTTCACCAGAATCCTGAGATTGTGTTGGGAGACACAGAAAGCCTTCTTGCATTGGCTCATATAGATGTGCCATCCTGGAAGCCCTGGACTATCTGTTCAACCCAAGGAGGAGGAGGAGTCGTCGCCAACGCCGCCGCCAATGCCGCCGCCATCGTTGTTGTTGTTATTATTAATTCCATGGTGCTGTACATTATTATATTAATTCCATGGTCCTGTATATTATTATATTAATTCCATGGCGCATTACATTTGAGGGTTCACATACGGTACACAAAATGTACAAACAGGTATAATACTAACAATGACGGACTGGCACAGTGGGATAGAGGGCCCT
Source organism: Leptodactylus fuscus (assembly GCF_031893055.1). Taxonomy (NCBI): domain Eukaryota; kingdom Metazoa; phylum Chordata; class Amphibia; order Anura; family Leptodactylidae; genus Leptodactylus; species Leptodactylus fuscus. The sequence continues at coordinate 357,060,514 of NC_134265.1, forward strand.
CTGACCAACAGAGAGGTAATGTCTGGTCCAGAGATGTATATTTGGGTGTCATCGGCATAGCAATGGTATTGAAATCCATGAGATTCTATGAGTTGTCCTAGGATGAGGGTGTAGATGGAGAACAGGAGGGGTCCTAGGACGGAGCCTTGGGGGACACCTATGGAGAGAGAATGCAATGAGGAGGTGGTGTGCGAGTGGGAGATGCTGAATGTGCGATCGGTGAGGTATGTGGAGATCCAGGAAAGGGCCAGGTCTGAGATACTAAGGGATGAGAGAGTCTCTAGTAAGAGGGAGTGGTCGACTGTGTCAATGGCAGATGAGAGGTCAAGGAGGAGGCTTCAGATACTGCTTCATGCTATCAGTAGTGACAAGAACACTAGCAAAACACAAAAGTAGAGAACAATCAGTCAAAGCCTAAGCTCTCCCTTACCTATCCAGAAATGGCCATCTTATCAAATATATTAGTATCGGTCAGATCTAATACTACATATAATCCTATGAATCAGCACATGACTGCCTCTCTCTGGCTGGGAGAAGTGATGTAATGTTCTACTTTACCTTTCACAGATAAATGTACTTAACTCAATGTGTTAAGTGAAAACTATGACTGTAAATCATGTATCTAATCTCTTATATACAGATACCTAATGGTCGGTGCAATGATCACTGTCTGCCAGGAACCCGGAGAGTTATCAGAGAAGGATATCCCATCTGCTGCTATTACTGTATCTCATGCTCAGAAGGAGAATATGCAAATCTTTCTGGTAAGTTATTAGAAATGTATTTATTTTATTAAAGTGATTATAATATACATGACATATACCTTGAATAGCTGCAATTAATACCTCCCCCACCTCGCACAGGGCGGCCACACATAGACACAAATAGGATCACTGATGACTTTAGGACTCACATGCTCCTCAGCACAGGTCCTGCCCCTGGCCATCTGCAGATAACCCTAATAATAATAATAATAATAATAATAATAATAATAATAATAATAAACTGCTGTGGTATTCTGATTCCAAAAATGATTTTTTTTTTCTTCAAGATAACAAACCTGTTGCACTTAAAGATCCCCAATATGAGATATTTTTGGAGTGCTTATAAAAGCCTTTACTTCTTCCAATACAACCCTTGTGTGTGCATGGAAAAAAAAAAAAAAAAAAAAAATCAGGCAGGTTTCTTGAAAGCAGGCTCATTTTCTTAAGATTTACAATAAAAAAAACTATCCAAATAAAGTAAACCCCACAATAAATACATGCAAATGCATCAGGACAAAAAAAAAGTCACTGACATGGATCATGTAATATAACTGTACGGCTCACTGACATTAATACATATAAAAAACAAAAAACTTGAGAGTCTTCAGTAGTTGATACCTTTTTTAATGGCTAATAGAGATGAGATGAGCGAACAGCCGTTCCGAACAGCGCGCTCACAGCACGCTCCCATAGAAATGAATGGAAGCGGCCGGCAAGCGGGGGGTTAAGCGGCCAGTTGCTGGCAAAGTCTGCGTGCCAGGTGCTTCCATTCATTTCTATGGGAGCGTGCTGTTCAGATCGGCTGATCCGAACAGTGTTTGCTCATCTCTAATGGCTAACTCGTAATGATGACAGATTACAACGTTTCAAAGCTCTCGGCTTCTTTCTCAAGTAAATTTAAAAGCAATTTCTGAAGACTGCATATTTATGTACAAAAGGACACTAGGAATAGAATTTTAGGAGGGAGGGGGGAAGGGGGAAAGAAGGTAATTGGTATACACAAGTAAACAATTCCACAGTTCCCAGGTTCTTATCAGTTCACAGAGTGTGTTTATGGCTGTCTCAGTTCAGTGATTTCTGTAGGATTTCTGTAGATGTTTTAAAGATAGCCTGGAGCTTTGCATTTAGCTCTGGAACTCTCTTCTTCAGTCACCCGGAGCGCCCCTAATCTATGACTAAAGTTAGTGAAAGTTAAGGTTAGCCCAGCCTAGCAGTGATCCATCCTTCTTGGATCTTATGAGTCTTAACAAATGATTCTATAACTTTCTTTCAGCAATCCGATTTTTCTACTACAGTTAAGAGATATTTCTCCATTTGGTCAGTCTGGACCAATAACCCTACATGGCTAAAGAACTAGACGCTTCTGTGATCTCTTTTCTCTAAATTTCTAACTAAAATTTTTACTGGTTACTTTGTAACATGGCTCCTACAATCTGTAAATTAGGAACTGGAGTTATGGGTCCCATTCATTGCACATTATTCTGTTATTGGGTATTATTGAGGACTAATGGACATTTGCTTAACTGTTTTCATGGCAGGTGTAATGTCTTTTACACAAACTGGACAATATTTAGAGGACCTGAAGAAGACATTCCTGTACAATAGGGGTGTGCGCACACAGGACATACACACTGAGAACTATATGCTGTGAATTAGAAGTCATATAATCTATAGTACTTTATAGTAGTAGAAAGTGAATAAATAAGTTAGCTGGATAGCTATAGAGATGATAGATAAACAAATAAAAAAAAATCAGCAAAGAAATATAGAATTCTAAGTTTTTCTGGTTTTCATTCACAGATACTGAAAATTGCCAGAGATGTCGTGAAGATGAATGGCCGAATGAGGGAAAGAACAATTGTGTGGTCAGAGATTATGAGTTTTTCTCCTATGAGACTGATGTCCTTAGTTCAGTCTTTTCCACCATCTCCATATTACTCTCTCTTATAACTGTATTTATAATAGGAATATTCACTTTATTCCGGAACACTCCCATTGTCAGAGCCAATAACCGGAACCTCAGCTTCATCCTACTGAGCTCTCTCATCTTCAGCTTACTCTCTGTGTTTCTGTTCATCGGTCGTCCGGTGGATATAACCTGCATGGTGCGACAAATCTGCTTTGGAACCTTCTTCACATTCGCCGTGTCTTCTGTCCTGGCCAAGACCATCATAGTCTACATAGCATTCAAGGCCACCAGACCTGACAGCTCCTGGAGAAAGTGTGTGGGAGTTAAGCTTCCTTATTCAGTCGTGTTGGTCTGTTCATCTATTCAGATTGTGAATGCAGTTATCTGGTTGTCAGTGTCTCCTCCATACCAAGAGTATAACCTGGATTATCCTGGGAAGATCATCATCCAGTGTAATGAAGGTTCTGTCTTGGCCTTTTACCTCATGTTGGGTTATATGGGCTTTCTGGCGGTGCTGAGTTTTGTTCTAGCTTTTATGGTGAGGACATTACCTGATATCTATAATGAAGCCAAGTACATCACCTTCAGCATGCTGGTGTTCTGCAGTGTCTGGATCTGTGCCATCCCGGCCTATCTGAGCAGTACAGGGAAACACATGGTCATCGTAGAGATATTCGCCATATTGTGTTCCGGGGGAGGAATATTGAGCTGCATGTTCTTACCTAAATGTTACAATATCCTGATAGACCCTGAAGTGAGCAATAAAGGACACTCCATACACAGACATGTTATGTGAATGATTCTGTGAACTCAGCATAATTGATATTTTAGTTATTGTCCCATTGTTACAATGTATCTGGAAATATATAAATTATATCTAATATCCTGAATTGTCTGTTCCCTTATTATTCCTTACTGTAATAATAAATCTCTATTGTAGAGAGTTCAGTGTTGGTATCTATGATTACATTTATAGGAATACGTATTACTTCTGTCCCATCTACTCTACTATTACTCACAGCCGGCACTGACATTATGAATAATCCCCTTCCAATAAAATAATTCAGATAATTAACACATAGAAAATAAGATTTAATGCATATATAAAAGGGTTTTGTTCAACTTATGCCATAATTCAGGTGCATATCTATTAATTTATCCCCATTTGTATTGTTGTACATATTGTTTTTGTAAATAATAATAATAATAATAATAATAATAATAATAATAATAATTAGAGATGAGCGAACAGTAAAATATTCAATATTCGTTATTTGTTTTGAATAGCCGCTCAATATTCGACTATTCGAACGAATATCGAACCCCATTATAGTCTATGGGAGAAAATAAGATAAGATAATCCTGTAATAGTCCCACAATGGGGAAATTTCAGTGAAACATTATCATGGCTGGTACAGTAGTATATAACAAGAGAGAAAACACATACAAGCTCATGGCAGAAATCCTAGGAATCATAGCAACTAAAAAAGAAAGAAACACAGACACACTGCAGGATCATTTAGTTCTCTGTGTGAAGTGATGTTAATAATACAGCCCGACCGTGGTTGGAGGACATGAGGAGGGGGTCACAGCGTGTAGATATAACAGGCAGAAACTTTTTTTTTTTTTTGCAGAGTTGGGGGACATAGGCAGCTATCATGATAACATGTGGTAGTTCCTTTGGTAGGTAGTGAGATCTGCTCACAGCTGATAGTTCGGTATCTTGCATCAGCACTATTGTCCATTAACCACAAAAAAAATGCCCCAAATGTCCTTCGTCACAAGCCCTCCTCCTTTCTTCTTACCACTTTGTTCTGTTGCCCAAAGAAGTCTGAAGCCATCCAGGTAGACAGGGTGCTGCTCTCTTGCCAAGCTTCCATAAACACATGGGGTAGGTGGGTGATGGTAGGTTCCCAGGCTGCAACAGAGTCCCACGTGTCCAGAGTAAAAGAAAGAAATACCAGTCATGCTGTAGCATCTACACACATCAGCAATAGACGCCAAAAATCATCTCCTTGAAAGAAGTCCACACTTCCATGTAGGTTTCTCCTCCATGCCATATGGTGTCCACGCTGTCCTTAGCTCCTGGGGGGATGGTAACAGGCACATGTGCACACAGGAAAACTCCAAGTGAATCAGGTCTTGAGTCTTGTCCATGCTTAACAATAGAAAAAAAAAGGAAAAAATACTCCACAGGGTCTTCCATTCGATTTATAGTTCCTAATTCATAGTGTTAGTTTGCTTGGTTAGAAGATTCTTGAAGATACAGACAAAAAGAGTGAAAAAGGAAGATAAAGGTTGCTCTCAGCTTGGAGCTCGTATCGAGGCAGCCACTCAGTGTGGCATCATCTTTAGAAATGCTTTGTTTTAGGGGATCCCTCCATTCAACTCAGGAGGGTCACCAAGTCCACTATGACACCTCAGCAAATGATGCCAACACCTCTGGAATGCAACTGTGACAGCAGGGGAAGCATGTCTGGGGGCATCTAACAAGCCCAAGTCATTGTATTACCCCAACATCACAGCCTAACAACTACACACTTTACACACTCAAAAAAACCTCTATCAAAGTGGTAAAAACCTGGAAACCTTCTTTCTTCCCCAAATGTATGGACACAAACCCAAATTTAAGCTCAACAAACAGTAACAATCACCCCTTTAAATCACGTTGCCCATGACAACCACAGATGGAATAGGCAATGGGAAATCCAACAGTACCCACCCTGAACTGTCATTGTGGATGTATGTGTGTGATGTGGTAAGACCTTCCAAAATTCACTTTTATGGCCCTTAACGTGAGCCCTTCCAAATTAAGTTACAGGCCCTTAAGCTGAGTTACCAGCAGAGAGTTAGGCCCTTTAACTTAGTTCAGCCTTGCACCAGCAGAGATTTGTTGGTCCTTTGGGTGAGTTGAGCCTTTAAAAAGCAGAGATTTAGTTTTTGGCCCTTGAAGTGAGTCAAGTCTTTAAAAAGCAGTGTTATTGTCCCTTGGCGTGAGTAGGGCCTTTAAAATACAGTGCTTTTGGCCCTTGGAGTGAGTAGAGCCTTGCACCAGCAGTGTTTTTGTCCCTTGGCGTGAGTAGGGCCTTTAAAATACAGTGCTTTTGGCCCTTGGAGTGAGTAGAGCCTTGCACCAGCAGTGTTTTTGGCCCTTGCAGTGAGTAGAGCCTTGCACCAGCAGAGTGTTAGGCATGAGCAACCTGAGTATCAAATATATTGTTTAGTGTATCACACTGTATTGAGGGGAAGTGGGTCAACAGAGGGAGAAAAGGACCCGACAAGAGATCCTGGGAGGGCGGGGAAGTAATGGCTGCAGTTGTACTACATTTATATAGGAAGAATATGCAAATCTGTCTCCCAAGATGTAAACAGGGAGAAAGTGCCTCTGTTATGCTGCCCTCTATAGCAAGCACCCTGAACATCATGCCCAACTTCCTAGAAGTCTTTGCTGCATAATGCAAGGTTATAACCAAATCAATTTCTCAGCTACGGACGGCACCATTTCTGTCTCTTTGGACTTCATCAGCGCAGCCTAGAAGGTGGTCTCTCCCTAAGGATAGATGTTATTCCCATATACATTTATATAGCAGTTTTCAGTGTTCTAGTACCAGTGTCCGGTGCTTGTACTGCTTGAGTTATTGGTTGAAATAATGTCACAGAAATAAATGAAAAATACAAGGGGTAGACCCTTAAAAATTGGATTGAGCTGATATAGCCTGACTAAAATTCTGTCTCTCCCACCAAAGTTTTGGGGTTACACACCGTGAAAAACTGAAAAGAGCGGACATAGGCTGACTGAATTTCTGTCTCTCCAACCTAGGTTTTGGGCCTCAGTGATGATGATAAGACACAGTTGCCATCAGGGCAAGCTGTGGTTATTTGCGGTTTGCAGTAAGGGGACAGTGAGGAATTGGAAGAGAAGTTGGTGGACGACGAGGCCAACGACCCGACATGGACAGGGGTGATGTCTAGCGGGGAAAGCAGTGTAGATGTGGAGGCAAGCTAAGCAGCAAAAAAGGTGGCTAGAAGCAGAGGCATAGACTGGGGTGATGTCTAGGGGCGAAAGCAGTGTAGATGTGGAGGCAAGCTAAGCAGCAAAAAAGGTGGCTAGAAGCAGAGGCATAGACTGGGGTGATGTCTAGGGGCGAAAGCAGTGTAGATGTGGAGGCAAGCTAAGCAGCAAAAATGGTGTCTACAGGCAAAGGCATGTCCAGAGGCAGCAAGGCCACTCATGCAAAACTCTACCCTGTTGCAAGACTTATTCCTAGGTCTGTGACACGTTAATGGCACCCCCTGGCCAAATTACCGTCACTGAGGGGCCTAGTGTCACCAGGAGGGACAAGTATAGGTGCATGTTGTGGGAGTACCTGGCCAAACCCCAGCCCTGTCCTCTCAGATCCCTCTGTGCCCTACATTTAGTGGGTCTCCAAGTTGGATTTCTGGCTGGAACTTGTGCTCTACGCATTGGAGGTCCTTTCCTGCCTTGACGCCAGCGTGCTATTGGAAAATGTCTTCAGCGCAGCCGGTGGCATCATCACGGATAAGCACAGCCAGCTGACCGGCTGACGCTGATCAAAATGAGCAGCCACTGCATAGACCCATCATTTTAATTTCCAGCAGTGTCAAGCACCCTGACATGAAGTTTGATGTGTGTGCTCACCCCCTACAATTCTTCTTCCTCCTCATACTCCTCCATCATTTGTGTTGCACAATTCTGCTCCAACTAGCTTCAATTCACACTAATGCCCCCAAACTGTTCTGGTTAGAGGCTCAATCCACCCTGATTCCCCCAACTGTGCTGGTTAGAAGCTCATTATAAGGCATGCCAAGTAACACACTGGCACACATGGCTGACTTCATGTTAGGTTGCTTTTCAAGAGACACTGAGGTGCCTAGTGTCACCAGTTACATGAAAAATTTAGTGCGGTTTGCACACTTTGCAAGTCTAAACTGAGTAGGGGCTCTGAAAAGAGCAACCTTACCACCTTTTGCGTGCACTGTCATTTGGAAGGCAAGCCCTGGGCTCAGTGGGAGAGAGCAAACGCAGGACAATCATCGCCCGGTGTTGCCAAACACTGCCTCTTCCACTGTTTACACCAGCCTGGACACCTACACATCTGTCTCTGACACATTGGGGAGTTCACCCTCATCCACCCTTTTGGCCTGCACCATCATGTGCCTCTTCCCAGCCACTCCCCATCTCCCAGGCGTTTCATTGCAGGCAGAAGTACAGCACAAGCCACCCACATGCCCAAGCCTTTAATGGCCTCATCGAAAAACTGCTGGCCCTAGAGATGTTGGCGTTTATGCTTCTGGATACCCAGGCCTTCCATCACCAGATGGCACCTGGGACACCTCCCTATGCTAAGCCTAGCCATTACTACTTCTCTTGGTGTGCTGTCCCCGCCTTGCGCCTGCACGTGTCCCATAACATCAGTCAGGCCCAGAGCTCCGTGCTTTGCTGCAAGGTCCACTTGACCACCGACGCATCGACAAGCGCCTGTGGTCAGTGATGCTGCTTATCTTTAAAGACAGGCCGGGTGAATGTAGTGGAGTCTTGGCCCTGGGTGTAAACTGGAGTGGCCTATCTCCTCTCCCAGCCCAAAATTCATGCCACGAGTTATCTGAAAGCCTGCTGTGCTGCAACCTCCACCCCAGCTGCAAGCTGGAAACGCTGTAACACTGGCATGGGGAGATGTCAGCAGGACGTGCTGAAGCTCATCAGCTTGGGGCACAGACAACACACTGTCTCTGAGGTCAGGGATGCCATCCTGGCTGAGATAGCAATGTGTTTTTCTCTGCTGCACCTGGGGCCAGGCATTTTTGCGTATGTGATAATGGCTGGAACCTGGTAGCAGATCTGGAGCTTGCCAGACTCAAACATAGTCCACACATGGCCCACGTTTTCAACTTGTTGGTGCAAAGGTTGTTTGAAACCTACACCATTGTGCCTGATATACTGGTCAATTTTAGTAAGTGAGAAATAGCCTCTGCTAGGCTCAAAACATTCAGAGCACACTCCTCTCATCTTCGCACCGTTGGCTGGCGGAGGAAGACGAGGGGGATGAAGTGGCATTTCATGTCACTGTCCCACACGAGGCTGAGGATGCAGTTCAGTGCATCCCATTGCTTCAACACGGATGGTGTGAAGGGGAGTGGAAAATGGAGGAAATGCAGAGTGACCCTTACAGTTGGGGGCAGCAAAGTCATGCCTAGTAACACACTGGCACACATGGCTGACTTCATGTTGGGTTGCTTTTCAAGAGACAAAGGCATAGTTCACATCATGGAGAGCAAACAATACTGGACACAAAAATTGGATTGAGCTGATATAGCCTGACTGATTGTCTGGGTCTCCCACTTAGCTTTAGGGGGTAGACCCTTAAAAATTGGATTGAGCTGATATAGCCTGACTGAACTTCTGGGTCTCCCACCTGAGTTTTGGGGTTACACACTGTGAAAAACTGAAAAGAGCGGACATAGCCTGCCTGAATTTCTGTCTCTCCCACCTAGGTTTTGGGGTTACACACTGTCAACAACTGGATTGAGCGGACATAGCCTGCCTGAAATTCTGTCTCTCCCACCTAGGTTTTTTGGGGTACACACCCTGGATATCTGGATTGAGCGGACATAGCCTGACTGAATTTCTGTCTCTCCCACCTAGGTTTTGGGGTTACAGGTCACCTGATTTCGGCAGCCAATGGGTTTTTTCAATTTTTTTTTAACTGCCTCCGTTGTCGTAGTTCCTGTCCCACCTTTCCTAAACAGTTATTGGTGCAAAAAACGCGCCATGGTAGGTGGGAGGGGATACAAATTTTAACTGTGTATGCGGCCTGGTATTCAATTTTCAACGAATATACCAAGTGCCCTGATATTCTATTGAATACCTATTTGATCGAACGGTGTTCGCTCATCTCTAGTTATGACCTCCTCACTCTGTTTCTGTGAACTGAATGGCCTTCGCATTGCTACTGTAACCTACACACTCTGAAACTGGGTCACTATATGGCTGCTGAAATCTGCAAACTCTGCCACTGAGTCACTGTATGGTTTCCTCACGCTACTGTGACCTCTGCACTCTGCCATTGGGTCACTGTATGGCCTCCTAAGGCTCTTGCTACTTTCACATTATATTGCCACCTGCCACTCTATGGCCAACTCATGCTGCAGCTACCTCTTCACTCTGTTATTGGGTCAATGTATGGCCTCCTAAGGCTGTTACTACCTCCACATTATATATATATATATATATATATATATATATATATATATATATATATATATGGGGTTGCTAGGTGGGGGGCATAGACCCAAAAGTCCAGTTTCTTTAGTCCAAAACAGAGGTAGAGTTTATTTTCATTGAAAAAGGTAGCGCAGCAACAAAAGGAAACAATACAAAAATAAATCTCTGCCCGGCTAGGCTCTAACTAAACATAGAATAGGTTACCTCACCTAGAATAATAGAAATCCAAAAGCCAGTTGAATCACTCAGGACACAGCTCCAAAAATATGACCTCTTTCTTTGGCTCTCCAGCCAAGCTCTGCCCACAGTCTGCTGCTGGAGCAACTTCTTAAGCTCCCTTGATGAGCAGACTCTCGGCAGCTGAGTCGCTGCCAGAACATCCCCAAAGTGTGGACTGGAGGGGGTGGAATGACAGGTCCCACTACCAACCTACCTGTCATTCCTAAAAATCCAGCCCAATATTGAGCATTTACCAAAATGCTCAGCAGACAAAAGTTGTCTGCTGAGAACAAACATTCCTGGAGTTTTCTCACCTCACCCACCTGAGTAGTCTGGGTGAGATGTACACCCCCTCCACTACCTGGCCAGCCATCAGCTTAATATATATATATATATATATCTATAATGTGGAGGTAGTAACAGCGTTAGGAGGCCATACAGCGACCCAATGACAGAGTGAAGAGGTGGCTGCAGCATGAGTTGGCCATAGAGTGGCATATATTTTTATATGTAGATTGTGAGCCCCATATAGGGATCACAATATATATTTTTTTATCCTACTAGTATGTCTTTTAGTATGGGAGGAAATCCACACAAACACGGGGAGAGCATACAAGCTCCTTGCAGATGTTGTTCCTGGCAGAATTCGAACCCAGGACTCCAGCACTGCAAGGCTGCATTGTTAACCACTGAGCCACCATGTTGCCCTCCTACCTCCACATTATATTGACTTGTCACTTTTTGGCCTTCTCATGCTACTGTTGCTTCCTCATGCTACGCCGCCACAACACTCTGACACTGGGTCAATTTATGTCCTCATAAGGTTTTTGCAACATCCACACTCTGCCACTGCGTCACTGTATGGCTTCCTCAAGCTACTGCAACCTTCACTTTCCTCCACTGGGTCACTATATAACCTCTTCACACTACTGTCAACTTCTCTCGTTATGGCCGCCACCCCACTTTGCCACTGGGTCACTGTATGGCCTCATAAGGCTGCTGTTACCTCCACATTATATCACCTTTGCACTCTGTGGCCTCCTCATGCTGCTTCTACCTCCACTCTGTCAGGGGGCTCTACTTGTATAAGCATTTACTAGAACAGGTTCTGTAGACATTTGTGTGGAATTAGCAGACCAGAATGTAAAAGAAGTGCGCTCTTTCATGCTACAGTAGGATCTTGAACCTCTGCAGGGTTGTTTATACCTGGCACTAACATAAACATATTAGGCTGAGCACACACTAGAGTTATTTTGTAAGTTTTGGCCCCGTAACTGGCCAAATAAGTGAGGTGTGCAGCAGTTCAAAGAATGAAGCCTGTCATGTGCGTGTCATACTGACTCACTGTATTGTTTCACTACCACAGCAGACTCCCCATGTGTGTTACTGCCAGGCACTACACCACTATACAGGCTCTCTGCAGCCAGGAAATAGCTGTTTTTTAACCCTATTCACCTCAAATCAATTCTGATAGAATCAAATCTTTTTGGGAAATGCAGAGAAGCGGCCGGATCAAATTTTCCAAAACTTTTCTTATCTCTATCTGGTGTCCCGGCCTTAAGGCTTTGGCGACTTTGTGTTATGGTTCTGTGTATAGGTTTAAAAATAATATCTTTAAACGACAGACCCGCTAGTCTGCAAGGCACTGCAGCGAGGTCCACAGGCCCAGATGGGCGGCTGTAAGGTCTGAACAGTGTGCTACCAGTTAAACTGCACTGGCAGTCATATGGCGCAGTACACAATTGTGAACAAGCTGCAACAACACCCTGCCAGTTAACCTCACTGGACAGGTGCACAGTACAGCTGAAACCCAATTCACCCCAGTTTAGCAACAAAACATGCTCCTGCAGCAGCTAGGAGCTACAAAATGAGGAGACAGTTAAATGGGCTACTGATTCCCACTGGCAGGGCCAAGGAATCCTACCTAGATCCCTAGAGACTGCTCCTACCATTAAGTGGAACCTGGCCCTAACCTCCTGTCTCAAAGGTACTTAGTCAAAGTGTGAGCACCGGTTGGGCGGTGGGTTCACACCATATAAAGGCTAGTCCCCGCCCAACAGGGCGGTGGCCATGATGTCACCGATCATTCTCAGTATGGGCAAAACGGGACTTAGCCTCTGAGCGGCTCCAAAATGTCTGAGCATGCTCAGTAGGCCGAAAACTGGACACACTCCAGACACCTCACTACCCAAGGTCGAGGGCAAGAGTTAGATTGACCCACAGGTGTCACAGAGAGAACCCTGCGGGACCCAATCCTAACACTTTGCTGTAGTATGATGTCACGTCACCAAGGGGTTAAATGGAGCACTAAGGTAAACAAGCAGACCCCTGTTTTCCTGCTCTGGACCCCAGTGATAAGATGTTTATCCCATAGTTTAGTTCATCTGTAACTCATTCTACATGTTGATCTGTTTTTCTTACACGTAAAATCAGTAAGGTATATTTTTATTTGATATGTTCAGTCTGCCTTTCCTGCTCCTGTGCGGGGTGTTCCCTTGTGGTTGTGTCTTTTCTGGTTTTTATTTTTTTTATTTATTTTTTTTTCACTAATGCTTAGAACAGACTGTACATGGTTTATTTTAAGCTTAAAATACACAGCAACTGGCTATATAAACCTCTCCCTGCTACAACCTGTACAGCTCTCCTGAATACACCTCACGCTCCGTGCTGCTGCTGCTGCTGCTGATACATCTGCTGGGACACACAAGGATCTTCTGTCGTCTTCTAATGAAAATGTATTTATTGTTATTGGCTTTCTGTGTGACTTTCTGCATTTCAGAGACTCAGGATCCTGCAGATCAATGTCATCTGGCAATGAAGGAATATGCAATTGAGTACAAATATTCTCAGGAAGGAGATATCATTCTAGGTGGGATCTTCACTGTACATACCTGGATGCACCAGGTGGGAATTAATAAAATTACTGTTAAACGGATGTGTACAGGGTAAGTAAGAATCATCATATATATAACCTAGGAAATGAGGCCAAGTCTGATCTGTATTATACCCTGTATTGTCTCATATCTTGTGCTATAAAAGTCCTGCAGTGTTGTGTCAGTCAGAAAGTAGTTCTGTTTAAAACTTGTGTGTCAACTAAAACTAAGTTATAAGAGGTTTCATTATTGGGTCACCGAAAAAATTATTGTTGTAAACTTTTGGAGCACAATTTTCTGCTTGCTTTAAGTACTGATCAGTATAAGATGATTAAACACTTACAGGTTTCGGTGTTATGTAGGGTCCCTGATAGGGCTGAGCGATCGGGATGGGAAAAGATCGGATCCCAATTGCGATGGAGCAAATTTCACAATCGGGATCGGCTGGAAAAGGATCGGAAATCAGATTTTAAAATCGATCCTGAAATCTCAAGATCGGCTCAACCCTAGTCCCTGATGTAACTGCCCAGCAGTATGTGAGGGGCTTTATAGCACTGTTTGTCATGTAACGCCATTATTATTCCGGCCACATCTTCACTTTACGTCTTTATTTTAGGATCTGACGTTTTGAGCTTCCTTACTATTTCCTTTCAGGTCTTCTCGCTTAGGAGCGCCGTCATCTGTCATTTAGGAGTTTTACGTTCCTGTACAATATCACTATACTGTTTGGGGCTACAGGAGAGGATTAGGTCGTTGTATCCTACGTGTTGTGTTTTATGTAAATTAGGGGTGAACAAATTTGTAGGAAACGACTTCTCCTTGTATACCAGACGAAGTCACCGACTTCACTAGTGATATAGAAATGGAGGAATAGGATTATATATATATATATATAAATATGTGCTCGGTAATATAAGATGGGAGATTTCAAGAATGTTTCGTTCTCTTCTCAGGGCAGGATTTGTGTTTGTATTTTCCCAAAAAAATTTCGGAGTAAGACTGGTCTTTGTGTGACTCTGGTCAGGCAAAGGGAATACAATAATTTCACATATATAGGAGAAATGGGAGTTCTCTTTTTGCTCTTGATGACCAAATCAGTTTTTGCATTTTCTGTCACCACGTACCAGGCTCTGTAGCGTTTTATCTTTTGTCACTATAGCTGTATGATGGCATGGTTTTTTTTTTGTTTGTTTGTTTGTTTTTTTTTGCGATGCAATTGGAAGTATTTAATAGAGCTACTTCGGGGTATATTTTCATTAACTTTTATTAACTCTTTCTGGGAAGGAATAGAAAAAACAGCAATTTTGCCATTGCCATTTGGCGCTATAAATTTTATGTCATTCCCTCTGCATTCCTTTCCAAATATCATAACTTAATTCAATCTTTTAGTTAATGGAATCAACAAGAGCTTATTTTTGTAGCAAAATAAAAAAATTGTTGTAATTTTTTGGAACAAAACACTTTGTTCATATTTTTATAAAGTTTTTTTTGGTGTCTGACAGACCAAGAATGGCAATTCTGGCTTTTTTTTTTTTTCTTTTTTTAGATTTTTATGTCATCCAGCATACATTGAAAACAACATGAAATTATATTGCTCTGGTCTGTACCAATGTGGCAATATCCAATATGTTTTATTTATTCATTTATTTACTTATTTATTATTTTATGGTATTTCTTATTAAACATTTTTCTATGGATATTAATGTGTTAGCCTGAATTTAATGATGTTTGTTTAAAACTTTATTTCATTGCTTTTTATTTAAAAAAAAAAATTAAAAACTTTGTAAAATAGAAAAAAAAATAATGGTGCCGTCATATTGTGACACCTGTAACTTTTTATATTTATGTGTATGGAGCTGGTTTAGGTGACATTTTATGTGGAACAAGATGGAGTTTTTATTTATACCATTTTGGAGAAGTTCGGATGGTTTGATCTCTTTTTATTCCAAATTTTATTTTAATAGTTCAGACTTTTTGGAGAGCCGCAGACTTAAAGTGCTTATGTTTATTATTGTTTATTTATTTTTATATGTGAATTATTATTATTATTATTATTATTATTATTATTATTATTATTATAGCACCATTAATTCCATGGTGCTTTACATTTGGGGGTGACATACGGTACACAGAATACACAGGTAGATATACTACTAACAGTGATCGGCTGGCACAGTGGGGTAGAGGGCCCTGCCCGCGAGGGCTTACAATCTATGGGGGAAGGGGGTAGAGACAGAAGGAGACAGTTCAGATGGTGGTGTGGTGATAGTGTTATTGGAGATTGTAGGCCTTCCTGAATAGGTGAGTCTTCAGGGCCTTCTTGAATCCTGTGATTGTGGGGGTCAGTCTTA
Organism: Leptodactylus fuscus; assembly: GCF_031893055.1. NCBI lineage: Eukaryota > Metazoa > Chordata > Amphibia > Anura > Leptodactylidae > Leptodactylus > Leptodactylus fuscus. The sequence goes on from NC_134265.1 coordinate 357,075,873, forward strand.
TGTGTCTTGGTAAGGAGTTCCAGAGTATGGGGGATGCACAAGAGAAATCTTGGAGACGGTTGTGTGAGGAGCGGATGAGAGCAGAGCGGAGCAGGAGGTCATTGGAGGATCTGAGGTTACGTGTGGGCAGGTAGTGGGAGATTAGTTCAGAGATATACGGAGGGGACAGGTTGTGGATAGCTTTGAATGTTAACGTTAATAGCTTTCCTGTTTTTTGTGGGGTTTTTTATGCTTTTAAAAACTATTTTTTCTTTTATGATCAGCTTGAACCCAAGGGGTCCGATCGCTCATACTATGAACTGCAATATTAATGTACTGCAATGTGTAGGAAAATCCATTCACTTCTATTATACGCTGCCTATGGCAGGGTGTAAGAGAATTGATGTAATGACAAGTCTGGAAGACTTCAAAAGGCTTTTGGCTGTCAGGACAACCAATCTCTACTGTCTGATGATGTTTTGGAGGGCAGCTATGGGTTAAAAATTGGTGATGCCCATGGTGTCTGCACACTTTAGATATTGTGGTTGCGTTTAACCATGACATATAAAGTCTTAACAGCTGCGATCAGTGTCAGCACTGATCACAGCTGTTAGTGTCAGATGGTGCTGTATTATACAGCTGGTATCTGCCATGTAGGAAGAGGACACAGCTCCAAGGTTCTCTCCTACATCCCCATATGTCCAGTTACATACAGTTTGACATTAATAGGGTTTAAGAGGAGTTCATCAGAAAGGTCAAAAAGCATCATACAGCAAAAAGAATCTGAGCAAGAGTGTCACTTATGATAGGATGTCTGTATGGCCTAAGTCTGTCTATAGGCAGTCAGCCTACCTGTAGACCAGCAAGTGGGATTGTGGCAGAAGTCTGACAAGGTGAGAAAGCCATTAGAATAATAAATGGTAACATGATAAGGAATAGAGATGAGCGAGTAGTATTCGATCGAGTAGGTATTCGATCGAATACTACGGTATTCAAAATACTCGTACTCGATCGAACACTACTAGCTGTTTGAAGTTAGGATTCGATGCAGAACCAGCGTTGATTGGCAGAATGCTATACATTGCCAATCAATGCTGGTTCTTCTCTTACCTTTAGAAGTCTTCTCCCTGCGCAGCGTTCCCGCGTCCTCTTCTGGCTCTGAATTCACTCTGCTTAGGCATTGGGCCTGGGCAGAGCCGACTGCACATGCCCGCTCATGCGCAGTCGGTTCTGCCTAGGCCTGATGCCTAGCAGAGTGAATTCAAGGCCGGAAGAGGACGCGGGGACGCTGTGCAGGGAGAAGAATCCAGCCCGACCCTCACTCATGGACTTGGTAAGTAGAATTTGATTAATGTTGCCTACCCCTGAAACAAGCATTTTTCCCCATAGACTATAATGGGGTTTGGAACCCGTTCGAACAGTCGAACAGTGTGCGTGTCAGGATACGGAGTCGCCGCGGTCTCCTTGCTGCGCGGCGTCTCCCTGGGAGACGTGTTAGGAGTTCTATTGGGTGTGCTTAGGTCATTAAGGGTTAATCTTTTCCTTGCTTTCAGTCTCCATGTCATTAGCCATCAGGTGTGTTCTCTGCTGCTATTTAAACCCCACCCAGGCATGGATCCTTGCCAGCCATTCACTTGGGTTTCCTGGTCCCCCTGCTCAGTCTGATTCCCTGTCTGTTTGTTTTCCATATGTCTCTTGGTTTTTAGACCTGGCTTGTATTTTTGACTCTCCCTTGTCTTTTGATTCGGTACCTTTATTATATCTCTTGCTCGTCTGACCTCGCCTTCTCTTCTGTGTCTTGCTGGGACTTGTGGTCCTCCCTGGTTCCATGCTGTTTAGTCTTTTGTTTTGCATTGCAGTTACACTGTGCTTTCTGTTTAGTTGTGACCCCCGTGACTCCAGTCCCTAGGACTTTCAGGGCCTCCTCTCCCCTTATCCTAGCCGCTGGGATAGAAGCGTAAGGAGCCTTGGTAGGCGCACTTCAATTAGGAAGTGCATTGGTCTGCCTCATCTCAGATATTACAGCATAGTCATAGCCGCAGGGCCTACAACCCCTTTTGTCATTAGTTGCACAGTGTTGCTTTCCCAGCTGTGTCACTTTGCACTGCCTGACCCTGACTCCAATCCTTACATAATGGCTGGCCCTTACCCTAGACAGACCGCCCGGCGGTTTAGTATGGATCCCGAACACTCCGTAACTGACCGCCTGGACAAACTGTCAAGGCAGGTGCAGGGCATGGCTGGGTTAATTAACCAAGTCTCGCAGCGTCTGGAGGCTTTGCCTGATCCAGCATCAGCCGCTGCAGGTGCTTCTATTCAATCACCAGTTCTTCATATATTGAATACCCATCAGGATCCTAAAATGCTCTTGCCTAACCGTTTTGACGGTAAACCAGACAGATTCCGAACATTCCGGGAATCTTGCCGTTTATTTTTTCGTTTTAATTTCCTTTCTTCTGAAGCAGAGCAGGTGGCGCTGGTGGTGTCCCTTCTACGAGGGTCACCACAAGACTGGGCCTTGGCTCTACTTGCTGGAGCTCCTGAATGGAAGTTGTTAAATACATTTTTTCAAACATTAGGTCAGATTTATGATGACCCTAATAGAGTTGCCTTGGCTGAGTCCCATCTGTTGTCTATTCAGCAGGGAGTTAGAACTGCCGAGGACTATTGTACGGAGTTTCGCCAGTGGAGCTCTCAGTCAGGGTGGACAGACAGACCTTTGTTAACCCTTTTTAGACAAGGCTTATCAGATTCTGTAAAAGATGCTCTAGTAAGTCATCCAGTCCCTGAAAATCTAGGAGACTTTATGTTCTTGGCTATTTCTATTGATAGGAGGCTTAGGGAAAGGCCTAGAGAGAAATTAAGCAAACCTGGGTCCTCAGCTAAATCCTGGTCTGTCCTTTCGGAACCTATACCTCCTTCTGCTGTTCCTACCTCTTGTTCTATTCCTGAAGAAGAACCAATGATATTGGGGTCCACAACCGCCTGCAGGAGAAAGTATCGCCTAGAAAACGCTCTGTGTCTGTATTGCGGCAAACCTGGACATATCCTGAGAAACTGTCCAACCAGACCTAAACCACCGCCGGGAAAACGCCAATGCCTGAGTGATTTCCGGGAGGGTCACTCAGGCACACAGGTACCTCCTAATAATATTGAGAAATGTTTACTCCCTGCTATTCTTGTTAATGGTAATAAAACTTTTGCATGTCAGGCAATGGTGGATTCAGGTGCTGCCATGAACTTCATCCATGAAGTGGTGGCGCAAGCTCTAGGAATTGAATTAATTCCCTTGAAATACCCATTTCAGGTATCTGGAGCAGATCTAACCCCTTTGTCTGAAGGGAAAATCTTAGCCCGTACTGCTGAGGTGCAGTTTTTTTTCGGCAGTTTACATGTTGAAAAAGTGTCATTTTTTGTTATGAAAAAACTGGCTGTAGATGTTATTCTTGGTTTACCCTGGTTGCGTGTACATAATCCAGTCTTTAATTGGGAAACTTCGGAGTTGGTTAGATGGGGAGATTCCTGTACTTCTCATATTAATACTATTTGTACTATCAAAAATGATATCAAAATTCCGGAATTTATTACCGAGTTCAAAGACGTCTTTGACGAGCTCAGTGCGGAGGCCTTGCCTCCACATCGACCTTATGACTGCGCAATTGATTTGGTTCCTGGAGCTAAACTACCCAAAGGTCGCATTTTTAACCTTTCAGCTCCAGAGCGCGAGTCCATGCGCCAGTACATTAAAGAGAGCCTATCTAAAGGACATATCCGACCTTCAGTTTCTCCTGTGGGGGCGGGGTTTTTCTTTGTTGAAAAAAAAGATGGTGGCCTCCGACCTTGTATTGACTACAGGGAATTGAATAAAATTACGGTCAAAGACCAACATCCTCTGCCACTCATCCCGGATCTTTTTAACCAGGTGGTGGGGGCTCGATGGTTTTCTAAAATTGACCTCCGCGGAGCTTACAACTTGATTCGGATAAGAGACGGGGATGAGTGGAAAACAGCATTTAACCCCTTAGCGACCCTTGACGTAACTGTACGTCATGGGTCGCATGGGGATGTATGGAGCGAGCTCACACGCTGAGCTCGCTCCATACACGGCAGATGCCGGCTGTATCATACAGCCAGGACCTGCCAATAACAGCAGCGGTCGGTGCCCGAGCCGATCGCTGCTGTTAACCCTTTACATACTGCGGTCAAACGCGACCGCAGCGTGTAAACAGCGCAGGCGGCATGGGCGCCGCCATGTTTCCCCGATCGCCGCCCTCCTGAACGTCACATGAGGGCGGTGATCGGTTGCTATGACAGCCGGAAGCCTATTGAAGGCTTCCAGGCTTGTCTCTGCACTAGATCTATTACAGGATGCCAGAGGCCAGAGGCAGCGTCTAATAGAAGTGCTGGGATTCTGCTATTCACTGCAGTACTGTAGTATTGCAGTGAATAGTATGAGCGATCAGACTCCCTAGGTTTCAAGGTACCTAAGGGGTCTGATCATAAATGTAACAGAAGAAAAAAAAAGTTTTTAAAAGTATTAAAAAAATTAAAAAAAATATAAAAGTTCAAATCACCCCCCTTTCCCTAGATTAGCTATAAAAGTAATTAAAGAACATTAAACATAAACATATTAGGTATCCCCGCGCTCCAAAATGCCCGAACTATTAGAATATTAAAACATTTATCCCGTACTGCGAACGGCGTAGCAGCAAAAAAAATAAAAACAGCCAAAAAGCGTTTTTTTCAACACTTTGCCTCCTATAAAAAATTGAATAAAAAGTGATCAAACCATCATATCTTTCCCCAAATGGTATCAATAGAAACGTCATCTTGTCCCGCATAAAAAGACACCACAACCAGCTCCATACATGGAAATATGAAAAAGTTACAGGTGTTAGAACATGATGACACAAATTTTTTTTTCTATTTTGCAAAGTTTATCATTTTTTTAAAAGTATCAAAACATTTCAAATACTATATAAATTTGGTATCACCGCGTTCGTACTGACACGTAGAACACAGGTAACATGTCATTTGTACCAAACAGTGAACGCTGTAAAAATTAAACCCATAAGAAAATGGCGCAAATGCATTTTTTCTCCAATTGCACCTCATTCTGAATTTTTTTCCAGCTTCCCAGTACATTGCACAGCATATTGAATGATGCCATTACAAAGTACAATTTGTCCCGCAAACAATAAGCCATCATGTGACTCTGTGAACTGAAAAATGAAAAAGTTATGGCTCTTGAAATGTGAGGAGGGAAAAACGAAAATGCGAAACCAAAAAATGTCCTGGTCCTTAAGGGGTTAATACCCCTGAAGGTCATTTTGAATACCTAGTTATGCCTTTTGGTTTGAGCAATGCTCCGGCGGTATTTCAACGTTTTGTGAATGACATTTTTAGGGATCTGTTAGGTAGATATCTAGTAATTTATTTAGATGACATCCTCATATTCTCACCGGACTGGGAGTCACATCAGCAACATGTAAAAGTGGTTCTTCTTAGGCTACGTCAAAACCACAACTATATACAAGAAAGATTTAAAGCTGTAGACTCACCAATATATACGAGTCCCAAGGTGTGCACGATCACATAGATCCCGAGTCCGAAAGGGTCTGGCTTTCAGTCTGAACAATATAATAAAGTTGATCCGCAACGTCCACGGCTCGTTTTTTTCAATAAAAATTAACTTTTAATGGTTCGTTTTTTTAAAAAAAAAACATATCAGCAAACAAAAAAAGACATACTCCACGAACAGACAAGAACGAAAAAATCACATGCCCATGGCAATAAAAAACGCCAACGCGTTTCGAGGCAGAGACCTCTTATTCATGGCATAGAATAAGAAAAACGAGCCGTGGACGTTGCGGATCAACTTTATTATATTGTTCGTACGTCAAAACCACCTCTGTGCTAAGTTATCCAAGTGTCAATTTGGAGTCCAGGAGATAGGTTTTTTGGGATACATCCTTACTCCTGGTACCATTGGTATGGATCCCAGAAAGGTATCTGCAGTACTTGAATGGGAGAAACCTACTACCTTAAAAGAAGTTCAGAGGTTTCTAGGTTTCGCCAACTATTACCGAAAATTTATCCGAAATTTTTCTTCCACTGTTAAACCTCTCACCGATTTGACCAAAAAGGGGGCGGATCCTGCCTCCTGGACACCAGAGACAGAGGTAGCGTTCGCCACCTTGAAACAACTCTTTACTTCTGCCCCTGTCCTGGTCCATCCTGATCCGGAATTGCCCTTTATTGTAGAAGTTGACGCTTCAGAAGTAGGTGTAGGAGCGGTCCTGTCTCAGGGCACTGAACCATTTACCAACCTCCAACCTATCGCCTACTTTTCCAGGAGGTTCTCCACTACCGAGGCCAATTATGATGTTGGCAATAGAGAGCTTCTGGCGATTAAGTGGGCCTTTGAAGAGTGGAGGCACTTCCTGGAGGGGGCCAGACATAAAATTACTGTACTAACTGACCACAAAAACTTATTATATTTAGACAAGGCAAAAAGATTAAATCCCCGTCAAGCCAGGTGGGCTCTATTTTTCACTAGGTTCCACTTTGTAATTACCTACCGTCCCGGCTCAAAGAATACTAAAGCAGATGCCTTGTCTAGAAGTTTTGGTCTTAGTGGTAGTTCTGATGGGGAACCTGAAAATATACTTGCTCCTGGGGTGGTAGTGGCAGTTTTGACCTCGGATCTTGAAACCCGTATTCTCAACACTCAGGATGCTGCCCCTAGTGCGCTACCACCAGGTAAATTGTTTGTTCCTAGCCACCTCTGCTTGGAGCTCTTAGAGGAGATCCACTCCTCTGTTCTGGCAGGTCATCCAGGCATTGCTGGTACTGGGAATCTGTTATCACGAACGTATTGGTGGCCATCTTGGCAACGAGATGTTAAAAATTTTGTTCATTCTTGCGAGACCTGTGCCAGATCTAAGGTGCCCCATCAACTTCCAGCGGGTCTTTTACACCCACTCCCGCTACCTAATAGACCCTGGTCACACATCTCCATGGATTTTATTACCGATCTCCCGTCCTCTAAAGGGAAATCGGTAATTTGGGTTGTAGTAGATCGTTTTTCTAAGATGTCCCACTTTGTTGCCTTGAAAAAATTGCCTTCAGCTAAATTGTTGGCCTGGTTGTTTATCCGCCACATTTTACGTCTGCATGGTATTCCTTCAAATGTGGTGTCGGACAGGGGCGTACAGTTTGTGTCCAGGTTTTGGAAAGCCTTTTGTAACAGGTTGGGAGTCTCTCTTTCTTTTTCCTCAGCCTTTCACCCAGAGACTAATGGTCAAACAGAGAGATTGAATCAATCTTTGGAACAGTATTTGAGGTGCTTTGTGTCTGATTGCCAAGATAAATGGAGTGAATATATGCCCATGGCTGAATTTGCACTAAATAATCATGTCAACTCCTCGACTCGGTCGTCTCCTTTCCACATTAACTATGGTTTTCACTAGAGATGAGCGAACAGTGTTCTATCGAACTCATGTTCGATCGGATATTAGGCTGTTCGGCATGTTCGAATCGAATCGAACACCGCGTGGTAAAGTGCGCCATTACTCGATTCCCCTCCCACCTTCCCTGGCGCCTTTTTTGCTCCAATAACAGCGCAGGGTAGGTGGGACAGGAACTACGACACCGGTGACGTTGAAAAAAGTAGGCAAAACCCATTGGCTGCCGAAAACATGTGACCTCTAATTTAAAAGAACAGCGACGCCCAGCTTCGCGTCATTCTGAGCTTGCAATTCACCGAGGACGGAGGTTTCCGTCCAGCTAGCTAGGGCTTAGATTCTGGGTAGGCAGGGACAGGCTAGGATAGGAAGGAGAAGACAACCAACAGCTCTTATAAGAGCTAAATTCCAGGGAGAAGCTTGTCAGTGTAACGTGGCACTGACGGGCTCAATCGCCGCAACCCAGCTTTCCCAGGATCCTGAATGGAATACACTGTCAGTGTATTCCCGTATACCCGATATATACCCCGATACCCGTTCCAACGGTGTGCCCCCCCACCTTCACCCCAGAAATACCCTGCAAGTCCCCTAGCAATAGAATTGGGGCTATATACACCCACAATTTTTACTACTGGTATACAGTGCCATTGTCTGACTGGGAATTCAAAGAATATATTGGGAATACAAATACCCTCATTTCTTGCTACTGCCATATAGTGCCAGTGTCTGACTGGGAATTCAAAGAATATATTGGGGTTACGTGCACCCACAATTTTTACTACTGGTATACAGTGCCATTGTCTGACTGGGAATTCAAAGAATATATTGGGGTTATGTGCACCCACAATTTTTACTACTGGTATACAGTGCCATTGTCTGACTGGGAATTCAAAGAGTATATTGGGAATACAAATACCCTCATTTCTTGCTACTGCCATATAGTGCCAGTTTCTGACTGGGAATTCAAAGAATATATGGGGGTTATGTGCACCCACAATTTTTACTACTGGTATACAGTGCCATTGTCTGACTGGGAATTCAAAGAATATATTGGGGTTACGTGCACCCACAATTTTTACTACTGGTATACAGTGCCATTGTCTGACTGGGAATTCAAAGAGTATATTGGGAATACAAATACCCTCATTTCTTGCTACTGCCATATAGTGCCAGTGTCTGACTGGTAATTCAAAGAATATATTGGGGTTACGTGCACCCACAATTTTTACTACTGGTATACAGTGCCATTGTCTGACTGGGAATTCAAAGAGTATATTGGGAATACAAATACCCTCATTTCTTGCTACTGCCATATAGTGCCAGTTTCTGACTGGTAATTCAAAGAATATATTGGGGTTATAAATACCCTCATTTCTTGCTACTGCCATATAGTGCCAGTTTCTGACTGGTAATTCAAAGAATATATTGGGGTTACGTGCACCCACAATTTTTACTACTGGTATACAGTGCCATTGTCTGACTGGGAATTCAAAGAATATATTGGGGTTATAAATACCCTCATTTCTTGCTACTGCCATATAGTGCCAGTTTCTGACTGGTAATTCAAAGAATATATTGGGGTTACGTGCACCCACAATTTTTACTACTGGTATACAGTGCCATTGTCTGAATGGGAATTCAAAGAGTATATTGGGAATACAAATACCCTCATTTCTTGCTACTGCCATATAGTGCCAGTTTCTGACTGGGAATTCAAAGAATATATTGGGGTTACGTGCACCCACAATTTTTACTACTGGTATACAGTGCCATTGTCTGACTGGGAAATCAAAGAGTATATTGGGAATACAAATACCCTCATTTCTTGCTACTGCCATATAGTGCCAGTTTCTGACTGGGAATTCAAAGAATATATTGGGGTTACGTGCACCCACAATTTTTACTACTGGTATACAGTGCCATTGTCTGACTGGGAATTCAAAGAATATATTGGGGTTACGTGCACCCACAATTTTTACTACTGGTATACAGTGCCAATTTCTAACTAGGAATTCAAAATGCGCAAGGCTCCCGGAAAGGGACGTGGACGAGGCCGTGGGCGAGGTCGGGGGAATGGTTCTGGGGAGCAAGGTAGCAGTGAAGCCACAGGGCGTCCCGTGCCTACTCCTGTGGGGCAGCAAGCATTGTGCCACTCCACAGTGCCAGGGTTGCTTGCCACATTAACTAAACTGCAGGGTACAAACCTTAGTAGGCCCGAGAACCAGGAACAGGTCTTGCAATGGCTGTCAGAGAACGCTTACAGCACATTGTCCAGCAGCCAGTCAGACTCTGCCTCCTCTCCTCCTATTACCCAACAGTCTTGTCTTCCTTCCTCCCAAAATTCCGAAGCTTTACAGAACAATAACCCAAACTGTCCCTGCTCCCCAGAGCTGTTCTCCGCTCCTTTCATTGTCCCTCAACCTGCCTCTCCACGTCACGATTCCACGAACCTAACAGAGGAGCATCTGTGTCCAGATGCTCAAACACTAGAGTCTCCTCCATCTCCGTTCGATTTGGTGGTGGATGACCAGCAACCCACCCTCATCGACGATGATGTGACGCAGTTGCCGTCAGGGCATCCAGTTGACCGGCGCATTGTGCGGGAGGAGGAGATGAGACAGGAGTTGGAAGAGGAAGTGGTGGATGATGAGGACACTGACCCGACCTGGACAGGGGGGATGTCAAGCGGGGAAAGTAGTGTGGATGTTGAGGCAGGTGCAGCACCAAAAAGGGTAGCTAGAGGCAGAGGCAGAGGTCAGCAGCTTAGGCGAAGCCAGGCCACACCCGGAATCTCCCAAGATGTTCCAGTTCGTACCCAGCCCCGAAAAACTCCCACCTCGAGGGCACGTTTCTCGAAGGTGTGGAGTTTTTTCAAGGAATGCGCCGAGGACAGATATAGTGTTGTCTGCACAATTTGCCTCTCGAAATTGATTAGGGGCTCTGAGAAGAGCAACCTGTCCACCACTTCAATGCGCCGTCATTTGGAATCCAAGCACTGGAATCAGTGGCAGGCAGCAACGGCAGGACAAAGGCCGCCTGCCGTTCACGCCATTGCCACTGCCTCTGCCACTGCCTCTGCCACTGCCACTGCTGACTGTGCTGGCGATGCACTCCAGAGGACGAGCCAGGACACCACTTCATCTGCCTCCGCCACTTTGTTGACTTCTACCTCATCCTCCCCTGGTCCTGTCTTATCTCCTTCTCCTGCACCATCAAAGGCACCATCAGGCGTTTCTTTACAACAACCCACCATCTCTCAGACATTGGAGCGGCGGCAGAAATACACTGCTAACCACCCACACGCGCAAGCCTTGAACGCCAACATCGCTAAACTGCTGGCCCAGGAGATGTTGGCGTTCCGGCTTGTTGAAACTCCCGCCTTCCTGGACCTGATGGCAACTGCGGCACCTCGCTATGCCGTCCCTAGCCGTCACTACTTCTCCCGGTGTGCCGTCCCCGCCTTGCACCAGCACGTGTCACTCAACATCAGGCGGGCCCTTAGTTCCGCGCTTTGCACAAAGGTCCACTTGACCACCGACGCGTGGACAAGTGCATGCGGACAGGGACGCTACATTTCACTGACGGCACACTGGGTGAATGTAGTTGAGGCTGGGACTGCTTCCCAAACTGGCCCGGTGTACCTCGTCTCCCCGCCTAACATTCCTGGCAGGGACACGAGAAGAACACCCCCCTCCTCCTCCTCCTCTACCGCCTCCTCCTCCGCCACCGCCTCCTCCTCCGCCACCGCCTCCTCCTCCGCTGTTAGATTGACCCCAGCTACGAGTTGGAAACGTTGCAGCACTGGCGTTGGTAGACGTCAGCAGGCTGTGCTGAAGCTGATCAGCTTGGGGGACAGACAGCACACTGCCTCCGAGGTGAGGGATGCCCTCCTCGATGAGACGGCAATATGGTTTGAGCCGCTGCACCTGGGCCCAGGCATGGTCGTTTGTGATAACGGCCGGAACCTGGTAGCAGCTCTGGAGCTTGCCGGACTCCAACATGTTCCATGCCTGGCCCACGTCTTCAACCTAGTGGTGCAACGTTTCCTAAAGAGCTACCCCAATGTTCCAGAGCTACTGGTGAAAGTGCGGCGCATGTGCGCCCACTTTCGCAAGTCGACAGTAGCCGCTGCTAGCTTAAAATCTCTCCAGCAACGCCTGCATGTGCCACAACACCGGCTTTTGTGCGACGTCCCCACACGCTGGAACTCAACGTTTCAGATGTTGAATAGAGTGGTTGAGCAGCAGAGACCTTTGATGGAATACCAGCTACAAAACCCTAGGGTGCCACAAAGTCAGCTGCCTCAGTTTCACATCCATGAGTGGCCATGGATGAGAGACCTTTGTGACATCCTACGGGTCTTTGAGGAGTCCACAAGGAGGGTGAGCTCTGAGGATGCGATGGTGAGCCTTACAATCCCGCTCTTGTGTGTTCTGAGAGAATCCCTGATTGACATCAGGGATAACTCAGATCACACAGAGGAGTTAGGGATAGCATCCGATCCGTCACAGCTGGAGAGTAGGTCCACACATCTGTCCGCTTCACTGCGTTTAATGGAGGAGGAGGAGGAGGAGGAGGAGGAGGAAGAAGAGTTGTCCGATGATGTGATGGTGATACAGGAGGCTTCCGGGCAACTTCGAATCGTCCCATTGTTGCAGCGCGGATGGGTAGACATGGAGGATGAGGAGGAAATGGAGATTGAACTTTCCGGTGGGGCCAGAGGAGTCATGCCAACTAACACTGTGGCAGACATGGCTGAGTTCATGTTGGGGTGCTTTACAACCGACAAGCGTATTGTCAAAATCATGGAGGACAACCAGTACTGGATCTTTGCTATCCTTGACCCCCGGTATAAAAACAACATCTCGTCTTTTATTCCGGTAGAGGGGAGGGCCAATCGCATCAATGCTTGCCACAGGCAATTGGTGCAGAATATGATGGAGATGTTTCCAGCATGTGACGTTGGCGGCAGGGAGGGCAGTTCCTCCAGTAGGCAACCAAGTTCTCACCGGTCCACACAAACGAGGGGCACACTGTCTAAGGTCTGGGACACCTTGATGGCACCCCCTCGCCAAAGTGCCGCCACGGAGGGTCCTAGTGTCACCAGGCGTGAGAAGTATAGGCGCATGTTGCGGGAATACCTTTCCGACCACAGCCCTGTCCTCTCCGACCCCTCTGCGCCCTACACGTATTGGGTGTCGAAGTTGGACCTGTGGCTTGAACTTGCCCTATATGCCTTGGAGGTGCTGTCCTGTCCTGCCGCCAGCGTCCTATCTGAGAGGGTGTTCAGTGCAGCCGGTGGCATCATCACTGACAAGCGCACCCGTCTGTCAGCTGAGAGTGCCGACCGGCTCACTTTGATAAAAATGAACCACCACTGGGTAGAGCCGTCATTTTTGTGCCCACCTGTGTAAAGCACCCCAACATGAAACTCCATGTCTGTACTCAACCTCTCCAATTCCTCCGCATCCTCATACTCATCCACCATAAGCGTTGCACAATTCTGCTAATACTAGGCTCCCTCCACCCTGATTTCCCCCAACTCTGCTGGTTAGAGGCTCCCTCCACCATGAATTTGCCCAAACTGGGCTGTTTAGAGGCTCCCTCCACCATGAATTTGCCCAAACTGGGCTGTTTAGAGGCTCCCTCCACCATGAATTGGTCCAAACTGGGTTTTTAAGAGGCTCCCTCCACCATGAATTGGTCCAAACTGGGCTGGTTAGAGGCTCCCTCCACCATGAATTTGCCCAAACTGGGCTGTTTAGAGGCTCCCTCCACCATGAATTGGTCCAAACTGGGCTGGTTAGAGGCTCCCTCCACCATTAATTGGTCCAAACTGGGCTGGTTAGAGGCTCCCTCCACCATTAATTGGTCCAAACTGGGCTGGTTAGAGGCTCCCTCCACCATTAATTGGTCCAAACTGGGCTGGTTAGAGGCTCCCTCCACCATTAATTGGTCCAAACTGGGCTGTTTAGAGGCTCCCTCCACCATTAATTGGTCCAAACTGGGCTGGTTAGAGGCTCCCTCCACCATGAATTTGCCCAAACTGGGCTGTTTAGAGGCTCCCTCCACCATGAATTGGTCCAAACTGGGTTTTTTAGAGGCTCCCTCCACCATGAATTTGCCCAAACTGGGCTGGTTAGAGGCTCCCTCCACCATGAATTGGTCCAAGCTGGGTTTTTTAGAGGCTCCCTCCACCATGAATTTGCCCAAACTGGGCTGGTTAGAGGCTCCCTCCACCATGAATTGGTCCAAACTGGGCTGGTTAGAGGCTCCCTCCACCATGAATTTGCCCAAACTGGGCTGTTTAGAGGCTCCCTCCACCATTAATTGGTCCAAACTGGGCTGGTTAGAGGCTCCCTCCACCATGAATTTCCCAAAACTTGGCTGTTTAGAGGCTCCCTCCACCATGAATTGGTCCAAACTGGGCTGGTTAGAGGCTCCCTCCACCATTAATTGGTCCAAACTGGGCTGGTTAGAGGCTCCCTCCACCATGAATTGGTCCAAACTGGGTTTTTTAGAGGCTCCCTCCACCATGAATTGGTCCAAACTGGGCTGGTTAGAGGCTCCCTCCACCATGAATTGGTCCAAACTGGGCTGGTTAGAGGCTCCCTCCACCATTAATTGGTCCAAACTGGGCTGGTTAGAGGCTCCCTCCACCATGAATTGGTCCAAACTGGGTTTTTTAGAGGCTCCCTCCACCATGAATTTGCCCAAACTGGGCTGTTTAGAGGCTCCCTCCACCATGAATTGGTCCAAACTGGGCTGGTTAGAGGCTCCCTCCACCATGAATTTCCCAAAACTTGGCTGTTTAGAGGCTCCCTCCACCATGAATTGGTCCAAACTGGGCTGGTTAGAGGCTCCCTCCACCATGAATTTGCCCAAACTGGGCTGTTTAGAGGCTCCCTCCACCATTAATTGGTCCAAACTGGGCTGGTTAGAGGCTCCCTCCACCATGAATTTGCCCAAACTGGGCTGTTTAGAGGCTCCCTCCACCATGAATTGGTCCAAACTGGGTTTTTTAGAGGCTCCCTCCACCATGAATTGGTCCAAACTGGGCTGGTTAGAGGCTCCCTCCACCATGAATTTCCCAAAACTTGGCTGTTTAGAGGCTCCCTCCACCATGAATTGGTCCAAACTGGGCTGGTTAGAGGCTCCCTCCACCATGAATTTCCCAAAACTTGGCTGTTTAGAGGCTCCCTCCACCATGAATTGGTCCAAACTGGGCTGGTTAGAGGCTCCCTCCACCATGAATTGGTCCAAACTGGGTTTTTTAGAGGCTCCCTCCACCATGAATTTGCCCAAACTGGGCTGTTTAGAGGCTCCCTCCACCATGAATTGGTCCAAACTGGGCTGGTTAGAGGCTCCCTCCACCATTAATTGGTCCAAACTGGGCTGGTTAGAGGCTCCCTCCACCATTAATTGGTCCAAACTGGGCTGGTTAGAGGCTCCCTCCACCATGAATTTGCCCAAACTGGGCTGGTTAGAGGCTCCCTCCACCATGAATTGGTCCAAACTGGGTTTTTTAGAGGCTCCCTCCACCATGAATTTGCCCAAACTGGGCTGGTTAGAGGCTCCCTCCACCATGAATTGGTCCAAACTGGGGTTTTTAGAGGCTCCCTCCACCATGAATTTGCCCAAACTGGGGTGTTTAGAGGCTCCCTCCACCATGAATTTGCCCAAACTCTGCTGGTTAGAGGCTCAATCCACCCTGATTTTCAAAACAAATGTTGGTGCCAACCTCAACTTACTACAAGGGCCAAATTCACTGCTGGTGACAAGCTCTCCTCACTGCAAGTGCCAAATACACATGTTTCAAGGTGTTTTCCTACTGTCAGAGAGGTGGTATTGAGTGTGTAAAGTGTGTAGTTGTTAGGCTGTGATGTTGGGGTAATAGAGGGTCTTTGGTGTGTTAGATGCCCCCAGACATGCTTCCCCTGCTGTCCCAGTGTCATTCCAGAGGTGTTGGCATCATTTCCTGGGGTGTCATAGTGGACTTGGTGACCCTCCAGACACGGATTTGGGTTTCCCCCTTAACGAGTATCTGTTCCCCATAGACTATAATGGGGTTCGAAACCCGTTCGAACACACGAACATTGAGCGGCTGTTCGAATCGAATTTCGAACCTCGAACATTTTAGTGTTCGCTCATCTCTAGTTTTCACCCCAGATTCTCCTCAGGAACAGGCAATGAATTCGCCTTTTCCTCAGTAGAGGACGTTGCTAAATCTCTCTGTACAGTATGGGATGAAAGCCTGGCATCGCTGAGAAAAGCCCAGGCTAATCAAGTAAATTTCGCCAACAGAAAGCGCCGCCCTGGACCTGACTTCGTGGTGGGTGACAAGGTCTGGTTATCCACTAAAAATATCCAACTTCGAGTTCCATCTACTAAGTTTGCCCCGCGTTTTATTGGTCCATATCCCATTTCTGAAATAATCAACCCTGTGTCATTCAAATTATCACTTCCTTGGTCCCTCCATATTCACCCAGTTTTTCATAAGTCCCTACTCAAAAAGTATGTTCCGGCAATGGTCACTCGTTCCCCACCCGAACCAGTGATCGTTCAGGGGGAACTAGAGTATGAGGTGGAACGGGTCATTGATTCACGCAGAGTGCGGAATTCCCTTCAGTTCCTCATACATTGGAAGGGGTATGGACCAGAGGAGCGTGTTTGGGTGGCAGCCAGAGACCTTCACGCTCCTAGATTGGTGGAGAAGTTTTACCGTTCTTACCCTACTAAGCCAGGGGGTCCTCTTGAGGGTCCGGAGGCCCCTCCTCAAAGGGGGGTACTGTCAGGATACGGAGTCGCCGCGATCTCCTTGCTGCGCGGCGTCTCCCTGGGAGACGTGTTAGGAGTTCTATTGGGTGTGCTTAGGTCATTAAGGGTTAATCTTTTCCTTGCTCTCAGTCTCCATGTCATTAGCCATCAGGTGTGTTCTCTGCTGCTATTTAATCCCCACCCAGGCATGGATCCTTGACAGCCATTCACTTTGTGTTTCCTGGTCCCCCTGCTCAGTCTGATTCCCTGTCTGTTTGTTTTCCATATGTCTCTTGGTTTTTAGACCCGGCTTGTATTTTTGACTCTCCCTTGTCTTTTGATTCGGTACCTTTATTATATCTCCTGGCTTGACCTCTTGCTCGTCTGACCTCGCCTTCTCTTCTGTGTCTTGCTGGGACTTGTGGTCCTCCCTGGTTCCATGCTGTTTAGTCTTTTGTTTTGCATTGCAGTTACACTGTGCTTTCTGTTTAGGTGTGACCCCCGTGACTCCAGTCCCTAGGACTTTCAGGGCCTCCTCTCCCCTTATCCTAGCCGCCGGGATAGAAGCGTAAGGAGCCTTGGTAGGCGCACTTCAATTAGGAAGTGCATTGGTCTGCCTCATCTCAAATATTACAGCATAGTCATAGCTGCAGGGCCTACGACCCCTTTTGTCCTTAGCTGCATAGTGTTGCTTTCCCAGCTGTGTCACTTTGCACTGCCTGACCCTGACTCCAATCCTTACAGTGCGGCTGTTCGAATCGGATTTCGAACCTCGAACATTTTAGTGTTCGCTCATCTCTAATAAGGAACTATTTGTCCTGCAACCATTAAGCCCTCGTATGTGAACACTAAAATACAAAAAAGTATGGGGGTTTGGGAGGCGGAGAGTCAAAAATGAAAATCGAAAAATGTCACACATGGGAAGGGGTTAAAGACACAAATGCTACATAACTCAATATTTCAATATTGTTTCACAGCATTCATCCAAGAGAATATACACATCTGGCGGCTTTTCGTTTTGCTATTGATGAAATTAATAATCGCTCAGATCTTCTGCCCAATATCACTCTGGGATATCATATATATGACTCTTGTGGGAATGTGAATAAAGTTATAAAAGATGTTCTGCAGATACTGTCCGGACACACAGTAACAGCTCCAAACTACTCCTGTATGGAGAATGACGCAGTGGTCGGAGTTATTGGAGATCTACATTCAGTCACGACTCTCCCCATGGCCCAGCTGTTAAGTGTATACGGATATACACAGGTGAGTACAGAATATTGTGAGTCTCCTTCTGTTTGTATGGGCTTCCTATATACTGATTCATTTGCTGTTTAATTTGTAAGCCCAAGTAGGGATCGGGAGAAAAAGTGAGCGCTACTGAATAAATGAGTGACAAAAGTACAATAGATTAAGAAAATGCACTTTGTTTAATAACAAGCCCACCTATTGCAGTATCTACAGAAAGTGCAAAGACAATTATATTAACGTGGCGTTAAAATGCTCTTTGGAAGTAGAAGAATGAGTTAGAAGGGAAATTATGTCTTATAAGGGAGAGACCGCAAAATAGCGCCGCGTATACGGTACCGGCTCCCGTTGCTAACGAACCATGGAGGATGAGGATGAGCGCTGATTTGATGGCACAGACGGCAATGGATAGTCCAACCAATCTGGCAAGGTCAGGTTAGGCAGATACAAGAACTGCACCAGTGGAATCACTAGGTCAGGTAGATCCAAGTACTGAGGTGCCAAAAAACCCCAGGAAATTGCGCCAGTGGAGTCGCTTGGTCAGGATAGTGAAGAGCAAACACCACCTTGTTGCTGCAGATTTGAAGATGAAAAGGATGACCCCACAGATAGGTGGCACTGGAGTCGAGGATGACTTGAAGGACCAACTTAAGGATTCTGTGCATGGCAAGGGTGCGACAAGAGACATCAGGGAGAAGCTGTACTGGAGTGTCCATGAATGGGACCAGACCATGCCACCAGGCAGCTTGGAGGATATCTTCTTTCTCCCTGAAGAAATGTATTCTGCAAAGAACGTCACATGGTTCAGCGGTGTCAGTGCGCCTAGGAGCACAGGGTGGACTCTGTCGATATTAATCTATGTCTCCATAAGGCAGGAAAGGACTGTGTTGAAGATTGAGGTGATGGCAGAGCAGAGTTCGGCCAGAGGAACAGCGGGTCTGTAGCTTCAAGAGCCAAGCCAGGATCACCCGTAGCAGTAAGACAGCGTTCACACTGCCGCTGCTGTCCACTCCAGGGTGTCCACCGTAAACCCCGGGGAAACCAGACAGCAGATGGCTTGTGAACGGTCGGCTTTAAAACCCATTCATTTGAATGAGTTTTAAAAGGTGACCGCCCATGAGCATTTTCAGCAGGCACAATGTTCTGCATGTAGGACGGTAAAACGGTTTCCAGGAGGAGAGGGTGAAAACACTCACAGGCGGTCACCTTTTAAAACCCATTCAAATGAATGGGTTTTAAAGTCAACCTCTCGCAAGCCATCTGCTGTCCGGTTTCCCCAGGATTTACAGAGGACACCCCGGGGCGGACAGCAGCAACAGTGTGAAAAATGCCTAAGAGGGGTTCCGCCAGAGGTGGTGCCAGGTGGTGTAAGAGTCCATTCTGGGAAGCACAATAGTCCAAGGAGGAATGGGTACTCTGAGGGCTCCCAGGCTGAGGCAGAGGACATGATGCAGCAGGAGCAGCAGAAGAGGGCAAGAGTGTTGGAGAGGAGGAGAGGGCTGCAGGAGCATGTAGCTGAGGTCTAGTATCAGCTCCACCAGAGCCGGGGTCAGGAGAGGCTAAGGACAGCAGGGGCTCAAGAGTTAACTGACCTGAGGCTAGAGTATAAGCCTGTTGTGCTTCAGCAGCACTGCAGCAACCATCTTGAGAGCAGGAGGGCCGGTGGACTGGTACCTGTAACGAAGGTGCTGGTTTTTCTTCTATTGAATGCTGCAGAGACAGGGAGAGACGAGAGACGGTGCTGTACGGAGGAGGCCAGGAGAGAAAGGAAGGAATCCTCCGGCTGTTCAGTAGATGCAGGAGGTCACCTTTCACTCTAGATTTTGTACTATGATGGACAGGAGGCTCTGGAGGGTTTATAACCTCTACAGGTAGCAGGAAAATGCTCGGGGTACGGGAGCTAATGTAGGGTGCATCTTCACACGGTCATGTTCAGGCCTCACACCATTGTTTTATTTTATTGAATGTGAATATTATTTGTATTAATCAGATGATCTATGGTGTGATATAACACAGGCAATGCTATTGATGATACTACTACTACTACTACTAATAATAATAATAATAATAATAATAATAATAATAATAATAATAATAATATATCCTAGATCAGTTATGGAGCAAGAGATCCTCTTCTAAGTGATAAAAGGCTTTACCCAAACTTCTTCCGAACAGTCCCAGATGACAAGATACAATTTTCAGCATTTGTGAAGCTTCTGGAACGATTTCAGTGGAATTGGGTTGGGATTATCACATCAGATGATGAGAGTGGACGGCAGGAGTTACAGCAGATAATCCGACAATTTACATCTCATCAGATCTGTGTGGAGTTCACCATTGCTGTATATGAAAATAGTTATATGAATGTCCCTAAAGCTTTACAGGAATCATCTACTGATGTTATTATTATATGCGGCACCTATAGTGTGACTTATAACAAATTTTTAAACAATGTAGCTCATGTTCTTAATAACAAGACTCTTATACTTCCAAGCTCATGGTCACTTGCAAGCGAGCTTATGTTTTACCAAGAAAACGGAGTTCCGGGTAACTGTAGTTTAGTGTTTTACATTGCTGGATTCAATACTACTGGGAAAGAACTCTTCAGTCTGGTGCAGTTTTCCGGGCAGCCATCGGATGGGTTACTGGAAGATCTGTGGATGATTAGAACTCGCTGCTATTCAGGAAATACATTGAAGGATCTTATTATGCCATATGTATATCATTTTCCATTTCATAACTGTTCTGAGGACGAAAAGAAGCTTAATATACAGTATCATTTTCCTGAAGACCCAACTCCTTACCAAGTGTACACTGCTGTCTATATTATGGCTCAGGCTTTACATGGACTGAAAGTTTTTCTTAATAATGGGAAAATAAATCCCTTAAAAATCTCTTACTATAAAAGCAGAGTGAGTATAAGGAGTACAGGGTATTCCATTTCTAGTAAAATATACATTTTTGTTTAAATTTAATCTGAAAGAAATTAACAACAGAAAGGGTGCATTCACATGATGTCTTTTGGCTCGTAATTTGGCACGTAGAAGCCGCGGGAGCTTTTGCGGGCCGTACACGCTCCCATTGATTTCAATGGGAGCGTGGATCATATACGCGGCGCTATTTTGTGGCCGCAAAATCACGACCGCAAAATAGCTCCGTTTGTACGATCCACGCTCCCATTGAAATCAATGGGAGCATATACGGCCCGCAAAAGCTCCCGCGGCATCTACGTGCCAAATTACGAGCCAAAAGACATTGTGTGAATGCACCCAAAAACTTAGACAAGGCTCATAGTCCCGCTAAGGGCTCCTTCACATCTGCGCCCATTCTCCGTTCTGCAGGATTCCGGTTCCTGCACAAAACAGAGGCAGGAGTCGGAAACCTGCAGGACTCTTTCATACCCATTCATTTGAATGGGTTTGAAAAATGTTTGGCCGTGAGCGGCGGTGAGCGTTTTATGCTCTCCGCTGCAAAACCGTTTTTTTTAAACCGGACACAGAGTCGGACATGCAGTACTCTGTGTCCGATTTAAAAAAAAAACGGTTTTGTGTCGGAGAGCATAAAACGCTCACCACCGCTCACGGCCAGACCCGATCTTACAGGTTTCCGTCTTCTGCATGCAGAAGACAGAAAGCTCAGAATAGAGACTCAAACTCTAGTGTGAACCTAGCGTTAGTAATACAATGTGGTATGCAGCTGCTTCACATTCTTCCTGCAGCTATAGTCATTAGTAGTGTTGAGTAGAGATGAGCGAATAGTGTTCGTTCGAGTAGGTGTTCGATCGAATACTACAGTATTCAAAATACTCGTACTCGAACTAAAACTATTAGCTGTTCGAAGTTTAAGGTTCAATGCAGAACCAGCGTTGATTGGCAGAATGCTATACATTCTGCCAATCAACGCTAGTTCTTCTCTTACCTTTAGAAGTCTTCTCCGTGCAGCGTCCCCGAGGCATCTTCCGGCTGGTATTCACTCTGCCTAGGCATCCGGCCTAGGCAGAGCCGACTGCGCATGTGCGGGCATGCCCTCGCATGCACAGTTGGCTCTGCTCAGGCGTCGGGCCGGCATGTCCTTGCATGCGCAGTCGTCTCTGCCTAGGCCCCGATGCCTTGCATGAAGGTGGTTGTATATATGAACTATTAAATTGTGTTTTCATATACGGTATGCTGTGCAATCTCAAAAAAGTTAGATTTTGGTATCACAGTCACAGTTTGGTAGGTGCAGTATAGCTTTATAACATACAAAATCCTGCCTATCTTCTGTATTAGGGTTTTTGGGAGTCTGAGCTCTTGTTGTAGTTGATGTTTGCGGTATGTCTAGTATACACTCACCGGCCACTTTATTAGGTACACCTGTCCAACTGCTCGTTAACAATTAATTTCTAATCAGCCAATCACATGCGGCAACTCAGTGCATTTAGGCATGTAGACATGGTCAAGACAATCTCCTGCAGTTCAAACCGAGCATCAGTATGGGGAAGAAAGGTGATTTGAGTGCCTTTGAACGTGGCATGGTTGTTGGTGCCAGAAGGGCTGGTCTGAGTATTTCAGAAACTGCTGATCTACTGGGATTTTCACGCACAACCATCTCTAGGGTTTACAGAGAATGGTCCGAAAAAGAAAAAACATCCAGTGAGCGGCAGTTCTGTGGGGGGCGGAAATGCGTTGTTGATGCCAGAGGTCAGAGGAGAATGGCCAGACTGGTTCGAGCTGATAGAAAGGCAACAGTGACTCAAATAGCCACCCGTTACAACCAAGGTAGCCAGAAGAGCATCTCTGAACGCCGCACAGTACGTCCAACTTGGAGGCAGATGGGCTACAGCAGCAGAAGACCACACCGGGTGCCACTCCTTTCAGCTAAGAACAGGAAACTGAGGCTACAATTTGCACAAGCTCATCGAAATTGGACAATTGAAGATTGGAAAAACGTTGCCTGGTCTGATGAGTCTCGATTTCTGCTGCGACATTCGGATGGTAGGGTCAGAATTTGGCGTCAACAACATGAAAGCATGGATCCATCCTGCCTTGTATCAACGGTTCAGGCTGGTGGTGGTGGTGTCATGGTGTGGGGAATATTTTCTTGGCACTCTTTGGGCCCCTTGGTACCAATTGAGCATCGTTGCAACGCCAAAGCCTACCTGAGTATTGTTGCTGACCATGTCCATCCCTTTATGACCACAATGTACCCAACATCTGATGGCTACTTTCAGCAGGATAATGCGCCATGTCATAAAGCTGGAATCATCTCAGACTGGTTTCTTGAACATGACAATGAGTTCACTGTACTCCAATGGCCTCCACAGTCACCAGATCTCAATCCAATAGAGGAGCATCTTTGGGATGTGGTGGAACGGGAGATTCGCATCATGGATGTGCAGCCGACAAATCTGGGGCAACTGTGTGATGCCATCATGTCAATATGGACCAAAATCTCTGAGGAATGCTTCCAGCACCTTGTTGAATCTATGCCACGAAGAATTGAGGCAGTTCTGAAGGCAAAAGGGGGTCCAACCCGTTACTAGCATGGTGTATCTAATAAAGTGGCCGGTGAGTGTATATACACATTGTATACACCTTATCTTATTATTTTAGATGTATTTTGTATATGAATGTGAGATTGAACATGAGTTTTAGGTGCAAATATGTGTTTTAGTGCATTTAAAAAAAAAATGTTTTGTGTTTGTCACTAAGTTGCATGAAGGTGGATGTGGCTATTGATGACCCATTGAGATATATGTAATCTTCAGGTTGTCTACTTTTAAAAAATATATAGGGTTTAGGGGTTCACTTGCTTTTTATGCTGTGTAATCCCTAGATTTTATAGGATGATACTTTTTTAGCATTTCCAGCTTCGAAGCAGATTTTTGTTCCTTCCAGTTCTAGCAATTTTCTGAAGACACGTGCATGCGGGTGTAGGCCATAGTGATATGTATGACCTCTGCACATGTTGAATTCTTATTTTTAGGAGGTTTGGTGCATATAATTTATTGTTTGGTTTCCACTTTTAACAGCTAATATAAATTTATTTGCATTTTTTCATAAAACATTCACTTTAAATCAAAATTGCATGAAGGTGCCTGTTCGTATACAGTACCAAGTTGCATTGATTCAATGCTGCAGGTGTCTACTTTAAGAAAATATATACGTATGGGGGGGTTGGATGCTTTTTTAATGTTGCAATTTAGCTTTGATTTATCCATCTCAAAACTGTGAAAATTGCTCTGGCTACTGGAGGTGTAAAATTTCCAGAGACCCTTGGCAGCGAAAAGGTTAAATCATGTTTTCCATGACAACCACAGATGGCATAGGCAATGGGAAATCCAATAGCCCCCACCCTTAACTGTCATTGTGTATGTGTGTGTGATGTGGTGAGACCTCCAAAAATTACTTTTCTGGCCCTTAACGTGAGCCCTTCCAAATTAAATTAGAGGCTCTTAAGCTGAGCCATACAAAAATTTACTTTCTCAGGCCCTTGTGGTGAGCCCTCCCAAACTTAGCTTCAGGCCCTTGGGGTGAGTTGAGCCTTGTACCAGCAGAGTATTAGGCCCTTTGGGTGAGTTGAGCCTTGCACCAGCAGTGTTTTTGGCCCTTGAGGTGAGTTGAGTCTTTAAACAGCAGTGATTTTGACCCTTTGGATGAGTTGAGCCTTTTACCAGCAGAGATGTGTTGGCCCTTTGGGTGAGTTGAGCCTTTTACCAGTCGAGTTTTTGACCCTTTGGGTGAGTTGAGCCTTGTACCAGCAGAGGTTTTGGCCCT
Organism: Leptodactylus fuscus; assembly: GCF_031893055.1. NCBI lineage: Eukaryota > Metazoa > Chordata > Amphibia > Anura > Leptodactylidae > Leptodactylus > Leptodactylus fuscus. Next base: position 357,100,081 of record NC_134265.1, read on the forward strand.
TTGGGTGAATTGAGTCTTGTAGCACCAGAGTTTTAGTTTTTGGCCCTTTGACTGAATTGAGCCTTATAGCAGTAGAGTTTTAGGTTATGGCCCTTTGGGTGAATTGAGCCTTGTATAAGCAGAGTTTTTGGCCCTTGAGGTGAGTTGAGCCTTTTACTAGCAGTATTTTTGGCCCTTTGGGTGAGTTGAGCCTTTTACCAGTAGAGTTTTTGACCCTTTGGGTGAGTTGAGCCTTGTAATAGCAGAGGTTTTGGCCCTTTGGGTGAATTGAGTCTTGTAGCACCAGAGATTTATTTTTTGGCCCTTTGGGTGAATTGAGCCTTATAGCAGTAGAGTTTTAGTTTATGGCCCTTTGGGTGAATTGAGCCTTGTAGCAGCAGAGTTTTTGGCCCTTGAGGTGAGTTGAGCCTTTTACTAGCAGTATTTTTGGCCCTTTGGGTGAATTGAGCTTTGTACCACCAATGTTTTTGGCCCTTGGGGTGAGTTGCGCCTTGTACCAGCAATGTTTTTGGCCCTTGGGGTGAGTTGCGCCTTGTACCAGCAATGGTTTTGGCCCTTGGGGTGAGTTGCGCCTTGTACCAGCAATGGTTTTGGCCCTTGGGGTGAGTTGAGCTTTGCACCAGCAGTGTTTTTGGCCCTTTGGGTGAATTGAGCCTTTAAACAGCAGAGTTTTAGTTCTTGGCCCTTGGGGTGAGCCCTAAAAAAATATTTTTCAGGCCATTGGAGTGAGCCCTAAAACATTAATTTTCAAGCCCTTGGGGTGAGCCCTAAAACATTATTTTTTAAGGCCCTTGGGGTGAGCCTTAATGGGGTTATTGCAGGTCCACAGCCACTATATCACCAGGAGAGGCAGACTTTTGGGTTAGTACATGCCTGGAGGTAGTGGCTGACTGGCTGGTGCAAATGCCGCTGGAAGCAATATCTACTATCCACTGTAACATCAGTTCCTGGTGCTCGGGCCTCGTCAGCGGGGTACTTTGCACCCTGCTTGACGTTGTGGCACTGCTGGTTGCCCCTCTCCAGTAGCCATTGGATCCGTAGTAGCTCAACTGCGGCCTGGATCCCCAGCTGGATTTCTACCTCCCCGTCCTTATCTTATCTCTTTGTCCTACCCTTACGCATTTTCAGATGTGTACAGGTGATGCCAGTATGAAGCTTTATTCTCACCCCTATGGGACAGGTATATAGTGTATACCACTTGTAATCAATTTGAGCCCTAAAAAGGACTTTTGTGAAATTTTGGCAGGTTGAGTGTATATACGTTTGAGTATATACAGTCTTCCTGTAGTGTAGCTTTGAAAAGAGCTTTTTGTTTTCAGCTTTCCTGCCTAGCAGAAGCTAATCGCTATCTGACCCTCACTACGATGTCTCTCCCTATCTCACCAAACCGCATCTGACACGAATATGGATGCCACTATTCTTATAAATCCGAGGTCACCTGATTTCAACAGCCAATGACTTTTTCCTATTTTTTTCGATGCCTACGTTTTCCTGCTTCCTGTCCCACCTCCCCTGCATAGTTATTGGTGCAAAAAAAAAAGCGCCAGGGGAGGTGGGAGGGGATACAAATTTTTACTGCATTTATCGCGTGGTATTCGATTGAAATCGAATATGTCAAATATGGTAATATTTGATTGAATATCTACTCGAACAAATGGTATTCGCTCATCTCTAATAGTCATTGTCTTTAATATCAGAATCATCTGGTAATATGCTTTATGGTCTTTTTTATATGTGGAATTATAAAGGGGTTAATTGTTTGTTTATTAAACAAATGTTATTTATATTTTACATGAGTAATAATTCTAAGATATTACAACTGGAAAAACACCAGGATACAATTGTTAATGTTGTTGCCGGTATCTAGCTTCTCTGTTACTACATAATACTGATTAGAGATGAGCGAACAGTGTTCTATCGAACTCATGTTCGATCGGATATTAGGCTGTTCGGCATGTTCGAATCGAATCGAACACCGCGTGGTAAAGTGCGCCATTACTCGATTCCCCTCCCACCTTCCCTGGCGCCTTTTTTGCTCCAATAACAGCGCAGGGTAGGTGGGACAGGAACTACGACACCGGTGACGTTGAAAAAAGTAGGCAAAACCCATTGGCTGCCGAAAACATGTGACCTCTAATTTAAAAGAACAGCGCCGCCCAGCTTCGCGTCATTCTGAGCTTGCAATTCACCGAGGACGGAGGTTTCCGTCCAGCTAGCTAGGGCTTAGATTCTGGGTAGGCAGGGACAGGCTAGGATAGGAAGGAGAAGACAACCAACAGCTCTTATAAGAGCTAAATTCCAGGGAGAAGCTTGTCAGTGTAACGTGGCACTGACGGGCTCAATCGCCGCAACCCAGCTTTCCCAGGATCCTGAATGGAATACACTGTCAGTGTATTCCCGTATACCCGATATATACCCCGATACCCGTTCCAACGGTGTGCCCCCCCACCTTCACCCCAGAAATACCCTGCAAGTCCCCTAGCAATAGAATTGGGGCTATATACACCCACAATTTTTACTACTGGTATACAGTGCCATTGTCTGACTGGGAATTCAAAGAATATATTGGGAATACAAATACCCTCATTTCTTGCTACTGCCATATAGTGCCAGTGTCTGACTGGGAATTCAAAGAATATATTGGGGTTATAAATACCCTCATTTCTTGCTACTGCCATATAGTGCCAGTTTCTGACTGGTAATTCAAAGAATATATTGGGGTTACGTGCACCCACAATTTTTACTACTGGTATACAGTGCCATTGTCTGACTGGGAATTCAAAGAATATATTGGGGTTATAAATACCCTCATTTCTTGCTACTGCCATATAGTGCCAGTTTCTGACTGGTAATTCAAAGAATATATTGGGGTTACGTGCACCCACAATTTTTACTACTGGTATACAGTGCCATTGTCTGACTGGGAATTCAAAGAATATATTGGGGTTATAAATACCCTCATTTCTTGCTACTGCCATATAGTGCCAGTTTCTGACTGGTAATTCAAAGAATATATTGGGGTTACGTGCACCCACAATTTTTACTACTGGTATACAGTGCCATTGTCTGACTGGGAATTCAAAGAGTATATTGGGAATACAAATACCCTCATTTCTTGCTACTGCCATATAGTGCCAGTTTCTGACTGGTAATTCAAAGAATATATTGGGGTTACGTGCACCCACAATTTTTACTACTGGTATACAGTGCCATTGTCTGACTGGGAATTCAAAGAGTATATTGGGAATACAAATACCCTCATTTCTTGCTACTGCCATATAGTGCCAGTTTCTGACTGGGAATTCAAAGAATATATTGGGGTTACGTGCACCCACAATTTTTACTACTGGTATACAGTGCCATTGTCTGACTGGGAATTCAAAGAGTATATTGGGAATACAAATACCCTCATTTCTTGCTACTGCCATATAGTGCCAGTTTCTGACTGGGAATTCAAAGAATATATTGGGGTTACGTGCACCCACAATTTTTACTACTGGTATACAGTGCCATTGTCTGACTGGGAATTCAAAGAATATATTGGGGTTATAAATACCCTCATTTCTTGCTACTGCCATATAGTGCCAGTTTCTGACTGGTAATTCAAAGAATATATTGGGGTTACGTGCACCCACAATTTTTACTACTGGTATACAGTGCCATTGTCTGACTGGGAATTCAAAGAGTATATTGGGAAAACAAATACCCTCATTTCTTGCTACTGCCATATAGTGCCAGTTTCTGACTGGTAATTCAAAGAATATATTGGGGTTACGTGCACCCACAATTTTTACTACTGGTATACAGTGCCATTGTCTGACTGGGAATTCAAAGAATATATTGGGGTTATAAATACCCTCATTTCTTGCTACTGCCATATAGTGCCAGTTTCTGACTGGTAATTCAAAGAATATATTGGGGTTACGTGCACCCACAATTTTTACTACTGGTATACAGTGCCAATTTCTAACTAGGAATTCAAAATGCGCAAGGCTCCCGGAAAGGGACGTGGACGAGGCCGTGGGCGAGGTCGGGGGAATGGTTCTGGGGAGCAAGGTAGCAGTGAAGCCACAGGGCGTCCCGTGCCTACTCCTGTGGGGCAGCAAGCATTGCGCCACTCCACAGTGCCAGGGTTGCTTGCCACATTAACTAAACTGCAGGGTACAAACCTTAGTAGGCCCGAGAACCAGGAACAGGTCTTGCAATGGCTGTCAGAGAACGCTTACAGCACATTGTCCAGCAGCCAGTCAGACTCTGCCTCCTCTCCTCCTATTACCCAACAGTCTTGTCTTCCTTCCTCCCAAAATTCCGAAGCTTTACAGAACAATAACCCAAACTGTCCCTGCTCCCCAGAGCTGTTCTCCGCTCCTTTCATTGTCCCTCAACCTGCCTCTCCACGTCACGATTCCACGAACCTAACAGAGGAGCATCTGTGTCCAGATGCTCAAACACTAGAGTCTCCTCCATCTCCATTCGATTTGGTGGTGGATGACCAGCAACCCACCCTCATCGACGATGATGTGACGCAGTTGCCGTCAGGGCATCCAGTTGACCGGCGCATTGTGCGGGAGGAGGAGATGAGACAGGAGTTGGAAGAGGAAGTGGTGGATGATGAGGACACTGACCCGACCTGGACAGGGGGGATGTCAAGCGGGGAAAGTAGTGTGGATGTTGAGGCAGGTGCAGCACCAAAAAGGGTAGCTAGAGGCAGAGGCAGAGGTCAGCAGCTTAGGCGAAGCCAGGCCACACCCGGAATCTCCCAAGATGTTCCAGTTCGTACCCAGCCCCGAAAAACTCCCACCTCGAGGGCACGTTTCTCGAAGGTGTGGAGTTTTTTCAAGGAATGCGCCGAGGACAGATATAGTGTTGTCTGCACAATTTGCCTCTCGAAATTGATTAGGGGCTCTGAGAAGAGCAACCTGTCCACCACTTCAATGCGCCGTCATTTGGAATCCAAGCACTGGAATCAGTGGCAGGCAGCAACGGCAGGACAAAGGCCGCCTGCCGTTCACGCCACTGCCACTGCCTCTGCCACTGCCTCTGCCTCTGCCACTGCCACTGCTGACTGTGCTGGCGATGCACTCCAGAGGACGAGCCAGGACACCACTTCATCTGCCTCCGCCACTTTGTTGACTTCTACCTCATCCTCCCCTGGTCCTGTCTTATCTCCTTCTCCTGCACCATCAAAGGCACCATCAGGCGTTTCTTTACAACAACCCACCATCTCTCAGACATTGGAGCGGCGGCAGAAATACACTGCTAACCACCCACACGCGCAAGCCTTGAACGCCAACATCGCTAAACTGCTGGCCCAGGAGATGTTGGCGTTCCGGCTTGTTGAAACTCCCGCCTTCCTGGACCTGATGGCAACTGCGGCACCTCGCTATGCCGTCCCTAGCCGTCACTACTTCTCCCGGTGTGCCGTCCCCGCCTTGCACCAGCACGTGTCACTCAACATCAGGCAGGCCCTTAGTTCCGCGCTTTGCACAAAGGTCCACTTGACCACCGACGCGTGGACAAGTGCATGCGGACAGGGACGCTACATTTCACTGACGGCACACTGGGTGAATGTAGTTGAGGCTGGGACTGCTTCCCAAACTGGCCCGGTGTACCTCGTCTCCCCGCCTAACATTCCTGGCAGGGACACGAGAAGAACACCCCCCTCCTCCTCCTCCTCTACCGCCTCCTCCTCCGCCACCGCCTCCTCCTCCGCTGTTAGATTGACCCCAGCTACGAGTTGGAAACGTTGCAGCACTGGCGTTGGTAGACGTCAGCAGGCTGTGCTGAAGCTGATCAGCTTGGGGGACAGACAGCACACTGCCTCCGAGGTGAGGGATGCCCTCCTCGATGAGACGGCAATATGGTTTGAGCCGCTGCACCTGGGCCCAGGCATGGTTGTTTGTGATAACGGCCGGAACCTGGTAGCAGCTCTGGAGCTTGCCGGACTCCAACATGTTCCATGCCTGGCCCACGTCTTCAACCTAGTGGTGCAACGTTTCCTAAAGAGCTACCCCAATGTTCCAGAGCTACTGGTGAAAGTGCGGCGCATGTGCGCCCACTTTCGCAAGTCGACAGTAGCCGCTGCTAGCTTAAAATCTCTCCAGCAACGCCTGCATGTGCCACAACACCGGCTTTTGTGCGACGTCCCCACACGCTGGAACTCAACGTTTCAGATGTTGAATAGAGTGGTTGAGCAGCAGAGACCTTTGATGGAATACCAGCTACAAAACCCTAGGGTGCCACAAAGTCAGCTGCCTCAGTTTCACATCCATGAGTGGCCATGGATGAGAGACCTTTGTGACATCCTACGGGTCTTTGAGGAGTCCACAAGGAGGGTGAGCTCTGAGGATGCGATGGTGAGCCTTACAATCCCGCTCTTGTGTGTTCTGAGAGAATCCCTGATTGACATCAGGGATAACTCAGATCACACAGAGGAGTTAGGGATAGCATCCGATCCGTCACAGCTGGAGAGTAGGTCCACACATCTGTCCGCTTCACTGCGTTTAATGGAGGAGGAGGAGGAGGAGGAGGAGGAGGAAGAAGAGTTGTCCGATGATGTGATGGTGATACAGGAGGCTTCCGGGCAACTTCGAATCGTCCCATTGTTGCAGCGCGGATGGGTAGACATGGAGGATGAGGAGGAAATGGAGATTGAACTTTCCGGTGGGGCCAGAGGAGTCATGCCAACTAACACTGTGGCAGACATGGCTGAGTTCATGTTGGGGTGCTTTACAACCGACAAGCGTATTGTCAAAATCATGGAGGACAACCAGTACTGGATCTTTGCTATCCTTGACCCCCGGTATAAAAACAACATCTCGTCTTTTATTCCGGTAGAGGGGAGGGCCAATCGCATCAATGCTTGCCACAGGCAATTGGTGCAGAATATGATGGAGATGTTTCCAGCATGTGACGTTGGCGGCAGGGAGGGCAGTTCCTCCAGTAGGCAACCAAGTTCTCACCGGTCCACACAAACGAGGGGCACACTGTCTAAGGTCTGGGACACCTTGATGGCACCCCCTCGCCAAAGTGCCGCCACGGAGGGTCCTAGTGTCACCAGGCGTGAGAAGTATAGGCGCATGTTGCGGGAATACCTTTCCGACCACAGCCCTGTCCTCTCCGACCCCTCTGCGCCCTACACGTATTGGGTGTCGAAGTTGGACCTGTGGCTTGAACTTGCCCTATATGCCTTGGAGGTGCTGTCCTGTCCTGCCGCCAGCGTCCTATCTGAGAGGGTGTTCAGTGCAGCCGGTGGCATCATCACTGACAAGCGCACCCGTCTGTCAGCTGAGAGTGCCGACCGGCTCACTTTGATAAAAATGAACCACCACTGGATAGAGCCTTCATTTTTGTGCCCACCTGTGTAAAGCACCCCAACATGAAACTCCATGTCTGTACTCAACCTCTCCAATTCCTCCGCATCCTCATACTCATCCACCATAAGCGTTGCACAATTCTGCTAATACTAGGCTCCCTCCACCCTGATTTCCCCCAACTCTGCTGGTTAGAGGCTCCCTCCACCCTGATTTCCACCAACTCTGCTGGTTAGAGGCTCCCTCCACCCTGCTTTCCCACAACTCTGCTGGTTAGAGGCTCCCTCCACTATGAATTTGCCCAAACTGGGCTGTTTAGAGGCTCCCTCCACCATGAATTGGTCCAAACTGGGTTTTTTAGAGGCTCCCTCCACCATGAATTGGTCCAAACTGGGCTGTTTAGAGGCTCCCTCCACCATGAATTTGCCCAAACTGGGCTGTTTAGCGGCTCCCTCCACCATTAATTGGTCCAAACTGGGCTGGTTAGAGGCTCCCTCCACCATGAATTTGCCCAAACTGGGCTGTTTAGAGGCTCCCTCCACCATGAATTTGCCCAAACTGGGCTGGTTAGAGGCTCCCTCCACCATGAATTGGTCCAAACTGGGGTTTTTAGAGGCTCCCTCCACCATGAATTGGTCCAAACTTGGCTGTTTAGAGGCTCCCTCCACCATGAATTGGTCCAAACTGGGCTGGTTAGAGGCTCCCTCCACCATGAATTTCCCAAAACTTGGCTGTTTAGAGGCTCCCTCCACCATTAATTGGTCCAAACTGGGCTGGTTAGAGGCTCCCTCCACCATTAATTGGTCCAAACTGGGCTGGTTAGAGGCTCCCTCCACCATTAATTGGTCCAAACTGGGCTGTTTAGAGGCTCCCTCCACCATTAATTGGTCCAAACTGGGCTGGTTAGAGGCTCCCTCCACCATGAATTTGCCCAAACTGGGCTGTTTAGAGGCTCCCTCCACCATGAATTGGTCCAAACTGGGTTTTTTAGAGGCTCCCTCCACCATGAATTTGCCCAAACTGGGCTGGTTAGAGGCTCCCTCCACCATGAATTGGTCCAAGCTGGGTTTTTTAGAGGCTCCCTCCACCATGAATTTGCCCAAACTGGGCTGTTTAGAGGCTCCCTCCACCATGAATTTGCCCAAACTGGGCTGGTTAGAGGCTCCCTCCACCATGAATTGGTCCAAACTGGGGTTTTTAGAGGCTCCCTCCACCATGAATTGGTCCAAACTTGGCTGTTTAGAGGCTCCCTCCACCATGAATTGGTCCAAACTGGGCTGGTTAGAGGCTCCCTCCACCATGAATTTCCCAAAACTTGGCTGTTTAGAGGCTCCCTCCACCATTAATTGGTCCAAACTGGGCTGGTTAGAGGCTCCCTCCACCATGAATTGGTCCAAACTGGGGTGGTTAGAGGCTCCCTCCACCATTAATTGGTCCAAACTGGGCTGGTTAGAGGCTCCCTCCACCATTAATTGGTCCAAACTGGGCTGGTTAGAGGCTCCCTCCACCATGAATTTGCCCAAACTGGGCTGTTTAGAGGCTCCCTCCACCATGAATTTGCCCAAACTGGGCTGGTTAGAGGCTCCCTCCACCATGAATTGGTCCGAACTGGGGTTTTTAGAGGCTCCCTCCACCATGAATTGGTCCAAACTTGGCTGTTTAGAGGCTCCCTCCACCATTAATTGGTCCAAACTGGGCTGGTTAGAGGCTCCCTCCACCATGAATTGGTCCAAACTGGGTTTTTTAGAGGCTCCCTCCACCATGAATTTGCCCAAACTGGGCTGTTTAGAGGCTCCCTCCACCATGAATTGGTCCAAACTGGGCTGGTTAGAGGCTCCCTCCACCATGAATTTCCCAAAACTTGGCTGTTTAGAGGCTCCCTCCACCATGAATTGGTCCAAACTGGGTTTTTTAGAGGCTCCCTCCACCATGAATTTGCCCAAACTGGGCTGTTTAGAGGCTCCCTCCACCATGAATTGGTCCAAACTGGGCTGGTTAGAGGCTCCCTCCACCATGAATTTCCCAAAACTTGGCTGTTTAGAGGCTCCCTCCACCATTAATTGGTCCAAACTGGGCTGGTTAGAGGCTCCCTCCACCATTAATTGGTCCAAACTGGGCTGGTTAGAGGCTCCCTCCACTTTTAATTGGTCCAAACTGAGCTGGTTAGAGGCTCCCTCCACCATGAATTTGCCCAAACTGGGCTGTTTAGAGGCTCCCTCCACCATGAATTTGCCCAAACTGGGCTGGTTAGAGGCTCCCTCCACCATGAATTGGTCCAAACTGGGGTTTTTAGAGGCTCCCTCCACCATGAATTGGTCCAAACTTGGCTGGTTAGAGGCTCCCTCCACCATGAATTGGTCCAAACTGGGTTTTTTAGAGGCTCCCTCCACCATGAATTTGCCCAAACTGGGCTGTTTAGAGGCTCCCTCCACCATGAATTGGTCCAAACTGGGCTGGTTAGAGGCTCCCTCCACCATGAATTTCCCAAAACTTGGCTGTTTAGAGGCTCCCTCCACCATTAATTGGTCCAAACTGGGCTGGTTAGAGGCTACCTCCACCATGAATTTGCCCAAACTGGCCTGTTTAGAGGCTCCCTCCACCATGAATTTGCCCAAACTGGGCTGGTTAGAGGCTCCCTCCACCATGAATTGGTCCAAACTGGGGTTTTTAGAGGCTCCCTCCACCATGAATTGGTCCAAACTTGGCTGTTTAGAGGCTCCCTCCACCATGAATTGGTCCAAACTGGGCTGGTTAGAGGCTCCCTCCACCATTAATTGGTCCAAACTGGGCTGGTTAGAGGCTCCCTCCACCATGAATTTGCCCAAACTGGCCTGTTTAGAGGCTCCCTCCACCATGAATTTGCCCAAACTGGGCTGGTTAGAGGCTCCCTCCACCATGAATTGGTCCAAACTGGGGTTTTTAGAGGCTCCCTCCACCATGAATTGGTCCAAACTTGGCTGTTTAGAGGCTCCCTCCACCATGAATTGGTCCAAACTGGGGTGGTTAGAGGCTCCCTCCACCATTAATTGGTCCAAACTGGGCTGGTTAGAGGCTCCCTCCACCATTAATTGGTCCAAACTGGGCTGGTTAGAGGCTCCCTCCACCATGAATTTGCCCAAACTGGGCTGGTTAGAGGCTCCCTCCACCATGAATTGGTCCAAACTGGGTTTTTTAGAGGCTCCCTCCACCATGAATTTGCCCAAACTGGGCTGGTTAGAGGCTCCCTCCACCATGAATTGGTCCAAACTGGGGTTTTTAGAGGCTCCCTCCACCATGAATTTGCCCAAACTGGGGTGTTTAGAGGCTCCCTCCACCATGAATTTGCCCAAACTGGGGTGTTTAGAGGCTCCCTCCACCATGAATTTGCCCAAACTCTGCTGGTTAGAGGCTCAATCCACCCTGATTTTCAAAACAAATGTTGGTGCCAACCTCAACTTACTACAAGGGCCAAATTCACTGCTGGTGACAAGCTCTCCTCACTGCAAGTGCCAAATACACATGTTTCAAGGTGTTTTCCTACTGTCAGAGAGGTGGTATTGAGTGTGTAAAGTGTGTAGTTGTTAGGCTGTGATGTTGGGGTAATAGAGGGTCTTTGGTGTGTTAGATGCCCCCAGACATGCTTCCCCTGCTGTCCCAGTGTCATTCCAGAGGTGTTGGTATCATTTCCTGGGGTGTCATAGTGGACTTGGTGACCCTCCAGACACGGATTTGGGTTTCCCCCTTAACGAGTATCTGTTCCCCATAGACTATAATGGGGTTCGAAACCCGTTCGAACACACGAACATTGAGCGGCTGTTCGAATCGAATTTCGAACCTCGAACATTTTAGTGTTCGCTCATCTCTAATACTGATCTTTTATCTCATTCACAGTTATGACCAAGGTTTAGATAAATTAGACTTTATTCACACGGCTGCATTTGCAGACAGATTATTAACCCTTCTTATTTTTGGATCATGTGATTGACCAAAGTTGATCCATTATTCCCATACATGAGGAACAGATCAACAAATATCCCCCCCCCAAAAAAAAAAAACAACAATAAAATAAAAATTCTATATAGAGATGAGCGAACAGTAAAATGTTTGAGGTTCAATATTCGTTTTGAGTAGCCCCTCAATATTCGACTACTCAAATTGAATATCAAATCCTATTATAGTCTATGGGGGAAAAATGCTCGTTTCAGGGGTAGGCAACATTCAATCAAATTATACTTACCAAGTCTACGAGTGAGGGTCGGGCTGGATTCTCCGAGAAGTCTTCTCCGTGCAGCGTCCCCGCGGCGTCTTCCAGCTCTGAATTCGCTCTGCCAGGCATCGGGCCTGGGCAGAGCCGACTGCGCATGCCCGCACTACAAGAAAATGGCCGCTTACAGTCAAAGCGGCCGTTTTCTTGTAGCGCAGGCATGCGCAGTCAGCTCTGCCCAGGCCCGATGCCTGGCAGAGTGAATCCAGAGCTGGAAGATGCCGCGGGGACACTGTACGGAGAAGACTTCTAAAGGTAGGAGAAGAACCAGCGTTGATTGGCCGACTGTATAGCATTCGGCCAATCAACGCTGGTTCTGCATCGAAATTTTCCATTCGAATAGCGAGTATTTAGAATACCGTAGTATTTGATCGAATACCTACTTGCTCATCTCTAATTCTATACATAAAATGCGTATGGATGTACAAAATAAAGGACATTCCTATGGGAGCAAGGTATTCGAAACTAGAGTTTCGAATACTATTCGCTCATCTCTAGTCGCTACTGAGCTTTCCTAAGAACTGTTACGTAGTCCAACAGTATATTAACCCTTTCCCGCCACAGCCAGTGTGACTTCCTGACTGAGCTCCATTTTTCAATTCTGCTTTTGTCCCTTTATGTGCTAATAAGTTTGGAACACTTTACCTCATCAAAGTCATATTGAGACAGTGATATTTATTCATGACACATTGTACTTTGTGTTAGTGGTAACAATTTTGGTCCAAATGTTTTGTGTTATGAAAGAAAGGAAATATTCTGAAAAATTGGAAAAATAAGCGTCCTGGCGCGTGAAATCGGTTCTGACTTCTAAGAGCCCAATTGTGCTCTCTGTTTCTGTGTCCTGCTATGTGGCAAATCGACAATTTTCAACCGCATGTGGGGTATTTCCGTACTTGGGAAGAATTGCATGGCAAGTAGCGTAGATTCTAACAATTAAAGCGTTCAATTGTTAGATTCCATGCTGTATAGTGAATAGGATTGTTTTTTAAAATCCGATCTCCGGTTAGTAAAAAAAATCCCATTGACTTGCATTGGGATCCGAATTGGGATCGAGATCGAGTTCGAATGAAAAATGATCGGAAATTGGATATCAAAATCGATCCTGAAAAGTCAAGATCGGCTCAACCCTAATGGCAAGTTTAAACCCTTGAGGAAATGAAAAAGGTATTGCTACATCAACATTTTATTTTTATTTTCGCTGCCCAATGTTAATAAAATTTATGAAATGTCTGTAGGATCAAAGTGCTATTACTAGGTTTACTAGGCATATAGTGAATGAACTTGCAACATCCTCTGAAGGCTACAAATTGTTCATCTACTGTTACATTATCACTAGGATTGTACAGAATGGTACAATTCTTGATAAAAATATTCCAAACTGGCCTCTGTCCGCTATTTTGTCTGCGTGTTGTTGGCTTCAATGGACGCCATGGACCCAGAAGCAGATACCTCTGTACACTGTACAGAGGCACCACTACATCATAGCTCCTACTGATGCCACTGGGTCATTAAACAGTTTACAGAGCCATCACTATACACCCCTATAAACCCTTTTCATTAATATTGCTCCAATGACTCATATTAATTATGATCCTTTATATTGTTACTGTCCCATATATCCATCCTACTATCCCTATTTCCACTGTGATCTAGACAATGCCCCCAAATTGCAAAAAAGAAAAGGGCACCTTGTAGGTTGCAGGCCTCAAGTGAATTGTGGCCTACAAATTAGAGAATGGTAGAGCAGGAAGTCATCAGCTTCCATCAGCTTTCCACATGCAATTAGTTAACCCCTAAGTGCATATTGAAAGCTAATTGAAACTAATTGAAACTTAATAATAATTATAATAATAATAATAATAATAAATTTTATTTCTATAGCGCCAACATATTCCGCAGCGCTGTACAATTTGTAGGGTTCAAATACAGACAGATAGAGATGAGCGAACACTAAAATGTTCGAGGTTCGAAATTCGATTCGAACAGCCGCTCAATGTTCGTGTGTTCGAACGGGTTTCGAACCCCATTATAGTCTATGGGGAACAGATACTCGTTAAGGGGGAAACCCAAATCCGTGTCTGGAGGGTCACCAAGTCCACTATGACACCCCAGGAAATGATGCCAACACCTCTGGAATGACACTGGGACAGCAGGGGAAGCATGTCTGGGGGCATCTAACACACCAAAGACCCTCTATTACCCCAACATCACAGCCTAACAACTACACACTTTACACACTCAATACCACCTCTCTGACAGTAGGAAAACACCTTGAAACATGTGTATTTGGCACTTGCAGTGAGGAGAGCTTGTCACCAGCAGTGAATTTGGCCCTTGTAGTAAGTTGAGGTTGGCACCAACATTTGTTTTGAAAATCAGGGTGGATTGAGCCTCTAACCAGCAGAGTTTGGGCAAATTCATGGTGGAGGGAGCCTCTAAAAACCCCAGTTTGGACCAATTCATGGTGGAGGGAGCCTCTAAAAACCCCCAGTTTGGACCAATTCATGGTGGAGGGAGCCTCTAAAAACCCCAGTTTGGACCAATTCATAGTGGAGGGAGCCTCTAAACAGCCCAGTTTGGGCAAATTCATGGTGGAGGGAGCCTCTAAACAGCCCAGTTTGGGCAAATTCATGGTGGAGGGAGCCTCTAAAAACCCCAGTTTGGACCAATTCATGGTGGAGGGAGCCTCTAAAAACCCCAGTTTGGACCAATTCATGGTGGAGGGAGCCTCTAAACAGCCCAGTTTGGACCAATTCATGGTGGAGGGAGCCTCTAAAAACCCCAGTTTGGACCAATTCATGGTGGAGGGAGCCTCTAAACAGCCCAGTTTGGACCAATTCATGGTGGAGGGAGCCTCTAAAAACCCCAGTTTGGACCAATTCATGGTGGAGGGAGCCTCTAAACAGCCCAGTTTGGACCAATTCATGGTGGAGGGAGCCTCTAACCAGCAGAGTTGGTGGAAATCAGGGTGGAGGGAGCCTCTAACCAGCAGAGTTGTGGGAAAGCAGGGTGGAGGGAGCCTCTAACCAGCAGAGTTGTGGGAAAGCAGGGTGGAGGGAGCCTCTAACCAGCAGAGTTGTGGTAAAGCAGGGTGGAGGGAGCCTCTAACCAGCAGAGTTGTGGGAAAGCAGGGTGGAGGGAGCCTCTAACCAGCAGAGTTGGTGGAAATCAGGGTGGAGGGAGCCTCTAACCAGCAGAGTTGGGGGAAATCAGGGTGGAGGGAGCCTAGTATTAGCAGAATTGTGCAACGCTTATGGTGGATGAGTATGAGGATGCGGAGGAATTGGAGAGGTTGAGTACAGACATGGAGTTTCATGTTGGGGTGCTTTACACAGGTGGGCACAAAAATGAAGGCTCTATCCAGTGGTGGTTCATTTTTATCAAAGTGAGCCGGTCGGCACTCTCAGCTGACAGACGGGTGCGCTTGTCAGTGATGATGCCACCGGCTGCACTGAACACCCTCTCAGATAGGACGCTGGCGGCAGGACAGGACAGCACCTCCAAGGCATATAGGGCAAGTTCAAGCCACAGGTCCAACTTCGACACCCAATACGTGTAGGGCGCAGAGGGGTCGGAGAGGACAGGGCTGTGGTCGGAAAGGTATTCCCACAACATGCGCCTATACTTCTCACGCCTGGTGACACTAGGACCCTCCGTGGCGGCACTTTGGCGAGGGGGTGCCATCAAGGTGTCCCAGACCTTAGACAGTGTGCCCCTCGTTTGTGTGGACCGGTGAGAACTTGGTTGCATACTGGAGGAACTGCCCTCCCTGCCGCCAACGTCACATGCTGGAAACATCTCCATCATATTCTGCACCAATTGCCTGTGGCAAGCATTGATGCGATTGGCCCTCCCCTCTACCGGAATAAAAGACGAGATGTTGTTTTTATACCGGGGGTCAAGGATAGCAAAGATCCAGTACTGGTTGTCCTCCATGATTTTGACAATACGCTTGTCGGTTGTAAAGCACCCCAACATGAACTCAGCCATGTCTGCCACAGTGTTAGTTGGCATGACTCCTCTGGCCCCACCGGAAAGTTCAATCTCCATTTCCTCCTCATCCTCCATGTCTACCCATCCGCGCTGCAACAATGGGACGATTCGAAGTTGCCCGGAAGCCTCCTGTATCACCATCACATCATCGGACAACTCTTCTTCCTCCTCCTCCTCCTCCTCCTCCTCCTCCTCCTCCATTAAACGCAGTGAAGCGGACAGATGTGTGGACCTACTCTCCAGCTGTGACGGATCGGATGCTATCCCTAACTCCTCTGTGTGATCTGAGTTATCCCTGATGTCAATCAGGGATTCTCTCAGAACACACAAGAGCGGGATTGTAAGGCTCACCATCGCATCCTCAGAGCTCACCCTCCTTGTGGACTCCTCAAAGACCCGTAGGATGTCACAAAGGTCTCTCATCCATGGCCACTCATGGATGTGAAACTGAGGCAGCTGACTTTGTGGCACCCTAGGGTTTTGTAGCTGGTATTCCATCAAAGGTCTCTGCTGCTCAACCACTCTATTCAACATCTGAAACGTTGAGTTCCAGCGTGTGGGGACGTCGCACAAAAGCCGGTGTTGTGGCACATGCAGGCGTTGCTGGAGAGATTTTAAGCTAGCAGCGGCTACTGTCGACTTGCGAAAGTGGGCGCACATGCGCCGCACTTTCACCAGTAGCTCTGGAACATTGGGGTAGCTCTTTAGGAAACGTTGCACCACTAGGTTGAAGACGTGGGCCAGGCATGGAACATGTTGGAGTCCGGCAAGCTCCAGAGCTGCTACCAGGTTCCGGCCGTTATCACAAACGACCATGCCTGGGCCCAGGTGCAGCGGCTCAAACCATATTGCCATCTCATCGAGGAGGGCATCCCTCACCTCGGAGGCAGTGTGCTGTCTGTCCCCCAAGCTGATCAGCTTCAGCACAGCCTGCTGACGTCTACCAACGCCAGTGCTGCAACGTTTCCAACTCGTAGCTGGGGTCAATCTAACAGCGGAGGAGGAGGCGGTGGCGGAGGAGGAGGCGGTAGAGGAGGAGGAGGAGGGGGGTGTTCTTCTCGTGTCCCTGCCAGGAATGTTAGGCGGAGAGACGAGGTACACCGGGCCAGTTTGGGAAGCAGTCCCAGCCTCAACTACATTCACCCAGTGTGCCGTCAGTGAAATGTAGCGTCCCTGTCCGCATGCACTTGTCCACGCATCGGTGGTCAAGTGGACCTTTGTGCAAAGCGCGGAACTAAGGGCCCGCCTGATGTTGAGTGACACGTGCTGGTGCAAGGCGGGGACGGCACACCGGGAGAAGTAGTGACAGCTAGGGACGGCATAGCGAGGTGCCGCAGTTGCCATCAGGTCCAGAAAGGTGGGAGTTTCAACAAGCCAGAACGCCAACATCTCCTGGGCCAGCAGTTTAGCGATGTTGGCGTTCAAGGCTTGCGCGTGTGGGTGGTTAGCAGTGTATTTCTGCCGCCGCTCCAATGTCTGAGAGATGGTGGGTTGTTGTAAAGAAGCGCCTGATGGTGCCTTTGATGGTGCAGGAGAAGGAGATAAGACAGGAACAGGGGAGGATGAGGGAGAAGTCAACAAAGTGGCGGAGGCAGATGAAGTGGTGTCCTGGCTCGTCCTCTGGAGTGCATCGCCAGCACAGTCAGCAGTGGCAGTGGCAGAGGCAGAGGCAGTGGCAGAGGCAGTGGCAGTGGCGTGAACGGAAGGCGGCCTTTGTCCTGCCGTTGCTGCCTGCCACTGATTCCA
Organism: Leptodactylus fuscus; assembly: GCF_031893055.1. NCBI lineage: Eukaryota > Metazoa > Chordata > Amphibia > Anura > Leptodactylidae > Leptodactylus > Leptodactylus fuscus. Next base: position 357,117,376 of record NC_134265.1, read on the forward strand.
GTGCTTTGATTCCAAATGACGGCGCATTGAAGTGGTGGACAGGTTGCTCTTCTCAGAGCCCCTAATCAATTTCGAGAGGCAAATTGTGCAGACAAGTCTATATCTGTCCTCGGCGCATTCCTTGAAAAAACTCCACACCTTCGAGAAACGTGCCCTCGAGGTGGGAGTTTTTCGGGGCTGGGTACGAACTGGAACATCTTGGGAGATTCCGGGTGTGGCCTGGCTTCGCCTAAGCTGTTGACCTCTGCCTCTGCCTCTAGCTACCCTTTTTGGTGCTGCACCTGCCTAAACATCCACACTACTTTCCCCGCTTGACATCCCCCCTGTCCAGGTCGGGTCAGTGTCCTCATCATCCACCACTTCCTCTTCCAACTCCTGTCTCATCTCCTCCTCCCGCACAATGCGCCGGTCAACTGGATGCCCTGACGGCAACTGCGTCACATCATCGTCGATGAGGGTGGGTTGCTGGTCATCCACCACCAAATCGAACGGAGATGGAGGAGACTCTAGTGTTTGAGCATCTGGACACAGATGCTCCTCTGTTAGGTTCATGGAATCGTGACGTGGAGAGGCAGGTTGAGGGACAATGAAAGGAGCGGAGAACAGCTCTGGGGAGCAGGGACAGTTGGGGTTATTGTTCTGTGAAGCTTGGGAATTTTGGGAGGAAGGAGGACAAGACTGTTGGGTAATAGGAGGAGAGGAGGCAGAGTCTGACTGGCTGCTGGACAATGTGCTGTAAGCGTTCTCTGACAGCCATTGCAAGACCTGTTCCTGGTTCTCGGGCCTACTAAGGTTTGTACCCTGCAGTTTAGTTAATGTGGCAAGCAACCCTGGCACTGTGGAGTGGCGCAATGCTTGCTGCCCCACAGGAGTAGGCACGGGACGCCCTGTGGCTTCACTGCTACCTTGCTCCCCAGAACCATTCCCCCGACCTCGCCCACGGCCTCGTCCACGTCCCTTTCCGGGAGCCTTGCGCATTTTGAATTCCCAGTTAGAAATTGGCACTATATACCAGTAGCAAAAATTGTGGGTGCACGTAACCCCAATATATTCTTTGAATTCCCAGTCAGACAATGGCACTATATACCAGTAGCAAGAAATGAGGGTATTTATAACCCCAATATATTCTTTGAATTACCAGTCAGAAACTGGCACTATATGGCAGTAGCAAGAAATGAGGGTATTTGTAACCCCAATATATTCTTTGAATTCCCAGTCAGACAATGGCACTATATACCAGTAGTAAAAATTGTGGGTGCACGTAACCCCAATATATTCTTTGAATTACCAGTCAGAAACTGGCACTATATGGCAGTAGCAAGAAATGAGGGTATTTGTAACCCCAATATATTCTTTGAATTCCCAGTCAGACAATGGCACTATATACCAGTAGCAAGAAATGAGGGTATTTGTAACCCCAATATATTCTTTGAATTCCCAGTCAGACAATGGCACTATATACCAGTAGCAAAAATTGTGGGTGCACGCAACCCCAATATATTCTTTGAATTCCCAGTCAGACAATGGCACTATATGGCAGTAGCAAAAATAGTGGGTGTATATAGCCCCAATTCTATTGCTAGGGGACTTGCAGTGTATTTCTGGGGTGAAGGTGGGGGGCACACCGTTGGAACGGGTATCGGGGGTATATATCGGGTATACGGGAATACACTGTCAGTGTATTCCATTCAGGATCCTGGGAAAGCTGGGTTGCGGCGATTGAGCCCGTCAGTGCCACGTTACACTGACAAGCTTCTCCCTGGAATTTAGCTCTTATAAGAGCTGTTGGTTGTCTTCTCCTTCCTATCCTAGCCTGTCCCTGCCTACCCAGAATCTAAGCCCTAGCTAACTGGACGGAAACCTCCGTCCCCGGTGAATTGCAAGCTCAGAATGACGCAAAGCTGGGCGTCGCTGTTCTTTTAAATTAGAGGTCACATGTTTTCGGCAGCCAATTGGTTTTGCCTACTTTTTTCAACGTCACCGATGTCGTAGTTCCTGTCCCACCTACCCTGCGCTGTTATTGGAGCAAAAAAGGCGCCAGGGAAGGTGGGAGGGGAATCGAGTAATGGCGCACTTTACCACGCGGTGTTCGATTCGATTCGAACATGCCGAACAGCCTAATATCCGATCGAACATGAGTTCGATAGAACACTGTTCGCTCATCTCTACAGACAGATAAATTACAAAGAATGTAATTTCACACAATGGGACTGAGGGCCCTGCTCGCAAGAGCTTACAATCTATGAGGTAGAGGGGGTGACACAAGAGGTAGCAGGGGCAGCATTGCTTATGCAGAGGTCAGACACTTTTGTAATAGAGATGACTGTCATTACATAAACATAAGACTTTATGAGCCGTCACCAGTCGTGTCCTGTAACATGTGGATGGAGCTTGGACATATAAAGTTATCCTGAGATGACATCATATCATGTGGGGAAATGTGGGAGCGGGGACAGAGGAGGGTTAAGGGTTTACGTTAGACCTTGTGATAGGCTTGTCTGATAAGATGCGTCTTTAGTTTGCATTTGAAGCTGTAGAAATTGGGAGTTAATCTGATTGTCCAGGGTAGAGCATTCCAGAGAAGTGGTGCAACTCGGGAGATGTCTTGTATATAAGTGGGAGGTTCTGATAATAGAGGATGTAAGTGTTAGGTCATTGAGTGAACGGAGAGCACGGGTTGGGCGGTAGACAGAGATGAGGGAGGAAATGTAGGGAGGTGCGGCATTATAGAGAGCCTTGTAGATGAGAGTGATAACTTTATATTTTATTCTATAATGAATAGGCAGCCAATGTAGTGACTGGCACAGACCAGAGGCATCGCTGTAGCGTCTAGACTGATAGATGAGCCTGGTCGCTGCATTCAGAATAGATTGTAGAGGGGAGAGTTTAGTGAGGGGAAGACCGATTAGTAAGGAGTTACAGTAGTCAAGGCGAGAATGAATCAGAGAGACAATAAGTGTCTTTAGTGTATCTCTGGTAAGGAAAGGGCGTATTCTGGAGATGTTTTTGAGGTGGAGGTGACATGAATGTGCGAGTAATTCAATATGAGGGGTGAAGGAAAGGTCTGCGTCAAACATGACCCCGAGGCAGCGGGCCTGCTGCCTAGGAGTTATAGTAAAGCCTGAGACTGCAATGGATATATCAGGGACAGATCTATTAGATGGTGGAAACAGTAGTAGTTCAGTCTTGGAGAGATTTAGTTTCAGATAGAGTGAGGACATGTCCACCTGGAATAGAAGGCACAGTGTCAAGACTCTACTAATAAACACTGCATAGAAGTGAGCAGGGGTGTCCTATTAAACTTGTCAGAAGTACCAGACCAAACCTTGATTTAACCCCTCCATCCTTTGTGGGTCTCACCATAGTAATCAAGCATCTTGGTTGCATTCATTATGAGCTTTATCCTTTCGGGGATAGGTTAGTCTTGGCAATTTAGACAGTGGGCTGGGGTCTTCCAGTATGGGCATCCATGCTCATTCTTTCAGGTGGAGTCGCCTTGCAAATCTGCCTGAAGACACTTCCTCCTCTCGACTAGGCCCATTCTTCCGGAGTGGAGTTGCATCCAATCGTGGCTAACCATATTTTGGACCTGAATCTGAGGCAGCCTTCACCTCAAGTTCTGGTTCAAAATACCCCGTGTGAACCCGGCCTTAAACTTCTGACAGAGTTTGCAGACACAACCAAGTTATTTGTCTGATAGTCATAGAGACTTTAAGGTGGTGACTGCGGACACAGGCTTTTATTCATAGATTCCTAAAATTATCCTTAGATTTTTTTTTTCCATTTATGTTTAAATCCACATCAATATTTATTATATCTCCTAAAACTAGATAACACACCAGCGTATAGTTTAGAAGTAAGTTGGGTGAGATACCATCTATATACAATTTTCCTAATGTTTTCAAGATGGTTAGAAATTTAGACATTTTTGAAGTAGAACAAGAGGATTCCTACCATTAACTGGAGGATATTCTTAGAACTGTGTGGCAGGTGCAGCCAGGGGATCAGGGTCGCAGCCTCTTCCGCTTTCACAGCTCAGTCCAGCATACATTGGGTTAATTCCTTGCAACTGATAGGTGTGGTTGGTCTTCTGACTGACAGAGGTGCTAACCTATGAGCACCTGGCGTGGGTACCTGGGGCTTGCTGGTTAGACCCGCCTTCCCTTTATTAAAGGAGTCAGGTCTGTTTGCCCAGTGCCTTAGCCTTAACCCACAACTCACAATTGTGAACGTCTGTGCAGACATTAGTTTGGCAGAGTGCTGCCTTAGCTAGGTAGGGCTTTAGTTAGAATTGTTTCCCTTAGTAATTGCTCAGAGAACTCCTATCTTAGCTAGTCTGAGCACCTAGTTTGTGGTGGAGTCCGACAGTGAGGTTAACTGTCGGGCATTGTTGACACCAGTGTGCCCTGTGGTTCAGAGTCCAGTTGGGCTCCGCACGATATTATTATTTAGGCTTTTTTTTAATTATCCTACTGACCATAACAGATAAACAAACTTGTATCCAATTCCTTCTTCCACCTGGAGGAGAAGGGGAAGAGATCTTGATGACTCATCTCGGTTAATATATGGTATATTTCAGAGAATGCATAGGATTGTGATGAGGCACAATATGGTTTCTTGAGAGAGGAAAAAGAGAACCCTATCCTTCTCTTCATGTCTAGGAGTCCTAGGTCCTCCACAATCCAGATCCAGTTGTTCACCCTCCCCCACTTCCTCTTGCATGGAACATTATTTAGATAATCAAAAGTTCCTGGTAAATGTGTCCTAGCTAAGTGTTGCATACCTATCTGCAACTGGATGAAATAATTGTGTAGAGGATGATATATTACATTTTCTGGTAACAATTCCCTCACTGGCACATAACTGGCTTGTACCTAATATGATATATAGTTCTTTAAAATCCCCTTCTTTACTGAGGTGGTCCTTAATAAATGGTTTGGGAAATGTTCTTGTAAATTGCTCTTACACCTGTAAGCGTTCTAATATCCAAAATAAATTCAAATATGATTAAAAGATGATGCCGATATAAAGCAGAGATCAAGTCAGTGTATTAGCTAATTGGGTGGCATGGCTATCTGTCTGAAAAGCAGGGGACTTCACATTTTGAAAATTGTGAAACTTTCTAAATTTCCACTAAATGTCCTATCTGTTCATAAATAAATGCAAAGAATATCATCCAAAGTTATCCACTAACATAAACTGCAATGTGTCAAAAAAAAAACAAAAAAAAACCACAAGATCACTTGGGTAAGTTAAAGCGTTCCAGAGTTATTACCATATAAAGTGGCCATTTACTCAAGGGGTTAAATGGTTAAATGATAAAAATATGAGTTGGACTATGTCTTTAATATTGCAGTTGTATAGCTGAGAGATTCAGAGTTGTTCTCATGGACATTAAATACATAAGTTCAGAAGAATAAATTGGGTGTAAATAAGATAAGATAAGATAAGATAATCCTTTAATAGTCCCACAATGGGGAAATTTCAGTGATACAGTTTCATAGATGGTGCAGTAGTATATAACAAGAGAGAAAACACATACAAGCACATGGCAGATAGAGAAATCCTAGGAACCATAGCATTTAAAAAGAAAGAAACACAGACACACTGCAGGATCATTTAGTTCTCTGTGTGAAGTGATGTTAATAATACAGCTGAATGTGGTTGGAGGACATGAGGAGGGGTCACAGCATGTAGATATAACAGGCAATACGCAGCGATCATGATAACATGTGGCAGTTCCTTTGGTAGGTGGTGAGATCTCCTGCTCACAGCTGATAGTTCGGTATCTTGCATCAGCGCTATTGTCCATTAACCACAAAAAAATGCCCCAAATTTCCTTCATCACAAGCCCTCCTACTCTTCCTTTCTTCTTACCACTGTGTTCTACTGCCCAGAGAAGTCTGAAGCCATCCAGGTAGACAGGGTGCTGCTCTCTTGCCAAGCTTCCATAAACTCATGGGGTAGGTGGGTGATGGTAGGTTCCCAGGCTGTAACAGAGTCCCACGTGTCAACAGTAATAGAAAGAAATACCAGTCAGCTGTAGCATCTTCCCACATCAGCAATAGACTCCAAAAATCATCTCCTTGAAAGAAGAAGTCCACACTTCCATGCAGGTCTCTCCTCCATACCGCATGGTGAGACATGCTGTCCTTAGCTCGTGGGGGGATGGTAACAGGCACATGTGCACACAGGAAAACTCCAGGTCTTGAATCATTGTCCATGCTTTAACAATAGAAACAAAAGGAACAAAATACTCCACAGGGTCTTCCATTTGATTTATAGTTGCTAATTCATACTGCTAGTTTGCTTAGTTAGAGGATTCTTGAAGATACAGATAAAAAGAGTGAAAAGAAAAGATAAAGGTTGCTCTCAGCTTGGAGCTCTGTATCGAGCCAGCCACTCAGTGAGGTGCCAGGAAGTAGAAGGTTATTTTAAGGCTGTTACAATCCATAATGGTTTTACAGAGGTGAGAAAAGCTTCACAATAATTTGGAATTTCTGTTAAGTGGAATTCGCTATTAAAACCGCAATTTGTCTTTTAAAGTTATCAAAATACATAAAAGAAGAGAGAAGTTATTTAGATGAGGATGGAGTTTTTAAATCACCCCTGGAGATATCTAACTTGGTATCAACAGTATATGAAGATAAAGAAATAATTTCCAGGACAACTGTTGGAGAATTTGATGCATCATTTCCGGAGGATAAACAGCTGAATATTAGTCCAGGGATAATAACATGGAGACAGAACCAGGTATGTTACTATATAGACCCTCACCAGTATTCATATGAAAGTATAAACCCAACGTTACAGTATATTCATGGCTCTATCTGTTTGCCAACATCTACTGTCCAAAGAAAGTCTATATATACACATATATACTACAGTGGACTATGGCATGGAAGCTGATTCCAGATCCTACACAAAGTTTGACCTCCTGTTTTTATAGAAAACATTGTAGAGATTTACAAAATCAAACGTGGCACATATTTGGTACAAGGGCTTTCTTATACAAACTTATGTCACAATCTTTGTTTTGCACTTTGCTCACCACATTGTGCAATTGTAGAACGAACAAGGATTGGGGTGGGTAATGCAGAAGGATACGGGCGAGGCACAGTTGTCTTGGCCCAACATATTCATAACTCTCAAGGTTTTCTGGCAGGATTTATAATGGAAATCCAGTTCTTTATTAGCATATATTTCCATTATGGAGCTGGGACGTGCAGGTGATATAATAAGAGGTATTATATACCAGTCTTAATATAACTTAATATAACAGGGTCCACTCTCAGCGCACAGCGGCACCTGCAGGTCAATCTAACCCTCGCCCTCGGCCTCATGTAGTGAGGTGTCTGGAGTGTAAGTCCAGATTTTGGTCTACTGAGCATGCTCAGACCTATTGGAGTCGCTCTCAGGCTAAGTGCCACTTCTTGCCTACTGAGCATGCGCAGTGAGGTCATGGCCACCGCCCTGTTGGGCAGGGACTCGCCTTTAAAAAGTGTGAGCCAAAGCCCGCCTGGCGCTCACACTTTGAATCAGAAATACTGAAGTTTGTTCATGACAGTACTGCAGGAAAAGGCTCCAGTTTTCAGGCAGGTGTCAGACTAAGCCTCTGGGTGGGGTTTCCTCTGCCTCTATCTGCTCTGTAGTTTAGAAACTGTAAGTCCTGAACTGGCAGCTCCACACTACGGCTCGGTGCAGTGGTCTCTGTACCAGCTGGTGGACTGGCAGCAGGCCGATAGCCTCTTCACTGTCAAACTTCCTTTACTCTCCTGGCTGTTGCAGGAGAATGTTTAGTTGCTGACCTGGGGTGAGTTAACCCTTGGCAGCCTTGTTGCTGTTTCAGCTGTACTGAGCACCTGTCCAGTGAAGTTAACTGGCAGGGCTTTCCTGCAGCCTGTACACATTTAGTACTGAGTCACATGTCTGCCAGTGTAGTTTAACTGGTAGGGCACTATTCAGACACTCAGCCGCCCATCATTGGGCTTGTGGACCTCGCTGCAGTGCCTTGCAGACTAGAGGTTCTGTTGTTTAAAATTTTTTTTTAATTAATACACAGAACCGTAACACTGTCCCATTGTGTCCATCAGAGATGTCAGTGCTCCACCCCACCACTTTAATTTAGGTTACAAACAAAAGACACTTCAGAATGTAAGACAGATGGGGAAAATGAGTTATATCAGGGGCACTGAATGGAAATGTTATAGGGCATAAAACAGGAAACTTCTCTAAATGTATAAACTTCCATACACATTGAAAATCATTTATAGGCTCAATATACAGATGTAGTTATGTAGCATGGTTCAAGGAATTACAAAAAGTAAGTTAACCGATTCCCTGCATTATTTACCCAAATAAAGGCAAAAACCTCAGACTCTAAAGCCAATTTTCATAATCTCAGGGAAACAATTTCTTCCTGACCCCAAATATCTGATTACATTTCTGTATTTATTTCCTATTTCTCTTATCTACCACAAATATCTTATAATGTTATTACTTTCAAGAATGGCATCCAACATCTCTCTGAGTTCTCTCCAGTCTTACTGTCCTCCTAGTGAATAATTCCCTTATATGCAGATACACTGTAAAACCCTTTCATCTTGACAAAGTGGATGTGCTACAGAGTTACAAAAATCTCTGTATTGACCTATTATACACACTATTCAACAAAATGTAGAGGTGTTGCTACTGTGGTCAATGGTATCCAAAACCATCAACCAATTGAGAGCTGGACTCCAAATCATCCCAAAAATTAAATAATGTTAAAAAATTAAATAACCTAATGTGTGCAAATTGCACAACAGCAAATCAAATGGATTCAGTAGTGTGTATGGCCTCTTTGTAACTGTTTTCAACCCCCAAGAATGCATGGGCCTCCTGATGATGGTGGCTGATGGTCCTGGGGGTATCTAATCCCAGACCTGGATGAAGGAATCAGTGAGCTCCTGGACTGTCTGTGGGGCTACGATGCAGCATCAGAGTCATAATGTCCCTGAAGTTCGCAATTGGATTCAGGTCTGGGGAATGACAATCAACTAAAAATATGCAAATGACTACATCAACCATGAGCTGCCTACACTCAGACAACATGACACCAGGCAATTTCCTGCACCAGGAGGAACCCAGAGCCCATCGCACCAGGGTAATGCCTAACAATAGCTCTAAAGATTTTATTTTCTTACCAAACAGCAGCACAATTGGCTATGTGAAGGAGGTTTGTGAGATCTTCCAAAGATATTCCTCTGCTGACAAACTGGTTATGCTGGATGATATTGAAGGCAACATAGAGAATGAGGAATCAATGGTGGACCTACCACATATAGCTAAGTGATCTAAACTGTGCTGATCTGTAAGCACAGGTACCCCTACAGGATGTTTGGCCCTTATACCAACCAAATGGAATTTGTTTCTGACTTTTTGGTGAGAAACATGCACAGTAGTACCCTGCTGGAGGCCGATTTGTAAGGATCTAATAGTGCTCCCCTATATAACCAGTGGTGCAGATGCCAATCATGCTGATGGGTTGATGCCTTTCTACAACCTTGTCCATCTCTCCTTGTATAATGTTCCATGCCCTGGCATTATTTCTTTTGATGATAACCATCCTCACCAAATTAGGGTCATCTTTTTGTTACAATACTAAAGTCCCAGGATCTTCTCCTAACTGTGTTGGGAGTCACAATAAGACTTCTTGCATTGGCTCTTATAACTGTGCCATCCTGGAAGCCCTGGACTGTCTGTGCTACCTGGATAGTTTGCAGATACTGCTTCATGCTATCAGTAGCAACAAGAACACTAGCAAAACACAAAACTAGAGAAGAATCAGTCACAGCCTAAGCTCTCCCTTTCCTATCCTGACATGGCCATCTTCTCAAATATATTAGTATCAGTCAGATCTAATACTACACTTCCTATGAAGCAGCACATGACTGCCCCTCTCTGGCTGGGAGAAGTGATTTCATGCTATATTTTACCTTTCACAGATAAATGTATTTACTTCAATGTATTAAGTGAAAACTGAATGTAAATCAGGTATCTAATCTCGTATATACAGATACCTAATGGTCGGTGCAATGACCTCTGTCTGCCAGGAACCCGGAAAGTTATCAAAGAAGGATATCTCATCTGCTGCTATTACTGTATCTCATGTTCAGAAGGAGAATATGCAAATAATTCTGGTAAGTTTTTACAAATCTATTTATTTTTACTAAAGTGATTATAATATACATGACATATACCTTTAATAGCTGAAATTAACACCTCCCCCACCTCGCACAGGGCGGCCACATATAGACACAAATAGGATCACCGATGACCTTAGGACTCACATGTTCCTCAGCACAGGTCCTGCCCCTGGCCATCTGCAGATAACCCTATTATTATTAATAATAATAATAATAATAATAATAATAAAGCAAGAAACAAGACTATTCCAATAACTGCTGTGGTATTCTGGTTCCAAAAATGATTTTTTTTCTTTTTCAAGATAACAAACCCATTGCACTTAAAGATCCCCAATATGAGATATTTTTGTAGTGCTTATAAAAGCCTTTACTTCTTCCAATACAACCCTTGTCTACATAAAAAATAAATAAACACCTCTGGCAGGTTTCTCAAAAGCAAATTTTCTTGAGCATTTTTCTTCTTTTATTTACAATGAGATACAATCCAAATAAAATAAACCCCACAGTAATACATGCAAATGCATCAGGACAACAAAAAGGGCCCCTTCACATGGAGTAAGCCTATTGATTCCAATGGGAATTACGCAATTTCAGAAGACACAAATCAGGTGCCTATGTGAACGAGGCAATACATATGAAATTAGTAGCATGATAAAAAAGTTTTCTGTGATGTGCAAAAACGCCAAAAATACCAGAGATGCTCGGGTATAGCGGAGCTCAGCGCATGGCCAGCTCTGCTACATCTCAGGTATAGCAGAGCTATGCGCTCAACACAGCTACATCTGAGATTGAACTGTGGATCGATCTTAGACTCCACCTCCTCCGGCACTCAGCTCTGCTACATCTCGGGTGTAGCAGAGTTCAGCGCACACTCAGCTCTGCTACATCTTGGTGTAGCAGAGCTCGTCACACGGCCAGCTCTCCTACATCTCGGATGTAGCAGAGCTCAGCGCACGGCCAACTCTGCTACACCTGTGCGCTCAACACTGCTACATCTGAGATCGGACCAGAATGGAGACTGCTGTGGACCGATTTTAGACTCCGCCTCCTCCGGCAGAACCAACATTGATTGCCTGTACTCTGTATGGCATTCCAATCAACGCTGGTCAATGCATTCCTATGGGAAAAAGTCAGCTCATGCATATCGCAAGCTGACAGGGATCCCGATGAGATAGAGCCCCAAAGAGCTGTGTGAGTAACATTCCCCCCTAAATAAAGGTAATCCCTAGCTAATCCTGCCAATAGATCTATCCCTGTTTCACAGTCACATAGTTCAGTCTCTTATGACCCAAATCTGAAATCCACCATTCGTATAAAGTGGAGGTCACCTGTTTAGCCAGCCAATTACTTTTTCCGATTACTTTTTCTGATTACCACAAGCTGCAAGAACAGCTACCCAAAAATTGATGCCGGCTGGCGACCATTTTGGTGTAGGCGCTCTTGCAGTTCAATACAGGAGCCGACAGCCATTTTGGGGTAGGTGCTCTTGCAGTTCAATACAGGAGCCGGCGGCCATTTTGGGGTAGGCGCTCTTGCAGTTCAATACAGGAGCTGGCGGCCATTTTGGGGTAGGAGCTCTTGCAGTTCAATACAGGAGCCAGCCAGCGGCCATTTTGGGGTGGCCTCTCTATGCTCCTCTATAGAACTACAAGAGCAAGAGAAGTCAGAAGAGGCGGAGTTGCTGCAGAACAAGGAGGCAGCGCAGGAAAGAGCTCTCGGGCAGCAATGGGGATGCGCTCATCGGCCTTTCAGAGCTGGGGCCCACCCTCATTGCTGCGGAGAGCTCATTTGCATACTGGTTAAAACCGATATTTCTACGGAACGGCGCGGCGGAGACCACGTCTAAAGGTAGGAGACAAATAGCCTTTCTTAAGGCCATTCCGACGTGTTCATTAGAGAAAAAGGTAGTTTAATGGTAGAATCCCTTTAAAAACATGCGAAAAACCTAATTTTTCCTGAGCCAAGGGCTATAAAATCAACAAATGAAGAAAAATAATGATTTTCATTGTCCCATCCCCCCCTTTTGAATCCACTGCACCAATAGGAATTACAGCAGCTGAATTCAAAAGCATGTACTGTATCTCTTTAAGGTTACAAGATTTTGTAGGCTGTTATTGCATCAGAAGGAATTAATTCTGTGATATATTTCCCTATCGCTAGAGGTTGCTCACTTTAAGGGACTTTGCTCCTAGCTTTATCACTGGAGAAACTGGCATATGCCCAATATCTGTCTTAGACTTTGCCCACAGTGTGCCAGGGGCTTGCTGGATTGTCAGGTGGGGTTGTATACAATATGCACGTGTATACCCTGTATTGTAGTAGTATCTTATTAAAGTAACAGGTGACTTATCACTATCAATCTGGTCATACACATATTAGCAATTACAATTTGTGGTACATTGATACAGGATCCTATTGTGAGTTCTAGGATGAGACACCTTCCCCTTAACTTTCCATTTAGGTGGGGACCTACAGTGACACTTGGGGTGTCCCATCTTCTCACAGTTAGAATACTCAAAACACCTACGTGCTTTCCTGGCTGGGTTGTATTCCAGGAATTGTAGATTTTCCCATTTTCTCTATTGTGTCCATAACTGATTGCATTGATTGCACTGATTGCATTGCATTGATTCACCAATTTTTTCCCTTTAAGATGGACTCTAGGTCTGTCCATGTAAATGTGTAAATGTTGTTCAGACCCACAATCTGTCTATAGAAGCCCATTTTCAAGTCAAATGAGTCTGGTACATTCTTGAGTAGCATCCTTTTATCTTTTAGACCCCATTGTTTATAATGAGATAATAGTCATTGGTACTTTGTGAAATCTGAGGGGTGAATGATGTTATAACCGGGGTGTTTGTAACCTCTATATTCTGAAAATAGGAAGGGTGATTATTCTCTTCCAATGTAATTAAACTTTCCTCTTGCTCTATTGCAGAGGTACTAGGTTCAGGTTCATATGCCCTAGTCAAGATGTAAACAATAAATCCTATATATTAACCAAAGGGTGAAGCACCCTAATGCTAATCAGACAAATATGACCCAAACCCTTTCAAACTCCCCTGATATCATGTGAGACAGCGTTGTGTGTACTACAAGACAAACATAAGACAAACAATGACAAACATAAGACAAGACATCCTCTGACTCAGGGCATCTACCTTCGGTTACCGAAGAGAATTACAGAGGATCTATCAGTCATTTGATGTACTTTGAACACCATATCTCTCATTGTCCCCAAGAGGAGGTATCTGGCATGTAGGACCACCCATCAGGGGTGCTCTTCCCAGACTCACCGAATACGCCAGTCTGATCCCGGGAAGAGTTGGTCTTTACGGCAGACCCCAACACACCATTCCATACCCTCTAGGTACTAGGTAGACTCATACATCCACACAGCCATTACACATTAGACATAACAAAACAGTAATACATAGAGCTATCCAATCCAATATACCATTAAGTACCATAATGATATTCTATGGTTCTTTGCCAAATAATATGAGCTGGAAGTACAAAAAGACTGACTATAGCATACCTTTAGATCTGGCTCTAGAGTTAAAAGACAGTGAAACACAGAGATATTGTAAGAAGCAAAGGTTCTTACCTCACCAGTGTTTGTCTGTGTGTCCTTTGATCTTTAACTCTGTTATTGCCGGGTCTCAAGATATTGAGGTCTTTTGCCTTTGGCAGCCCCACATTGGGCGCCATTTACTGCCAGGGGTGATCTCAATGGGACCATTTAAATATATTAGATGGTAGTCAGATTTAAAGATTGACTCGAGTCAATAATGCGTTCCTCTTATCATTTTGTTACATGACAAGGCAAAGTCCCAATGACTAGCTATTATTAACTTTATCTGTACTGTATTAATAGAAGTTTATGACTGTATTATGATTTGGTTTATTATGGGGTGCAGCATTCTGTCTGTACATATTCTGATTAATATGAAAGATGGGTCAGGCTGACCTGCTGATGCTACAAGCTTAAGTATTATTGAAAGAATGTATACATATATAGGAAATATATATGAATGTATACATTTCCCTATCACTGTACAATAGGGGTGTGCGCACACAGGACATACACACTGAGAATTATATGCTATGAATTAGAAGTCATATAATATACAGTACTTTATAGTAGCAGAAAGTGGGTGAATTAGATAGCTAGATAGATAGATATATAGAGAGGTAAAAAAAAATCAGCATAGAAATATTAAATTTTAAGTTTTTCTGCTTTTCATTCACAGACAGTGAAAATTGCCAGAGATGTCCTGAAGATGAATGGCCGAATGAGGGAAAGAACAATTGTGTGGTTAGAGATTATGAGTTTTTCTCCTATGAGACTGATGTCCTTAGTTCAGTCTTTTCCACCATCTCCATATTACTCTCTCTTATAACTGTATCTATAATAGGAATATTCACTTTATTCCGGAACACTCCCATTGTCAGAGCCAATAACCGGAACCTCAGCTTCATCCTACTGAGCTCTCTCATCTTCAGCTTACTCTCTGTGTTTCTGTTCATCGGTCGTCCGGTGGATATAACCTGCATGGTGCGACAAATCTGCTTTGGGACCTTCTTCACAGTGGCCGTGTCTTCTGTCCTGGCCAAGACCTTCATAGTCTACATAGCATTCAAGGTCATCAGACCTAACAGCTCCTGGAGAAAGTGTGTGGGAGTTAAGCTTCCTTATTCAGTGGTGTTGGTCTGTTCATCTATTCAGATTGTGAATGCAGTTATCTGGTTGTCAGTGTCTCCTCCATACCAAGAGTATAACCTGGATTATCCTGGGAAGATCATCATCCAGTGTAATGAAGGTTCTGTCTTGGCCTTTTACCTCATGTTGGGTTATATGGGCTTTCTGGCGGTGCTGAGTTTTGTTCTAGCTTTTATGGTGAGGACATTACCTGATATCTATAATGAAGCCAAGTACATCACCTTCAGCATGCTGGTGTTCTGCAGTGTCTGGATCTGTGCCATCCCGGCCTATCTGAGCAGTACAGGGAAACACATGGTCATCGTAGAGATATTCGCCATATTGTGTTCCGGGGGAGGAATATTGAGCTGCATGTTCTTACCTAAATGTTACATTATCCTGATAGACCCTGTAGTGAACAGTAAAGGACACTCCTTACACAGACGTCTTATATGAATGGTTCTCTAGGGGCCACACGGTGGTTCAGTGGTTAGCACTGCAGCCTTGCAGCACTGGAGTCCTGGTGTTCAAATCCCGCCAAGGGCAAAAAACCATCTGCAAGGAGTTTGTATGTTCTCCCTGTGTTTGCATGGATTTCCATCCCATATTCCAAAAAAGACATACTGATAGGGAAAAATGTACATTGTGAGCTCTATGTGGGGCTCACAATCTACATTTAAAAAAATATATATATATATATGAATGGTTCTCTAAACTTAGTTACTTAGTTTAGTTGATATTTTTGTTATTGTACAATGTATATATGTGTAAGGTACCTGAAAATCTAGAAATCCTGTTTATTATTCTGTAAATGTCTGTTCCTTTGTCAGTCCTTACTCTGATAATAAATCCCTATTGCAGATTGGTTAGTGCTGATATCTATGACTATAGCTATAGTAATAAGTATTACTTCTGCTCCTTCTATTATTATTCCGATTTTCAGAAAAAATCCATAAAACATACATTTTAATAAATATTGGTAATAAAACATCAAGTAAACAAAAACCCCTGATATGTTCCACTACTTCCCATGAAAAGTGAGAACTATTACCATTGCAGGTGTCTATAAAACAATGTGGAGTGGTGCGGCAGCAAACATCATCCCCGAGACACCATAATGGTATAATGACACTACATACAGCAACAATCCCCAATATATGACTCTCCATAATGCAAAACTAAGATAATAGCTGTGACCACATCAAAATAAGGTCCTGACAATTGTCCCCAATCCAAGAACCACAGAAAAATTCACATCATTCCAGTTTACATTTTCTAGTGACATTTTCCCTTCTAAAGGGCCGGGCACAACCATTGACCAGAAAAGGCAACTCTTTAGATTTTTATGTCCATTCCTTAGTAGTTCTTTATCTCAGAAAGTTTCTTCTGAGGTAATATATGCACATATCAGCACTGTTAGGGCTTGTCATGTAGGTTACAGGCCCTGGTTACTGGGTCTATGCCTTCACATACTGGCTAGATATATGGCAGTTTTCTTATATATTGTTAGGAGATTTTCCTAGCCACGCTTTAAAATAACAGATACATTCTGAAAACCAAATGTAACCTCATCAGTATTGTATATATTGAGTATGAGGCTTAGCTAGGGGTTGAGCACGGGGGGAGGGGGGCATGTTCAAGTGAGCCCCTAACTTAAGTATACCAATATTATCACTGTACAGTGACTATATAGTGATAGATATCGGCTCTACACAGAGCTCTGAAGACGATCTAGGTGAATACAGGGCAGTAACATTTTGTGACTTACCAGTGACGTCTCTGACAAATGATTCAAATCTCCATTTCATTTCTCTTCCATCTTGCCTGCCTTTTTTCAATCTCTGTAAAGTTTGTAGCACAGACATTGTTGGCTCCACAGTTATCCAGGCACCTGACCTACGTTGTCTTCACCTGCACACCCATCTTGACGCTACCCCAATTATAAAATGTATAATATAACCTTCCATAATGAATAATACCCCCAAGTTCATCTTTAAATTAATAACTTTCTTATGTACTCTTTAAATAGTACCCCTTATTAATATTGGGGGTGATTCCTAATTAAAAAATGTGTGGGATTCCAATACCTGGGACCCCCAGGATCAGCTGTGTGAATGGACAGTGGTACCTGTGTAAGCGCAGTGACCTCTTCTCTGTTTATACTATCATACCTCATAGTGACCATGTCATATAACTACTAGAGATGAGCGAACAGTAAAATATTCGATATTCGTTATTCGTTTTGAATAGCCACTCAATATTCGACTATTCAATCGAATATTGAACCCTATTATAGTCTATGGGGAAAAATTTGTTTCAGGGGAAACCATCATTCAACTCAGGAGGGTCACCAAGTCCACTATGACACCTCAGCAAATGATGCCAACACCTCTGGGACAGCAGGGGAAGCATGTCTGGGGGCATCTAACAAGCCCAAGTCACAGTGTTACCCCACTATCACAGCCTATAAACTACACACTTTCCACACTCAATAGAACCTCTATCAAAGTGGGAAAATACCTGGAAACCTTCATTCTTCCCCAAATGGATGGATAGAAACCCAAATTTAAGCTAAAGAAACATTAACAAGCACCCCTTTAAATCACTTTGCCCATGACAACCACAGATGGAATAGGCAATGGGAAATCCAACAGTACCCACTCTGAATTGTCATTGTGGATGTGTGTGTCTGATATGGTAATACCTTCCAAAATTCACTTTTATGGCCCTTAACGTGAGCCCTTCAAAATTAAGTTACAGGCCCTTAAGCTGAGCTACCAGCAGAGATTGAGGCCCTTCAGGTGACTTCAGCCTCTTACCAGCAGAGTTTTAGGCCCTTTAAATTAGTTCAGCCTTGCACCAGCAGAGTTTTTTGCCCTTTGGGTGAGTTGAGCCTTGCACCAGAAGAGTGTTAGCCCCTTTAAAATTTTTAGCCCCTAAAACGGTGGTTCCAGAACCATCCCTCTCATTGTGTTGGATTGATGCAGTGGATTGGACTGAGGACTCAGACATTTACCTTGATTTTGATTGGGAAATTGATAACATTTTGGCATCAAGTCCTGGGGGTAACTTTTATGTAGAGGAACGCAAAGGTGGAGAATTGGCTGCAACCACTATTACCGGTAATGGTCCTCTAATATGGGACTCTACATTACCTCTACAGGGTTCTGATCAGGTGTTAATAGTCCAAACAACATGCTCTGGTACTTTAGATGTAGATCAGAAACCACTTTCCCTTCCGACACCAGATTTAACCAAGCTTCACCATCATCATCCTGCTGAGATGGATCCACTAAAAGAAACCTTGCCTTCAAAGGCATGTCCTGGAGCTGCGACTGAGCCAAATGTAAACACAGAGTCCAGCAGTGTTTTTAGCCATTTGGGTGAGTTGAGCCTTGCACCAGCACGTGTTCCGTAACATCAGGCGGGCCCTAAGTTCTGCGCTAACTTGCACAAAGTTCCACTTGACCACCAACGCGTGGACAAGTGCATGCGGCCAGGGACGCTGCATCTCAAACGCAGCACAGTGACTGAATGTAGTTGAGGCTGGGGTAGTTGTGGCGGCCTGCCTTGTCTCCCCAACCAATATTCCTGGCAGGAGTGCTGAAACACCACCCTCCTCCTCCTCCTCTGCCGTTAAATTCACCCCAGCTACGAGCTGGAAGTGCTGCAACACTGGCGTGGGGAGATGTCAGCAGGCCATGCTGAAGCTCATCAGCTTGGGGAACAGACAGCACACTGCCTCCAAGGTCAGGGATGCCATCCTGGAAGAGATGGCAATGTTTTTTGCCCCGCTGCACCTGGACCGTGGTGCAGGTTGGCGTATGTGGTAATGGCCGGAACCTGGTAGCAGATATGGAGCTTGCCAGACTCAAACGCGGTCCACACATGGCCTACGTTTTCAAATTATTGGTGCAACAGTTTCTAACAACTTACCCCAATTTACACAAGCTACTGGTTAAAGTGCGGCGCTTGTGCTCCCACTTTGGCAAGTCTACAGTAGCTGGTGCTGGCCTCAATACACTCAAAGTATAACTATGTCAAAAAAGACAGAAGCATCTCAATATATATATAAAAATATAACAACTTTTATTTAAATGATAAACATTAAATACAAGAAAGCGGGATAGTTGCTTCAAAGATACAACAGATGGTAGTAATAATAAATGACTTATAAGTCCAAGGTCAGTATGCTATATGTGTTGTGGAGAAATCACATAGGTCTACAATGCTGTTTGTAATACAAAAGAGTGTGTACCAAAGCAGGTCTCACACAAAACAATGGTAATCAGCAAGGAGACATAGTAAAGAAAACACTCTGTAGAGATTTACACAACAGACCCTAGGACCATAATAATAATATAGATACCTACCACCCGTGTGTACACGCCCCGATGCGTGTTTCGCCAAGCTTCCTCAATACACTCCAGCAACTCCTACATCTGCCTAAAGCACCGGCTGTTGTGCGAGGTCACCACACGCTGAAACCCTAGATACCGTATGTTTAGCAGGGTGTGTGAGCAGCAGAGACCTTTGATGGAGTTCCATCTACAAAACCCAAGGGTTCATCAAAGTCAGCTCCCGCAGTTTCTGCACCATGAGTGCCCATGGATGGCAGACTTATGTGAAATCCTATCCCATCCTTTCCACTGGACAAGAAACATTAGCATGCGCTCATCACAATTCCTGATATGACAGCTGCTGCAGAGGCATGTCCAGAGGCAGCAAGGCCAAAGATTGTCTGTGTACTAGCCACTCATGCAAAACTCGTCCATGTTGCCAGACTAATTCCTCCAACAGGCTAACAAATGTCATCCGGTTCACACCCACCAGGGGCACACTCTCCAAAAAGGTGGCTACAGGCAGAGGCATGGACCGGGGGCAAGGGTGGGGTGACTCTGTTGGGAAGATTGGGCATGTTGGGAGGAAGGAGGGGCAGACTCTTGAGTATGAACACGACTGCAGGTAGAAAAGGCTAGAAAAGACTGCAGGCTGGAAAAGCAGCTGCCAGCATTATCCGTTAGCAATTGTAACACTGTAACATCGGATTGCTACATCGGTACAGCTGAGTGTGTAGTAGGTTCAGCTCTGCTCTGCTTCATCTCGGCATAGGAATGTATTGACCAGCGTTGATTAGCCGAATGCCATAATTCTGTATGGCATTCGGCCAATCAACGCTGCTCAATGCATTTCTATGGGAAAAAGTCAACTCGGGCATATCGCATGCTGACAGGGATCCCGATGAGATGGAGCCCCAAAGAGCTGGGTGAGTAACATTCCCCCCTAAATAAAGGTAATCCCTAGCTAACCCTGCCTGTAGATCTGTCCCTGTCTCACAGTCACATACTTCACAGTCCCAGATTAGTTGAATGGTAAATCCACCATTTGTCTAAATCGGAGGTTATCTGTTTCTGGCCGCCAATTCCTTTTTCCGATTTTTTTTTCACTGCCTACCTTGTCGTAATTACTGTCCCATCTCCCCTGCGTAGTTATTGATGCAAAAAACGCGCCAGGGAAGGTGGGAGGGGAATCAAATTTTTACTGCGTTTGCGGCCATATATTCGATTGGAATCGAATATCCCAAACGGCCTGATATTCGATCGAATCTGTATTCGATCGAACGGCGTTTGCTCATCTCTAGTAAACACTGATCAAAATTTTTGTATTTCTAAAAAAAAATTTGGAAATTTGATGGAAATTTGGAAAAAAAAATCAAAATGTGAAATTCTCCACTTTTCAAGCAGATACTCTTACCACCCAAATACACTGATAAATATTATCTCCCATATCTCTGCTTTATATCGGCATCATCTTTTAATCGTTCTTTAATTTATATTGGATGTTACAAGGCTTACAAGTGTAACAGCAATTTCCCAGATTTACAAGAAAGTTTCCCAAACTCATTTTTAGGGACGACTTCAGTTCTGAAGAGGATCATATATGCCTATTTAATAGAAATGAGCGAGTAGTTAAATACTCAATATTTGATATTCGTTTTGAGTAGTCCCTCAATATTCGACTACTCGAATTGAATATCGAATCCTCTTATACTCTATGGGGGAAAATGCTCGTTTCAGGGGTAGGCAACATTCGATCAAATTGAACTTACCAAGTCCACAAGTGAGGGTCGGGCTGGATTCTCAGAGAAGTCTTCTCCGTGCAGCGTCCCCGCGGCATCTTCCGGCTCTGAATTCACTCTACCAGGCATCAGGCCTGGGCAGAGCCGACAGTACAAGAAAATGGACGCTTACAGTCAAAGCTGCCATTTTCTTGTAGCGCAGGCATGCGCAGTCGACTCTGCACAGGCCCGATGCCTGGCAGAGCGAATTTAGAGCCAGAAGACGCTGCAGGGAAGCAGCACAGAGAAGACTTCTAAAAGTACGAGAAGAGCCAGCGTTGATTGGCCGATTGTATAGCATTCGGCCAATCAATGCTGGTTCTGCATCGAATTTTCCATTTGAATAGTGAGTGGTACTCGATCGAGTACGAGTATTTTGAATACCATAGTATTCGATCGAATACCTACTTGATCGAATACTACTCGCTCATCTCTACTATTTAATAGAAACCCTCATAAATCACCACATTTTTTTTTTATCATTAAGATTTTTATTGAAATTTTAACAAGTTTTGCAGTACAATAAACAGAAATCCAGATGTGCAAGGCAACACAAAAAAACAGGGACAACATAGTCAGGGGGCCAGGGAAAAAAAGGGATGAGGTGGGGGAGGCAAGGGGGACGAGGTGTGAACGGAACACAGAGGGACCAAACAAGGAGTTTGCAGGGAGAGGGGGGAAGGGGGGAAGGGGGAAAACAGTATACTCTATCGCAGCAGAGTTGCTTAAGTAATGTAAAATATATAAAAAAGAAAAAAATCACCAGATAAACCGACATCATAATAAACCGACAGAACGACAAGTGAGGGAAGAAGAGAAGGAAAAGCGGACGGGAAGGCAATGGAGTGTTAGAAGAGATTCCAAAGAAGTCACGTCTGTTGATACACGCTATTATCCTGTCGCAGTTCAGCAACCAGACTCTCCATACTATATATACTGAGGATTTCCTTAAGCCAAGAGACGAGAGATGGGGGTGTTGGGGATTTCCAAAATCTAGGGATGACTGGTCTCACTGCCACCAACATAAAACCCAAGAGCCTACAGGTGTGTTTCTGAAATTTACGTGGAAAAACAGAGAGGAGCAGAGAGGCAGGGTAGTCTGCCAAGTCTGTGCCAGTGACCTCCTGCATGACTCAGCAAACTCCGGTACAAAAGGTGCGAAGGAGTGTACATCCCCACCAGACATGCGCCATCGTGTCCCGATCAGTGTCACATCTCCAACATCGGTCTGAGGTGGAGGGGTAGGGCTGAAGGACAGAGGTGAGTCTGTACCATCTGATCACCACATTTAAAAAAAAAAAAACACCCCTCAAATAATTCAAAACGGCATTTGGGAAGCTTTTTAACCCTTTAAGCATTTCACAGGAATTAAAAGAATATTTAGACATTTCATTTTTATCCAATAGTACATTCCCTTATGCCTAAAATTAACACATTCGCAAAGGGTTAAAAGAGAAAATGCATCTCCCAGTTTGTTATGTAATTTCTCTCAGGCACAGAAATACCCCACATGTGGGTGTATATGTGACAGATACCGGCTGGTGATGGCTCATAGAGATGAGCGAACACTAAAATGTTCGAGGTTCGAAATTCGATTCGAACAGCCGCTCACTGTTCGAGTGTTCGAATGGGTTTCGAACCCCATTATAGTCTATGGGGAACATAAACTCGTTAAGGGGGAAACCCAAATTCGTGTCTGGAGGGTCACCAAGTCCACTATGACACCCCAGGAAATGATACCAACACCCTGGAATGACACTGGGACAGCAGGGGAAGCATGTCTGGGGGCATAAAAGTCACTTTATTTCATGGAAATCCCTGTCAGTTTGCGATTTTCGCAAGCTAACTTTTCCCCATAGAAATGCATTGGCCAGTGCTGATTGGCCAGAGTACGGAACTCGACCAATCAGCGCTGGCTCTGCTGGAGGAGGCGGAGTCTAAGATAGCTCCACACCAGTCTCCATTCAGGTCCGACCTTAGACTCCGCCTCCTCCGGCAGAGCCAGCGCTGATTGGCCGAAGGCTGGCCAATGCATTCCTATGCGAATGCAGACTTAGCAGTGCTGAGTCAGTTTTGCTCAACTACACATCTGATGCACACTCGGCACTGCTACATCAGATGTAGCAATCTGATGTAGCAGAGCCGAGGGTGCACTAGAACCCCTGTGCAAACTCAGTTCACGCTAATAGAATGCATTGGCCAGCGCTGATTGGCCAATGCATTCTATTAGCCCGATGAAGTAGAGCTGAATGTGTGTGCTAAGCACACACATTCAGCACTGCTTCATCAAGCCAATACAATGCATTAGCCAGTGCTGATTGGCCAGAGTACGGAATTCGGCCAATCAGCGCTGGCTCTGCTGGAGGAGGCGGAGTCTAAGATCGCTCCACACCAGTCTCCATTCAGGTCCGACCTTAGACTCCGCCTCCTCCGGCAGAGCCAGCGCTGATTGGCCGAAGGCTGGCCAATGCATTCCTATGCGAATGCAGACTTAGCAGTGCTGAGTCAGTTTTGCTCAACTACACATCTGATGCACACTCGGCACTGCTACATCAGATGTAGCAATCTGATGTAGCAGAGCCGAGGGTGCACTAGAACCCCTGTGCAAACTCAGTTCACGCTAATAGAATGCATTGGCCAGCGCTGATTGGCCAATGCATTCTATTAGCCCGATGAAGTAGAGCTGAATGTGTGTGCTAAGCACACTCATTCAGCACTGCTTCATCACGCCAATACAATGCATTAGCCAGTGCTGATTGGCCAGAGTACGGAATTCGGCCAATCAGCGCTGGCCAATGCATTCTATTAGCCCGATGAAGTAGAGCTGAATGTGTGTGCTAAGCACACACATTCAGCACTGCTTCATCACGCCAATACAATGCATTAGCCAGTGCTGATTGGCCAGAGTACGGAATTCGGCCAATCAGCGCTGGCTCTGCTGGAGGAGGCGGAGTCTAAGGTCGGACCTGAATGGAGACTGGTGTGGAGCGATCTTAGACTCCGCCTCCTCCAGCAGAGCCAGCGCTGATTGGCCGAATTCCGTACTCTGGCCAATCAGCGCTGGCCAATGCATTCTATTAGCCCGATGAAGTAGAGCTGAATGTGTGTGCTAAGCACACACATTCAGCACTGCTTCATCACGCCAATACAATGCATTAGCCAGTGCTGATTGGCCAGAGTACGGAATTCGGCCAATCAGCGCTGGCCAATGCATTCTATTAGCCCGATGAAGTAGAGCTGAATGTGTGTGCTAAGCACACACATTCAGCACTGCTTCATCACGCCAATACAATGCATTAGCCAGTGCTGATTGGCCAGAGTACGGAATTCGGCCAATCAGCGCTGGCTCTGCTGGAGGAGGCGGAGTCTAAGATCGCTCCACACCAGTCTCCATTCAGGTCCGACCTTAGACTCCGCCTCCTCCAGCAGAGCCAGCGCTGATTGGCCGAATTCCGTACTCTGGCCAATCAGCACTGGCTAATGCATTGTATTGGCGTGATGAAGCAGTGCTGAATGAGTGTGCTTAGCACACACATTCAGCTCTACTTCATCGGGCTAATAGAATGCATTGGCCAGCGCTGATTGGCCGAATTCCGTACTCTGGCCAATCAGCACTGGCTAATGCATTGTATTGGCGTGATGAAGCAGTGCTGAATGAGTGTGCTTAGCACACACATTCAGCTCTACTTCATCGGGCTAATAGAATGCATTGGCCAATCAGCGCTGGCCAATGCATTCTATTAGCGTGAACTGAGTTTGCACAGGGGTTCTAGTGCACCCTCGGCTCTGCTACATCAGATTGCTACATCTGATGTAGCAGTGCCGAGTGTGCATCAGATGTGTAGTTGAGCAAAACTGACTCAGCACTGCTAAGTCTGCATTCGCATAGGAATGCATTGGCCAGCCTTCGGCCAATCAGCGCTGGCTCTGCCGGAGGAGGCGGAGTCTAAGGTCGGACCTGAATGGAGACTGGTGTGGAGCGATCTTAGACTCCGCCTCCTCCAGCAGAGCCAGCGCTGATTGGCCGAATTCCGTACTCTGGCCAATCAGCACTGGCTAATGCATTGTATTGGCGTGATGAAGCAGTGCTGAATGTGTGTGCTTAGCACACACATTCAGCTCTACTTCATCGGGCTAATAGAATGCATTGGCCAATCAGCGCTGGCCAATGCATTCTATTAGCGTGAACTGAGTTTGCACAGGGGTTCTAGTGCACCCTCGGCTCTGCTACATCAGATTGCTACATCTGATGTAGCAGTGCCG
Source organism: Leptodactylus fuscus (assembly GCF_031893055.1). Lineage (NCBI taxonomy): Eukaryota > Metazoa > Chordata > Amphibia > Anura > Leptodactylidae > Leptodactylus > Leptodactylus fuscus. Next base: position 357,142,646 of record NC_134265.1, read on the forward strand.
AGTGTGCATCAGATGTGTAGTTGAGCAAAACTGACTCAGCACTGCTAAGTCTGCATTCGCATAGGAATGCATTGGCCAGCCTTCGGCCAATCAGCGCTGGCTCTGCCGGAGGAGGCGGAGTCTAAGGTCGGACCTGAATGGAGACTGGTGTGGAGCGATCTTAGACTCCGCCTCCTCCAGCAGAGCCAGCGCTGATTGGTCGAGTTCCGTACTCTGGCCAATCAGCGCTGGCCAATGCATTCTATTAGCCCGATGAAGTAGAGCTGAATGTGTGTGCTTAGCACACACATTCAGCTCTACTTCATCAGGCTAATAGAATACATTGGCCAATCAGCGCTGGCCAATGCATTCTATTAGCTTGATGAAGCAGAGTGTGCACAAGGGTTCAAGCGCACCCTCGGCTCTGATGTAGCAGAGCTGAGGGTGCACAAGGGTTCAAGTGCACCCTCGGCTCTCCTACATCAGAGCCGAGGGTGTGCTTGAACCCTTGTGCACACTCTGCTTCATCAAGCTAATAGAATGCATTGGCCAGCACTGATTGGCCAGAGTACGGAATTCGGCCAATCAGCGCTGGTCAATGCATCCCTATGGGAAAAAGTTTATCTCACAAAAATCACAATTACACACCCGATAGAGCCCCAAAAAGTTATTTTTAATAACATTCCCCCCTAAATAAAGGTTATCCCTAGCTATCCCTGCCTGTACAGCTATCCCTGTCTCATAGTCACAAAGTTCACATTCTCATATGACCCGGATTTGAAATCCACTATTCGTCTAAAATGGAGGTCACCTGATTTCGGCAGCCAATGACTTTTTCCAATTTTTTTCAATGCCCCCGGTGTCGTAGTTCCTGTCCCACCTCCCCTGCGCTGTTATTGGTGCAAAAAAGGCGCCAGGGAAGGTGGGAGGGGAATCGAATTTTGGCGCACTTTACCACGTGGTGTTCGATTCGATTCGAACATGGCGAACACCCTGATATCCGATCGAACATGTGTTCGATAGAACACTGTTCGCTCATCTCTAATGGCTCATACAGCTTCAGATATATGACCTTATATCAAACAAGCCCTCTGACCTCTTGTATATCTCTCCTATTTACTCATAGATTGTAAGCTCTTGTGATCAGGGACCTCACTCCTATTGTTTGATATGTTAATTCTTTGTCACATTGTAATTAGAGATGAGCGAACAGTGTTCTATCGAACTCATGTTCGATCGGATATTAGGCTGTTCGGCATGTTCGAATCGAATCGAACACCGCGTGGTAAAGTGCGCCATTACTCGATTCCCCTCCCACCTTCACTGGCGCCTTTTTTGCTCCAATAACAGCGCAGGGTAGGTGGGACAGGAACTACGACACCGGTGACGTTGAAAAAAGTAGGAAAAACCCATTGGCTGCCGAAAACATGTGACCTCTAATTTAAAAGAACAGCGCCGCCCAGGTTCGCGTCATTCTGAGCTTGCAATTCACCGAGGACGGAAGTTTCCGTCCAGTTAGCTAGGGCTTAGATTCTGGGTAGGCAGGGACAGGCTAGGATAGGAAGGAGAAGACAACCAACAGCTCTTGAAAGAGCTAAATTCCAGGGAGAAGCTTGTCAGTGTAACGTGGCACTGACGGGCTCAATCGCCGCAACCCAGCTTTCCCCGGATCCTGAATGGAATACACTGACAGTGTATTCCCGTATACCCTATATATACCCCTGATCCCCGTTCCAACGGTGTGCCCCCCCACCTTCACCCCAGAAATACACTGCAAGTCCCCTAGCAATAGAATTGGGGCTATATACACCCACTATGTTTGCTACTGCCATATAGTGCCATTGTCTGACTGGGAATTCAAAGAATATATTGGGGTTACAAATACCTTCAAGTCCTGCCACTGCCATATAGTGCCATTGTCTGACTGGGAATGCAAAGAATATATTGGGGTTACAAATACCTTCAAGTCCTGCCACTGCCATATAGTGTCAGTTTCTGACTGGAAATGCAAAGAATATATTGGGGTTACAAATACCTTCAAGTCCTGCCACCGCCATATAATGCCAGTTTCTGACTGGGAATGCAATGAATATGTTGGGGTTACAAATACCTTCAAGTCCTGCCACTGCCATATAGTGCCATTGTCTGACTGGGAATGCAAAGAATATATTGGGGTTACAAATACCCTCATTTCTTGCTACTGCCATATTGCCATATAGTGCCAGTTTCTGACTGGGAATTCAAAGAATATATTGGGGTTACAAATACCTTCAAGTCCTGCCACTGCCATGTAGTGCCAGTTTCTGACTGGGAATGCAAAGAATATATTGGGGTTACAAATACCCTCATTTCTTGCTACTGCCATATAATGCCAGTTTCTGACTGGGAATTCAAAGAATATATTGGGGTTACAAATACACTCAAGTCCTGCCACTGCCATATAGTGCCAGTTTCTGACTGGGAATACCTGGCCGACACCAGCTCTGTCCTCTCCGATCCCTCTGTGCTCTACAGCCCACACTTATTTTCTCATCTTTTTTTCTGCACTGCACATCTCTTGCCTACTTCCTTTGGGATCTCAGAAGTGGTGGTCTCAGTGCTGAGAAACACATCTGAGTCCCCCATGCAATATGCATTAAGAGAACCCTGGAGCCTACCATAGCATTGAGCCTGGCTAAATGCAGAGAAGGATTTTGGACCACTTCCAGAGATGGTAATTTCAGCGCTGCAGTTGGCAACGGATGGTGTAATGGGATTAGCTGAGGGATGGCTGTCTTGACCACTTTTTGGCACAAAATGAAAGCCCAATCCAGCCAAGTATGGTGCAAGGATATGATGTAAGGACACCTACATATCCGTCTGTGACACATTGGGGAGTTCACCCTCATCCGCCCTTTTGGCCTGCACCATAATGTGCCTCTTACCAGCTAAGCTAAGCGCTGAATTTAGGGACCGCCTCATGTTTGGAGGAAAGTGCTGGTGTGGACGGCACAGTGAGGTGGCGCCTTAGACATTCTGCCCAAAAAGGGCAGAGTGTCCCCCAGCCGGGACTCCAACATCTCCTGGGCCAGATTTTTGGAGATGAGGCCGTTGAAGCCTTGGGCATGTGGGTGGGTTGCGCTGTACTTTAGCATGAAATGAAAGGCCTGGGAGATGGGGAGTTGCTGGGAAGAGGCGCATGATGGCACGGGCAAAAGGAGAAGTGGCAGGAAAAGGGGAGGATGAGGGAGAAGTCAACAAAGTGGCGGAGGCAGATGAAGTGATGTCCTGGCTCGTCTTCTGGAGTACATCGCTAGCACTGTGAGCAGAGGCAGTGGCATGAACGGCAGGCGACGTTTGTCCTGCCGTTGCTGCTTGCCACTGATTCCAGTGCTTGGATTCCAAATGACGGTGCATTGAAGTGGTGGACAGGTTGCTCTTCTCAGGGCCCCTACTCGATTTCGAGAGGCAAATTGTGTAGACGACACTATATCTGTCCTCGGCGCATTCCTTGAAAAAACTCTACACCTTCGAGAAACGTGATCTCGATGGGGGAGTTTTTCTGGGCTGGGTACAAAAGGGAACATCTTTGGACATTCCGGGTCTGGCCTGGTTTCGGCGAAGCTGCTGACCTCTGCCTCTAGCTACCCTTTTTGGTGCTGCACCTGCCTCAACATCCACACTACTTTCCCAGGTTGACATCCACCTTGTCCAGGTGGGGTCGATGTCCTCGTCGTCCACCACCTCCTCTTCCAACTCCCGTCTCGCCTTCTCCTCCTGCACAATGTGCATGTCAACTGGCTGCCCTGACAGCAACTGCGTCTCATCGTTGTCGATGAGGGTGGGTTGCTGGTCATCCGCCACCAAATTGACCGGAGATGGAGGAGACTCTAGTGTTTGAGCATCTGGACACACTTAGGGGCACACACTTAGGGCCCGCCTGATGTTAAGGGACACACGCTGGTACAAGGCTCAACTCACCCTAAGGGCCAAAAACACTGCTGGTGCAAGGCTCTACTCATGCCAAGGGCCTCAATCTCTACTGGTAGCTCAGCTTAAGGTCCTGTAACTTTGTTTGGAAGGGCTCATGTTAAGGGCTAGAAAAGTCAATTTTGGAAGGTCTTACCACATCACACACACACACACACACACACACACACACACACACACACACACACTGACAGTTGTGGGTGAGGACTAAAGGATTTCCCATTGCCTATTCCATCTGTGCTTGTCATGGTTTAAAGGGGTGGTTGTTACTGTTTGTTGAGCTTAAATTGGAGTTTGTGTCCATCCATTTGGGGAGTAAAGAAGGTTTCCAGGTATTTTCCCACTTTGATAGAGGTTTTTTTGAATGTGGAAAGTGTGTAGTTGTTAGGCTGTGATGTTGGGGTAATAGAGAGTCTTTGGTGTGTTAGATGCCCCCAGACATGCTTCCGCTGCTGTCCCAGTGTCATTCCAGAGGGGTTGGCATCATTTCCTGGGGTGTCATAGTGGACTTGGTGACCCTCCAGACACGGATTTGGGTTTCCCCCTTAACGAGTATATGTTCCCCATAGACTATAATGGGGTTCGAAACCCGTTCGAACACACGAACAGTGAGCGGCTGTTCGAATCGAATTTCGAACCTCAAACATTTTAGTGTTCGCTCATCTCTAATTGTAATGTCTCAGATTGTCTATTCATGTGACCTCTGAGTTGTGAAGTGCTGTGGAATATGTTGGTGCAATAGAAATAACGTTGTTATTATTATTATTATTATTATTATTATTATTATTATTATTATTATTATTCCTAGAACAATATGTGCCAAAAATACAATTGGACAGATACATTAATAGCTATGCACCAGAATTATGGCATAATTTGAACAAAAAACTTTTGTACATGCTTTACACTTTTTTTCTATGTGTTTATTATCTGGATTATTTTATTGGAATGGGATTATTCATAATGTCAGTGCCGGCTGTGAGTGATAGTAGAGTAGATGGGACAGAAGTAATACGTATTCCTATAAATGTAGTCATAGATACCAAAACTGAGCACTCTACAATAGAGATTTATTATTACAGTAAGGAGTAATAAGGGAACAGACATTTCAGGATATTAGATATCTCTCTATATTATAAAAATGAATTCTTGTCTGTCTGTCTGTCTGTTCTCAATGCGCGACCAAACGACTGGACTGATCTTCACCAAATTTGGTACAGAGATTCTCCAGGTATCCGGGAAGGTTTAAGATGAGACTCCAACTCGCTCGGATGCAACGTTGCAGAGATACAGCTTTCTGAACACAAAGCCCCCCCCCCCCCCCCTTAGCCAGTACAAACCTGCAAGTCTTTCATTGATATTCCAACTGCAATACACACGGTCACTCAACATGCACAATCCAGCACTGATATCCAAACTGAGATACACGCATCAGAGGATTAGATACACAGGTCAGCACACAGTATCACATGTCAGAGGATTAGATATGCATGTCTGCACAAAGTCCCACACACCAGAGGATTAACCGGTTAAGGACCAGGCCCAAAAGTATGTTAAAGACCAGGCCTCTTTTTTCAAAACTGACATGTGTCACTTTAAATGGCAATAACTTTGAGACGCTTTAACTTACACAAATGAATTTGAGATGGTTTTCTCGTAACACATTATACTTCATGTTAGTGGTAAACACTAATCAATATTTTTGCATTTATTTATAAAAAAACTAGGAAATTTGATGGAAATTTGAAAAAAATTGCAATTTTCAAAATGTGAAATTCTCTGCTTTTCAGGCGGATAGTCATACCATCCAAATACATGAATAAATATTATCTCCCATATCTCTGCTTTATATTGGCATCATCTTTTGATTGTATTTTAATTTATTTTGGACGTCACAAGGCTTACAAGTGTAACAGCGATTTTCCAGATTTACAAGAAAATTCTCCAAACCAATTTTTTAGGGACCACTTCAGTTCTGAAAGTAATTATAAAGGCCTGTATAATAGAAACCCCCATAAATCACCCCATTTTCAAAACTGCACCCCTCAAATTATTCAAAACAGCATTTGGGATGTTTGTTAACCCTTTAAGCATTTCATAAGAATAAAAATAATATGGCAGTGAAATTTAGACATTTCATTTTTTTTCACTAATACATTCATTTAGACCCAAAATTAACACATTCACAAAGGGTTGAAGGAGAAAATGCATCTGACAGTTTATTGTGCAATTTCTCCCGTGCACAGAAATACCCCACATGTGGGTGTAAACTGATTTTTGGGCACACGGCAGTGCATGGAAGGGAAGGAGCGACACTGGGTGTTTGAACAGCAGATTTTGCTGGAATAATTTTCAGCGCCATGCCTTATTTGCAGAGACCCTAGAGTACCAAAACAATGGAAACCCCCCAAAAGTGACCCCATTTTAGAATCTACACCCCTCACAGAATTCATCAAGGGGTATAGTCAGCATTTAGACCCTACAGTTGTTTCACAGATTTTACTAACATTGGGATGTGTAAATGAAAAATTACTAAAATGTCACTTTATCTCCAAAGTTTTCATTTTCACAAAGGGTTAAAGGAGTAAAAGCCCCCCACAGTTTGTTAAACAATTTCTCCTGAACACGGCAATACCCCATATGTGGCTATAATCTGCTGTATGGGAACATGGCGGGGCTCAGAATGGAAGGAGCGCTATTTGGCTTTTGGATGGCAGATTTTGCTGGAATAATTTTAGGTGCCATGTCGCATTAGCAGAGCCCCTAGAGTACCAATACAGTGGAAACCCCCTAAAAGTGACCCCATTTTGGAAACTACACCCCCCACAGAACATATTAAAGGGTAGAGTGAGCATTTTGACCCTACAGCTGTTTCACAGATTTTATTAACATTGGGCCATGAAAATGAAAAATTACTTTTTTTTCAACAAACTGTCAATTTAGCCCCAAATTTTTAATTTTCACAAGAGGATAAAGGAGAAAAAGCTCCATAAAGTTCGTTACACAAATTCTGCTGAACACAGAAATGCCCCATATGTGGTCATAATCTGCTGTATGGGAACATGGCGGGGCTCAGAATGGAAAGAGGGCTATTTGGCTTTTGGAGGGCAGATTTTGCTGGAATATTTTTCAGGTCCCATGTCGCATTTGCAGAGCCCCTAAAGTACCAATACAGTGGAAACCCCCTATAAGTGACCCCATTTTGGAAACTACACCCCTCATAGAATTTGTATAGGGGTAGAGTGAGTATTTTGGCCTCACAGGTGTTTCACAGATTTTATTAACATTGGGACGTGAAAATGAAAAATTACTTTTTTTCCCAATAAATTGTCCATTTAGCGCCATAGTTTTAATTTTGCAAATAGTTTAAGAATTAAAAGCCCCCCACAGTTTGTTACACAATTTCTTCTTAACACGGCAATACCCCATATGTGGCCAAAATCTGCTGTATGGGTACATGCTGGGGCTCAGAATGGAAAGAGCGCTATTTGGATTTTGGAGGGCAGATGTTGCTGGAATAGTTTTCAGGGGCCATGTCGCATTTGCAGAGCCCCTAAAGTATCAATACAATGGAAACCCCTCAAAAGTGACCCCATTTTAGAAACTACACCTGTCAAGGAATGTATCAAGGGGTATTATCATTTTGAGCCTAAAATGCTTCCCAAAAATTAATGTACAAAATGAAAATTGAAATTTTTAAAAATATGCCATTTCGGTGCCCAATACGTTGCACCCACTTTGTGTTGTCAGAGACCTGCACTCCTAAAACTATTAAGTGGGCCATCCTGGGGGTCAAAAAATTATATATGTGGGTGTAAACTGCTGCTTGGGCACACAGCAGGGCTCAGAAGGGAAGGACCACTGTGCGTTTTAGCTTTTGGGATACAGATTTAGAGGGACCCTCTGGGCGCCATGATGTTTTTGCAGAGCCCTGGAGGTTCCAGTAAACTGGAATTCACCAAGAAGTGACCCCATTTTGTAGGGGCAATTTTAGGGTCTCTGCAAATGTGACGTGGTGTCCAAAAACGAAGAATCTAAATCTGCACTCCAAAAGCACATATTGCTCCTTCACATCTGCACCCTGCTGGGTACCCAAATAGCAGTGTATGCCCACATGTATGACACTGGTGTACCCCGGATAACGTACTTAATGCCATATGTGGGTAGAATCGGCTGTTTGGGCACAACCGGGGACAGAAGGGAAGGAGCGCTATTTTGGTTTTTGGAGCACAGTTTGGTTTTTTTTGCCACTTTTGCAAAGCCCCTGAATTGCCAATAAAGTGGAATCCGCAGACATGTCACCCTATTTTGGACACTACCCCACTGATGGGATTTATCAAGTGGTGTAGCGAGAATTTTTAACCCTTGAGTGTTGCATTTATTTAGTTTCCAGAAATGAAATCGCAACTGATAGAGAAGTTAAAAATGAAAATTTTACAGATTTGCCATTTCAGTGTGCAACATGTTGTGCCCGACTTATGTCAGCAGAGACACTCCAAAAACTGTTAAACGGGTATCCCAGGCACAACAGCTTTTAGAGCGTTCATCTCTGATACAAGGTGGACACAACATATTACGCACTGAAAGGACGTATTCCTGGAAAAATGGTCATTTTCACCTCTCACAATCCACTACAGTTATAGTTATATATATAAAGTTATAGCAACACTTGGGGGTTAAAAATGCTGTCTGTACCCCTGGATAAATCCTTCAGGGGTGTAGTTTCCAAAATAAGGTAATTTATCAGGGGATTCCAAATTACTGGCGTTTCAGCTCTACAAACGTGTCATGGCATCCAAAAACCAAACCGTCTGTGCTCCAAAAACCAAATGACCCTTCTTCCCTTCTGTGTCCGGCTGTGCCCTAGTATCAGTTTATACCCACATATGACATTATGTCCGTTATCCGGGGGTACACCAGTGTCATACATGTGTCATACATGTGTCATAAACTGCAGTTTGGACGTACAGCAGGGTGCAGAAGGGAAGGAGCGCTATGCGGCTTTTGGAGCACAGATTCAGATGTTTGGTATCTGGACGCCATGTCATGTTTGTAGAGCCTGTAAGGTACCAGAAAAGTGGATTCCATGGGGTACCAGGAGTGACCCCATTTTGAAAACTGCACCCCTCAAAGAATTTATCAGGGGGTGTAGTGAGTATTAGTATCCCGGACGTGACTGCACAGCGGATGGCGAAGAGGGAATGTATAAGCTGTGCGGAGGACATTGCAAACACCAAATTCCCTACTATGTCCCCGTAGCTCCTATGATTGGGGGAGTCACTCTGGGGGTCACTTTAGGGGTCACTTCTGGTGTCTGTTCCCTCATAAGCTGTAAATCTGGGGTGTCCCCTGATATCCGCTCACACAGCTTATATATTCCCTACATGACGCACCCAGTTGTGTTCTAATAATTTGGCGATTTTTGAGGGTTTTTGTCTTCACATTGTGAGATGCTATATTTTCTTTATGTTTCTGGTGACGTGGCCATATAAGGGCTTATTCTTTGCGGGATGAGATGCATTTCGTAATGACACCATTTTTGGGTGTCTACATCTTATTGAATACATTTTATTAACCCTTTTTTGCTGGATTTAAAAAAAAAAAATCAATCCTGGCATTGAGTTTTACTTTTTTAATTTTGCGCCATGCAGCGTACAGTATAAGTAACATGTTCCCTTTATTCTGCGGGTCGGTACGGTTACGGCGATACCTCATTTATAGTATTTTTTTATGTGTTACTAGTTCTGCAGAGGAAAAACACATTTGGGGACATAAATCAATGTTTTTTGCATCGCATCTTCTAAGAGGCGTAACATTTTTATTTTTCGGTTGACAGAGTTGGTTGAGGGCTTATTTTTTGCGGGACAACCTGCGCTTTTTATTGGTACTGTTGTCGGATGCATATGACTTTTTGATCACTTTTTATAGCATATTTTGTATGGTGAGATGGCGAAAAATCATTACTTCCGGCGAGTTTTTTCCGTTTTTTTTTTCCGGCGTTCGCCATGTACATTAAATATTATTTCAGTTTTATTGTACAGATTGTTACGGACGCGACAATACCAAATATGCATTGTTTTTATTACTTTTTAGTTCTTTTTTTATATAATTCATTTTCTATTGAGAAAAAGGGATTTTTGGGCTTTATAACTTTATTAATTTTTTTCATACACTTCATTTTATTTTTTTTACATTTTTTTTTACTTTTTCATGTGTCCATTTAGGACACTTCAATCAGCAATACTTTGCTGATATAGAATGCCATGTGAGACACAGCCTGCAGGTGTCCCACATGGCATTCCGTAGCAGGATGTCAGGCTGTGTAGACGCACAGCCTGACATCAGAAGGTCCTGGCAGGATCACCAGGTATGTGGGGGCTCCGGGCAGTCTGGGGTCACTGGCCAGACCCCAGACTACCTTTTACTGCTATCGGCACCCTCCGATCTCGCCGCGGGGGGTGCCGATCTGATTTAATTGTCGGCGGATGCCTTTCGATCGCGCCGTGATGTTTCACGGCGCGATCGAAAGGGTTAAAACGTCCAGTCGGACTCAGTTCCGACTGGACGTTATTGAGGAAGGGGTTAGGTGTTAGTAACACCTAACCCCCGTCCTCCCCGCACCCATCCCCCCGCGAAATAGGTACCTAAAGACAGGACGTATTTTTACAATAGTCCGGTCTTTAGGTACCTGGACCGCAGGCCGTAATTTTACGTACGGCGGTCCTTAACCGGTTAAATATGCACTTCTGTACACAGTTCCAAACATTGAAGGATTAGATATGCACGTCTGCACACAGTTCCACATCCCGAAGGATTAGATACACGCATCTGCACACAGTACCACACGCCAGAGGATTAGATACACATGTCTGCACACAGTACCACACGACCGAGGATTAGATATGTGCGTCTACACACAGTTCCACACGCTGAAGGTTTAGATACACGTGTCTGCACACAGTACCACACAATGGAGGATTAGATACGTACATATTCACACAATACCACACACCGGGCGATTAGATACACGCCACTGCACACAATACCACATGGCTTAGGATTAGATGCATGCCTATGCACAGAGTACCACACTTTGGAGGATTAGATACATGCCTCTGCACACAGTACCACATGCCAGAGAATTAGATACGCGTCTCAGCACACAGTACCACGCTTTGGAGGATTAGATACATGCGTCTGCACACAGTTCCACACGCTAGAGGATTAGATACACATGACTACAAACAGTTATTCATGTCAGAGTATTAGATACATGCATCTGCACACAGTACCACATGAAATAGGATTAGATATGCGCATCTACGCACAGTTCCACACGCCATAGGATTAGATACACGTGCCTCTTCACACAATATCACACAGGGGAGAATCAGATACGCGCGTCTGCACAGAGTACCAAACAAACGAGGATTAGATATGCGCATCTACACACAGTTCTACACACTGAAGGATTAGATACGGGTGTCTGCATAAAGTACCACACAAGGGAGGATTAGATATGCAAGTCTGCACCCAGTTCAACACGCCGTAAGATTAGATATGCACATCTACACACAGTACTACACGGGGGAGAATTAGATACGCGCATCTACACACAGTACCACATGCCATAGGATTAGATATACACGTCTGCACAAAGTACCTCACACCGAGGGATTGGATACATACGTCTGCACACAGTACCACATGCCAGAAGATTGGATACGTGCATCTGCACACAGTTCCATAAGCTGTATGATTAGATACACGCCTCTTCACACAATACCACACAGGGGAGGATTAGATACATGTGTCTGCACACAGTACCACACGACCGAGGATTAGATATGCGCGTCTGCACACAGTTCCACACGCTGAAGGATTAGATACGTGTGTCTGCACAAAGTACCACACGGGGAGGATTAGATATGCACCTCTTCACATAATACCACACAGGGGAGGATTGGATATACACATCTGCATACAGTTCAACACGCCGAAGGATTAGATACACACGTCTTCACATAGTACCACTGACAGAGGATTATATATGTGTGTCTACATACAGAACCACACGGGGATTATTAGATACGTGCATCTGCACACAGTACGTCATGCCAGAGGATTGGATATGTGCATCTGAACACAGTTCCACACACCAGAGGATTAGAAACGCACATCTGCACACAGTACCACATGCCGTAGGATTAGATACACGCATCTGCACACATTACCACACGCTAGGGGATTAGATACATGGGTCTTCACACAATACCACACGGGGGAGGATTAGATATGTGCCTCTGCACACATTACCACATGCCAGAGGATTAGATACATGCCTCAACACACAATACCACATGCCGTAGGATTAAATACGCGCAACTGCACACAATACCACATAGGTGAGGATTAAATACATACCTCTGCACACAATAACACACGCCGGAGAATTAGATACACATCTCTGCACACAGTTGCACACGCCAGAGGATTAAATATGCGCGTTTGCACACAGTACCACATGCCATAAGATTAGATACATACGTCCACACAATGTTTCACTTGCTGAAGGATTAGATACATGCCTCTTCACAGAATACCACAAGGGAAGGATTAGATACCCGCATATGCACACAGTACCACACCAACAGGGATTAGATACTTGCATCTACACACAGTACTATATGGGAAAGATTAGATACATGTCACTGCACACAATACCACATGGGGAGGATTAGATACGTGCCTCTGCACATAGTACCACACGCTGGTGGATTAGATACGCGCATCTTCACACAGTACCACATGCCGTATGATTAGATACGTGCCTCTTCACACAATACCACACAGGGAGGATTAGATACGTGCCTCTGCACACAGTGTCACATGCCCGAGGATTAGATACACGGCTCTGCACAGAGTTTTACTCCAGGTTTCCATAGTAACCCAGCCATTTTTCTTCTCTGCTGTATGTCAGCTTTGTAGAAGCAGGGCACTGTGGATGACACTGTTACACAACTTCACATTCACACAGCTTTACTCCAGGTATCCATAGGTTTTACACTGATATCCAAAATGAGATAAACATAATAACATGATGCTTATGGACACACACAAATGACATACAAAATACCCTAGTGCAAAATTGGACAATTCTTATGGGGCAACTACACAAACAAAAAATGTAATATACCCGTGCGAAGCCGGAGCCTCCTGCTTGTGATTTATATATTTCCTGATACATTGTAAAAATAGGACAATAACTAAAATATCAATTATGCTGAGTTCAGAGAATCATTCACATAACACGTCTGTGTAAGAAGTATCCTTTACTGTTCACTTCAGGGTCTATCAGGATATTGTAACATTTAGGTAAGAACATGCAGCTCAATATTCCTCCCCCGGAACACAATATGGCAAATATCTCTACGATGACCATGTATTTCCCTGTACTGCTCAGATAGGCCGGGATGGCACAGATCCAGACACTGCAGAACACCAGCATGCTGAAGGTGATGTACTTGGCTTCATTATAGATATCAGGTAATGTCCTCACCATAAAAGCTAGAACAAAACTCAGCACCGCCAGAAAGCCCATATAACCCAACATGAGGTAAAAGGCCAAGACAGAACCTTCATTACACTGGATGATGATCTTCCCAGGATAATCCAGGTTAAACTCTTGGTATGGAGGAGACACTGACAACCAGATAACTGCATTCACAATCTGAATAGATGAACAGACCAACACGACTGAATAAGGAAGCTTAACTCCCACACACTTTCTCCAGGAGCTGTCAGGTCTGGTGGCCTTGAATGCTATGTAGACTATGATGGTCTTGGCCAGGACAGAAGACACGGCGAATGTGAAGAAGGTCCCAAAGCAGATTTGTTGCACCATGCAGGTTATATCCACCGGACAACCGATGAACAGAAACACAGAGAGTAAGCTGAAGATGAGAGAGCTCAGTAGGATGAAGCTGAGGTTCCGGTTATTGGCTCTGACAATGGGAGTGTTCCGGAATAAAGTGAATATTCCTATTATAGATACAGTTATAAGAGAGAGTAATATGGAGATGGTGGAAAAGACTGAACTAAGGACATCAGTCTCATAGGAGAAAAACTCATAATCTCTGATCACACAATTGTTCTTTCCCTCATTCGGCCATTCATCTTCACGACATCTCTGGCAATTTTCACTGTCTGTAAATGAAAAGCAGAAAAACTTAGAATTATATATTTCTTTGCTGATTTTTTATTTGTCTATCTATCTATATCTATTCATCTATCTTATTTATTCACTTTCTGCTACTATAAAGTACTGTAGATTATATGACTTCTAATTCACAGCAAATAATTCTCAGTGTGTATGTCCTGTGTGCGCACACCCCTCTTGTACAGGAATGTTTTCTTCAGGTTCTCTAAATATTGTCCAGTTTGTGTAAAATACATTACACCCGCAATGGGAACAGTTAAGTAAATCTCTATAAGGGTGCATTCACACGTAGTAACATGTATATGGCATGTGAGACTTTGCGCGCCGTAAAAGCTCCCATTGATTTCAATTTGAGCCTGGATCGTATGCGTCACGTTATTTTGCGGCCGTGATTTTGCGGCGTATATATAGAATTTATATATAAAAAAATAGGGTTTGGGTGCGTGGAGAAGTGAGGAGTCAAAGATGTCTGTGTTTCAAACTTTACAGAGTCAAGTGTGAAGGGTTGAAATATCTTTTGAAAATTATGTATGTACAAAGGTGGGGGCCGAGACTGCTCTTTCACCCTGTCTCTCAGAAATTAACAGTTTGTTGCACAAGCAGCTGGTTAAACTGGTTAGACTAAGAAACTATGTGCTGGGAAGAACTGTGTACGTGTTGAAGCTGTATACGAAGATCAATCAAAGAGATAAGCACGTACTGGTTCAAGCTAGGAAAACTGGTTAAACTGGGTTTCAAAACTGTAAGAAACTAAGAACATAACCAAACGGTAATGGACAAATGGTAAAGGACAAATGCCTTGTAGCTTGGCTGTGCCTGAGATGCTATATAAACGTGCCCTTCTGTGTTAATAAACTGAAACATTCTGGATATGATACACTGCTGTCTGTTCGTATGTTTCCCAAGCTCGTACCAAATGATCAATTAGAACTACGACAACATAACTCAGGGTCTTGTGCCCCTAACAGAAATTGGCGCCCAACGTGGGGCATCGATGATCGTTTGATGTGCAGCCGATAGTATACTGATCCACTCACCAACCGATTTAGAGACGGGCCCGGAGGACCTCAGATGAATAAAACAGCGCTGTAAAGGTAAGCCCTTGTCTTTCCAAATGACTCATCTGAGTTCCTACGAGTCCTGGATCCTGTGTGTCGGTGAGTGAGGTTAGTGCTGCATATTTTATAACAATCGATGCCATTTTTATATAGTACGGAAGAACCTAAAGATAGTATACTGATCCACTCACCAACCGATTTAGAGACGGGCCCGGAGGACCTCAGATGAATAAAACAGCGCTGTAAAGGTAAGCCCTTGTCTTTCCAAATGACTCATCTGAGTTCCTACGAGTCCTGGATCCTGTGTGTCGGTGAGTGAGGTTAGTGCTGCATATTTTATAACAATCGATGCCATTTTTATATAGTACGGAAGAACCTAAAGAGTACGTTGTCTGTAGGGGGGGTGGGAAATGTTATACCTCATTCTTTGTCTACTGTCCATGCTGTCATTTGGTTGTTATATCTGTTATAAGAGTGTATAAAGCGGCACAGAAGGGAGAGTTATTCTCCATCCTTAATCCCTAGAGTTGCAAGAGTAAAAGTACTGAGTGATTGAAAAGTCCTTGTTTCACTAAGGACTGAGTAGAATCCATGCAAGAACGTGCAAAGATTCAGGGGTGTCTCGGTAAAGGGACACTAAGCCAGAGACTTGCACATTAGAGATTAGTTAAATGAAAACAGAGTGACTGTTTGGGAGTTCCCACTAAGAGAAGTCAAAGAGACCCTCTATTGTCTTAATTGCCCTAGAGGAGTGGGAAGCTCACGGCTGACTGGCCATAAGCTAGTATGGGGAAGGGACCCTCTGAGATATGGTACACCCCATATGAACTAATAGGGATAGGAGAGAGAGAAGAAGATGCCGCTCAAGGAAAAAAAATAATAATAATTTTAAAAGCAGGGGTTCCTAAGAGAGGATTATTTGTTAGTAAATTTTGGGACCAATGGAGATTAGATTATGCAGGACAGATACAGGAATAGAGGTAAACATGGTTTAATTGTGGAAAACAGGGACACTTGGCCAGAGATTGCTGGTGTCCTAAGCGAAGTGTCAATTGTGGAAAACCTTCCCCTAATCAGGGTTAGGACAACTCACAATGAAGGTCAGGCTCTCCAGCCCACCCAGTGTCCCTCTTATCTACAGCAGAGGTATACATGCTTTGGTAGAACCTAGCAAGAAGGGGGAGGGGGGAGAGGATGAGACAAGGCAGGTAACTAAGATGTCAGCTATAAGTGATAGATTGTAACACCACTGGTATAATGTATGAAAAATTATGAATATATGGTTTAATAATTTGTAATTGTATAGTGTAAGCTGTTTTTTTTTTTTTTTTTTTTTAGCAATGCCACTATTTGACTTTTAAGCCTTGTGTAAGATTATTGTGATGTTTTACCGTGGTAAAACCTTTGAAATCTCGTAAAGAAAATGTTAAAGGTCTGGCAGGTAGCCCTTAAGGCAACATCAAATATAGTTTAAGAGGTTCTGAATATCTGTGGTAATTAGAAGAGTGGGGTTTACCATTGCCATAAAAATATTCAAAAATTGCACAAAAATATTAATATGTAATTTTGGTGTCAGTATTGATTGTTTGTCTGCTTAAATTATATCCTTGTCATGTAGTAGAAAAACCAAGCATTAGTTGACTATCATCTTTAGCGCGTATGGGAAAACACAGAAGAGTAAAATTACAGAGTGAACTCTGGCCTGTGTCTGTAGTTTAAGTATATAATATCTGTTGTCTCCAAAGGAAAATGATTTGGACAAAAAGGGTTAACCCATGGTTAAAAGAAAAATAAGGTATGATGCCAATGTATAGATAAGGATATTCATGAATATGATGTTGTGATTATGTTTTAGCTCACTATCCTCAGTAGGTTTTGTATGTACTCCTGTAGAATATATGGTAGAATATATGGGTGATATAGGCAGGGTGTTTGTCTATCAGGGCCAGATTACTATGTCAGGAGTGATTTAGATAGTAAATAAACATAGAATGAGCCTTGCAGAGCTGTAATTGTATGTATCAGAAGCCCTGTTGTGTAGCTGCTGATTTGGATACAGTGTCCTAAGGGCAGTTGAAGTATTGTACTGCCCTTAATATCTTAAGTGAGGCACTGTTATCTATCTAGAAGCGGCTGCATTGTGAGGAATCACTTTTGGAGATAGTTTGTGTAATTTGTGATTATATTTTATATGATATTATGTGAATTTATTGTTTTGTCTGTTATCGTCACCTTAACTATTGTATATACTAAAAGAGTAAAGAGGTGACAGTGGAAGTGACAGTGTGGGTATGACTGGATATGAGGGAAGGAGAGGGCCCACTCCTATCCACTGCCAGAAACAGCCAGAGTATGAAAAGATTAGACAAATGTTTTATGGGAAATTAAGTGACATTTTTGAATCATGAATACCTGGGACCCTCCCTCTGATGAGTGTTAAGATATGTTGATAATGCTTCTTCTTTGTGCCCCAGATAATCCGACATGTAAAGCTGCTACCATAAACCTGCTGTGTTTCCTCTACCAGCATGGTTGTAAGGCCAGTAAAGACAAGCTGTAATTTTGTAAGCAAAAGGTGGTGTTTTTAGGTCATTGTCTGAGCCAAAGTGCCAAACATCTTTCAGATGAACAGACCAAAGTGGTAAGAGAAATGCAGGTGCCAACCCCCCATGCTCAGTTACATACCTTTTTGGCTCGGGTGTCATATTGTAAGCCATGGATCAGATAAACTGTGAATGTGCTTGTAAAACCTGTTTGACAAGGAGAGATAATAGCAGGAGCCAGTGCACCTTTCCTAGGCTTGCCTGACTATCAGAAGCCCTTTCAAATCTATGTCACTGAGATGATGGGACATGCTACTGCAATTCTCACATAACAACATGGAGATAGAAAGCGTCCTGTGGCATATTATAGTGCACGATTGGATGCTGTCGCAAGGGGAACACCCTCTTGTGTAAGGATTGTACTCTCCGTACAGGCCCTGCCTGAGAAAAGCTCAGGCATTGTCCTAGACCACCCCCTGGTGGTAAGCACACCACATGACATCCATGCAATCCTCACACAGGTAGACAGACGTCATCTTTCTTTGGCAAAACAGAGCAAGATGGAATTTGCTCTACAATCCTACTCCAACATCTCATTCTAGCGTTGTTTGACTTTTGAATCCAGCAACTCTTTTACCAGTAGGAGTTCATGATTCAAAGGGGGAATAGATAATGAGATATTTTTAATGATGAGATATTTTTAAACTCCCTCTCAGAAGAGTCGGCTTCAGTCATATTACTGATGCCCCATTAGAGAATCCTGACTATGAGATGTTTGTGGACGGTTCCAGGTACCTAACAGGAAAAGGCAAATTTGTTACAGGGTATGCTGTAGTCACTATACATGACAGCATAGTACAAGAAGTCCTTCCACCACACATGTCAGCACAAGAGGCTGAATTGAAAGCCCTTACAGAAACCTGCAAATTAGCTAAGAATAGCACAGCAAACATTTACACTGACTCACAGTATGCTTTTGGCTTTGCACATGGTTATGGTCCAGTATGGAGGTCCAGGAACTTCCTGACGGCACAGGGCAAGACAATTAAGAACGGAAACTCAGTAAGTCAGTTGATGGAGGCCATATTGCTCCCTAAGCAGTTGGCAATTGTGAAAGTCAGAGCTCACACAAAGGGAAGAGACCCTGAGAGTATTGGAAATGAAAAGGCTGATCAAGCAGCCAAAGCAGCGGCACTGCTGCCATGGAAGGGTCTCAACCAGGTAAGCAAAATGGATATTGACTAGAGATGAGCGAACAGTGTTCTATCGAACTCATGTTCGATCGGATATTAGGCTGTTCGGCATGTTCGAATCGAATCGAACACCGCGTGGTAAAGTGCGCCATTACTCGATTCCCCTCCCACCTTCCCTGGCGCCTTTTTTGCTCCAATAACAGCGCAGGGTAGGTGGGACAGGAACTACGACACCGGTGACGTTGAAAAAAGTAGGCAAAACCCATTGGCTGCCGAAAACATGTGACCTCTAATTTAAAAGAACAGCGCCGCCCAGCTTCGCGTCATTCTGAGCTTGCAATTCACCGGGGACGGAGGTTTCCGTCCAGTTAGCTAGGGGTTAGATTCTGGGTAGGCAGGGACAGGCTAGATAGGAAGGAGAAGACAACCAACAGCTCTTATAAAAGCTAAATTCCAGGGAGAAGCTTGTCAGTGTAACGTGGCACTGACGGGCTCAATCGCCGCAACCCAGCTTTCCCAGGATCCTGAATGGAATACACTGTCAGTGTATTCCCGTATACCCGATATATACCCCCGATACCCGTTCCAACGGTGTGCCCCCCCACCTTCACCCCAGAAATACCCTGCAAGTCCCCTAGCAATAGAATTGGGGCTATATACACCCACTATTTTTGCTACTGCCATATAGTGCCATTGTCTCACTGGGAATTCAAAGAATATATTGGGCTTACATATAACTTCAATTCCAGGGAGAAGCTTGTCAGTGTAACATGGCACTGACGGGCTCAATCGCCGCAACCCAGCTTTCCCAGGATCCTGAATGGAACACACTGACAGTGTATTCCCGTATACCCCATATATACACCCCAAATCCCCGTTCCAACGGTGTGCCCCCCCACCTTCACCTCAGAAATACCCTGCAAGTCCCCTAGCAATAGAATTGGGGCTATATACACCCACAATTTTTGCTACTGGTATATAGTGCCATTGTCTGACTGGAAATTCAAAGAATATATTGGGGTGACGTGCACCCACAATTTTTGCTACTGCTATACAGTGCCATTGTCTCACTGGGAATTCAAAGAATATATGGGGGTTATGTGCACCCACAATTTTTAATACTGGTATACAGTGCTATTGTCTGACTGGGAATTCAAAGAATATATTGGGGTTATGTGCACCCACAATTTTTACTACTGGTATACAGTGCCATTGTCTCACTGGGAATTCAAAGAATATATTGGGGTTATGTGCACCCACAATTTTTACTACTGGTATATAGTGCCATTGTCTGACTGGGAATTCAAAGAATATATGGGGGTTACGTGCACCCACAATTTTTGCTACTGCTATACAGTTCCATTGTCTCACTGGGAATTCAAAGAATATATGGGGGTTATGTGCACCCACAATTTTTAATACTGGTATACAGTGCCATTGTCTGACTGGGAATTCAAAGAATATATTGGGGTTATGTGCACCCACAATTTTTACTACTGGTATACAGTGCCATTGTCTGACTGGGAATTCAAAGAATATATGGGGGTTATGTGCACCCACAATTTTTACTACTGGTATACAGTGCCATTGTCTGACTGGGAATTCAAAGAATATATGGGGGTTATGTGCACCCACAATTTTTAATACTGGTATACAGTGCCATTGTCTGACTGGGAATTCAAAGAATATATGGGGGTTATGTGCACCCACAATTTTTACTACTGGTATATAGTGCCATTGTCTGACTGGGAATTCAAAGAATATATGGGGGTTATGTGCACCCACAATTTTTAATACTGGTATATAGTGCCATTGTCTGATTGGGAATTCAAAGAATATATGGGGGTTATGTGCACCCACAATTTTTAATACTGGTATACAGTGCCATTGTCTGACTGGGAATTCAAAGAATATATGGGGGTTATGTGCACCCACAATTTTTAATACTGGTATACAGTGCCATTGTCTGACTGGGAATTCAAAGAATATATGGGGGTTATGTGCACCCACAATTTTTAATACTGGTATACAGTGCCATTGTCTGACTGGGAATTCAAAGAATATATGGGGGTTATGTGCACCCACAATTTTTAATACTGGTATACAGTGCCATTGTCTGACTGGGAATTCAAAGAATATATGGGGGTTATGTGCACCCACAATTTTTGCTACTGGTATATAGTGCCATTGTCTGACTGGGAATTCAAAGAATATATTGGGGTGACGTGCACCCACAATTTTTGCTACTGCTATACAGTGCCATTGTCTCACTGGGAATTCAAAGAATATATGGGGGTTACGTGCACCCACAATTTTTAATACTGGTATACAGTGCCATTGTCTGACTGGGAATTCAAAGAATATATTGGGGTTATGTGCACCCACAATTTTTACTACTGGTATATAGTGCCATTGTCTGACTGGGAATTCAAAGAATATATGGGGGTTACGTGCACCCACAATTTTTGCTACTGCTATACAGTTCCATTGTCTCACTGGGAATTCAAAGAATATATGGGGGTTATGTGCACCCACAATTTTTAATACTGGTATACAGTGCCATTGTCTGACTGGGAATTCAAAGAATATATTGGGGTTATGTGCACCCACAATTTTTACTACTGGTATACAGTGCCATTGTCTGACTGGGAATTCAAAGAATATATGGGGGTTATGTGCACCCACAATTTTTACTACTGGTATATAGTGCCATTGTCTGACTGGGAATTCAAAGAATATATGGGGGTTATGTGCACCCACAATTTTTACTACTGGTATACAGTGCCATTGTCTGACTGGGAATTCAAAGAATATATGGGGGTTATGTGCACCCACAATTTTTACTACTGGTATACAGTGCCATTGTCTGACTGGGAATTCAAAGAATATATGGGGGTTATGTGCACCCACAATTTTTAATACTGGTATACAGTGCCATTGTCTGACTGGGAATTCAAAGAATATATGGGGGTTATGTGCACCCACAATTTTTACTACTGGTATATAGTGCCATTGTCTGACTGGGAATTCAAAGAATATATGGGGGTTATGTGCACCCACAATTTTTAATACTGGTATACAGTGCCATTGTCTGACTGGGAATTCAAAGAATATATTGGGGTTATGTGCACCCACAATTTTTACTACTGGTATACAGTGCCATTGTCTGACTGGGAATTCAAAGAATATATTGGGGTTATGTGCACCCACAATTTTTACTACTGGTATATAGTGCCATTGTCTGACTGGGAATTCAAAGAATATATGGGGGTTACGTGCACCCACAATTTTTGCTACTGCTATACAGTGCCATTGTCTGACTGGGAATTCAAAGAATATATGGGGGTTACGTGCACCCACAATTTTTGCTACTGGTATACAGTGCCATTGTCTCACTGGGAATTCCACAAATAATTTGGGGATTCATTCACCCTACATCTCAGGCTCTTGCCATATTCACCCAGGTTGTCAGTGCTGCACCAGCTCGTTCCCAGACAGCTCGGCCCGAAAAACACGTTACCTATATAGAGGATTTGGACAATGAAGACAACATGTTCTAAATCTAATGTCTGCACCTTCTCCAGAATTAAAATAAAGGCAGCGTTTAACTTTCAAATAGCACTGCACAAAGGAAGAGCTTATCAGCTTGTCTCATGACATGCTACTGAAAAGTTTCATTTGTGTATCTTAATGTAAATATAGTTGTATAAGCTTTTTGGGTTTTAGGCACTGCCAAGTTATTTATTACCACCCGCTCCCTTATAATGATGATGACGCCAAAGTCACTGTGGGTGTTCAGAGCTCACAGCTTTGGGTGACATTTGTCTTGCTCTCTGTCGGTACCAGCTGTCTTTTTGGATACCGCAAAGTTATGTTGACTTTATTAACAGCTATAGAAGCTTTAGCCAGGTTGTGACGGTGTGTAACCCTAACAACACTAAGTGGGATACACATTAATAGTCAGTCTATGTACGCTAAACGTATCACTGAAGTAATTTTTTTTCCCTCTCCCCTAATATAAAAAAGGAACAGACATTAGACCTAGACCGGGGTTCGAGGCTTGAAAAAATCCAGTATTATTTGTTCTTCATGATGTGAAATATGTGTTGAAAAGCAACCCAAGATGAAGTCAGCCATGTGTGCCAGTGTGTTACTTGGCATGCCTTTGCTGGCCCCAACTGTAAGGGTCACTCTCCATTTCCTCCATTTTCCACTCCCCTTCACACCATTTGTGGTGAAGCAATGGGATGCACTGAAGTGCACCCTCTAGCCTCGTGTGGGATAGGGACATCAGATGCCACTCCAACCCCCTCGTCTTCCTCCGCCAGCCAACGGTGCGAAGATGAGAGGAGTGTGCTCTGAATGTTTTCTGCCTAGCAGAGGCTAGTTCTCACTTACGAAAATGGCCCCACTTTGACCTGTATATCAGGCACAATGGTGTAGGTTTCAAAGAAACATGGCACCAACAAGTTGGAAAACGTGGGCCATGCGTGGACCGTGTTTGAGTCTGGCAAGCTCCAGATCTGCTACCAGGTTCCAGCCATTATCACAGGCGCAAAAATGCCAGGCCCCAGGTGTAGCAGGGAAAAAAAAATGCCATCTCAGCCAGGATGGCATCCCTGACCTCGGAGGCACTGTGCTGTCTGTCCCCCAAGCTGATCAGTTTCAGCACGGCCTGCTGACATCTCCCCATGCCAGTGTTACAGTGTTTTCCGCTAGTAGCTGGGGTGGAGGTTGCAGCTTCGTAGGGTTTCAGTCTACTCCTGCCATGAATTTTGGCCTGGGAGAGGAGATAGGCCACCCCAGTTTGCACCCGGGGAACAGACTCCACCACATTCACCCTGCCTGTCATTAAAGATAAGCACTGCAGCATCCCTGACCACAGGCGCTTGTCCATGTGTCGGTGGTCAAGTGGACCTTGCAGCAAAGCGCAGAGCTCTGGGCCCGACTGATGTTATGGGACACATGCAGGCGCAAGGCAGAGACAGCACACCAAGAGAAGTAGTAACGGCTAGGCCCAGCATAGGGAGGTGCCCCAGCTGCCATCTGCTGACGGAAGGCCTGGGTCTCCAGAAGCATAAACAAACACCAACATCTCCAGGGCCAGCAGTTTATCGATGAGGCTGTTACAGGCTTGGGCATGGGGGTGGGTTGTATTGTACTTCTGCCTGCAATGAAAAGCTTGGGAAATGTGGAGTGGCTGGGAAGAGGCGCATGATGGTGCAGGCCAAAAGGGCGCATGAGGGTGAACTCCCCAATGTGTCAGAGATAGGTGTGTAGGTGTCCTTGCATCATATACTTGCACCATATTTGGCTTTGGAAGTTAATTTTGTGCCAAAAAGTGGTTAAGACAGCGATCCCTCAGCTACTCCCGTTACACTGTCTATTGAAGTTACCATCTGTGGAAGTGGACCACCATTTCTAAGATCCCAAAGGAAGCAGGCAAGAGATGTGCAGTTCAGAAAAAAAGATGAGAAAATAAGTTTAGGCTGTAGAGCACAGAGGGATCGGAGAGGACAGAGCTGGTGTCGGCCAGGTATTCCCACAACATGCGCCTATACTTGTCCCTCCTGGTGACACTAGGCCCCTGAGTGGCAGTAATTTGTCCAGGGGGGCCATTAACGTGTTCCAGACCTAGGAATAAGTCTTCCAACAGGGTAGAGTTTTGCATGCCTTTGCTTCTACCCACTGTTTTTGCTGCTTAGCTTCCCTCCACATCTACTCTACTTTCACCCCTAAACATCACCCCAGTTTATGCCTTTGCTTCTACCCAGGTTTTTTGTTGATTTAGCTTCCCTCTACATCTACACTGCTTTAGCCCCTAGACATCACCCCTGTCCATGTGGGGTCGGTGGCCTCGTCATCCACCAACTCCTCTTCCAATTGCGCACTGCCCCCTTACTGCAAACCGCACATGACCACAGCTTGCCTTGATGGCAACTGTGTCTCATGATCCCCACTTAGGTCCAGACAAGTCGGTGGCGGGTCCAAAACCCCAAAATTGGAAGGAAATGGCAGATGCTGCAGTATTTCTAACACCTGTTCCTGGTGCTCGGGCCTGGTCTGTGTTGTACCCTGCACCCTGCTTAACGCATCTGCCATATCCGAAGTTGTGCTGAGCGCATGCTAATGTTTCGTGTCCAGTGCAATGGATGGGATGGGATTTCACATAAGTCTGCCACCCATGGCCACTCATGGTTGAGCAACTGAGGGAGTTGACTTTGACGAACCCGAGGGTTTTGGAGTTGGAACTACATCAAAGGTCTGTGCTGCTCACACACTCTGCTCAACACATGATATGTTTAGTGCCAGCAGTGTGGAGACGTCGCACAACAGCCGTTGTTCCAGCAGGTACAGGCGTTGTAGGAGTGCATAGAGGCTAGCAGCGGCAACTATACACTTTAAAAACTATCCGCACAAGCGCCACACTTTCACCAGTAGCTCAGGAACATTGGGGTACCTTTTTCAAAAGATTAGCAGCAATGAGTTAAAAACGTGGCCCAGGCATGGAATATGTTGCAGGCTGCCAAGCTACAGAGCCAATCCCAGGTTACGGCCATTATCACACATGACAACATGCCTGGGCCCAGGTGCAGTGGCAAAAACCACATTGCCGTCTCATCGAGGATGGCATGACTCACTTTGTAGGCAGTGTGCTGTCTGGCCCCCAAGCTGATGAGCTTCAGCACGGCCCGCTGACGTCTCCCCACACCAGTGTTGCAGCGTTTCCAGCTCGTAGCTGGGGTCAATTTAACAGCGGAGGAGGGTGGTGTTTCAGCCCTCCTCCCAGGAATGTTGTGTGGGGAGACAAGTCAGGCCACCACATTTTGCGACCCGGTCCACGCCTCAACTACATTCAACCACTGTGCCCAAATTGAAAGTTAGCGTCCCTGTCCGCATGCACTTGTCCATTCGTAACTGGTCACATGGAACTTTAGGGCTAAGCGCTGAATTTAGGGACCGCCTCATGTTTGGGGGAAAGTGCTGGTGTGGACGGCACAGTGCGGTGGCGCAGTAGACACTCTGCCCAAAAAGGGCAGAGTGTCCCCCAGCCGGGATTCCAACATCTCCTGGGCCAGATTTCTTGAGATGAGGCCGTTGAAGCCTTGGGCATGTGGGTGGGTTGCGCTGTACTTTAGCATGAAATGAAAGGCTTGGGAGATGGGGAGTTGCTGGGAAGAGGCGCATGATGGCGCGGGCAAAAGGAGAAATGGCAGGAAAAGGTGAGGATAAGGGTGAACTCCCCAAAGTGTCAGAGGCAGATGTGGAGGTGTCCTGGCTCCTGGTCTGGACTGCAGCGCCAGCCCTGTCAACAGTGGAAGAGGCAGTGGCCGCCAGGCCAAACGACGATTATCCTGCGCTTGCTCTCACCCACTGAGCCCAGGGCTTGCCTTCCAAATGATGGCACCCGCAAGAGGTGGTGAGATTCCTCTCCGCAGATCTCCAAACCATCTTGGACTTGCAAATTGCACTAAATTTGTCATGTAACTGACATGTATATGATGAGTCTATCCATTGTCTGTTCATTTTGGTGAAAGTCAGCCTGTCAGCTGACAGACAGCTGTGCTTGTCAGTGATGATGTCACCGGCTGCTTGTACCCCCAGTTTTTGCTGCTTAGCTTGCCTCCACATCCACACTGCTTTTGCCCCTACACATCACCCCTATCCATGCCTGTGCCTCTAGCCATAAGTCTGCCACCCATGGAAACTCATGGTGCAGAAAGTGAGGGAGCTGACTCTGAGGAACCCTTGGGTTTTGTAGCTGGTACTCCATCAAAGGTCTCTGCTGCTCACACACCCTGCTGAACATACGGTATCTAGGGTTAGAGCGTGTGGTGACCTCGCACAACAGTAGGTGCTTCAGGCAGATGTAGGCCTTGCTAGAGTGTATTGCGGCTAGCTCCAGGTACTGTAGACTTGGGAAAGTGGGTGTCCAAGTGCCGCACTTTCACCCTTAGCTCAGCTAATTTGGGGTATGTTTTTAAAAATCATTGCACCACTACATTGAACATGTGGGCCAGGCATGGAACGTGTTGGAGGCTGGCAAGCTCCAGAGCCCTCCAACAAGCTAAAAAACCTGGCCCCAGGGGCAGCGGGGATAAACAAATTGCCATCTCATCCAGGATGGCATCCCTGACCTCAGAGGCAATGTGCTGTCCGTCTCCCAAGCTGATGAGCTTCAGCCCAGCCTGCTGACGTCTCCCCACACCAGTGTTGCAGCGTTTTCAGCTCGTAGCTGGGGTCAATCTAACAGCGGAGGAGGAGGAGGGTGGTGTTTCAGCCCTCCTCCCAGGAATGTTTTGTGGGGAAACAAGTCAGGAAAATTCTTGAAACGGGAGAGTTTTGCATCTTTGCCCTTGCTGCCTATGGACATCCCTTTGCCTCTAGCCACCATTTTCCCTGCTTTGCTTGCCTCCACATCCACACTGCTTTTGCCCCTAGACATCACCCCAGTCCATGCCTTAGCTTGTACCCCCAGTTTTTCCTGCTTAGCTTGCCTCCACATCCACACTGCTTTTGCCCCTAGACATCACCCCAGTCCATGCCTTAGCTTGTACCCCCAGTTTTTCCTGCTTAGCTTGCCTCCACATCCACACTGCCTTTGCCCCTAGACATCATCCCTATCCATGCCTCTTCCCCTAGCCATAACTCTGCCACCCCTGGAAACTCATGGTGCAGAAACTTTGGTTGCTGACTTTGAGGAACCCTTGGGTTTTGTAGATGGAACTCCATCAAAGGTCTGTGCAGCTCACACACCCTGCTCAAGATATGGTATTGTAGGGTTTCAGCGTGTGTGAATGACGGACAACAGCCTGTGTTTGGACAGATGTAGGCCTTGCTAGAGTGTTTTTAGGCTAGCAGCGACTCCTGTGCACTTGCAAAAGTGGGCGCACAAGCGCCGCATTTTCAACAGTAGCTTCGGTACATTTGGGTATGTTTTTAAAAAACTTTGCACCACTAGGTTAGACGTGGGCCAAACATGGAACGTGTTGGAGGCTGGCAAGCTCCAGAGCCGCTACCAGGTTCCAGCCATTATCACAGGCGTAAAAATGCCAGGCCCCAGGTGTAGCAGGGAAAAAAAAATGCCATCTCAGCCAGGATGGCATCCCTGACCTCGGAGGCACTGTGCTGTCTGTCCCCCAAGCTGATGAGCTTCAGCACCGCCTGCTGACGTCTCCCCACACCAGTGTTTTAGCGTTTGCCGCTAGTAGCTGTGGTGGAGGTTGCAGCGTCGTAGGGTTTCAGTCTACTCCTGCCATGAATTTTGGCCTGGGAGAGGAGATAGGCCACCCCAGTTTGCACCCGGGGAACAGACTCCACCACATTCACCCTGCCTGTCATTAAAGATAAGCACTGCAGCATCCCTGACCACAGGCGCTTGTCCAAGTGTCGGTGGTCAAGTGGACCTTGCAGCAAAGCGCGGAACTAAGGGCCCACCTGATGTTGAGTGACACGTGCTGGTGCAAGGCGGGGACGCCACACCGGGAGAAGTTGAGACGGCTAGGGACGGCATAGTGAGGTGCCACAGTTGCCATCAGGTCCGGGAAGGCGGGAGTTTCAACAAGCCGGAACGCCAACCTCTCCTGGGCCAGCAGTTTAGCGATGTTGGCGTTCTAGGCTTGCGTGGGTGGGTGGTTAGCGGTGTATTTCTGCCGGCGCTCCAATGTCTGAGAGATGGTGGGTTGTTGTAAAGAAGCGCCTGATGGTGCCTTTGATGGTGCAGGAGAAGGAGATAAGACAGAAACAGGGGAGGATGAGGGAGAAGTCAACAAAGTGGCGGAGGCAGATGAAGTGATGTCCTGGCTCGTCCTCTGGAGTGCATCGCCAGCACTGTGAGCAGAGGCAGTGGCATGAACGGCGGGCGACGTTTGTCCTGCCGTTGCTGCCTGCCACTGATTCCATTGCTTGGATTCCAAATGACGGTGCATTGAAGTGGTGGACAGGTTGCTCTTCTCAGGGCCCCTACTCGATTTCGAGAGGCAAATTGTGTAGACGACACTATATCTGTCCTCGGCGCATTCCTTGAAAAAACTCTACACCTTCAAGAAACGTGCCCTCGATGGGGGAGTTTTTCTGGGCTGGGTACAAAAGGGAACATCTTCGGACATTCCGGGTCTGGCCTGGCTTCGGCAAAGCAGCTGACCTCTGCCTCTGGACATGTCTCTGCCTCTAGCTACCCTTTTTGGTGCTGCACCTGCCTCAACATCCACACTACTTTCCCAGCTTGACATCTGCCTTGTCCAGGTGGGGTCGGTGTCCTCGTCGTCCACCACCTCCTCTTCCAACTCCTGTCTCGCCTCCTCCTCCTGCACAATGCGCATGTCAACTGGCTGCCCTGACAGCAACTGCGTCTCATCGTCGTCGATGAGGGTGGGTTGCTGGTCATCCGCCACCAAATCGACCGGAGATGGAATGGAGGAGACTCTAGTGTTTGAGCATCTGGACACAGATACTCGTCTGTTAGGTCCGTGGAATCGCAAAATGGAGGGGCAGGTTGCGGTACAGTCAAAGGAAGGGAGAACAGCTCTGGGGAGCAGGGACAGTTGGGGTTATTGTTCTGGGAAGATTGGGAATTTTGGGTGGAAGGAGGACAAGACTGTTGGGTAAGAGGAGGTAGAGGCTGCCTGGCTGGTGGACAATGTGCTTTAAGCGTTATCCGACAGCCATTGCAAGACCTGTTCCTGGTTCTCGGGCCTACTAATCTTTGTACCATTCAGCCTAGTTAATGTGGAACTTTTGTGCAAAGCGCAGAACTTAGGGCCCGCCTGATGTTAAGGGACACACGCTGGTACAAGGCTCAACTCACCCTAAGTGCCAAAAACACTGCTGGTGCAAGGCTCTACTCATGCCAAGGGCCTCAATCTCTGCTGGTAGCTCAGCTTAAGGTCATGTAACTTTGTTTGGAAGGGCTCATGTTAAGGGCTAGAAAAGTGAATTTTGGAAGGTCTTACCAACACACACACACACACACACACACACACACACACACACACACACACACACACACACACACACACACACACACACACACACACACACACACACACACACACACACACACACACACACACACACACACACACACACACACACACACACACACACACACACACACACACACACACACACACACACACACACACACACACACACACACACACACACACACACACACACACACACACACACACACACACACTTAAGGGTGAGGGCTTTTGGAATTCTCATTGCCTATTCCATTTGTGGTTGTCATGGGGAACGTGATTTAAAGGGGTGGTTGTTACTGTTTGTTGAGCTTAAATTGGGGTTTGTGTCCATCCATTTGGGGAGTAAAGAAGGTTTCCAGGTATTTTCCCACTTTGATAGAGGTTTTTTTGAATGTGTAAAGTGTGTAGTTGTTAGGCTGTGATGTTGGGGTAATAGAGGGTCTTTGGTGTGTTAGATGCCCCCAGACATGCTTCCCCTGCTGTCCCAGTGTCATTCCAGAGGTGTTGGCATCATTTCCTGGGGTGTCATAGTGGACTTGGTGACCCTCCAGACACGGATTTGGGTTTCCCCCTTAACGAGTATCTGTTCCCCATAGACTATAATGGGGTTCGAAACCTGTTCGAACACACGAACATTGAGCGGCTGTTCGAATCGAATTTCGAACCTCGAACATTTTAGTGTTCGCTCATCTCTAATATTGACCTAGCAGACCCCAAGGGGCTGTACTCTAAGGTGACTGGTGAGGAAATTGAGAAATGGAGAAAGGTTGGTGCCAGAGAATGTGAAGGAATGTGTTAAATGGGGATAGACTGTGTCTGCCCGCAGCAGCATACCCCCAAATGGCTGTTTTGGCCCACAGTAAGGTGCATGCCTCTTGAAATGCCATGGAGTCACTAGTGGGTAAACTATGGTTTGCTCCAGGTTTTGGAAGGGCTGCAGGTAATCACGTAAAAGCATGTCACATATGTGCTTTACACAATCCAGGACAGGTAGTTAAAACACCTACCACATGCATACCAAAACCCCTGTATCCATTTCAGAGAATACAAGTAGATTACATACAATTGCCTAAATCTGGAACGTACAAATATGTGTTGGTCTGTGTGGATTTGTTCTCAGGTTGGATTCGTTTAGCTGAGCAACCGCACAGGTAACTGCCAAGAAATTGATGTCTGAACTTGTGTGTAGATTCGGGATTCCTGAGTTGATAGAATCTGATAGAGGTACACAATTCACAGGTGAAATAATGAAGGAAATAATGTCTACATTGGGGATGGAGCAGGCAAAGTGGAAAGGTTGAATGGCGCACTCAAGATAAAAATCCAGAAAGCCATGGCAGAGACAGGAAGGCCCTGGACTGCCTGTCTCTAGCATTATACTCAGGGAGGACCACTCCTAATAGAAAGACAGGTTTGTCACCATCTGAGGTGCTTTTTGGAAGTATGCCTAGACTCGGGTTGTATTTTCCCCAGACTTTACAACTCAATTATGATAGCACTGCTAGCTGTGTCCAGAACCTGTGTCAAAGATTGAAAGCAACACATAAACAGGTGTTTTCTTCTATTCCAGACCCTTTAGATTTTTCAGGAACAGATAGCTTGCAGGTGGTGATTGGGTGGGCGTGAAAAGACATTTACCAGAAAACCCCTTGAACCTCGATTTGACGGTCCCACCCAAGTGCTGCTGACAACTGTCACTTCAGTCAAACTGGAGGGAAAATCTACCTGGATACACGCTTCCCATTGTAAGAAGCTTCCTGAACCACAGCAAGAATGAAAAGATGGACATTATTTGTTTTATGCTTTCTTAAAGGACTCACTCATGCCACCTTTGTAGTTGGGAAGAATATGCAAATCTGTCTTACAAGATGTAAACAGGGAGACAGTGCCTCTGTTATGCTGCCCTCTATAGACGTTATTCCCACAACCTTTGTAGTTGATAAGACTAAATGCAAAACCCATACCTAAACACACTCTGTACAACAGAGCAGCTGATAACACCCCTAGGATAAGTGGTAGACCTCATTTGGTACAAATAGGTGCTGGAAAGAAGATAGTGAGTACTGTACTCATATATTCTATGATTATGCAGATGTGGGATCAATTGGTAGAAGTCACTGATTACTTAGATGATCAAATATGTGTTCTAATCAATGTTATGATAAAGATAGATAGAAATGGTAGACATTAAAGGAATATCAGATGGGGAATCCAGCAGGTCTGGCATCTAGGGAGCTAGAGCTCATCTGATATGAAGATAATGTCAAAAAATTATATATGAACAAAGGTAGGGTCCGAGACTGCTCTTTCTCTCTGTTTCTCAGAAATTAACAGTTTGTTACACAAGTAGCCGGTTAAACTGGTTAGACTAAGAAACTATGTGCTGGGAAGAACTGTGTACGTGTTGAAGCTGTATACAAAGATCAATCAAATAGATAAGCGCGTACTGGTTCAAGCTAGGCAAACTGGTTAAACTGGGTTTCAAAACTTTAAGAAACTAAGAACATGACCAAATAAGGACAAATGCCTTGTAGCTTGGCTGTGACTGTAATGCTATATAAGCCTGCCCTTCTGTGTTAATAAACTGAAACATTCTGGATATGATACAATGCTGTTTGTCTGTATGTTTCCCGAGCTCGTACCTTTCAACTGATCAATTAGAACTACGACAACATAACTCAGGGGTCTTTTGCCTCTAACACAACTCACAGCTGAAAGAAGTGATCATGGCGGTCCAAAGGGAAGAGACGGGAAATGTGGGAAGACGCCTCCTTTGAGTATTACTGCACAAAATATTACTGCATTGTATTTATTGTAATATCAGAATGTAATGGTAGAATATATGAATTGCATTTCAAAAATGCATTTTTAGGGCAAATTTTTTGAAAAAAAATCCTGGGGGGAACAGACCCCCGTTCCCCTGGGGAGTATTCTATACCCCCCAGACCTGCCGGTAAGTAGGGCCCATCCAAAGTCAATTGCCCAGGGCCCCGCGAAGCCTAGATCTGCCACTGGTCCTAAGGTTGAGTTCACACTGGGTTCTTTGGTCCAGAACCACTGCACTGCACCAGCATCCAGTCACGCACTCCGCTCCGGATTAGGCCCAATGAATGGACCTACTCGGGAGGAGGGAGTGTCTTCAGGCCGAATTGCAAGGCGAATTGGCCTGAAGAATGAGAATCTCGCTTCTTTTTTCCGGGAGCCGGAACAAACGGCTCCCAGAAAAAAAGACTTGACCGACTCCCATTAATTTTAATGTGAGACGTCTTTTGGGTCAGGATTTTGAGGCGGATACAGCCTCAAAATCCTGACCAAAACCCCCCCTGTGAACTTACCCTAAGGTTATCAGTGATCCTATTTGTGTCTATGTGTGGCCGCCCTGTGTGAGGTGGGGGAGGTGTTAATTGCAGCTATTCAAGGCATATGTCATGTATATTTTAATCACTTTAGTAAAATAAATACATTTCTAATAACTTACCAGAATGATTTGCATATTCTCCTTCTGAACATGAGATACAGTAATAACAGCAAATGTGATATCCTTCTCTGATAACCCTCCGGGTTCCTGGCAGACAGGGGTCATTGCACCGACCATTAGGTATCTGTATATAAGAGATTAGATACATGATTTACATTAACAGTTTTCACTTAACACAAAACATGTAAATCACAGTAAACATTGAAATACTTCTCCCAGCCAGAGAGGGGCAGTCATGTGCTGCTTTATAGGAAGTGTAGTATTAGATCTGACTGATACTAATATAGTTGCTAAGATGGCCATATCTAGATAGGTAATGGAGAGCTTAGGCTTTGACTGATTCTACTCTAGGTTTGTGTTTTGCTAGTGTTCTTGTCACTACTGATAGTATGAAGCAGTATCTGCAGACAATCCAGGTTGCACAGACAGTCCAGGGCTTCCAGGATGGCACAGCTATAAGAGGCAATGCAAGAAGTCTTACTGTGACTCCCAACACAGTCTCCAGATTCTGGTGAAGATGCTGGAACATTAGTATTGTAGCAAAAAGATTACCCTAATTTGGTGAGGATGGTTATCATCAAAAGAGAAGATGCCAGGACATGGAACATTATACAAGGAGAACTGGACAAGGTTGTATAAAGGCATCAACCCATCAGCATGATTGGTATCTGCACCAATGGGTATACAGGGGAAGCACTATTAGATCCCTACAAATCGGCCTCCAGTAGGGTACTAGTGTGCATGTTTCTCACCATAAAGTCAGACACAAATTCCATTTGGGTGGTGTAAGCGCCAAACATCCTATAGTGGTACCTGTGCTTACAGATCAGCACTGTTTTGATCAATTAGCCATATGTGGTAGGTCCACCATTGGTTCCTCATTCTCTACACTGCCTTCAATATCATCCAGTTTGTCAGCAGAGGAATATCTTTGGAGGATCTCACAAACCTTCTTCTTATAGCCAATTGTGTTGCTGTTTGGTAAGAGTATGAATTCCTCCGAGCTATTGTTAAACATTACCGTTGTACAATGAGACCAGGATTCCTCCTGGTACAGGAAATTGCCTGGTGTCATGTTGTCTTAGAGTGTAGGCAGCTCATGGTTGATGTGGGTATTGGCATATTATTTGTTGATTGTCATTCCCCAGACCTGAATCCAATTGAGAAGTTCTGGGACATTATTACTCTGATGCTGCATTGTAGCCCCACAGAGAGTCCAGGAGCTCACTGATTCCTTCATCCAGGTCTGGAACATCAAACTTTTAGGTTCTGGAATTAGCTTCCACACCATAGTCCACTATATCATATAGTTATATGTTACTGTTACTTTGATAAATGTGTTAGTATGCATAATAACAGGGTATTATACATAATAACCTATAAAGGTGGTTAATGCGATGGTATGTAGTCAATTTTGTTATTTTAACCTGTTATTTTACACACAACCCAAACCTTCTTGATTGATGAGATAAATTACATAAGTGTGACATTTCTCTCACTAAATGGAGGGTGCTGGATATTATTAATAATAACATGTTCATGTAATTAATTCTGTCAAATCTAAAATATTTAGCACATTAACCACATTTAATGGATATTATATATATAATATTCGAATACTTATTATGAATACTATCCACATTTATACAAGTAACAGTAATATATCTATCTATATTATAAAAATGAGTGACTGTCTGTCTGACTGTTCTTTATACGCGACACCAAATTTGGTACACAGATACTTCAGGTGTCCGGGAAGGTTTAAGACAAGGCCTCAACTCACTCGGACGTACTGTCCTGGAGATACAGTATTTCCAAAACAAAGACCCCCATTAGCCAATACAAACCTGCAAGTCTTTCACTCATATGCCAACTGCAATACACACGGTCACTCCACATACACAATCCAACACTGATATCCAAACTGAGATACATGCATCAGAGGATTAGATACACAGATCAGTATACAGTATCACACGCCAGAGGATTAGATACGCCACCTGCACACAGTGCTACATGCCAGAGGATTGTATACGTGCGACAGCACATAGTACCACACGCTGGAGGATTAGATACGCGCATCAGCACACAGTACCACATGTGAGAGGATTTGATATGCGTGTCTGCACACAGTACCACACGTCAGAGGATTAAATACACACCTCTTCACACTGTTCCACATGCCAGAGGGTTAGATACGCATACCTGCACACAGTTCCACACGCTGGAGAATTAGATATGCGCCTCTGCACACAGAACAGACCTCAACTTGCTCGGACTTACCATTCCGGAGATACAGTATTCCCAAAACAATTACCCCCATTAGTCAAACCAAACCTGCAAGTCTTTCACTCATATTATAACTGCAATATGCATGGTCACTCCACATGCACAAACCAACACTGGTATACAAACTGAGATACACACATCAGTGGATTAGATACACGCTTCAGCATACAGTACCACACACTGGAGGATTAGATACATCCGTCTGCACACAGTATCACGCACTGGAGGATTAGATACATGCATCAGCACACAGTACCACATGCCGAGGACTAGATACGTGGCTCTGCACAGAGTACCACACATCAGAGCTTTACATCAGATTTCCATAGCAACCCAGCCATTTTCTTCACTGCTGTATGTCAGATTTAAAGGGGCAGGGTGCTGTGGATGACACTGTTACACAAAGTCACATTCACGCAGCTTTACTCCAGATATCCTTTTGCAGGTTTTTCTCTGATATCCAAAATGAGATGCACATGATCACATGACGCTTATGGACATACACACAAACGACATACAAAATACACAGGACAATTTTTATGGGGCCACTACACATGTTTAAAAATGAAATATCCCCGTGTGAAGCCAGGTCCTCCTGCTAGTGTGTGTATATATATATATATGTATATATATAATTTCTTTGGACAGTAAATGTCAGCAAAGGGATAGAGCCATAAATATACTGTAGCTTTGGGGTTTATATTTCCATATGTAGGTCTATATAGTAAGATGGGGTGAGCGAGGGCGGGACTCAATGCACCTCACACCTGAGAGAACCACAGCTCAGGAGAGGGGACTGAGCAACAACACAACTTCCAGTCAACGTAGAGCGTCCACATAGTAAGATACCTGGTTCTGTCTCCATGTTATTATCCCTGGAGTAATATTCAGCTGTTTATCCTCTGGAAATGATGCATCAAATTCTCCAACAGTTCTCCTGGTAGTAATTTCTTTGCTTTGATATATTACTGTTACCCAGTTAGATATTTCCAGTAGTGATATCCAGTCTCCATCTTCATTTAAATAATTTTTCTCTTCTTTTATGTATTTTGATAACTTTAAAAGATAAATAATGGATTTAATAGAAAATTTCACTTATCAGTAAATCCAATTTATTG
Organism: Leptodactylus fuscus; assembly: GCF_031893055.1. Lineage (NCBI taxonomy): Eukaryota > Metazoa > Chordata > Amphibia > Anura > Leptodactylidae > Leptodactylus > Leptodactylus fuscus. Next base: position 357,179,480 of record NC_134265.1, read on the forward strand.
TGAAACTTTTCTCACCTCTGTAAAACCATTCTGGATTGTAACAGCCTTAAAATAACCTTCTATTTGCACCAATTTATTCTTCTGAACTTATGTATTTAATGTCCATGAGAACAACTCTGAATCTCTCAGCTATACAACTGCAATATTAAAGCCGTTGTCCAACTCAGAATTTTATTATTTAACCTCTTGAGGAAATGACCAAAATCCACCTGAAGGACAAGGTCCCATTTTTCTAAACTGATATGTATCACTTTATATGGTAATAACTCTGGAACACTTTAACTTACCCAAGTGATCTTGTTTTTTTGTGACACACTGCACTTTATGTTAGTGGATAACTTTGGTCAATATTTGCATTTAATTTTTTAAAAAATAGTAAATTTGGTGGATATTTAGAAAGGTTCACAATTTTCAAAATGAGGAATCCCCTGCTTTTCAGACAGATAGCCATGCCACCCAAATTACCTAATACCAGATCTCTGCTTTATATCGGCATCATCTTTTAATCATCTTTCAATTGTACAAGTGTAACAGTGATTTTCCAAATTTACAAGAACATTTCCCAAACCATTTGTTAAGGACAACTTCAGCTGAGTTGCTGAGGAAGAATGCAGCCAAAGGCTGCGTTCACAAGGAGTAACGCGACACTTATTCTGACACGTAAACACATGTCAGAGTGAGTGCTGTAAAACAGAATCCCATTTACTTCAATGGGTTCGGTCTTAGACGCGCTACCCATTGAACTCAATGGGAGGCTTTTTTTTTACCTATTGCTTTCAATGTGATACGCGCGTAAGACCAAACCCATTGACGTCAATGGGATTCTGTTTTGCTGTGCTCATTCTGACACGTGTTTACGTGTCAGAATGAGCAGGACTTTACTCCATGTGAATGCAGCATAAATAAATAATCCAACTGAACATCCTTCCCACACCGCAGCGTGCAAGCGGAGGGTGGAGAAGAGACCTGAACAGACAGAAATATTACATACTAGAGGGAGGACCCGGCTTCGCACGGGTATATTACATTTTATGTTTGTGTAGTGGCCCCATAAGAATTGTCCAGTTTTACACTGATGTATTTATATGTTGTTTGTGTGTGTGTCCATAAGCGTCATGTGATTATGTGTATCTCATTTTGGATGTCAGTGAAAAACCTGTGATCAGTTGTTATGGATACCTGGAGTAAAGCTGTATCTAATCCTTCCCCGTGTAGTACTGTGTTTAGATGCAAGTATCCAATCCTTGTTGGTGTGGTACTTTGTGCAGATGCACATATCTAATCCTCCCCGTGTGGTATTGTGTGAAGAGGCGCGTATCTAATCCTCCAGTAAGTGAAACTGTGTGCAGACGCGCATATCTAATGACTCTGGCTTGCGGTACTGTGTGCAGATGCGCGTATCTAATACTCTGGCGTGTGGTACTGTGTGCAGATGCACGTATCTAATCCTCCCCGTGTGGTATTGTGTGAAGAGGCGCGTATCTAATCCTCCAGTAAGTGAAACTGTGTGCAGACGCGCATATCTAATGACTCTGGCTTGCGGTACTGTGTGCAGATGCACGTATCTAATACTCTGGCGTGTGGTACTGTGTGCAGATGCACGTATCTAATCCTCCCCTGTGCGGTATTTTGTGTAGAGGTGCGTATCTAATCCTAGGGCATGTGGAACTGTGTGTAGATGTGGGTATCTAATCCTACGGCATGTGGTACTGTGTGCAGACGTGTGTATCTAATCCTACGGAATTTGGTACTGTGTGCAGACACGCTTATCTAATCCTCTGGCGTGTGGTACTGTGTGCAGACATACGTATTTAATCCTTCCCTGTGTGGTATTGTGTGAAGAGGCACGTATCTAATCCTACGGCATGTGGTACGGTGTGCAGACACGTGTATATAATCCTACGGCATGTGGTACTGTGTGTAGACGTGCGTATCTAATCCTACGGCATGTGGTAATGTGTGCAGACGCGTGTATCTAATCCTACGGCATGTGGTACTGTGTGTAGACGCGCGTATCTAATCCTCCAAAGTGTGATACTGTGTGCACACACACGTATCTAACCCTCCCCTGTGTGGTATTGTGTGAAGAGGCGCGTATCTAATCCTTTGGCGTGTGGAACTATGTGTAGACGCGCGTATCTAATCCTACTGCATGTGGTACTGTGTGCAGACGCGTGTATCTAATCCTATGTCATGTACAACTGTGTGCAGACGTGCGTATCTAATCCTCTGGAATGTTGAACTGTGTGCAGACGCGCATATCTAATCCTCTGGAATGTGGAACTGTGTGCAGACGCGTGTATCTAATCCTATGGCATGTACAAATGTGTGCAGACGCACGTATCTAATCCTCTGGAGTGTGGAACTGTATGTAGACGCCTGTATCTAATCCTTTGGCATGTGGAACCGTGTGCAGATGCACGTATCAAATCCTTCAGTATGTGGAACTGTGTGCAGAAATGCGTATTTAATCCTCTGGTGTGTGGGACTGTGTGCAGACCCGTGTATCTAATCCTCTGGCGTGTGATACTGTGTGCTGATCTGTGTATCTAATCCTCTGATGCGTGTATCTCAGTTTGGATATCAGTGTTGTATTGTGCATGTGGAGTGACCGTGTGTATTGCAGTTGGAATATGAGTGAAAGTCTTGCAGGTTTGTCTTGGCTAAGGGGGGGCACTGTGTTTGGAATGCTGTATCTCAGCAATGGTACGTCCGAGCGAGTTGGAGTCTCGTCTTAAACCTTCCCAGATATCTGAAGTATCTCTGTACCAAATTTGGTGAAGATCGGTCCAGTCGTTTGGTTCGCATTAGAGTACAGACAGACAGACAGACAAGAATTCATTTTCATAAGATAGAGAGATAGGTAGTGCAATGCATTTTAAAAGTGATCCCTGGCAAATAAAAAGCAATGAAAGAAAGTTAAATTAAAAAAAAAAAAAAAAAAAAAAAAACACATTAAATTTAATTTAACACTTTAATATCCATATGTAACAGAGCAATACAATTTCATGTTCTTTTCCATGTAATCTGGATGCTATAAAGATCTAACGGAAAAAAAATGCCAGAATGGCCATTTTGGGGGTCTGTCAAGCACCAAAAATTTTTTATAAAAATTAAAGTGCAATGTTCCAAAAAATTGCAACAATAAAAAAAGGAAAATGAGGAGCACAATTAGGCTTTTAGGGTTAGTGCACACACAGTTTTTTTGGCGCTGATTTTGACGCTGAATCCACCTCAAAATCATCCTCCAAAAAAAAGCCTCCCAATACAGTTCTAGTGGGGCAATTTTTTTGGAGGCTGATTTTGAGGCAGATTGAGCGTCAAAATCAGCGCCAAAAAACTGCACTGACCCTAAAAGCCTAATTGTGCTCCCCACATTCTGTGCCAAATCCTCAATTTTCATCCACCTGTGGGATATTTCCATACTTGGGAGGAATTGCGTAACAAGTTGTAGGATGCATTATCTTCTTTAAATCCTTGTGGAAATGAAAAATGTGTTGCTAAATTTTTTCTTTATTTTCACTGCACAATGTTAATAAAATATATGAAATTTCTGGGGGATTAAAATGTTCATTGTAACCATTGATAAATTTCTTGAGGGATTTGGTTTCCAAAATGGGGTCACTTTTTAATGTGTTCTATTGTACTGTAGGGGCTCTACAAATGAGACATGCAACCAAAAAATATTCCAAAAAAATTTGCTCAAAAAAGCTAAATAGCTCTCTTTTAGTTCCAAGCTTCATCATGTACCCATACAGCAGTTTATGACCACAAATGGGGCATTGCTGTGTTCAGGAGAAATGTAACAATCTGTGAGGTGCATTTTCTCATTTGTGAAAATAAGAAAGTTGGTGTTAAAGAGACATTATATTAGTGAAAAAAACTGTCATTTTCTGTAGCAAAATTTTTACCACTGACATGAAGTACAATGTGTCATGAATATATATCACTGTCTCAATATGACTTTGATGAGGTAAAGTGTTCCAAACTTGTTAGCACTGTAAGCCGATGCCTGGTCAGGTAATGGAGGGGGTGTACATCTCACTCAGACTACTAAGGTGGGTGAGATGAGAAAACGCCAGAAAGAACATTTCTCAGCAGATAACTATTGTCTGCCGAGGGTTATTTCAGAGTTCCGGTTACTGGGCTGGATTTTTAGGAATTGCAGGTAAGCTGGTAGTGGGACCTGTCATTCCACACAACTCCAGTCCACACTTTGGGGATGTTCTGGCAGAGACTAGGCTGCAGAGAGTCTGCTCATCAAGGGAGGCTTAAGAAGCCAGCTCCAGCAACAGACTGGAGGCAGAGCTTGGCTGGAGAGCCAAAGAAAGAGGTCAATTTTTTTGGAGCTGTGTCCTGAATGATTCTACTGGCTTTTGGATTCCTGTTATTCTGGGTGAGGTAACCTATTCTATGTTTAGTTAGAGCCTAGCCATGCAGGTATTTATTTTTGTATTGTTTCCTTTTGTTGCTGCACTGTCTTTTTGAGTGAAAATAAACTCTACCTTTGTTTTGGACTAAAGAATCTGGACTTGTGTGTCTATTAGAGATGAGCGAGTAGTGTTTGATCGAGTAGGTGTTCGATCGAATACTACGGTATTCGAAATACTCATACTCGATCGAACACTACTAGCTGTTCAAAGTTTAAGGTTCGATGCAGAACCAGCATTGATTGGCAGAGTGCTATACATTCTGCCAATCAATGCTGGTTCTTCTCGTACCTTTCCGAAGTCTTCTCCGCGCTGCGTCCCCGCGTCTTCTACCGGGTGGAATTCACTCTGCCTAGGCATCCGGCCTAGGCAGAGCCGACTGCGCATGCGCGGGCATGCCCTCGCATGTGCAGTCAGCTCTGCTCAAGCGTCGGGCCGGGCAGAGCCGACCGCGCATGCGCAGTCGGCTCTGCCTAGGCCCCGATGCCTAGGCAGAGTGAATTCCAGCCAGAAGAAGACGCAGGGATGCTGCGCAGGGACAAGAATCCAGCCCGACCATCACTCGTGGACTTGGTAAATATAATTTTATCGAATGTTGCCTACCCCTGAAACGAGCATTTTCCCCCATAGACTATAATGAGGTTCGAAATCCGTTTGAACAGTCAAACAGTGTGCGGCTGTTCGAATCGGATTTCGAACCCCGGACATTTTAGTGTTCGCTCATCTCTAGTGTCTATGCCACCTCACCTAGCAACCCTAGACCCTGACAGCACATAAAGGGGCACAAGCTGATCTGAAAAATGGAGCTCAGTCAGGAAGTCTCACACTGGCTGTGGCAGGAAGGGGTTAATATACTGTTAGACTACATAACAAGTCTTAGGAAAGCTTAGTAGCTACATTAAAGTCTATGGTTCTGTGAAAATCATGAACAGCCTCAAATGTGCTTCCTTTTTTCATGTACCCGCAGACATTGTAAAGTATAGATTTTTTATTTTTTATTTGTTGATCTGTTCCTCATGTACATGAATAACAGATCAATCTTGGTCAACACATGACCCAAAAATAAGAGGGATTAGGTGATGTCCATGATTATCCCGGGAATAACCTGCCTGCGAAATGCAACTGTATGTCTGAAGTCTAATTTATCAGAAACCTTGGTCATGACTGTGAATGAGATAAAAGAATGTTATTACTGTATATACTCGAGTATAAGCCTCGGCTTATACTCGAGTCAATACGGAAATTTAGGAAATTTAAAGAAGACCTCCCTGTGCAAGACATCTGTGGGAGGCCACTGGAGCAGCGCGGCTGCTGATAGGTGAGTGGTGAGGCAGCGCTGTCTCCAGAACCACCCCAACATGTCTCCAGAGCATCTTCTCTGCCTTGGAAACATCTTAAGGTGGCCCTGGAGACAGCGCTGCCTCACCACCCACCTATCAGCAGCAGCGCTGCTCCAGCAGCCACCCACAGTCAGCAGCGGTCCTCAGCTCCAGTCCCGGCCCTCTGCTCCAGTCCCGGCCCTCTGCTCCAGTCCTGGCCCCTCCCCCATGCCGGGTGACGTAGCCACGTAAGTTCAGGCCTGCAACCGGTGTGTGTCGATGACGTCTTACTGCATCTGAGCACAGGCGGCATTATCACGCCCCATGTGCTGAGATGAGGGAGAAGAGGAAGAGGCGACAGCCACGGCAGCGGGAGCAGAGGGAGCAACGTGAGGTTGGTAAGTAAAAGCACTTCATGTTTGTTTGTTTTATAATAGGCCGCTACCTACTGGAGTATTCCCAGTCTGGGACATTATCATACAGGCCCAAAGCCTTATGATAGCAGTAACAGCATTTTGCCATACAGGCCCAAAGCCTTATGATAGCAGTAACAGCATTTTGCCATACAGGCCCAAAGCCTGTGCTAGCAGTAACAGGCTATTACTACTAGCACAAGATTTGGGCCTATATGGTACTTCTAGCACAGGCTTTGGGCCTATATGGTAATATCCCAGACCACATGATGTCTGGGATATTACCATATAGGCCCGAAGCCGCTAAGATTAACATGAGCACAAACAGAATGTCATATATTTCCCCCCCTCGGCTTATACTCGAGTCAATAAGTTTTCCCAGTTTTTTTGTGGTAAAATTAGGGGGGTCGGCTTATATTTGGGTCGAATTATTCTTGAGTATATACGGTATGTTCTATCAGAGAAGCTAGACACCGGCAACATCATTAAGAATTATATCCTGATGTACAACTTGTTTTTCCTATTGTAATATTCTAGAATTGTTCCTTATTTAAAATTGCCTTAAAATTTATGTTTAAAAAACAAACAATTAAAGACCACAAAACATATTATCAGAGGACTTAATGACTATGGATGCAGGAAGAATGTGCAGCGGCTGCATACAACATTGTATCACTTATCGGGACTATGAGCCTTGTCTAAGTGTTTCTCTTGTTAATTTCTTCCAGATTAAATTTATACTCACTCTGCTCTTATAGTAAGAGATTTGTAAGAGACTTTGCTTCTCATTATTAAGGAAAATGTTAATGTCATGTAAAGCCTGAGCCATAATATAGACAGCAGTGTACACTTGGTAAGGAGTTGGGTCTTCAGCAAAATGATACTGTATATTAAGCTTCTTCTCGTCCTCAGAACAGTTACGAAATGGATAATGATATACACGTGGCATAACAAGATCCTTCAATGTATTTCCTGTATAGCAGTGAGTTCTAATCATCCACACATCTTCCAGTAACCCAACAGATGGCTGCTCGGAAAACTGAATCATATTGAAGAATTCTTTCCCAGTAGGATCAAATCCAGCAATGGAAAACACTAAACTACAATTACCTGGTACTCCACTTTCTTGGTAAGACATAAGCTTGATTGCAAGTGACCATGAACTTGGAAGTATAAGAGTCTTGTTATTTAGGACAGGAGCTACTTTGATGAAAAACTTGATATAAGTCGCACTATAGGTGCCACATATAATAATAACATCAGTTGATGATTCCTGTAAAGCTTTAGGGATATTCATATAACTATCCGTAGAAACAAGAATGGTGAAGGCCACACAGATCTGATGAGAAGTAAACTGTCGGATTATCTGCTGTAACTCCTGCCGTCCACTCTCATCATCTGATGTGAAAATCCCAACCCAATTCCACTGGAATTTTTCCAGAAGCTTCACAAGGGCTGAAAACTGTATCTTGTCATCGGGGACTGTTCGGAAGAAGTTTGGGTAAAGCCTTTTATCACTTAGAAGAGGATCTCCTGCCCCATAACTGATCTAAGGAATAATAATAATAATAATAATAATAATAATAATAATAATAATAATTAATAGAGATGAGCAAACAATAAAATGTTCGAGGTTCAATATTCGTTTCGAGTAGCCCCTCAATATTCGACTACTCAAATCGAATATCGAATCATATTATAGTCTATGGGGGGAAAATGCTCGTTTCAGGGGTGGGCAACATTCAATTAATTATACTTACCAAGTCCACGAGTGAGGGTCGGGCTGGATCCTCCGAGAAGTCTTCTCCGTGCAGCTTCCCCGCGGCGTCTTCCGGCTCTTCATTCACTCTGCCAGGCATCGGGCCTGGGCAGAGCCGACTGCGCATGCCCACACTACAAGCGGACATGCGCAATCAGCTTTGCCCAGGCCCGATGCCTGGCAGAGTGAATTCATTCTAAATTTATTCTAAAGGTAGGAGAAGAACCAGCGTTGATTGGCCGACTTTATAGCATTTGGCCAATCAATGCTGGTTCTGCATCAAACTTTTACATTCGAATAGCGAGTGGTACTCGATCGAGTACGAGTATTTCGAATACCGTAGTATTCGATTGAATACCTACTCGACCGAATACTACTCGCTCATCTCTAATAATTAATCATATCAATAGCTGTGTTATATCACACCACAGATCATCTGATTATTGCAAATAACATTCACTGAAAGTAATAAAATAAAACACTAGAGATCTAAAACACAAAGAGATCTACACATACCAATCATAGTGTACATAATGTGGGAAAATGTATAGATCTGAGCAATTTTTACAAGTACCAAGTTATGACATGAGACAACTGGCTCTATGGGCATATGAACCTCAGAACTGGAAAACTGGTGGGGTGGCCTTCTGTGATTAATCAAGTTCTCTCTTACCTCCTGTTGATGGCCAGGTACATCTGTATGCTTGGGGAAGAGATGATATGCTGATGACCAGGACTACTATGGGAATAACTAGTAGAGGAAGCGTGAAGCTCTGGGCAATGTTGTACTGTGAAGTCTTGGGACTTGGAGTTCGTCTGGAATTTTTTGACTTGTACAGACTACATAAACAATGTTGAATACCACATACATCTTTTCATAGCAATTATATTGCCTGATGCTAGTGATATCTTTCAGCAGGATAATGTGTCCTGCTAAATTTCACACATTGTCTAAGAAGGATTTGAGAAACATAACAAAGAGTTCAGGGTGATGACTTGGCCTCTAAATGCCCCAGATCTCAATCCATTTGATCATCTGTGGAATGTCTTGGTCTGTGGGAAGTCCAACCTATAGAGGCCCCACCTCGCAACTAAAATAATCTAAAGAATGTTGGTATTTACTATATATCTGCCCATCAAGGTAAGGAAGAAGAGGAGGAAGAATGTGTGGTGGATTATGATAACATATCTTGAGTCAATAGTCTACATTCTCCTTTATATTGAGTTCCATTTCCAGGGTCAGGTTAACAAAAATATATTTTTCTGTTTAATAAGGACTTTCATGTCCCTAGAATATAAGCACTTGAATATGAAAGACAATAAAATCCCACTTACACAATTTATGAAGCACAACAGTCATTGGTTGCCTTTTACAATTATTATTTTATTTCAGGAATATGCAAATAAGGGTTAGGTCACACAGAGATTTTTGGTCAGGATTTTGAAGCCGTATCCTCCTCAAAATCCTGACCAAAAAGACGGCTCCCGGAAAAAGAAGCGAGATGCTCATTCTTCAGGCGGAGTAGCCTTGCGAATCCGCCTGAAGACACTCCCTCCTCCCGACTAGATCTATTCATTGGGCCTAATCTGGAGCGGAGTGCGCGACTGGATGTCGGTGCAGTGCACCGGCTTTGAGTCGCGGCAACCCGGTTTTTGGTCCAGAACATGAGGCGGCCTCCACCTCAGGTTCTGAACCAAAAAACCCCGTATGAACTTACCCTAAGACCTCGTTGGTGGAAATAAAGGAACCTCCTCCTAGCACCAATTTTTGGAAGGTGACTCCCTATAGATAAGTGCAGGGCAGGACATGTGTGGCCTAAGAAGTCCCTGTATCATCTCTTCCTTATAAGACAGTTTCTCTTCTAACCCATTCTTCTGCTTCAAAGAGCATTTTGACACCACATTAATATAATTGCCTTTGCACTTTCTGTAGATACTGCAATACGGGAAACAAAGTTATTTTTTAAATCTATTGTACTTTTGTCACTCATTTATTCAGTAGCGCTCACATTTTCTCCCGGTCCTTACTTGGGCTCACAAAATAAACAGCAAATGTATCAGTATATAAGAAGCCCATACAAACACAGTGAGACCCACAATATTCTGTACTCACCTGTGTATATCCGTATACACGTAACAGCTGGGCCATGGAGAGAGTTGTGACAGAGCGGAAATCTCCAATAAATCCGACCACTGCGTCATTCTCCATACATGAGTAGTTTGGGGATGTTACTGTGTGTCCGGACAGAATCTGCAGAACATCTTTTATAACTTTATTCACATTTCCACAAGAGTCATATATATGATATCCCAGAGTGATATTGGGCAGAAGATCTGAGCGATTATTAATTTCATCAATAGCAAAGAGGAAAGCCTTCAGATGTGTATATTCTCTTGGATGAATACTGTGAAACAATATAGAAACATTGAGTTTTGCGCCAGTTGTGTCTTTAACCCCTTCCCACTGGTGACATTTTTCAATTTTCGTTTTTGATTCCCCGCCTCTCAAACCCCATAACTTTTTTATTTTTCTGTCCACAGAGCCATACGAGGACTTATTATTTGTGGAAACATTTATTATTCTGCACAATGTACTGGAAAGCTGGAAAACAATTCAGAATGTGGCGGAATTGGAAAAAAAAATGCATTTATGCCAATTTCATATGGGTTTAATTTGTTTTTAAGACATTCACTCTGCAGCCAAAATGACACGTCACCTGTATTCTATGTTTCGGTACAATTCTGGTGATACCAAATGTATATAGTTGTATTTACATTTTTACCCCCTGACAAAAATCTAAATATTTGCAAAAAATAAAATAATAATTTCTAAAAATTGCCATATTCTGACAACCATAACTTTTTATTTCAGGGATGCATAGGGAAACTTTTTTTGTGGGTCCAGGAATAATTTTTAGTTATTCCATTTTGGGGGATGTCTATTGCTTTATCAAATTTTTATCAGAGGCAAAACAGCAAAGAAATGTCGGATCAGCATTTTTGATCCTTTTTTCCCCTAGCTATAGCGTTGATCGTTCGTAATTTTTTTTTTTATAGATCTGTAGACCGGGCATTTTTGGACACAGGGATACCTAATGTGTCTGAGTTTAACAGTATTGAAGTACTTTTGTATATGTTCTAGGGAAAGGGGGGTGATTTGAATTTGATTTTTTTTTACCTTTTTCATTGCATTTATTAGACCCCATGGGGGTCTTGAACTCCAGGGGGTCTGATCATTAATGCAGTGCATTACAATGCTATTGTGTTGCAATGCATTGCAAAATAATGGTCCTTGTATTGCAGGCTGGAGTAGAAGATAATGACAGATAGGCCTGGGAGTCTTTCTAAAGGCTGTTGTAGTAATGGGACGCCAATCTGGAGCTCGCCCGGAGTTGGTGATCCCTGGCAAAATGGCACCTTGGTCAATTTTGGTACCTTGGCACTGCATACATGCATCAGTACTGGGTGTCTGCTGTATAAGACAGCAGAAACCCAGTGACTATGACGGCTGCTCAGGAACTGTTACAATAAATGTTAGGAAGGGGTTAAGGGTGTTCCAAAGCCTATAGTTAGCAAATTTTGATTTTGTAAAAGATTTTTGGATTCTGTCCTCGTTAGAAATCCTTCACTACATTTGATAATATCCATGATGGTTTATTGGTAGTAATCAGGTTATTGGGAGCATCTATGATGGTCTTTGGAAGTGAATAAATCAATATCTGATATCCAATGGCTTTCTGACCTTGTCAGACTTCTACCAGAATCCCAGTTGCTGGTCTACAAATAGACTGAGTACATATAGTTATACAGTTACTGCAAAGTGGATGGGATTCTTGTGAATCCCATGCCCACTTTGCGTTAAAAACCGCATTGTGGACACGGAATTTCCAAAATCGGCGCAGTTTTGGAAATCGCAGCATGTCAATTAGATCTACGGAAATTCTGGCGACTTCCCATAAATATAATTGAGGCAGAAAGTCCACAGAGAAAAACTCTGCGTACTTCCTGTTTAAAGCGCTGTGGGAAGAACCGCAATGCGTTGCTGCCGTGGTTGTTCATGCAACGCTTTATAGCTGCAAGTCGTCCCGTGGGGCCTTAATCTTAGTCCTGCCGTCTGCTGGTGTGAGACGATCACCACTAGTGTTGGACGAGCGTCAGGGTAAGGAAAGGTAAAATAGGTGTGAACACTGTATGTGTATGTGCAACTTTTTCTATTCTCTTCTACGGAGGTCAAATAAACAGTTACTTATACTTTTAGTTTTGCTGTTTCCGAAAATCCTATAGTGTAATAGAGAAAGCTACGCGCATGCGCGGACACCTCAACTTTCTTACAACATCTGGATGTTTATTTGATTATCTAAAAAATATAAACAATTGTGTTTCACCAACATTTAATGGATTATATTATTTTCACGTAGTTATATAGAAAAATTTTAATTTACCTTCCAAATTCATGACCTAAACAACTGCCGGTCAGAAAATGGTAGACAGTATAGTGCATTGTATTACCTCTGTAAGTAGTGCAATGCTTTATAAAAGTGATCGCCTAAAGGGACAAATTATTAGAAATAAAAATGTGGAATAAAAAAAAAAACATTAAAATCAGGTTAACACAATAATACTCAGGCCAAAATGTTGAATAAAAAAAAAATAATTAAAGAATAAAAATAAAATACATATTGTCAAGAAATATAATTTAATGTTTATTTTTTTGTTTGTTTGTTTGTTTGTTTTTCCCCTTATGCTGGATGCCATAAAAAATAAGAAAATTTAAAAATAAAATCTAAAAATTACAGATTTGCCATTCTTGGTCTGTCAGACACTAAAAAATCTTTATAAAAATTAAACAAAGAGTGTTATGTTTCCAACAATAAAGACATAATTTATTTTCTGCAAAAATAAGCATCTTGTAAATTCCATTAACAAAAAAAAAAAAAAAAAAAAAGAATAAAGTCATGTGTTTTGGAAAGGAATTCACAGAGAAAGACATAACATTTATAGCACCAAATGGCAATGGCAAAATTGCTGTTTTTTTCTATTCCTTCCCAAAACAGTTAATAAAAGTCAATCAGTATATACCCCGATGTAGCTCTATTAAACACCTCCAATTGTGTCACAAAAATACATGGCATCATACAGCTATAGTGACAAAAGATAAAACGCTGTCGAGCTTGGTACGTGGTGACGGAAAATGTGAAAACTGGTTTGGTTATCGAGATCAAAAAGAGGTCGGTCACTAAAAGGTTAAACTGTTATAACATTTATTCTCCCATTTATACTGTATATGTGAGACACAAAGGATGGTCTAACTCTCTAATGTTTGTGGATAAAGGCTTAGTGACATTGTTACTATAATATTAGAAATCAAACACAAATCCTGCCCTGAGAAGAGAACTAAACATTCCTGAAATCTGCCGTCTTATATTATTGAGCATATTATATATATATATATATATATATATATATATATATATATATATATATATAATCCTATTCCTCCATTTCTATATCACTAGTGAAGTCGGTGACATCGTCTGGTATACAAGGAGAGTTTGTTCCCTACAAATTTGTTCACACCTAATTTACATAAAATACAACACGTATGATACAACGACCTAATCCTCTCCTGTAGGCCCCAAACAATGTATTGTACAACTCCTAAATGACAGATGACGGCGCTCCTAAGCGAGAAGACCTGAAAGGAAATAGTAAAGGAGCTCGAAATGATGAAATGTCAGATCCTAAAATAAAGACGTAAAGTGAAGATATGGCCGGAATAGCAATGCCGTTACATGACAAATATGCTATAAAGCCCCTCACATACTGCTGGGCAAATACATCAGGCCCCTACATACATCGAAACCTATAAGTGTTTACTTATCTCTCCCTTTTACAAATGTGTCCAGAAAGATAAGACTAGATGGTTAAACGTCTCCATCACTTTCTGTACTAGACATATCATTGAGGACGGGACCATAAAAGCAAGTAGCAGAGGTTCCTTAATTATCAGAAAATGGAGCTAAAAAACCAAAGCCAGACAAGAAAACACAAAATCTCTTCCTCCCAATATTACACTTTTCAGAAACAAAGAAGAGAGCCAGAAAAAATCTTCTCCTCCCGGTATCTGACAGATCTTGTTTGTCCTTTAGGCAGAGTTCCCACATGCAGCTATTCTGTGGCCGTATTTACAGGATCAGATACAGAGAAGAGAAGAAGTGTCAGCGCTTACTTGTCACCTTGTACATGTGTAAGGTGTTCAATTCTATTCTTATATGTAAGATGATTCTTACTTACCCTGTACACATCTGTTGAAAATAGTTGCTGGAATATTTAAGCAGGTGCACCCAGGAATGTACAGTGAAGATCCCTCCTATAATGATATCTCCTTCCTGGGAATATTTGTACTCAATGGTATAATTCTTCATTACCAGATCACATTGAGCTGTGGGGTCCTGTATCACAGAACTGCAGAAGGTCACAGAGAGATGTAATAACAATAAGAACATGTTCAGTAGGAAACAACAGAAGATACTTGCGTGTCCCAGCAGATGTATCAGCAGCAGCAGCAGCAGCAGCACGGAGCGTGAAGGATCATTCAGCTGTGCTGCAGAGGTTGTAGCAGGGAGAGGTTTATATAGCCAGTTACTATGTAATTTAATGTTAAAAAAAACATGTACAGCCTGTTCTTAGCATTAGTTAAAAAAATAAATAAATGAAAAACCAGAAAAGACACAACCACAAGGGAACAGCCAGCACAGGAGCAGGAAAGGCAGACTGAACTTATCGAAAAAAACATACATTACTGATGTTATGTGTAAGAGCAAAAGATCGACATGTAGCATGTACTAAACTATGTGGCATCAACGTCTTATCACTGGGGTGCAGAGCAGGAGAACAGGGGTCTGAGTTTTCACTTTAGTGCTCCATTTAACTCCTTGGCAATAGAGATGAGCGAACAGCATTCTATCGAACACTTGTTCAATCGGACATCACGCTGTTCGCTCTGTTCGATTAGAATCGAACACCGCGTGGAAAACTCTAAAAAAACTCGATTCCCCTCCCACGTTCCCCGGCGCCTTTTTTGCACCAATAACAGCGCAGGGGAGGTGGGACAGGAACTACGACAACGGGGGCATTGAAAAAAATCGGAAAAAGTCATTGGCTGCAGAAATCAGGTGACCTCCATTTTAGACGAATAGTGGATTTCAAATCCGGGTCATATGAGAATGTGAACTTTGTGACTATGAGACAGGGATAGCTGTACAGGCAGGGATAGCTAGGGATAACCTTTATTTAGGGGGGAATGTTATTAAAAATAACTTTTTGGGGCTCTATCGGGTGTGTAATTGTGTTTTTTGTGAGATAAACTTTTTCCCATAGGAATGCATTGGCCAGCACTGATTGGCCACAGAGTACAGAATTCGGCCAATCAGCGCTGGCTCTGCTGGAGGAGGCGGAGTCTAAGATCGCCCCACACCAGTCTCCATTCTGGTCCGACCTTAGACTCCGCCTCCTCCAGCAGAGCCAGCGCTGATTGGCCGAATTCCGTACTCTGAGGGTGCACTTGAACCCTTGTGCACACTCGGCTCTACTTCATCACACTAATAGAATGCATTGGCCAGCGCTGATTGGCCAGAGTACCGAATTCAGCCAATCAGCGCTGGCCAATGCATTCCTATGGGAAAAAGTTAGCTTGCGACAATTGCAAGCTGACAGGGATTTCCATGTAATAAAGTGATTTATATGCTCCAGACATGCTTCCCCTGCTGTCCCAGTGTCATTCCAGGGTGTTGGCATCATTTCCTGTGGTGTCATAGTGGACTTGGTGACCCTCCAGAGACGGATTTGGGATTCCCCCTTAACGAGTATATCTACCCCATAGACTATAATGGGGTTCGAAACCCGTTCGAACAGTCGAACAGTAAGCGACTGTTCAAATCGGATTTTGAACCTCGAACATTTTGGTGTTCGCTCATCTCTACTTGGCAACATTTGATGTCATAGCACAACTCAAACTCCAAAGCCTTAAGGCTGGGGCCCCATGTTTAAAAATTGTAGTGTTTTGGGCACAGCAGAAATGCTGCGGCACAAAATACTATGGCAAAAAACTCTGCATTTTACATTACCTGGAAATTGGATGATATTCTGGCAAATCCCATCTACAAATAGCAGAGAAAAAATGCAGTGGAAAAACAGCATTTTCAAAAATTCTCCCTCTATTAAGTTATAAATAGAAAGGGCAAATGGCTAGAGCTGTAAACTAGAGATGAATTGAAGGTGACATCCACACACCCTGTCACTGGATCACTTTGTAGCATCCTAAGGCTGCTGCCACCTCCACATTAAGTCATCTTGCCACTTTGTGGTCTCCACATGCTTTTGCCACCTTCACACTCTGTCAAAGGGTCACTCTATGGCTTCCTAAGGTAGCTGACACATCCACATTATGTTACCTTGCTACACTGTGGCATCCTTTGCTGCTGCCACCTCCCCATTTTGTCACTGAGGCACTCTATGGCCACTTAAGGCTGCATCCACCTCCACATTATGTCACTTGCCACTATGTGGCCTCCTTTGCTGCTGCCACCACCCCACTCTTTCACTGGGTCACTTTATGACCTTAAGGCTTTTTCCACCTCCATTTTATGTCACTTTGCCTCTCTGTGGCCTTTTCATGCTTCTTCCACCATCCCAATCTTTTACCTGGTTACTCTATTAGCCTCCAAAGGCTTCTTCCACTTTCCCACTCTGTCACTAGGAAACTGTATGGCCTCTTAAGGCTTCTGCCACCTTCAAATTGTGTTATCTTTCCATCTATGGCCTTACCATTCTGCTTCCACCTCCCCACTCTGTCACCGGGTCACTATTTGGCCTCACAAGGCTTCTGCCACCTCTACATTATTTCACCTTGCCACTGTGAGGTCTCCTCATACTGTTGCCACCTCCCTACTCTGTCACCAAGTCACTATCTGGCCATCTAAGGCTGCTACCACCTACACATTATGTCATCTTGACACTCTGTGGCCTCTTCACGCTGCTGCCACCTCCATACTCTGTCACTGGTCACTCGATGGCCTCCTAATGCTGCTGTTACCTCAACATTATGTCACCTTACCACTTTGTGGCCTTTTCACGCTTCTGCCACCTCCACACTTTCTCAATGGGTCACTCCATTGCCTCATAAGGTTGCTGCTGCCACCTTCCCACTCTTTCACTGGGTCACTATATGGCCTCCTAAGACTGCTGCCTCCTCCATATCATGTCCCCTTGGCACTCTGTGGCCTCCTACTGCTGCTTCAACCTTCACATTATGTTATCTTGCCACTCTATGACCTCCTCATGCTTCTGCCACCTCCCTACTCTGTCACCAAGTCACTGTCTGGCCTCATAAGGCTGCTGTAATCTCCACAATAAGTCACTTTGTCATTCTATGGCCTCCCAAGGCTGCAGCCAACCTTTTCATTATGCCACCTTGCTACTATGTGGTCTCTTCAGGCTTTTTCCACCTCCCAACTCTGTCACTGGGTCACATCATACCCTCCAAAAGCTGCTGTCACCTCCAAATTACATCACCTTGCCACTTTGTGGGCTCCTCATGCTGCTGCCACTTTCACATTATGTCACCTTGTCCCTCTGTGGCCTCCTTACGCGGCTGGCACCTCCCCACTCTGTCACTGGGTCACTCTGTGGCTTCCTAAGGCTGCGGCACCTCCAGTTTATGTAACTTTGCCACTCTGTGTCCTTCTCATGCTTCTTCCACCATCCCAATCTTTTACCTGGTCACTCTATGGCTTACAAAGGCTGCTGTCATCTCCACATTATGTCACCTTGCCACATTATGGCCTCCTCACGCTCCTGCCTTCTCCTTACACTGTTTCTGGGTCACTATATGGCCTCCTAAGGCTGCTGCCATCTGCACATTTTTTCATCCTGCCTTCTCATGCTGCTGTCACCTCTTCATTTTGTCTCATTGCCACTCTGTAGCCTCCTTTGCTGCTGTCACCTTCTCACTCTGTCACCAGTCACTTAATGACCTCCTAAGGCAGCTGCCACCTCCACATTATGCTGCCACTTCTACATTATCTCACCTTACCACTCTGTGGTCTCCTCACACTACTGCCACCTCATCAGTCTTTCACTGGGTCACTCTATGGCCTACTAAGGCTTTTTCCACCTCCACATTATGTCACCTTGCCACTCTGTGGCTCCTCATGCTGCTACCACCTCTCCACTCTGACATTGGGTCACTTTATGGCCTCCTTATTCTGCTCCTCTATACACTCCTAAGGTTTTTGCCACCTTCAAATTGTGTTATCTTGCCATCTATGGCCTTCTTATGCTGCTTCCACCTCCCCACTCTGTCACTGGGTCACGCTTTGGCCTCAAGGCTTTTGCCACCTCTACATTATTTCACCTTGCCACTCTGTGGTATCCTACTGCTGATGTCACCTCCAAATTATGTGACTTTGCCACTCTATGGGTTTCACATAGAGCAGCCACCTCCACACTCTGTCAACAGGTCAATTCATCGCCTCATAAGGTTGCTGCTGCCACCTTCCCAATCTTTCACTGGGTCACTCTATGGCCTCCTAAGTCTGCTGCCTCCTCCACATCATGTCACCTTGCCACTCTTTGGCCTCCTACTGCTGCTGCCACCTTTGTATCATGTCACTTTGTCACTCTGTGGCCTTCTCATGTCGCTACCACCTCCCCACTTTTTCACTGGGTCACTCTTTGGCCGCCTAAGGCTGCTGTCGCCTCCACATTATGTCATCTTGCCACTCTGTGGCCACTTCTTGCTGCTGCCACCTCCCCACTCTGTCACCCGGTCACTTTATGGACTCATAAGGCTGCTGCAACCTTCTCATTATGTTACCTTGCTGTTCTGTGGTCTCTTCAGGCTTTTTCCACCTCCCCACTCTGTCACTAGGTCACATCATGACCTCCAAAAGCTGTTGTCATCTCCACGTTATATCACCTTGCCACTTTGTGGGCTTCTCATGCTGCTACCACTTCCACATTATGTCACCTTGCCACTCTGCGGCCTCCTTACGCTGCTGCCACCTCCCCACTCTGTCACTGGGTCACTCTGTGGCTCCCTGAGACTGCTGACAGCTCCATTTTATGTCACTTTGCTACTCTAGCCTTCTTATGCTTCTTCCACCATCTGACTCTTTTACTCAGTTACTCTATGTGTTAGGATTGGGTCCCGCAGGTTGCTATCATAGCGCACAGCGCCACCGGTCAGTCTAACCATCCAATTTTCACCTTACTGAGCATGCTCAGACGTATTGGAACTGCTCAAAAGCTAAGTGCCATTTCCCCCCTACTGAGCATGAGCGGTGAGGTCATGGCCACCGCCCCTATTGGGCGGGGACTTCCCTTTAAATAGTGTGAGCCAACGACCACCGGGTGCTCACACTTTGACTAAAATTTCCTCAAAGTCCACGGAGTGAATGACAGTAGTTTACAGGGATAGGCTCCAGTACTCAGGCAGGTTTTAGACCAGGCCTCTGTGTGGGGTTCCTCTGCTTTTCCTGGGTGCTGTTAGGTAGGACCTCTAAACCCTGAACTGCTAGATCTACACCAGGGCTAGGAGCGGTAGACACCGTTCCAGCTTGTAGATCTGCAGCAGGTATGGTCTCTGAGATAGCCTATGTGTACTGTCTGACTTCATGTATGGCTCCTAGCTGTGTGCGGGATCATGGATGTTTGATGGCTCCAAGCTGTGTGCAGGACCATGCAAACTCCCCTGGTAACTCCAAGCTGTGTGCAGGAGAATGTTCTAAAACTTCCGTGGTGGCCCCTAGCTGTCGCAGGGGTAAGTGTGTGTGTTTGCTGGCCTGGGGTGAGTGCTAACCCTTGGCAGCCATGTGTGTTTCACTTGTACTGGTGCACCTGGTCAGTGAGCTAAACTGGCAGGGTTTTAAGTTGCACCTTGTTCACATGGAGTATCGCAATGTAGTCACATTGAGTTCAGCCATACAGCCGTCCACCATTGAGCCTGTGGACCTCGCTGTAGTGTTCTATAGACTAGAGGTTCGCTGTAGTGTTCTACAGTCTAGCGGTTCTGTCATGACATACTGAGGTCCTCGCTGTAGTGTTCTACAGACTAGCGGTTCTGTCGTGACATACCGCCGCTCACTGGGCCTGTGGACTTCGCTGTAGTGTTCTATAGACTAGAGGCTCGCTGTAGTGTTCTACAGTCTAGCGGTTCTGTCATGACATACTGAGGTCCTCGCTGTAGTGTTCTACAGACTAGCGGTTCTGTTGTGACATACCGCCGCTTACTGGGCCTGTGGACCTCGCTGTAGTGTCTTGCAGCTAAGAGGTTCCGTTGTTCAAAAAATTATTTAAATATATACACAGAACCATAACACTATGGCCTCCAAAGGCTGCTGTCACCTCCACACTATGTCACCTTGCCACTTTGTGGCCTCCTCACGCTTTTGCCTCTTCCTCACACTGTTCCTGTGTCACTATATGGCTTCCTAAGGCTGCTGCCATCTCCACATTTGTTCATCCTGTCTTCTCATACTGCTGCCACTTCTACATTTTGTCTTCTTGCCACTCTGTGGCCTCCTTATGCTGCTGCCACCTCTACACTGTGATCACTTCTCATGCTGTTCTTTCCCTCCCCACTCCTGAACTGGGACACTATTTTACCTTTTGGCCCGGTTGACATCATCATTTATTTGACCCTTCTTCTGATCTGTTAGAAGGAAAGAAAAATGAGACACAAATGATCCCATCCGTGTAGCAGCTGTAGGGCCTGTAGGGTCCCATCAGAACTGGCTTATCATTTTGTAGCCAGAAGCAGTAATGGGTACAAAACACAGAAGACCTATAAATAATCCATTCATGTGCCATCTCTGTTTTGGACCCACTCCTGTTTATTTATTTTATTTTTTTTTGGCACTAGCAATACTGATGGATTAATGAGCAAATCCTGACCGAAAGAAGGTGGATGCTCAACAGACAAAATTTGTCTTTTTGGGAGATTATTGTTCTGATGGATCAGAGGAAGGGCAAAATAATAAGTGACGTCCACACAAACTTACTGCTGACACCCTCCCCACTCTGTCAGGGGGGCTCTACTTGTATAAGCTTTTAATAGAACAGGTTCTGTAGACATCTATGTGGAATCAGCAGACGAGGATGTCAAAAGAATTTGCTCTTTCACCCTACAGTAGGATTTTGGGCCTCTGCACCGTTCTTTATATCTGGCACTAACATCGACCTGTAAGTCTGAGTTCACACAAGTTAATTGGTCAGTTTTGGCTCTATAACTATTTAAATAAGTGAAGTGTGCAGTGTTTTTAAGAGCATGTGCGTGTCATACTGACTCACTGTATTGTTTCACTACCACAGCAGTCTCCATATGAGTGTTACTGCCAGGCACAGTGTTCTACACCACTATACTCTGCAGCCAGGGAATAACTGATTTTTAATGCTATTCGACGCAAATTAATTTGGATCAAACCTAAGGAAATTCGGCGAAGTGACTGAATCGAATTTTTGAAAACTTAGCTAATAATAATAATAATAATAATAATTATTATTATTATTATTATTATTATTATTATTATTATATAATTTTTCATCATAACATGGATATACCATTTTAGTTTGTCAAGTCTCCCTGCCTTGTTGATTTTTTTCTTACCCATTCCTCGGTTGGACTCACAGTCTCAGGTTCTAATTTATCATCTGTTGGTAGCAGCAAAGTCAATGGCAGCTTTATTCTGGAAGAAATTTCTTCCACCAACAACTGACCAATTTCTAAACTAAACATATTGGCAGGTTCAAAGTGATGTTGAGTTGATGGAGAAGAACTAGGAGCTATCTGGCTGAATTAAACTCCATGGATAGAGTACAGATGACTTACTAGTGCTCTTTGTGTGGGGTGGAGAAAAAGAAGACCTTGGCAGTAGTAGAAGACCATGAGAGGCTGGTCCTGAGTACCCCCCTCTCAACCCCTCTCTTTCTCTTTTCTGTTGACTCTGATATCTGAAAATGATGACACTTTGTTGACTTTTTGTCTTCATGATACATGCACTATGTCTTAGGTTGGGGCCTCATACCTCTTTTGCTCTCATTGGAAAGTGGATTATTTTATGTCATTTTTACTTCCTTTGATATTGGTGCTTAATAAAGTTTGTTATTGTATATGGGCGAGCGCTGGTCTTTGGCTTTTCCTTCAGAGGCTGGTCCTTTTCTTCCGTGGATTATTTTATGTCATTTTTACTTTCTTTGATATTGTATTTGTGTTGCTTTGTCAATAAACTAAAAAAATAAATTAAAAAAAAAAAATAGAAAAACAGCATCTCTCCAACCGGGGGTGGATCAATCATGCTTTGGGGTTGTGTTGCAGCCAATGGCACGGGAAACATTTCACGGCTAGAAGGAAGAATGGATTCAATGTAATTTCATCAAATTTTTGCAGCAAACATAACGCCATCTGTAAAAAGGCTGAAACTGAAGAAAAAAAGGTGGAGGAGGAGGAGGATGGCTTCTATGAATGGATAAGTATCCTAAACATAAGTCAAAATCCACCATAGACTACCTAAAAAGACACAAGCTGAAGGTTTTACCATGGCCCACAGTCCCCTGATCTGAACATCATTGAAAATCTGTGGCGAGACCTCAAAAGAGCAGAGCAAGGAAGACGAGCGGGAATCTTACAGAACTGGAAGGCTTTTCCAAGGAAGAATGGATGAAAATCCCTCAAGCAAGAATGGGAAGACTCTTGGCTGGTTAGAAAAGTGTTTACAAGCTGTGATGATTGCCAGTAGGGGTGTTACTATGTACTAGCTATGTACCCCACCCCACACAAAGAGCACTAGTAAGTCATCTGTACTCTATCCATGGAGTTTACTCAGCCAGATAGCTCCTAGTTCTTCTCCAAACTTTTGCATTGGGTCTTTTTTTTTTTTTTTTTTTTGTTATTTTGGAAATGTAAAATATGAAAATATACTTTGCAAATGTGTCATCTTTAATTTTATGTCTTTTGAAGATCATTTTATCTTCAACTTGTTGAAACCAGAACTTTACATAAACTATATAAAAAGACACATGTACATGTTTTTCAAACTATTAATTATGACTAGAGATGAGCGAACAGTAAAATATTCGATATTTGATGTTCGTTTCGAATAGCCACTCAATATTCGACTAGTTGAACGAATATCGAACCCCATTATAGTCTATGGGAGAAAATTCTTTGCTACAGGGGATCCCACCATTCGACTCAGGAGGGTCACCAAGTCCACTATCACACCCCAGCAAATGATGTCAACACCCTGAATGCAATTGGGACAGCAGGGGAAGCATGTGTGGGGACATCAAGTACCTTTATTATGTCGGGATCCCCTGTCAGCTTGCAATATACCGGAGCTGACTTTTTCCCATAGGAATGCATTGACTAGCATTGATTGGCCAGTGTACTGTATTTGGCCAATCAACGCTGGTTCTGCCTGAGGAGGTAGAGTCTAAAATTGGTCCACAGCAGTTTACATTCTGGTCCGATTTAAGACTCCGCCTCCTCCGGCAGAACCAGCGTTGATTGGCCGAATGATGTACAATGGCCAATCAACGCTGGTCAGTGCATTCCTATGGCGAGATTAAGCAGTGCTAGCCGTGCTACACCCAACCATCCCTCCAAGTACTCCTCCTGTCACACACACAGCTCTGCACTACTGCCAACCATCCCTCCAGCTACGCCCCCTGTCACACACATCTCTGGTGTAACTCTGGTGTAACACTCTGTTGTAGAGATGTAGTAGAGCTGAGTGTGTGCTGAGCTCTGTGTGACAGGAGGAGTAGATGGAGGGATGGTTGGCAGTAGTGCAGATACACCAGAGATGTAGCAGAGCTGGCCGATGTTAGCAGTCCGATGCAGCAGAGCTGAGTGTGTTAGTATGCTGCATCAGACTTCTATATCTGCCAGCTCTGCTACATCAGGCCGTGCGCTCAGCTCAACTCCAGAGTAGTTGAGCTGAGTGTGCAGTATCGGATTAATCCCCTCCTCCCCACTGTTGTCCACTTACCTGCAGCTCTCAGCTCCTCTTCTCGGTCCGGTCTGGTCCTCTGTCCGGTCTTCAGAGCGCCCTGCCCCCCTCTCCCCCGACTAGTATTATAGAGAAGGTGCGGCTTATGAGAGTGTGGGCGGGTACTGGGAGGGGAGATGTGAGTGATGCCCCACCTACTAAGCCCCGCAGGGCGCTCTGAAGAGGACAGAGGACCCCACCTCCCTAGACTAGTATTGTAGAGATGCAAGGAGTAGGTGGGGCTTAGTGCGGCTGGAGAGTGTGGGTGGGGAGACGTCAGAAGACTCTGAAGACAAGTGGACAGAGGACCGGACCAAGAAGAGCTGGGAGCTGCAGCTATGCAGGTAAGTGGACAATGGTGGTGGTGGTGGTGGTGAGGGGGTTAATCACTACACAGCGTGGGGTCCAACAATTTTTGGACTACACACTGTGTTGTGAATAGGATCGTTTTTAAAATTCAATCTCTGAATGATCGGAAATTGAATTTTAAAAACTATCCTGAAATGTCAAGATCGGCTCAACCCTAA
The DNA here is from genome assembly GCF_031893055.1 of Leptodactylus fuscus. Classification (NCBI taxonomy): domain Eukaryota; kingdom Metazoa; phylum Chordata; class Amphibia; order Anura; family Leptodactylidae; genus Leptodactylus; species Leptodactylus fuscus. Next base: position 357,203,977 of record NC_134265.1, read on the forward strand.
GTGCTGGCAATGTAGCAGTGTCCAATATAGCAGAGCTGGACCTGCTACACACTCAGCGCTGCTGCATCGGTATGCTACATCGGTACAGCTGAGTGTGTAGTAGGTTCAGCTTTGCTTCATCTCGGCATAGGAATGCATTGACCAGCGTTGATTGCCCGAATGCTGTACTCTGTATGGCATTCGGCCAATCAACGCCGGTCAATGCATTCCTATGGGAAAAAGTCAGCTCTTGCATATCGCAAGCTGACAGGGATCCCGACGAGATGGAGCCCCAAAGAGCTGGGTGAGTAACATTCCTCCCTAAATAAAGGTTATCCCTAGCTAACCCTGCCTGTAGATCTGTCTCTGTCTCACAGTCACATAGTTCACAGTCCCAAATTAGTCGAATGGTAAATCCACCATTCGTCTAAATTGGAGGTTACCTGTCTCCGGCCGCCAATTCCTTTTTCCGATTTTTTTTTCACTGCCTCCGTTGTTGTAGTTCCTGTCCCACCTCCCCTGCGCTGTTATTGGTGCAAAAAACACGCCAGGGAAGGTGGGAAGGGATACAAATTTTTACTGTGTTTGCGGCCTTGTATTCGATTTTAATCGAATATCCCGAATGGCCTGATATTCGATCGAATCTGTATTCGATTGAACGGCTTTCGCTCATCTCTAATTATGAAATCAGAATAAATCTTTCCAATTTTAGGTCCTTTAGGATTACCAAAATGATATATATTTGCCAAATGCCAGAATAATGACAGAGAGAGAGAAAAAATTTGAAGGCATTTTATTACTTTCTGCAAAAAGTCAAAGTTTACATTCACTAACATTACTATGCCTTCTAACAATTTGGGACATCCCATATGATGATGTCATGTCTTTGGAAGCTTCTGATTAGTTTATTGGCAACATCTTAGTCAAGTAGAGCTGATGCAATCTGATTGTTCTCAGCTCAATTTTATTCTCCCTGAGGGAATTGTGGTGTCTACTATCTCTGTGGGTTTAGCTTACAAGATTAGGAAAAAACAGCAGTTGATCTCCGCCCCCAACTCCCCCCCCCCCCCCCCCCGACACACCTGAAGTGAAGTTGCTTGTGCCACCTCAGTTCAGATTAAGGATTTTTCAGGAATTCCATGGTTCAGTTTTGTGTGGTCACCCAGGAATCTCAGGTACCAAAAAGTTGGTGTCCCGTCACTATGGGTAGCCTTCAAAGTCTTGGGATATTAAGGCCTACGTGTCGGCTTTTACAATATGTGCTACAGCCAAGGTTCCATGAACGAGACCCTTTAGGAGAGATACCCCCATTACCAGTGCCCAAGAGACCTTGGTCTCATGTATCCATGGATTTTATTACTGATTTACCTGTATCCAGGGAAAGTCGGTTTTGTGGGTAGTGGTGGATATTATCGGTTCAGCAAAATGTGTCATTTTGTTCCTTTTGTTAAATTGTCTGATGCTAAGACCTTCTCACGTTTGTTTCTGGACCACGTTGTTAGGCTCCATGGCATTCCAAACAACATTGTATCTGACAGGGGCATTCAGTTTGTCTCTAAGTTTTGGAAGCCTTTTGCGGCCTGCTGGACGTTCAGCTCTCTTTTTTCCTTCGCATACCACCGTGAAACCAACCGACAAACTGAACACTTCAACCAGACTCTGGAGCAGTATTTAAGATGCTATCTTTTTGCTAACCAGTCAGATTGGGTTAATTATCTATTTATGTTACAGTTTGCCATCAACAACGACCACTATGTTGCCTTATAATCTCCTTTTTTTCTGTAATTATGCTTTCCATTACATATTTCTTCTCTTCCTCTTTCTACCACCTGTCCAGATGTTAATATGGAGGCTGGGAGGTTATGTACTGTCTGGCATCAGGTCCAATGTAATTTGAGGAACACTCAAGTACTGTAGTTGCCAATAACCGAGCTGATAGGGCCCGTTCAAGTGGTCCTACGTTTTCTTTGGGGCAGAGGTTTTAGCTCTCTTCTAAGAATCTTAGATTAAAGGTTCTTTCACATAAGTTGGGGCCTAAGTTTGTGGGTCCCTATGAGATTATTGAAATTTTAAACCCAGTGTCTTTTCGCTTGGTTCTCCCTCCTTCTGTGAAGGTTCATAATGTCTTCCACAAGTCCTTGCTGAAAAAGTATCTTCCTCCTGTCCTTCCTTCAGACAATCCTCCTCCACCAGTCCTAGATGAAGGGAATCAGGAATTTGAGATGGCCAGAATTTGGGATTCCTAAGGGGTTGCAATATTTAATACACTGGATGGGTTATGGCCCAAAGGACCGTTCCTGGGAGCCTGCTGGGTCAGTTCATGTGCAGACCCTTGTGAGAAGCTTACATAAGAAATTCCCTTCCAAGCCCTGTCTTGATTTTGTTGGCCTGGTGGGCCCACGTAGATGGGAGGGGGTACTGTTGCAGTTAGGGCCGGAGCCTCCACAGCACTGCTCCCAAGTCCCCACTTCCATGTCTCAGGAGGCAAGCCAGAATCCCTGCAGAAGTGCAGGAGTTGGGCTCCTCCAGAACCGGAGAGGGGACTTCCGGTTTCGGCCTAGCAGCGGGGCGGAGCCTATTTAAGGAAGGCTCTGGCTCTGGACCGCCTCTGGCTATTCAGTCGAACTAGTGTCCTGATAGTAAGCGTACCCCTGTTATCTGATTACCTGTGTTTGTAACCCTTTGCCTTGGCCTTTGGCCTCCTGCCTAGTCCAGTTTATAACCCCAGCTTGCCTCTAGACCTCTGCTTCCTGATAACCATTTTGTACTTCAATACCACTCCTGTTACCAGCTCGGCCTGCCTGTTGCTGCATTTGGATTACCCACTGTACTTTGTTGCCCTCTTGTTGATTACCCGGACTGTACGACTATGCTTTATTCTCTGCCGTTACCTGCTGACCACTTGCTTCAGTCTTCTGGATTCTTGGATCTACTCCACAACCTGAAAAACCTCCTGGTAAGAGTTCTTAGTGTCTGGTTTACCGTAACTTGTGGTGCGCTGTGTGTTTGCCGTTTCCCAGGCAGTGCATCCACGTCCATCCCCACTATCTGGGGCTTTGGTGAACAACATTGTGGGGTTGAAATTGTTGTGGCCAAGGGGGTGTTGAAAACACAGCGCCATGTTGACTATTTAAATCCGTGTATCTAATACACGATTAGTAAGCGAGCTGCTCTTTCTTTAGGTGGATTCTGCAGCTGATTCAGTCGCGGCATCCGCCTCGCGACACCACTCTCCGGACTAGGCCCATTCATTTGGGCCTAATCTGGAGCGGAAATCTGCAACAGGATGCCGTTGGACTGCACTGGCATCCCGTCTCGGCAGCCGCAATGGAATGTGTTCCCGTGGAACCCCATGTGAACTAGCCCTTAAGGATGATAAAAGAACAGACATTGGCAGAATAATAAATATGATTTATATATTTCCAGATACATTGTAGACATGAATAAATTGGACATAAACATGAACATCAACAAAACTAATTTCACAGAACCATTCACATAACATGTCTGTGTAAGGAGTGTCCTTTACTGCTCACTTCGGGGTCTATCAGGATATTGTAACATTTAGGTAAGAACATGCAGCTCAATATTCCTCCCCCGGAACACAATATGGCGAATATCTCTACGATGACCATGTGTTTCCCTGTACTGCTCAGATAGGCCGGGATGGCACAGATCCAGACACTGCAGAACACCAGCATGCTGAAGGTGATGTACTTGGCTTCATTATAGATATCAGGTAATGTCCTCACCATAAAAGCTAGAACAAAACTCAGCACCGCCAGAAAGCCCATATAACCCAACATGAGGTAAAAGGCCAAGACAGAACCTTCATTACACTGGATGATGATCTTCCCAGGATAATCCAGGTTATACTCTTGGTATGGAGGAGACACTGACAACCAGATAACGGCATTCACAATCTGAATAGATGAACAGACCAACACGACTGAATAAGGAAGCTTAACTCCCACACACTTTCTCCAGGAGCTGTCAGGTTTGGTGGCCTTGAATGCTATGTAGACTATGATGGTCTTGGCCAGGACAGAAGACACGGCTAGTGTGAAGAAGGTCCCAAAGCAGATTTGTCGCACCATGCAGGTTATATCCACCGGACGACCGATGAACAGAAACACAGAGAGTAAGCTGAAGATGAGAGAGCTCAGTAGGATGAAGCTGAGGTTCCGGTTATTGGCTCTGACAATGGGAGTGTTCCGGAATAAAGTGAATATTCCTATTATAAATACAGTTATAAGAGAGAGTAATATGGAGATGGTGGAAAAGACTGAACTAAGGACATCAGTCTCATAGGAGAAAAACTCATAATCTCTGACCACACAATTGTCCTTTCCCTCATTCGGCCATTCATCTTCACGACATCTCCGGCAATTGTCACTGTCTGTGAATGAAAAGCAAATGAGCTCAGAATTCAACATTTGACTATCTATCTATCTATCTATCTATCTATCTATCTATCTATCTATCTATCTATCTATCTATCTTCTATCTATCTATCTGATATACAGTTATAGCTATAAAAGATACATTTACACATCTCAATAGTGATAAATAATCCCAGTTGTTACCCCTTAGTGACAGGTCCCAGCAGGTACAGACATAATAGGTTCTTCTGACTGTGTCTCTTTTATGGCTCCACCAATGTCTTCCCCTATTTTCTGAATAGTCTTTGTTTGGTTGGTCATTGAGCTCCTATACAGAGATTACCGCAGGGACTCAATAGTCAGAACTGGGTAAAGCCATTGTTGGATATTTCTCTTTTCTTCATAATAATATAATATATAATGCCTGTATAATGTATACCAGGCATGTCAAACTCAGGGTACCCCGAGGGCCACATGAGTAACAAGAGGTTGTTGCGAGGGCCACACACAGCACCTAATGACTAGGGCCTAGGGGACTGATCACTAATACCATGCATCGCAAAAATCCGGCATTTCTATTGCAGGCTACATAGAGTAGCCTACAATAGAAAGTATAGAATGACAGGCTGGAGCCTCACAAGACTCCCGGCTGCCATAAAAATGCACGCAGGCCCCGAATCTTGCTCCGGGTGCCTGCGATTGTCGGTAAAATGGCACCTCAGTTAAAGCTGGCAGACACCATTATTGTGTTGGAGTGCTGGGGGGAGGGTGCTGGGGAAGGGGGGCTGGGGGGAGGGGGGCTTCTGGATGTCTGGTCTTTCCTTGGGCCTGAGGACTGTTTTTTTCCCACCCACTTGCAATTCTTGCACTTGGGGGTTAATAGGAGCACTACAGACTGTAATGCTCCAATTAACCCCCAAGTGAAAGAATTACAAGGTGGGTGGGGAAAAAAAAAACAGTCCTCAAGCCCAAGGAAGGGCCAGACAGACATCAAAAAGCCCCCCTCCCCCAGCACCCCAACCCCCCAACCCCCCAACCCCCCATCATCATAAATCTAGTATTTATCCCCTATCTGTAGGATAGGGGTTAAATACTTGAAAAATCACAATTTCTTCTGCAGAAGCTTACCTGCTTCTGCTTTTCATCCTGCGCAGCGGTCTTGTGAGACCGCGTAGGACGCAGGCACACGTTGGGTGTGGGCCTGATTACGTGGCCACGTCACTCGGCGTGTGGGGAGGAGGGGGCGGAATGGAGGGAGGAGGGGGTGGAGCGGAGGGAGGAGGGGGCGGAGTGGAGCAGGCAGAGAGCAGGCATGGAGCTCTCTGCGAAAGGTGAGGTGCGGCCGCTGGAGCAGCGCTGCATCAAGCAGGGCCGCCCCAATCCACCGCTCACTATCCTTGTACATCTGCGGCCCGCACAAAGTCTCAAACTTTGTCTCTAAAGTTTAGAGACAAAGTTTGAGACTTTTGTGCGGGCCGCAGATATGCCTGTAAAGGGCCTCAAGAGATTAATAGCAATAGTGTCCTTAATAAAATAAATATAAAATAATCTACCAGAGTGATTTGTAAATTCTCCTTCTGGACATGGGATACAGTCATAGCAGCAGATGTGATTTCCTTCCCTGACAACTTTTTGGGTTCCTGGCTGACAACGTTCGTTGCACCGACCTTTAGGGCTCTAGAAATGAGTAAATAAATGAATGATATAGATCAATAGACGGTCATTGAAAATATTGAAGGAAGCAAAGATGTAGCAGCTATTCCAACTGGAGATCCAATTGTAAGGATAAATCCCCCAGGGGAAAGTTGTATACTGAGTCAGTAACTGTGTCCATATAAATCCATGTGTACCATGTAATAACTAGTTATGTTAGGGGAAAGGACATGAAGTCGGCCCCATAAATCCCAAATGGATTTTCCATACTGATGACCTGCCCACATGATCTTCTAAATATATGATAAATATTGGAGAAGGTCTTCATAGTAACTTACCGAGTCCTGTCTCCATGTTATTATCTGGGGATTAATAGACAGTTGTTTATCTTCTGGAAATGATGCATCAAATCTTCCTATAGGTGGCCTGGACAATACTGGATGGTTTGCATCTTCTTCGTATATTCTCACTATCCAATTCATTATCTCTAGTGGTGTTATCCAATCTCCGATCTCATTTACTAAATGACTTTCTTCTTTTATGTATCGTGTTAGCTATAAAAGATAAACTAAGGTTGTAATAACAGCAGCAAGAAAATTCCAATGGACACAAGACTGGTTGAGGTCACTTATAAAACATTTGCCTGCAGTGAACTGTGTACTTTGCTGTCCTATCCCTATATAGTGCATGTAGAGTATATCATATGGATAAAACAACATACAGTATCTTCAGAGACATCTATAGTCCACAGGAGAAGAGATAAGGACATAGGTTTTGTGAGTTCTGGATGTGACGTTACAAGAACCAGATCTTCTTTCCTTCTTTCCTCAGTAGATCTGATACATTATATCTGATTCACATACAAAGAAACCACATAAGAAGATTGTTAGTGGAGGTGAATTTGTTTATCTAATTTTGGCAGCAATCTATTAAGGTGTGATGTCATCCTTGATTCTATCTTTGTACCAGTCTAAGACCCCCTATATTTCTTTGAATATATCCTAAACAAAGCAATAAACATAATATCATCATTATATCTTATCAGTGTCCCTGTCTGGCCTATAGTACAAGTAACCATTAGAGATGAGCGAGTAGTTAAATATTCGATATTCAATATTCGTTTCGAGTAGCCCCTCAATATTCGACTACTCAAATCGAATATCGAATCCTATTATAGTCTAACATATATGTATACATGTATAGTATAGTATACATGTATAGTATAACAGTCCATGGAGTCTCATCTTCCTCTTGTTTGGTGACAGCTGGACACGTATTGGGCAGCGATCTCCACAGTGGCCTCTTCTTCTCCCAGTAGGATGTAGAGTTTCCTCTTCTCGTCTGCAGATATGAAGTCTGGGATGTGGGCAGAGAGTCTTTGGTAGTAGATGGCCCTCATAGCTGAGTATTTGGTGCAGTGTAGCAGGAAGTGGGTCTCGTCTTCTAGGGCCCCCTGGTCACAGTGCTGGCACAGTCTCTTCTCCCGTGGCTTGTACGTCTGTCTGTATCGCCCCGTCTCTATCTCTAGGTTGTGGGCGCTCAGTCTGTATCGGCTCAGGGTCTGTCTGTGCTTGGGGTGGCGTATTCTCTCCAGGTAGGTGGCCATGGTGTAGTCCCTTTGTAGGGATTGGTACACGGTGAGTTTCTTGGAGTTATTTATTTCGTTTCTCCATTCTTCAATGTACCGCTCTCTGTTTGCCTCTGTGGTCGCCTTTATTTCGGCCTTGGTTATCATCTGTTGGAGTTTTTGGTTTGGTGGTTGGCTGCTGTTTGGTTGTTGAATGTCTGGTTTGCTCAGGTGGCTTAGCCATGCTTGGTGGTGGTAGGAGTCAGGCTTGCTCCCCTGGATGTGTGCCTGGAAAGCTAGCGCCCTCTTCTGTATGGTGAGCCATAGGGGGAGTCTGCCTAGCTCTGCCCTGCAGGCTATGTTGGTGGTGTTGCGATGGACATGTAGCAGGTATTTGCAGAACTCCAGGTGGAAGTTCTCTGTTGGGCTGGAATCCCACCTTGACTGGTCAGCCAATCAACACTGGTTCTGCATCGAATCTTTCCATTTTAATAGTGAGTAGTACTCGATCGAGTACGAGCATTTCGAATAACTTAGTATTCGATCGAATACCTATTCGATCGAGTACTACTCGCTCATCTCTAGTAACCATCTCTCCCATTCTTTCTGTATTCTTCTCCTTCCAGTAACGTGTTATATTAGTAATGGAATCTCCTGCACTTCTTATACTCACTCTGCTCTTATAGTAAGAGATTTGTAAGGGATTTTGCTTCCCATTAATAAGGAAAATGTTCAGTCCATGTAAAGCCTGAGCCATAATATAGACAGCAGTGTACACTTGGTAAGGAGTTGGGTCTTCAGGAAAATGTAAATATATTTGATATTTCATCTCCTCTAAACATTGATGGAATGGACTTTCACTACTTATTGACAAAATAATGTTCTTAAGTTCATTTCCCGAAAAGCAATGGAATATAATCATCCAAATATCTTCCAGTATCCCATCAGATGGTCGGTAGGGAACATGAAGAATATTCAGAAACTCTTGCCCAGTAACATTGTATCTGGAGATGGAAAACACTAAACTACAATTAGCTAAATACCCACTTTTTCTATAAAGGATAAGCTCTTCTGCAAGTGACCATGAACTTGGAAGTATAAGAGTCTTGTTCTTTAGGACATGAGCTACATTGTATAAAAACTTGATATAAGTCACACTATAGGTGCCGCATATAATAATAACATCAGTAGAGGATTCCTGTAAAGCTTTAGGGACATTATCAAAGTTGGTCTCAGATACAAGAATGGTGAACTCCACACAGATCTGATGAGATGTAAATTGTCGGATTATCTGCTGTAACTCCTGCCGTCCACTCTCATCATCTGATGTGATAATCCCAACCCAATTCCACTGGAATCTTTCCAGAAGCTTCACAAGAGCTGAGAATTGTATCTTGTCATCGGGGACTGTTCGGAAGAAGTTTGGGTAAAGCCTTTTATCACTTAGAAGAGGATCTCTCGCCCCATAACTGATCTAGGAGAAAGAAAAGGTAGTAACATCTGTGTCCATATTACATGACATTATAGGATTGAAAGAACCGGTCAGGATTTAGGCTGGAAAATCAGGCACCAGAACTGTACTCTTACAGCATAACTTCTAACCATCTCCACCTCGCCTTGCCAAGTGTTTGATCTGTGATAGCCGCTGTTTCTGATAGAAGCCTATTATAAGTTAGTATTAGAGATGGGCAAAACTCTCAAGATTTGTTTTGTTTGAGTTCAGGTGGTTCGGTCTAAAGATTTGTTTTAGGTCAAAGAAGTTCAGTATGAACCAGAGCTGAAACTGGCTTTAAACACAGAGTATAAAACTGGCAGGACTCCTAGGAACTTATCTATAAAACATAGTGTATAACACTGTCAGGACTCCTAGGAACTTATCTATAAAACATAGTATAGAATACTCTTAGAGGTCTTAGGGGACCTATCTATTCAATATCTAGCTCTGTAAAGGAAACACAGTTGACGTCATATAAAAGTAAGTGACGTAAAAAAAAAAAAAAAAAAACTGATGTTAAGCAGTGGATACTAATTCCTAGTCTAACCAGACACTTTACTGCCTTTTTTTTTATGCATTTCAACATTTAAAATACTACAAAAAAATACCCTTTATGAGGTCAAATGTGCTTACCTGTAGTTTTTCATACATACAAATTGCTTTCCCATCGAAGTCTAACACACTTTCAACCATTGTATTCACAACTCATGGACCTGACACACTGAAGTCATTCTGGTTCCCGGACATGAAAACTCCTGACTAGACTGACGTCTCACCCCCTATTCAAAGGTCTAAGAGACGTCTGGTAGGTGCTCCAATCAAAGCTTACTTCTACTCCCTCTTAGTGCTTGCTGTTGGGTCGACTGCCATTTGAAGGATCCTTTAGCAGATTTTGGGGCTCTGTTTATGGACATTACACTGAGCTCCTTTTGCACGAACAAGAAACTCCTGAGTAGTAGAGAAATCCAGGAAGACTTCGCAACCAACTCCATTATCTATCTACATCAGGCTCACTATGACAATTTCCACAGATTATTTGAGACATGTTTTTACTGTAATAGAGAATACACTGAATTTGAGAAACCAAAAAAAAAAAAAAGATTGTTTCAGAGCTCACCCTTGTTTCATTGATTCCTGCAGTTGATACGTCTTCGGGGTGCACGGCACACTCTGGACAAAGGAATGTCTTTCATAGAAAATACAGCAAAACGAACAACACCGGCAACTCATCCGAAGTGAAATAAAATATAACTTTTAATTTACATAATTAAAATAAATAAACAAAATAAATCAAACAAAAAAACCCCTAAAAAAACGCCAACGCGTTTCGGAACATTGAGTTCCTTTCTCAAGGCATTGAGAAAGGAACTCAATGTTCCGAAACGCATTGGCGTTTTTTTAGGGGTTTTTTTGTTTGATTTATTTTGTTTATTTATTTTAATTATGTAAATTAAAAGTTATATTTTATTTCACTTCGGATGAGTTGCCGGTGTTGTTCGTTTTGCTGTATTTTCACTGAATTTGAGAAGACCATGGTAGTTAGGTCACCTCCAGGAAAGTGTTGATCCTCCTGCGTTCTTTCATGCACAATACCTCTTCTATCAACCCTTTTTATATTACCAGGTGGTAGAAAGACCTGAATATTTCCTGTTCCCACGTTTATGTCCTCCTGTTAGTACTACTTGTGTATTAATAATGAAATTATATGATCGACAAGGAACTTACATGACCTTATGGTAACTCAGCTAGGCTAACTTCAATTAGGACTAACTACATCCCTGAATCACATACCGTATGATTGAGGTCTGACTGATACTTCCATCTATGATGGCCGATATAAGACTATTTGAAACACATGTTGGCACTTTGCTGCACATTATTGGTCATCTGTTTTGAGGGATTGGAATAGATTTTTGTTGTGCACATTCTGAAGACTCCTCTTGAACATGGATCTTCTGATGAAGCTGTCTATCAGGGACATCTTATAGTACACCCTGTTGTACCAAACAACAATGCCCCGGGATCATATTGATGCCATACTTTGCCATATTATATTGATAATTAACCATATCTACCCTGAAATAATCCCAGTGTTGACCGTTTGAAGAGAAACTTCTATAAAACCATTTTAGTGCCCAGTTTGCCCAAACATACAGTAGCATAAAGTCTCTTCTTTTCTGTTCTCACCTGTGTATATCCATAAAGGGTTAACAGCCGGGCCATGGGGAGAGTCGTACTAGATTGTAAATCCCCAATAAATCCAACAACTTCATCATTCTCCATACATGAGTAGTTTGGAGCTGTTACTGTGTGTCCGGACAGTATCTGCAGAACATCTTTTATAACTTTATTCACATTCCCACAAGAGTCATATGTATGATATCCCAGAGAGATATTGGGCAGAAGATCTGAGCGATTATTAATTTCATCAATAGCAAAGAGAAAAGCCGCCAGATGTAAATATTCTCTTGGACCAACACTGTGAGACGATATAGAAAAATAATGTAACTAGACATGAATGGGCTTTTATCCGGATATTCCCATCTCAGACATTTATGACATGTACACTGCCCCTGGTCCGGTTTGGTGAGGGGTCCATATAGCGAACACATAGGAAAGTGACAGAATAGGTGGAGGAATAGTAAGGTTAAAAGTCTGAAATGTTAAAACATTCTATTATTTATTCTGCATAGTGTATGCCTGGGAAACAATCACATATTGTAAAAAATAATAGTAATGCTGTAGAATCTTCCAAGTTAGGGACAAAGGATGTCTATAGAAGTTACAGAAATAGCAAAAAAGTACCTATAGGTCTATATCTGGGCACCTCGGGCCACATAGACAGATGGGTATTCTAATCTCAGGCATCAAAGGCTAAGAGGGAAATAACATTTAAGTAAACTCAACATGAACTTCTGTGCCAACATTCTAAACATTAGTCTGTGACCTGGAGACGGCACATTGAGACCATTGTATCTAGAAATATTGCGCTTTTCTATGTCATATCCTTAACATTTAGCACCAGAGCCTCGGGGATAGAGAGAAGTGAATAAGTGGAAACTCCCCAGGTCAGTGGCCAAAAGTCCTATTGTGGAGTCACATTTACAGCAAGAGAGAGGATGAAATGCAGATCAGATCCCATTGTATTATTTCCTGAGAAAACAAGAGAATCATTATTTTCTGGCAAAGTTATAGAATGTTCTCAGTCTTTCCTTTTAGCTGGCGGAGTTATGATTCCTACTGTTAGAGTAGTGCAATGATATTTATATTCATAGGATATCATTTAGAGAAGAAAGATTAAAGCTCCAGCAACAGAAGTGAGTTAGCTGCCATTTTGTCTCCAGTATCCATTTTTGTTCATAAATAGAGATGAGCGAACAGTGTTCTATCGAACACATGTTCGATCGGATATCAGGGTGTTCGCTATGTTCGAATCAAATCGAACACCGCGTGGTAAAGTGCACCAAAATTCGATTCCCCTCCCACCTTCCCTGGCGCCTTTTTTGCACCAATAACAGTGCAGGGGAGGTGGGACAGGAACTACGACACCGGGGGCATTGAAAAAAATTGGAAAAAGTCATTGGCTGCCGAAATCAGGTGACCTCCATTTTAGACGAATAGTGGATTTCAAATCCGGGTCATATGAGAATGTGAACTTTGTGACTATGAGACAGGGATAGCTGTACAGGCAGGGATAGCTAGGGATAACCTTTATTTAGGGGGGAATGTTATTAAAAATAACTTTTTGGGGCTCTATCGGGTGTGTAATTGTGATTTTTGTGAGATAAACTTTTTCCCATAGGGATGCATTGGCCAGCGCTGATTGGCCAGAGTACGGAACTCGACCAATCAGCGCTGGCTCTGCTGGAGGAGGCGGAGTCTAAGATCGCTCCACACCAGTCTCCATTCAGGTCCGACCTTAGACTCCGCCTCCTCCAGCAGAGCCAGCGCTGATTGGCCGAATTCCGTACTCTGGCCAATGAGCACTGGCTAATGCATTGTATTGGCGTGATGAAGCAGTGCTGAATGTGTGTGCTTAGCACACACATTCAGCTCTACTTCATCGGGCTAATAGAATGCATTGGCCAATCAGCGCTGGCCAATGCATTCTATTAGCTTGATGAAGCAGAGTGTGCACAAGGGTTCAAGCGCACCCTCGGCTCTGATGTAGCAGAGCCGAGGCTGCACAAGGGTTCAAGCGCACCCTCGGCTCTGATGTAGCAGAGCCGAGGGTGCACTTGAACCCTTGTGCAGCCTCGGCTCTGCTACATCAGAGCCGAGGGTGCGCTTGAACCCTTGTGCACCCTCGGCTCTGCTACATCAGAGCCGAGGGTGCGCTTGAACCCTTGTGCACACTCTGCTTCATCAAGCTAATAGAATGCATTGGCCAGCGCTGATTGGCCAATGCATTCTATTAGCCCGATGAAGTAGAGCTGAATGTGTGTGCTAAGCACACACATTCAGCACTGCTTCATCACGCCAATACAATGCATTAGCCAGTGCTGATTGGCCAGAGTACGGAATTCGGCCAATCAGCGCTGGCTCTGCTGGAGGAGGCGGAGTCTAAGGTCGGACCTGAATGGAGACTGGTGTGGAGCGATCTTAGACTCCGCCTCCTCCAGCAGAGCCAGCGCTGATTGGTCGAGTTCCGTACTCTGGCCAATCAGCACTGGCCAATGCATTTCTATGGGGAAAAGTTAGCTTGCAAAAATCGCAAACTGACAGGGATTTCCATGAAATAAAGTGACTTTTATGCCCCCAGACATGCTTCCCCTGCTGTCCCAGTGTCATTCCAGGGTGTTGGTATCATTTCCTGGGGTGTCATAGTGGACTTGGTGACCCTCCAGACACGAATTTGGGTTTCCCCCTTAACGAGTATATGTTCCCCATAGACTATAATGGGGTTCGAAACCCATTCGAACACTCGAACAGTGAGCGGCTGTTCGAATCGAATTTCGAACCTCGAACATTTTAGTGTTCGCTCATCTCTATTCATAAACTCAACTAGCTCACCCTTATATGAACTGTTGTACTTTTATGGAGGAAGAGTTTACCAGTTGTTATTTGTAGCTTTGGCTGATATTATAATCAGGAAATAGTTGACAATATTTATCATTTTCAGTACAATTAGTCTTACAAAGGTCACGTAAAGGGAGTGCAGAGGATTAAAACCAGACTTAGGTAGAAAGCCCCCAAATTTCCTTTTAGTGCTATATCAAAAATGTACTTTTGGCTAACTTAATGCATTATATCTTAGTGTTTGAATTTATTGCCATTTTAGGATGTCATGTTGTCAGGGTTGTATTCGACAATACCGGGTCAATCAGTCAGATCCAAATTAGTGAGAGTGTGCACGTTCGCTTTAAGAAATGAGTCAGACACAATCTGCTTCAGAGCTTAGCTCATGCTCTATTGCCTCGGGCTAGCACTGAACTGCCTTTATTTCACGTCACACATAGTTATACAGGAAAGGAAAGGGTTAATGCATAATATAACATGAAATTCTTCTGACGTCCCAGAAGTGCACACTCATGATTGGCTCTTGATCTTGACGCATAGCAGGTTGTAGTCTTGGTTACAATCTAAGGAATTCTGCAAACCAGGGAGTCAGCACCATCTTAGATACACTCTTGTTCCAAAGCTGATTTCTTTAGTAGCAAGGAAAATTAGTATTTCAAACATAACATAAGGATACATGTATATAAAAATATAGAAGTATAAATCCAGTAGTAAGGCATTAGCGATTGTGACCTGAGATCTGACAATGTTACTTGTCATAAATTGATTGGATAACTTGTATTCTCAGTATAATCTAATTGGAATATTTTGTATTGTCAGTACTATAAAATAAACCAATTCTGGTTGGATCTTTGCAGATCTGACCGGATGCTTATCAGTAAGTGTCTGTATTCTCTGTCTTTTTAATTACTGGTGATAAATAGAGATGAGCCAGTAGTACTCGATCGAGTAGGTATTCGATCGAATACTACAATATTCGAAATACTCATACTCGATCGAGTACCACTCGCTATTCAAATGTAAAAGTTCGATGCAGAACCAGTATTGATTGGCCGAATGCTATACAGTCGGCCAATCAACGCTAGTTCTTCTCCTACCTTTAGAAGTCTTCTCCGTGCAGCTTCCCCGCTGCGTCTTCCGGCTCTGAATTCACTCTGCCAGGCATCGGGCCTGGGCAGAGCCGACTGCGCATGTCTGCTTGTAGTGCGGGCATGCGCAGTCGGCTCTGCCCAGGCCCGATGCTTGGCAGAGTGAATTCAGAGTTGGAAGATGCCGCGGGGACGCTGCAAGGAGAAGACTTCTCGGAGAATCCAGCCCGACCCTCACTCGTGGACTTGGTAAGTATAATTTGATCGAACGTTGCCTACCCCTGAAACGAGCATTTTCCCCCGATAGACTATAATAGGATTCGATATTCGATTCGAGTAGTCGAATATTGAGGGGCTACTCGAAACGAATATCGAACCTCAAACATTTTACTGTTTGCTCATCTCTAGTGATTACCAATTATACAATCTATTGGGTAAGAACTGTTTTCTACGCTAACACTACTTACCCTGTACACACTCGATTAGGAAAAATGTCTCCATTGTCCCACAGTGTCACGTAGGAATGTACAGTGACGATCCCTCCTAGAATGATATCTCCTTCCTGAGAATATTTGTACTCAAAAAGAAAGTTCTTCCTTACCAGTTCACATTGAGCTGCTTGGTCCTGAGTCTCAGATGTGCAGAAAGTCACACAAAGAGGCAATAACAATAAGAACATGTCCTGTAGAAGAGAAAAGCTGATGCTGGTACAGAATGTCCTCAGATGTCCCAGCAGATGTATCAGCAGCAGCCCAGAACGTGAGAGATCCTTCAGCTTTGCTGCAGAGGTTGTAGCAGGGAGAGGTTTATATAACCACATACAATGGAGTTTATACTAAAATAACTAAAATGCCGATCACTGGTAGAAATCACATCAGAAAAGTAACAACCATCGGGGAGCAGCCGGCAACAAAACAGGAACGGTAGACTTTAGAGATAATATAATGTAATAAATCTATATCTGTTTGATATCAAAAGCAAAAAACGAATCTGAATCTTTAGAATTTATGAAACTTTATTATAAAATACTATATGCAGGGACATTAGTGTAGGAAACATCTCTGGCATCATGTCAATGTCCTGGCAGGTAAACTATAGGACCACCACCACCTGTCACCATTATTTTACAAGGAGCACATTTTCCATATTTTATATTTATGATACTTTTATGCAGATGTGGGAGTCCAACAATATCTCTTGAAAAATTAAGTATAAGAAGGTAGGGGCCGAGATTGCTCTATCTCTCTATCTCCCTCTCAGAGATGGAGCCAGTTAGGCTGAGTTCGTGTTGCTGTATACAAAAGATCAAACCTATTTGTCTTTAGGGCCTCACCTTTGATTCATGAACTGAATAGGTCACTTAGGATGTGTAGAAACAGGTTCTATAACCTATTGATCGTTAGCCCCAAGGCTGGAGTGGTCTGACCAGCATGTGATCATTATCTCTCTGGCCCTGATATATACATTTAGAATTAGTGTAAGATGTTGGTTTACACATAAATGTTTTAAATTCTTATTTATTTCAATAGAAAGGTCATCCCAGTTTGGAAAGTAATAATGAGATGCAGATTACATTAGGCCTTATCCAATAGTCATGTGCCACATTTTATGTTATAACTCTACAACCAATCATGTTATTAGAATAGTCCAACCTGCTTTTGCCTGTATTGTATTTAAACTACCTTTTTGCACCATTAAAATTAGAACTCACTTGATACACCATCAGCTGTGTGTGTGACTTCTCCAGGCCTGATATCTACCTACGACAACATAACTCAGGGGTCTTGTGCCCCTAATACAAACTTCCCATCTACTTCCTCTATCCACATCAGTCCACTCTCCTTCCATCACCTATGTACAGCTCTCTTACACTTTACACTTTCTTAGACCACCTTAATCGTTTTTTTTTTTTTTTCCACTGGGAAACACCAACACATTTCTAATAAATCACTGAACCATCTTCTGTTTCTATCTCTTCTCCTGATACGACCCTGTGGGGAACATCTCTCCTATCCATGGTCCACCTTCTGCTGATTCCCACTTACCCACCGCCCACTACTCTCATTGACATTATCTGTGTCCCTTCTCTTTCTCCTGCCTCTTTTACAGTAACTCTGTTCTCTGGAGCACCAGGTCAGTAGGTAACAAACTTGAACTTGTTCATAAGCTATTTCACACATGAACTTTCAACCTGCTGGCCCTTACAAATACCTGGATCTAACAGTTGGATACAGCTTCACCTTCTGTTCTGTCTTATGGGTTATATTTATCTGACACTCTCAGACCTTAGAGTAGAAGAGTGATCATAATTCTATCCCCACAGTACACTTTCCATATTATCTCCCCTGTACCCTCAGATCACTTTCCCCTAATCTGTAGGTTTACACCATCAGACTCTTCCTCTAATTCTACCTGTAAATTTCTGATACTTACCGTCCCCCTGGGTTACTCTGACACTTTCTGGATCATTTCTGGGTCTCCTTTCTTTCTATCTCTCTGGTGGTATTCCTGCTTTCGTTATGGTTGACTTTTATGTATTATTTTTAAGTTCAGTTTCTTTATATGACTTTGTAAACCAGAAAGTAACAGTAAATTAACATAACATAGGAAGCAGCATGAGACAAATATTACAAGATGTGTGTCAGGCCTATATCACATAGCCATAGATATAATATCATTATCATAACATTCTGTATATAGTAACATGAGACCGATATCTCAGGATGTGCGACATACATAGGTCACATGGCAAGGAGACCTCGAATTCCACCAATCATCATGAAACAAAACGTTAGAGCAGTTAGGGAGTCAATAGTCTCTAGGGACCGGCATCCGATCTTGTTGAATTTTTGAGGGCATTATATTATAGAACATTCTCTTCTGGTAGCACACCATTAACAAGGGTCACCCAAATAGCTAAGATTGTGGTTTAACCCCTTGCTGACATGTTCCGTACTATTAACAGCGGATGCCGGATGTTTAACTATGGTATAACTAAAAAGTACACCTGGCCCCACACAAAAAAAAAAAGACGCCCTATACATCCCCGTACACGGAATTATAAAAATGTTACGGGTGTCCGAATATGGCGACTTTTAGAAAAAAAAAAAAAATTGGCAGTTTTGGATTTTTGTTAAGGGGTTAAAATATAAATAAAACCATATATATTAGTTATCCTCGGAATCGTACCGAAACATAGAATACAGGAGACATTTTGGCTGCACAGTGAACGCCGTAAATATGAAGCCCGTAAGAAAATAGCACAAATGCGTTTTTTCTTCAAATCCACCCCATTCTGATTTTTTTCCCAACTTCCCAGTACATTGTACAGAATGATTAATGAAGAAAAATTTGTCCCATGAACATTAAGACCTCATATGGCTCTGAGAGCGGAGAAATAAAAAAGTTATGGGGCTTGGAGTGGGGGGGGGGGGAGTCAAAAACAAAAATCAAAAAATGCCATCGGCAGGAAGGGGTTAAAAGTAGAGATGAGCGAGTACTGTTCGGATCAGACAATCCGAACAGCACGCTCGCATAGAAATGAATGGACGTAGCCGGCACGCGGGGGGGTTAAGCGGCCGGCCGACGTCAAAGCGGAAGTACCAGGTGCATCCATTCATTTCTATGGAGCGTGCTGTTCGGATCGGCTGATCCGAACAGTACTCGCTCATCTCTAGTTAATAGCTATCCATTAATGTGAAATTGTCTTCCTGGCCATGAGGACAGTCTTCCATAGGAAGTTCTCTGGTGGTGGGAAAAAACTTCTCATCTAGCACTCCAGACAAACAATAATGGGTGAGAGGGGTGAGACGTTCAAGAATCTGGGGTTATCAATGAATTCATTCCAGAATAGAGTGTTGTGCAGCAGAAACAATCATGTGTCAGAAGTCAGAGTCTTCATTACTGCATCTTAGACAATTTGATGTGGGTGTAGCAGTCTTCCTGTGAGGTCTCATTGGAGTCAGGTAGTGTGATGAATTATATACAATTGAGTAAGGTGGTTATTGACCATAGAAGAGACCTCAGTATTTGAAGCTCATATTGTTCTAGATGTATTCAATAAATTGGGGAATTAAAGCCATTAAAGCTTAGAATTAGGGATAAGGAGACCAGTGACATTGTTGACTAATGAAGGCATGGATTGAGCTGGAGGGTGCATCTCAGTTGCAAGTAGAGATAGACATTACAATGGGCTATGGTATATTTATATTGCACCGGCTCAAAAATTGCACCAAGTATGACCATCGATCAGGTATGCTGAGTAACACTCAAGGAGGACCAGAAAACCTGACCAGGCAAGTAACTTCTCCACCAGTAGTAGGTTATGCAATATTGACCAACATATTAACATGGTTCCACACCTGCCTAGCCAGAAGATGAAAAAGAGTCGGTGGGAACCTCAGCATCTTCAAGTATACCAGCAGGGTAGCCATTTCAGAATCTCCCTGGAGCATTGTCTCATCAACTTCATAGTCAGCAGGGTCAATAAAAAGAGTCCAAAAATTGTAGTTTAGGAGTAAATACAGAGGTTTT
This sequence comes from Leptodactylus fuscus, assembly GCF_031893055.1. Lineage (NCBI taxonomy): Eukaryota > Metazoa > Chordata > Amphibia > Anura > Leptodactylidae > Leptodactylus > Leptodactylus fuscus. The sequence continues at coordinate 357,223,693 of NC_134265.1, forward strand.
TTCTTCTGGAATGATTTTCTTGATCTTTCATTAGAGTCAAGGAGCCATTGGTAGTTGGCACAACTGGTTGTAAAAGTATGTCCTGTGATAGTCTCTGGCTTACTATTTAAGCAGGTGGCATCGGGAGCAGCTATTAGCTGTAACTGACAGCTAACTTACAGCTAGATTCCGATATATCCCCTTGGATGTCGCAGTCAGACATGACTACAGCATCCATCTGTCTATACTCGTGTGTTGTAGTCTATAGTACTGAACCAATCATGCATCACTGGTTCAGGTGTCCTAGTGCGACATATAAAAAGATTTAAAAAATGCAAATTAATAAATAAATAAAATTAATGTTTAAAAAAAATATTAAGAAATGAATAAAGCCCCAAAAATGACATTTTCCTATATAAAATGAATTATAAAAAAAACTAAAAATTAATAAAAACAATACATACTTGGTATTGCCATGTCTGCAATAATCTATACAATAAAACAGAAACATGATTTAATCTACTGTTACAGTTCTGTATATATATATATATATATATATATATATATATATAAATATTTTTTTAAACTACAGAATCTCTTAGCTGTAGAACACTACAGCGAGGTCCACAGGCCCAATGATGTGGGCGGCTATATGTCTGAACTCAATGTGGACTACTGTGAAGACTCTGCAGTGTGAAAATCAATGTGAACTACTGCAGAACACTGTAGCCTGAAAGACAATGTGAACTACTGCAAGACACTGCAGCCTAATTCAATGTGAACTACTGCAAGACACTGCAGCCTGGACTAAATGTGAACTACTGCAGAACACTGCAGCCTGAATTCAAATGTGAACAGTGTGTACTGTGTGACATTCCATGTGAACATAGGTGCAACTAAAACCCTGCCAGTTTAGCTCACTGGTCAGGTGCACCAGTACAAGTGAAACACAAATACCTGCCAAGGGTTTGTCAGGGTCGAATTCGACAGCACGGGTCAATCAGTCAGATCCAAATTAGTATTAGCATGTGTGAACCGCACTAAGAATGACACAGACACTCAGTTCCGTTTTCAATCCCAGCTCATGCTATATCATCACCTCCATTGCACTGACCCCCGTTTATTTCACGTCACACATATTTATACAGGAAAGGAAAAGCATGGGTTAATACATAATATAACATGAAATTCTTCACATGATTGGCTCTTGATCGTGACGTATAACAGGTTGTAGTCTTGGTTACAATCTAAGGAATTCAGCAAAACATGAGAGTCAGCACCATCTTAGAATACATTCTTTATTCCAAAGCTGATAGTCTTTAGTTTTAAAGGAAAATTAGTATTTCAACATAACGTAAAATATAACATGCTATAATCGTGACCTGAGCTCTGACATTCCCCCTAAATACTAATTTTCCTTTCCCTGCTCCTCTGGGGCCTACTGATCTGTCCCAATGTGGTACACTGTTCCTTCACCCACTGGGTGACAGCTTATCCCTTTCACATAGAGAAGTCACATCCTAGCTGTCCCTAATGCAACTCCGTGTATTCTCAGGGGGAAACTGCCACGTCATCATACACCTTGTTAATAAGCTGTGAGAAGAACTTGCTGAACAATAAGATATTCTAATAACTCGACCTCTCATCAGAGTATGAATGTAATAACTATAGGCTGGAACATAAAATTTATAATCTATCTTGCTGAAGGAGAAAATCCAGTAAATATATCCCAGCAGTGATGTGCAGTGAGACTCTATATATGTCTGAGGCTAAATGTATCAGTCATCTTTGGGTTATAACAGCTTCTTGGTTTACTCTTGGTGTTTTAAACTTTAAATACTTAATTGGGTATATATTTCCTCAATAGGGGTCATATTCACTTATTTTTCCTTCTCACAAATAGCACATTTCTCTACAATACACATGATCAGTCTGTACGTTGCATAAAAACATAACAGGTATATAAGTGCAAATTCATCCAACAGTCTCTTAGGCTTCTCGTTTCGGGATCCATATCCTCTAACAGTTTATTGTCCAGTTTGTCTTTAAGAACATTATCGAGCGGGTAAAGGTTTAGGTAAAGGTAAAGGTTTTCCTTATATTCTCACAGCTGTACTGGTTATCAACAGGAACCAGAAGTGACCATCGAATCTCATATATCTCTTTATCTCCATCCAATCTTTGGGTTTTAGTTTATAAGTTTCTTCCACTGACTTAGAATCTGGAGGGAAGGAGAAAACTGGAGAATATACATTAATCATATGCTTTTGAGGATTCATCACATAGTCAATCAGCACCTCAGACTACTTCTGGGACAACTGTGAAAATACAATCCAAATCTAGGGCTAAGGCTAATGTCTCCTGTCAAGAACGTACCTTACAGAGAGAACAAGTACAAGTGACAACCGATAATACTCTGGGAACAGTATGGGGGTAAGATACACTTGTTATATCTCCATAGTATACATTTTTTTTTTTACCCGTATAATGAGTTCCATTATCACTTTGATGGTCTTGGGGATCTTACTTACACTACATCTTTCAGTAGCTGTCTATTTGCAGTCCCGTTTATGGTGATTTTCTTCACCAGATATGCCCCTAGACATCCTGAAGGGAAACAACTACACATAAGCACGTACTCATACTGTCTCACCTTTAGTAACAGCATATACTTAAAGTGCAATCCCTGGAACAGGTACAATGGCTTCAAGCCTGACTCTTTGGCCTAAGACATGCCATGCGGGCTCACATATATATCTGACTGTAGTGATGCTAAATCCTGCAGCTGCCCATCCTCCGCTCACCAGGTCACACATGGCTACTTCTAAACAGTACATTTAGTAAAAAGCTGCTTATGCCATAAGTGGGAACGATGTTCTCAGTACATACTCTCTTACCACCGGCCATCAGGACTTATACATCCTCTTTGATCCTTGCCTTCTTTCCTCCTGGACCATTTTTGGTACATCAGTGTCGTAAAACCTGAAAAGAGAGCTAAAAGGTTTGGGTCTAGGATGGTGACCCCTTATCAGCAAAACATGTCCCCTAGGCTTATGCAGCTGGGCTAGTGGCAGTGTCTGCCCACATGTTACCTCTACTTTCTTTCGTGTCAGCCTTGGTGTGTGCCATGACTTCTGACTATACCCACCTGCGTGGGGGCAGCAGCAGGGTCTCCATCACTACCTGAACAGACTGGGAATCCTTTTAGGCTTAATATTAAACATACAGAAAGTTCTCGCTCTCCAGATCGGACCATAGTCCTACTAAATCAAACACCTACCCTCAGACGTTGTACCATGTTCAAGAGATGGCTTCAAGTTCAGCTGAGACCCTTGGAGTCCCATAATTGGTCTCTGATCTCCTTACGCTTGGTTTACCTCATATACGATGACTGTGGCATATCTGATACAGGATCCACCATCTTTCCCAAATCCAAGACCATCTATAATAGAGCTCAATCAAAAAGTTATCAATAGATTCATATTAACAAGAATTTTTTTTTTTTTTTTTTTTTTTAAGTAACCCCCTGGAAAAAATAAATAAATAAATAAATAAATAAATAAAACAAAACCCTTCTAATGCAGCAAGCAAATGTGACTTGTCAGAGATATGATCTTTAACACAATTTAATGTACTGGACCTGAGAAAAATAACCTTTAATTAAATTTAATATCCATTAACAATGGCTTTTGGTCTTCTGCCTCTTTTTTTTTTCCTTCCAAAATTACTTCATGTTCTGTGAGAGAGATATACAGAGTCTCTGGCAAGGTCAAAGCTAGACAATACAAGAAGAGCCAGTATTATCTTATCATGCTGCAGCTCACATAGCTGCCTATCCCACTCATAACTGCGGTTGGGTATCCCCCCCCCGTGTGTAGGACTACAGACCTCAGCAATCTCTCTTAAAGAAACAGAAACACACTTGTACAATCTCATAATATCAATGCAATAAGGTTAGGCACATATTCAGAACATATATATCAGCAGAGAAAGCAAAAACACTAACTGAAGGATCAGATCAATCCTGTCAGAGCTCAGGAAAAGGATTCCGATCTCTAATGGTAAATTCTTAGACAAAAAGGAGATACGTTTAGAATAATTAGCATAACATAACGGGGTATAAAGTTCCAACATAAGTTTCAACACATAACTATGGGATAAGACACAAAGAAGAAGTTTCATCTCATTATTTCCCATTCCCATAAATAAAACATAAACACATAGATACATAAACGAACAAGTAAAAATCAGAATATCCTCTATAATACATAGATGATACCATTAATCCAATCTCTGTGTGCCTTGAACTCTTGCACAAAGATTTCAACTTGGGATAGAACCCCAGTTTGTGGGTTGCTGAGGGAGGCGACAGAGGGTGAGTGGCCGTCTCCCCCTCCGTGACCTCCCATACCCACACTGTGAAGATTCAAAACTTCTCACTATCACCTTTTTGCTCTTTTGTGGATACAACAGTTTAAAAGATAATAACAGACAAACAATAATTCAAACATAACCACTACATCATATGCTTGGATATCCCTGTATACACATTGTCATTATACGTTACTTAGGTGAACCTTTTTTTGTACCAAATCACTTCTTTTGATATAATACATAGGCTGTGGACTCTGGTGCTGGCACAAAGACAAGTTTCGTCTTCTCTGCGCTTCCTCCAGCATCTGGCAGTCTATGAGATAAAACGACCTTGAAGCTCTTGGCAGTAAGTTACAGCTTTTGTTGTTCTCTACAGAAATACAGGGAATCATATGAACACAATTCAAACAGACAGCAGTTAGTACTGACACCAAAATTACACATTAATATTTTTTTCATGCAACTTTTTGAATATTTTCATAGCAAGCCCCACTTTTGTAATTACCACAGGTGTTCAGAACCTCTTAAACTATACTTAAGGTTACCTTAAGGGAAATTTACCAGACTTTAAAATTTTCTTTACTAGATTCCTACTAAAAGTTGAATATATAATCCTCTAAACATCATAATATTGGTATACAGTGAGGTCTCTTATAGTTGAACTTGTTACTCATGTCCCTCAGGGTCAGGCTCTTGGGCATAGACACTTGGAAAAGGGGCCTACCGGGGTTTGGTCTCTTCCGGGGTTGAAGGTTTGGTGGAAACAGGGCCCGTGTAATAGGAACCAGATGTAGTTATCACCGGATATAGGGGGCGTGATCTGAGGGGTGGTGGGGGCCGGAGATGTTGGTCTGGGTGTACTAACATGGCCGCTAGAGGAAACAGCCATCACCTCACTTCCGCCACCACTGGGTGTTGGTCCGGAACATGTGACAACAGGGAATGGGGGGGGAGCTCCACAGGCTACACAGACATCTTGCCAATCAGGATTCTGCTGTCTACAGACGTCACAGGTCCACCCATCTCCACTACTCTCGGCGCCATTTTAGGGCGATGGCGCACAAGCAATTATACTCAGCATATTATTTTTATCATCACGTTTCAGATAACCAAACAAAGGTTCAGCATTTTCATCTCCTCCCTCGCCTGTCAGTTCTGCATATCCCTCACGTTCACACTCACCCCAGGCCAGCAAACACACACACTTACCCCTGCGACAGCTAGGGGCCACCACGGAGGTTTTAGAACATTCTCCTGCACACAGCTTGGAGTCCCCAGGGGGTTGCATGCTCTGGCACACAGCTAGGAGCCATACATGAAAACAGACAGTACACATAGACTATCTCAGAGACCATATCTGCTACAGATCTACAAGCTAGAACGGTATCTACCGCTCCTAGTCCTGGTGTAGATCTAGCAGTTCAGGGTTTACAGGTCCTACCTAACAGCACCCAGGAAAAGCAGAGGAACCACACACAGAGGCCTAGTCGGAAACCTGTCTGAGAACTGGAGCCTATCCCTGTAAACTACTGTCATTCACTCCATGGACTTTGAGGAAATTTTAGTGGAAGTGTGAGCACCCAGTGGGCGTCGGCTCACACTATTTAATGGGAATTCCCCGCCCAATAGGGGCGGTGGTGATGACCTCACCGCTCATGCTCAGTAGGGGAGAAATGGCACTTAGCTTGTGAGCAGCTCCAATACATCTGAGCATGCTCAGTAAGGTGAAAGCTAGATGGTTAGACTGACCCGCAGGTGGTGCTGTGTGCTATGATAGTAACCTGCGGGACCCAATCCTAACACCTACACGGTAAACGGCTAAAAAACAAAGAAAATGTAAACAAAGTAATGATTTTTCACAATCTCACCTCACAAAATATGCTATAAAAAGGTATCAAAAAGTCATATGTACCCCAACACAGGTCCAATAAAAAGCAGAGGTTGTCCTGCAAGAGTTCTAAACCAACTCTGAAAATTGAAAAATAAAATTTTGATGCATCCCAGAATATGGTGATGTAAAATTAACCCTGCTGTTCTGTTTGCATTTGCTATACACTTGTACTGTTCCCGGGTCAATATGACCCAACCTATTAATTCTTGATTTTTAGCTACTCTAATTGTTTTATTTGAATACTTTTTTCATTGAAATACTGTATGTGAACATGTTTGATCATAAACAAAAGAAAAATTTAAATTCAAACTTTATTTTTTTTATTTTTTTCATAAAAAGGTTACACAGGCTTTTTGCAATTATCTTCGATTGTTGACATTCTGCACACAAATAATAAAGAAGCTTTACATTACTATTACTAAAACATGAAATTTAACTTTTTGAAATCAAATTTTATAAATCAACAAATTAAAAATCATAAAAACTTCAACCATTTTAGAAAGAAAAAAGAAAAAACTGAACATGTTCATGCATTTTTACACTGAGCACAATAATAAGACACGTGTCCTTTACACAGATATTTTGAACATCCAGCACATGTCAGATTAGTCTTATTGTCACAGGAAGATGGACAGAAGCTCCATCTCTTCCTTTTTTGCTGGTAGCTGTGCTGGTGGAGGCCGTGGATGTGGAGTCTCTTTCTTGAGCATGCTGGACACTTTATACAATGGCTGTTGCTCCCTCACTTCTGGGGGTCACTTTTCTGCTCTCTATATATGGCCTCACCAGGGATTTTCCCAATTCCTCAAGAAATAATCTTCTTTTATGCAGCTTATTCCGGTTCCAATCGGGGTCGATTTCTCTCCATAAGACAAATGCATTGTATGCAGAAACGTCCAGTATGTTATAAAATAAAATCATTGGCCACCGATTAGTTTTGCGTTTGCATGTATATGTTGATATTACTTGGTCTAAAGTATCAACTGCTCCCTTTGTGGCATTATAATCCTAAATAATGTCAGGCTTTCTGTCTTCTCTATCACTTACGGCATTGTCATGGTGCATTGTGCTCATGAGAATTACCTGTTTGGTTTTTTTCGGAACATAAGAAACAACAGTTGTATTTCCAGAAATATAAAAAGTAGAACTGTACAGCACTCTCTTGCTAAGGATACCTTGCGGTAGTTCAGATTTGTTTTTTCTCATAGTACCCAGCATGGTAAGTAGTTTTTTCTTCAACATCTGGCCTAGTTGATAGGATGTAAAAAAGTTGTCACATGTGACATTTTGTCCTTTTAGTCCATGAGTCAAATCTAGAACAACACGCATACCCTGATTTTTTCAGGTCTTTCATCAGGGGCTTTTCCTGTATACACTTGAACATTTAGAGCATATGAACTTCTGCTGTCGCAAAGTGTCCAGATCTTGATGTCATATTTTGCTGGCTTACTTGGTATATATTGTCTGAATGGGCACCTACCTTGGAATGCCACCAGTTGCTTATCAACAGTTACATTTTCACCACTGTTATACAATTTTGGTAGAATCTCTACCCATTGATTCCAAACATATCTAATAGGGGCTAGTTTATCTTTAGCTCTTCTTTCCATTCTATCTGTTTTAGAATCAAACCGCAGTACTCTCAAAATGTCATGAAACCTTTCAAGACACATTGTAGCTCTAAATATGTGGCGACCGGTTTCGCAATTCCACAAACTTTTACCCTTTGAATGATAGACAACCAGTCTCCTCTCTCACAAACAGACTAGATAATTACTTGCTTACTGATAAGAACAGTGAAACCACCACCATTTGGAGATGAAGTACACATAAAAAAACATAACTTTTGCAGTCAGAAATAATCAGAGACCTGTAGAACAGTATAAAATGCTATCGGGTCATATTGACCCGAACAGTACAAGTGTAACAATCAGCGTGTAGCAAAAAGTAAACAAAAAACAAAAACAAAAAAAAATAAAATGTAGAGCTCCACAAATGAGGAAAAGTCAAGGAACCACTAGTTTTAAATCCTCATTAAAAAAAAAATCTACAGGGTCTTAAAAATCATTTTGGGTCATATTGACCGGAACAGAATAGCAGGGTTAATCAATTTATTTCCTTTAAAGGGGTTGCCAGGCAAAAATGGACAACCTTTTCAACGTTTAAATAAGCTGGGGGAAGTGAACTTAAAAAAAAAAAAAAAAAGAAGCATACTCACTTGTTGTTGCTTCAGTGTCCTATCACACCTCTCAGTTAATCTGCTCCAGAAGCTCTCTATTGGAGTTGTGCTGATGCCGCTGATTGGCCTCAGAGGCCATGTGACTGCTAAGGCCAACCATCAGCCTCAGCAGATCTCAGGAAGAGGACCCGTGATGTCACAGGTAGTAACATTCAGGCTCTTCGCTGATTGGACTCAGTGGTCATGTGACCTCTGTGTCCAATCAGAGGAAGAGACCTGCCGGAGCAGATGAACCTGGTGAACATTTTTAACCCTCAACTGCTGCTATGATTTAATTTCCAGAAATGAATACGCAGATGATGAAAGGTGATCCCTGGCATAATAGCTTTCAGAGTGTTCAATTCTGATACAAGTTGGGCACAACATATTGTGCACTGAAATTATGTATTCCTGCCCAACTTGTATCAGAATTGAACACTCCAAAAGCTATTATGCCAGGGATACCCGCTTAACAGTTTTTTGAGTGTGTGTCTCTACTGACATAAGCTAGATACAAGATATCGGGCACTAAAATCTTAGATGATGAGTACAGTACAGTACTTAGATGATGAGTACAGCATACACAGATTTCTTTATATTATTAGTTTTATGAGTTACGTTATAGGTATATTTAAATCACATCATGGACTCTATTTCAATATTTGAAGTGATCAAGATTTGTTAATTAAGCTAATATCCGTGTTGACATGTTTTATCCCTGAATCCAACTATCATTAGATGGTTATGTACTGGAACAAGCCCAACTTTTCCTGGGACTCCCGATGGCAGTGAATTCCAAGATTATAATGAGGCGTTACACATAAACTATTTTGTTGATAACACTAAGTCCCACCTTAGTAATGTATGCAGGCAATCAGACAACAACCATTATTGAGGCAGTAATAATAAAGTTAAATAAACACCCATACACACATATAGAAAAAATATATACATATTTTATAAAACAAAAACACGCCCCCCCCAAAAAAAAAAAAAAAAAACATTTGGAACAAATGGAAATACTTAAGAGGTTTGTGATACAACTACCACCATCATATGGAGTGCACCGAGCAGCTGGAAGAAATTCATTGGAGTACTCCAAGGGAAATCCCTTGGTTCAGGTATATTCTTATAACACTGGTCAGATGTGGGGTCAGCAGCAGTTACCTCAACTGCCTGTTGGGGGTAGTGTCAAAATAGGTTATAACGACCATGGCAACAACTTTTCTCAATGAAGGATTGTGTGCAGTACTTTTTGGCACAACTGACCCTTCATTGGAAAATTTTGTTTAACTATCTTTTGGTCAATACACTTTGATTTAAAAAAGGAGCCGGTATTTGTTTGTAGAGCTGCAGTACTTAAAGTATTTCTTGGGCAAATTTCACAAGATTATGATATAAAACAGCTATTTGTAGACTTTGGAGTCTTTTCAGACCACAGAGTATAATTTAAGTTGGCCCATGGGAGTTGATGAAACTTAAAAAAACACTGTTATTTATCTACGCTGGGTTCCAAAACCTGTCTTTGGGCCTCTTCAATTATCCGGTTAAGGACCAGGCCCAGAAGTACATTAAGGACCGGGCCTCTTTTTTCAAAACTGACATGTGTCACTTTAAATGGCAATAACTTTGAGACGCTTTAACTTACACAAGTGATTTTGAGATTGTTTTTTCGTAACACATTATACTTCATGTTAGTGGTAAACACTAATCAATATTTTTGTATTTATTTATAAAAAAAACTAGCAAATTTGATGGAAATTTGGAAAAAATTGCAATTTTCAAAATGTGAAATTCTCTGCTTTTCAGGCAGATAGTCATACCATCCAAATACATGAATAAATATTATCTCCCATATCTCTGCTTTATATCGGCATCATCTTTTGATTGTCTTTTAATTTATTTAGGCTGTTACAAGGCTTACAAGTGTAACAGAGATTTTCCAGATTTACAAGAAAATTCCTCAAACTAATTTTTTAGGGAACACTTCAGTTCTGAAAGGAATTATAAAGGCCTATATAATAGAAACCCCCATAAATCACCCCATTTTCAAAACTACACCCCTCAAATTATTCAAAACAGCATTTGGGATGTTTGTTAACCCTTTAAGCATTTCATAAGAATAAAAATAATATGGAGGTGAAATTTAGACATTTCATTTTTTTTCACTAATAACACCTAACCTTTTTTTCAGTAACACCTAACCCCTGTCCCCCCCGCACCCCTCCCCCCGCCAGAAAGGTACCTAAAGGCCGGACGTATTTCGGCAATAGTCCGGTCTTTAGGTACCAGCACATGAGGCCGTAAATTTACGTACGGCGGTCCTCATGTGGTTAAGTCACAGACATCACATGGGTCATGTTGGGGGTCATCCCAGGGTCATTATGTATCGTGAAGGCGGTGTGATCCACCTGACCTGTTTTAGGCCTCATCAGTCTATGAGATAGTCTAATGATGAATTCTAATCACCTATCATTTCCAAGTGCAAAAGACCCTCACTGGAGCATGGGAGAGGTGACAGTTATGTTTGATCACCTCCATATTGTCTCATATTGTCTATTCATGTGTCCTCTGATTTGTAAAGTGCTGTTGAATATGTTGGTGCAATAGAAATAAAAATTATTATTAGTGCCAAAAATTCATTAGGGCAGATAAATCAATAGATATGCACCAGAATTATGGCATAATTGTAGTCATAGATACCAACACTGAACTCTCTACAATAGATATTTATTATTGCAGTAAGGGGTAATAAGGGAACAGACATTTCAGGATATTAGATATGATTTATATTTTCCAGATACATTGTAACAATGGGACAATAACTAAAATATTAATTATGCTGAGTTCAGAGAACCATTCACATAACATGTCTGTGTAAGGAGTGTCCTTTACTGTTCACTTCAGGGTCTATCAGGATATTGTAACATTTAGGTAAGAACATGCAGCTCAATATTCCTCCCCCGGAACACAATATGGCGAATATCTCTACGATGACCATGTGTTTCCCTGTACTGCTCAGATAGGCCGGGATGGCACAGATCCAGACACTGCAGAACACCAGCATGCTGAAGGTGATGTACTTGGCTTCATTATAGATATCAGGTAATGTCCTCACCATAAAAGCTAGAACAAAACTCAGCACCGCCAGAAAGCCCATATAACCCAACATGAGGTAAAAGGCCAAGACAGAACCTTCATTACACTGGACGATGATCTTCCCAGGATAATCCAGGTTATACTCTTGGTATGGAGGAGACACTGACAACCAGATAACGGCATTCACAATCTGAATAGATGAACAGACCAACACGACTGAATAAGGAAGCTTAACTCCCACACACTTTCTCCAGGAGCTGTCAGGTCTGGTGGCCTTGAATGCTATGTAGACTATGATGGTCTTGGCCAGGACAGAAGACACGGCCACTGTGAAGAAGGTTCCAAAGCAGATTTGTCGCACCATGCAGGTTATATCCACCGGACGACCGATGAACAGAAACACAGAGAGTAAGCTGAAGATGAGAGAGCTCAGTAGGATGAAGCTGAGGTTCCGGTTATTGGCTCTGACAATGGGAGTGTTCCGGAATAAAGTGAATATTCCTATTATAGATACAGTTATAAGAGAGAGTAATATGGAGATGGTGGAAAAGACTGAACTAAGAACATCAGTCTCATAGGAGAAAAACTCATAATCTCTGACCACACAATTGTTCCTTCCCTCATTCGGCCATTCATCTTCAGGACATCTCTGGCAATTTTCACTGTCTGTGAATGAAAAACAGATGAAGTTACAATCTATTGTTTATTTTACATCTATCTATCTATCTATCTATCTATCTATCTCCTATCTGTCTATCTATCTATCTATCTATCTATCTATCTATCTCCTATCTATCTATCTATCTATCTATCTATTAGAGATGAGCGAACACTAAAATGTTCGAGGTTCGAAATTCGATTCGAACAGCCGCTCACTGTTCGAGTGTTCGAATGGGTTTCGAACCCCATTATAGTCTATGGGGAACATAAACTCGTTAAGGGGGAAACCCAAATCCGTGTCTGGAGGGTCACCAAGTCCACTATGACACCCCAGGAAATGATACCAACACCCTGGAATGACACTGGGACAGCAGGGGAAGCATGTCTGGGGGCATAAAAGTCACTTTATTTCATGGAAATCCCTGTCAGTTTGCGATTTTCGCAAGCTAACTTTTCCCCATAGAAATGCATTGGCCAGTGCTGATTGGCCAGAGTACGGAACTCGACCAATCAGCACTGGCTCTGCTGGAGGAGGCGGAGTCTAAGATCGCTCCACACCTGTCTCCATTCAGGTCCGACCTTAGACTCCGCCTCCTCCGGCAGAGCCAGCACTGATTGGCCGAAGGCTGGCCAATGCATTCCTATGCGAATGCAGACTTAGCAGTGCTGAGTCAGTTTTGCTCAACCACACGTCTGATGCACACTCGGCACTGCTACATCAGATGTAGCAATCTGATGTAGCAGAGCCGAGGGTGCACTAGAACCCCTGTGCAAACTCAGTTCACGCTAATAGAATGCATTGGCCAGCGCTGATTGGCCAATGCATTCTATTAGCCCGATGAAGTAGAGCTGAATGTGTGTGCTAAGCACACACATTCAGCACTGCTTCATCACGCCAATACAATGCATTAGCCAGTGCTGATTGGCCAGAGTACGGAATTCGGCCAATCAGCGCTGGCTCTGCTGGAGGAGGCGGAGTCTAAGGTCGGACCTGAATGGAGACTGGTGTGGAGCGATCTTAGACTCCGCCTCCTCCAGCAGAGCCAGCACTGATTGGTCGAGTTCCGTACTCTGGCCAATCAGCGCTGGCCAATGCATCCCTATGGGAAAAAGTTTATCTCACAAAAATCACAATTACACACCCGATAGAGCCCCAAAAAGTTATTTTTAATAACATTCCCCCCCTAAATAAAGGTTATCCCTAGCTATCCCTGACTGTACAGCTATCCCTGTCTCATAGTCACAAAGTTCACATTCTCATATGACCCGGATTTGAAATCCACTATTCGTCTAAAATGGAGGTCACCTGATTTCGGCAGCCAATGACTTTTTCCAATTTTTTTCAATGCCCCCGGTGTCGTAGTTCCTGTCCCACCTACCCTGCGCTGTTATTGGTGCAAAAAAGGCGCCAGGGAAGGTGGGAGGGGAATCAAATTTTGGCGCACTTTACCACGCGGTGTTCGATTCGATTCGAACATGGCGAACACCCTGATATCCGATCGAACATGTGTTCGATAGAACACTGTTCGCTCATCTCTACTATCTATCTATCTATCTATCTATCTATCTATCTATCTATCTATCTCCTATCTATCTATCTATCTATCTATCTATCTATCTATCTATCAATCTCCTATCTATCTATCTATCTATCTATCTATCTATCTATCTATCTATCAATCTCCTATCTATCTATCTATCTATCTATCTATCTATCTCCTATCTATCTATCTATCTATCTATCTATCTATCTATCTATCTATCTATCAATCTCCTATCTATCTATCTATCTATCTATCTATCTATCTATCTATCTGATATACAGTTATAGCTATAGAAGATACATTTATACATCTCAATAGTGATAAATAATCAGCCAATGATAAATGAGCTAAATACACTCAGGGAATAACTCCATGTGCAAGGTTTACAACAGATATTACTTCAGCAAATCCACAGACTATGACTAATTAAAACTTAACATTTAATATTATTAGTTTAAAAGGTATAAAAAGGAAAAATGCTGTTTAAATGTTTACCGCACTACTTTGGAACGTGTGGGTAGGAAGTGACATGAATGACACATTCAAAGATGGCAATATGTATCACAATAGTCAGTTATACAACAAATATGAAACGATCTCACCATGTGTTGAAGGTACGGCAGAAAGACATCACATGGGGACAGGCATAACACAGGAGGATCTATATCACAATCCCTGTTCTCAACCTGCCGATAGCCCTTATCCCCAAAATGACTCCCACCCTGACAAGGGCAGTTCCAAGCTGTCCCTTAAGGAATGCCCTATTAATCCCTAGTGCCTACGCGTCTCCTGTATGTGTTGCCTTTTGACCCATAGTTTGCCACACCCAGAGGATGCTAGAGCAGGTGATCTCTGCAGGGTCCGGGTGTTGGACCCCAACAGATCAAATCCTGGGGATAGGACATCAGTATGAAAACTCAATTTGGGGCTGCAAAACTCCTTTAACCCCTTAAGGACACAGCCCAAAAGTATGTTAAGGACCAGGCCTATTTTTTCAAAAATGACATGTGTCACTTTAAATGGCAATAACTTTGAGACGCTTTAACTTACACAAGTGATTTTGAGAATGTTTTCTCGTAACACATTATACTTCATGTTAGTGGTAAACACTAATCAATATTTTTGTATTTACTTATTAAAAAAATAGGAAATTTGATGGAAATTTGGAAAAAAATGCAATTTTCAAAATGTGAAATTCTCTGCTTTTCAGGCAGATAGTCATACCACCCAAATATAGTAATAAATATTATCTCCCATATCTCTGCTTTATATCGGCATCATCTTTTGATTGTATTTTAATTTATTTTGGACGTTACAAGGCTTACAAGTGTAACAGCGATTTTCCAGATTTACAAGAAATGTAACTATGTTTGTTTTTTGTTTGTTTTACACACTTTATTTATTTATTTATTTTTTTAAACTTTTTTACATTTGTGCTGTAAGCACACTAGAACCAGCGATCAGAGAGGATCACTGGTTCTATACTAACTATAGACTTGCAATACACATGTATTGCAGTCTATAGAGGAGATGCATAGACTAGCTTCCACTCGTCCTGGCATCCAAGGGGTTAACCCTCCCCCCATCGGAGCTCACTCCGATGGGGGGAGGGATTAAGGAGCAGCATGTAGCTGTAAATTACAGCTCACACAGACTCCTTAGGCAGCCGGCAGCATGCTTTATGGCCGGCCAAACCCCTAGGGTGCCATGATCACTATGGATCATGGCACCTTAAGGGTTAAACAGGGGGGGGGGGGGTCGGTCAATCACCGTCCCTGCTGCTACAGGGGAAGCCTGGCTGTCAGATACAGCCGGCCTCCCGTGGAGATCGCAGGGGCTCTGCTTCTGAGCCCGTGCGATCTCAATCACGTACAGGTACGTGGGAATGCGGGAACTAACCACATTCCCTGACGTACAGGTACATGATTTAGCGTTAAGGGGTTAATGAGAAGAAACTCAAATTTAATTGTTTGTTTATTAAGGACTTATTCACATGTTTGCATTTTGTGTCCTGTTTATGGAAATAAAAGGCTTTATACAAACTCATTACATTCAATGGGATATAGAGATGTCCATTCTGTTTTGTGGCAGAAGAGCTGCAAATCCAAGTAGAACCTGCCTCTGCTGGTAGGGGCATGAAAGCCATGTTATATAAAGTGATGATGATGATGATGATGATGATGATGATGATGATGATGATGACGTGTCCCCCACTATTTTACCAGGGACTACAGAAAGAAACTTCTATCAGACCAGGGCTGGATACTGCTGCTCCTACTCTGACTGACCTGGCCAAGAAGCCGGACAATGTCCTCAACTGGAAGTAGAAGCTTTTGGTCACCCAGTTGTTAACCCAAGTGACAGGTCCCAGCAGGTACAGACATAATAGATTCTTCTTCTCTTTTATGGCTCCACCAATGTCTTCCCCTATTTTCTGAATAGTCTTTGTTTGGTTGGTCATTGAGCTCCTATACAGAGATTACCGCAGGGACTCCATAGTCAGAATTGGGTAAAGCCATTGTTAGATAGTTCTCTTTTCTTTATAATAATATAATATATAATGCCTGTATACTGTATAAGGGCCCCTTCAGACGGAGGATACGCTGTCTGATTTTGAACGTGTAGACGTTCCGAATCAGCAGCATTTAAAGCAGGTCCCATTGCTTTATATGAGAGCCGGCATATGTGCGCTCCCCATAGAAATGAATGGGCTGCTTTTTCCCATTCATTTCTATGGGGAGTGCGCGTATGCCAGCTCCCATAGAAAGCAATGGGACCTGCTTTAAATGCTGCTGATTCGGAAAATCTACACGTTCAAAATCAGACAGTGTATCCTCCGTCTGAAGGGGACCCAAGAGAAAAATATCAATAATGTCTTTAGTAAAATAAATATAAAATAATCTACCAGAATGATTTGTAAATTCTCCTTCTGGACATGGGATACAGTCATAGCAGCAGATGTGATTTCCTTCCCTGACAACTTTTTGGGTTCCTGGCTGACAACGTTCATTGCACCGACCTTTAGGGATCTAGAAAAGAGTAAATAAATGAATGATATAAATCAATAGACTGTCACTGAACACACCGAAGAAAGCAAAGATGTAGCAGCTATTCCAACTGGAGATCCTATTGTAAGGATAAATCCCCCAGGGGAAAGTTGTATACTGAGTCAGTATCTGTGTCCATATAAATCCATGTGTGCCATGTAATAAGTAGTCATGTTAGGGGAGAGGACATGAAGTCGGCCCCATAAATTCCCAAATGGATTTTCTATACTGATGACCTGCCCACAGGATAAGTCACCAGTATGATCTTCTAAATATATGATAAATATTGGAGAAGGTCTTCATAGTAACTTACCGAGTCCTGTCTCCATGTTATTATCTGGGGATTAATAGACAGTTGATTATTTTCTGGAAATGATGCATCAAATCTTCCTATAGGTGGCCTGGACAATACTGGATGGTTTGCATCTTCTTCATATATTCTCACTATCCAATTCAAAATCTCTAGAGGTGTTATCCAATCTCCGTTCTTATTTAGTAAATTACTTTCTTCTTTTATGTATCGTGTTAGCTATAAAAGATAAACCAAGGTTGTAATAACAGCAGCAAGAAAATTCCAATGGACACAAGACTGGTTGAGGTCACTTATAAAACATTTGCCTGGAGTGAACTGTGTGCTTTGGTGTCCTATCCCTGGAACCAGTGATCCCATTATCAAATATATATATAGTGCATGTAGAGTATACTATATGGATAAAACAACATACAGTATCTTTAGAGACATCTATAGTCCACAGGAGCAGAGATAGGAATGATCAGGAGAAGGCCACAGGTTTTGTGAGTTCTGGATGTGACGTTACAAGGACCAGATCTCCTTCCTTCTTTCCCCAGTAGCTCGGCTACATTATATCTGATTCACATACAAGGAGGTCACATAAGAAGATTGTTAGTGGAGGTGAATATGTTTACCTATTCCTGGCGGAAATCTATTAAGATGTGATGTCATCATTGCTTCTATCTTTGTACCAGTTTAAGACCCCCTATATTTCTTTGAATATACCCTAAATAGAGATGAGCGAGTAGTGTTCGATCGAATACTGCGGTATTCAAAATACTCGTAGACTATTAGCTGTTCGAAGTTTAAAGTTCAATGCAGAACCAGCATTGATTGGCAGAATGCTATACATTCTGCCAATTAACGCTGGTTCTTCTCTTACCTTTAGAAGTCTTCTCCGTGCAGCGTCCCCGCAGCGTCTTCCGGCTGGAATTCACTCTGCCTAGGCATCCGGCCTAGGCAGAGCCGACTGCGTATGCGCAGGCATGCCCTCGGATGCGCAGTCGGCTCTGCTCAGGCGTCAGGCCGGGCAATGCCAACTGTTGCCCCGATGCCTAGGCAGAGTGAATTCCAGCCGGAAGACGCCGCGGGGGCGCTGCGCCGGGAGAAGACTTCAAGGGGAATCCAGCCCGACCGTCACTCGTGGACTTGGTAAGTATAATTTTATTGAATTTTGTGTACCCCTGAAACGAGCATTTCCCCCCATAGACTATAATGGGGTTCAAAATCCGTTCGTACAGCCAAACAGTGTGCGGCTGTTCGAATCGGATTTCGAACCTCGGACATTTTAATGTTCGCTCATCTCGAACCCTAAACAAAGCAATAAACATAATATCATCATTATATCCTATCGATGTCCCTGTCTGGCCTCTGATACAAGTAAGGGCTCGTTCACATCTGCGCCCGGCACTTCGTTATGCAGGTTTCCGTTTTCTGCATAAAACAGAGCAGGAGACGGAAACCTGCAGGATTCTTTCTCACCCATTCATTTGAATGGGTGAGAAAGCTGTCCGGCCGTGAGTGGCGATGAGCGTTTTATGCTCTCCTCCACAAAACCGGGTTTTTTAATCCGGACACAGAGTCGGACATGCAGTACTCTGTGTCCGGATTAAAAAAAGCGGTTTTGCAGCGGAGAGCATAAAACGCTCACCACCACTCACGGCCGGACCCGGTCTGTGGTTTCCGTCTTCTTGCATGCAGAAGACGGAAACCACAGAACAGACTGCTGAACGCAGGTGTGAACCTAGCGTAACCGTCTCTCCCATTCTTTCTGTATTCTTCTCCTTCCAGTAACGTGTTATATTAGTAATGGAATCTCCTGCACTTCTTATACTCACTCTGCTCTTATAGTAAGAGATTTGTAAGGGATTTTGCTTCTCATTAATAAGGAAAATGTTCAGTCCATGTAAAGCCTGAGCCATAATATAGACAGCAGTGTACACTTGGTAAGGAGTTGGGTCTTCAGGAAAATGTAAATATATTTGATATTTCATCTCCTCTAAACATTGATGGAACGGACCTTCACTCCTTAATGACAAAATAATGTTCTTAAGTTCATTTCCTGAAAAACATTCAAATAAAATCATCCAAATATCTTCCAGTATCCCATCAGATGGTCGGTAGGGAACATGAAGAATATTCAGAAACTCTTGCCCAGTAACATTGTATCTGGAGATGGAAAACACTAAACTACAATTAGCTAAATACCCACTTTTTCTATAAAGTATAAGCTCTTCTGCAAGTGACCATGAGCTTGGAAGTATAAGAGTCTTGTTCTTTAGGACATGAGCTACATTGTATAAAAACTTGATATAAACCATACTATAGGAGCCGCATATAATAATCACATCAGTAGATGATTCCTGTAACACTTTAGGAACTTTCTTATAGTTAGTCTTAGATACAAGAATGGAGAACTCCACACAGATCTGATGAGATGTAAATTGTCGGATTATCTGCTGTAACTCCTGCCGTCCACTCTCATCATCTGATGTGATAATCCCAACCCAATTCCACTGGAATCTTTCCAGAAGCTTCACAAATGCTGAGAATTGTATCTTGTCATCTGGGACTGTTCGGAAGAAGTTTGGGTAAAGCCTTTTATCACTTAGAAGAGAATCTCTCGCCCCATAACTGATCTAGGAGAAAGAAAAGGTAATAATAGCAGCTGTGTCCATATTACATGACAGTATAGGACTGAAAGAACCGGTCAGGAATATCTGCCACCAGATCTGTACTCTTACAGCATAACTTCTAACCATCTCCACCTCGCCTTGCCAAGTATTTGATCTGTGATAGCCGCTGTTTCTGATAGAAGCCTATTATAAGTTAGTATTAGAGATGGCAAAACTCTCAAGATTTGTTTTGTTTGAGTTCAGGTGGTTCAGTCTAAAGATTTGTTTTAGGTCAAAGAAGTTCAGTATGAACCAGAGCTTAAACTGGCTTTAAACACAGAGTATAAAACTGGCAGGACTCCTAGGAACCTATCTATAAAACATAGTGTAGAATACTGTCAGGACTCCTAGGAACTTATCTATAAAACATAGTATAGAATACTCTTAGAGGTCTTAGGGGACCTATCTATTCAATATCTAGCTCTGTAAAGGAAACACAGTTGACATCATATAAAAGTAAGTGACGTAAGAAAAAAAAAAAAAAAACTGATGTTAAGCAGTGGATGCAAATTCCTAGTCTAACCAGACACTTTACTGCCTTTTTTTATGCATTTCGACATTTAAAATACTACTACAAAAAAAAAAAAAACCTTTATGGGGTCAAATGTGCTTACCTGTAGTTTTTCATACATACAAATTGCTTTCCCATCGAAGTCTAACACACTTTCAACCATTGTATTCACAACTCATGGACCTGACACACTGAAGTCATTCTGGTTCCCGGACATGAAAACCCCCGACTAGACTGACGTCTCACCCCCTATTCAAAGGTCTAAGAGATGTCTGGTAGGTGCTCCAATTAAAGCTTGCTCCTGCTCCCTCTTTGTGTTTGCTGTTGGGTCGACTGCCATTTGAAGGATCCTTTAGCAGATTTTTGGGCTCTGTTTATGAACATTACACTGAGCTCATTTTGCACGAACAAGAAACTCCTGAGTAGTAGAGACATCCAGGAAGACTTTGAAACCAAGAACATTAACTATCTACATCAGGCTCACTATGACAATTTCCACAGATTATTTGAGACATGTTTTTACTGTAATAGAGAATACACTGAATTTGAGAAGACTATGGTAGTTAGGTTGCCTCCAGGAAAGTGTTGATCTTCCTGTATTCTTTCATGCACAATACCTCTTCTATCAACCCTTTTTATATTACTAGCTGGGAGAAAGACCTGAATATTTCCTTGATGCCTCAGGAACTGACACAAGTCCTTCAACATTCCCATGTTTTTTTCCCCCTGCATTAGACTACAAGAAAACCACTTTAAACTGCTAGCAAGATGGTGCAGGACTTTGGAATGGTTGTACACATATGGTCTGATACATTCGGACCTCTGCTGGAGTTGTGGCATGGTGACTGGATCACTATTGAACATCTGATGGGAGTGCTCAGGTATTACTGAATATTGGAGAGAGATTGAAAGAGAAATCAGATCTCCCCTCTCTGCTTAATGAGGAACAAGTTGGCTTTGTGAAGGGACGGGAGGGGAAGGAGAACACCACTAAATTACTACACGCTATGTCCATAGCGCAAAAAGGGAATCTTCCTCTATTGTTTCTAGGCGTGGATGCTGAAAAAGCATTTGATAGAGTTAATTGGTCATACATGGAGGCCGCCTTAGGCGCGTTTGGTATCCCTGCCGCTTTCGCCAAAGCCATCCTGTCCCTGTATTACCGCCCAATTGCGCAATTAAAAGTAAATGGTACTCTATCATATCAGTTCCATATATCAAATGGGACGCGACAGGGCTGCCCCTTGTCCCCCACCCTATTTGTGCTTGTGTTAGAGACCCTCCTTCAAAAGGTGAGGCAACACCCTGACATTGCAGGCTTCAGAGTAGGAGACGAGTGTCTCAATTCTGTGGCATTTGCAGATGATATATTGTTTCTAATAACCAACCCTGATAAAGGTCTTCCGGCACTATATGACCTCATCAGAGAACATGGTCAGCTTTCAAATTATAAGATTAATGCATCAAAGTGTGAGGTTCTCCCAATATCGGTCGCCCGTAGCACTCAAGATGCACTGAAATTGTCTTTACCTTTTAACTGGCAGACACGGTCCCTGAAGTACTTAGGAGTCCAACTACCTGCTTCGTTAGCCGACATTTTTGATCTGAATTATTTACCTATGCTAAGTACAGTTAAGCTTTTACTCAAGCAATATGACCTTCCGTACATATCGTGGATCGGCAGGCGCAACCTCTTACAGACCTATATTATACCAAAGTGACTTACCTTATGCAGATGCTACCGATTAACCTACCGAGCTCTTATTTTTTAGCTTTCAGGCGATTATTTTCAGCTTTTTTGTGGCGGAACAAATGACCAAGGATAGCTAGGGCCCTCTTAGCGCGCCCAAAAGAGAAAGGTGGTCTAGCAGTCCCAGATTTGGAATCCTTCTTTACAGCTATTCAGCTGTCTCGTTGGACCTCCTATGCCTTTCCTAAAGCCTCCCGGTTGACTTCAGCTTTATGTAGCGCTCACTTTGGCTCAGATATGCAGAAGCTTACTTGGCTCCCAGATCTTTCCTCCACCAACATGCTGAAGACAGATACGCTGTTCAGTGGGATTTTGTCTACCTGGCACAAAGTGAGAGGTAAATTGTCCCCAGCTATCTCTCCTCTCCTTCCAGCTAATTTAGTCCCAATGGCGATAAGTAAGTCGAACTCAACTGCAGCGGACATATGGCTAGGTCTAGAGAGATATACTGTAGCGGATCTGATAGTGGACGGGAAACCCATTACCGAGTCACAATTGAAGACTCTGATTCCCCATGTGAATTAATATTTTCTTCACTATGCCCAATTCAAAGAATCTCTTACATGTCTGATAAAGATTGGGAACCCTGCCAGGCGCCTCACGCCATTTGAATTGAGCCTTAAACAGGAGTGGCCCAAAGCTAGGTCGGTATCCTCCTGTAGGAAATGGATAGAATCCACCATTGAGCTGGATAAACTGACTTATTAGTTAGCCTGGGAGAAAGAGCTGGATGTAGTATTTGATGAGTACGAAACAAAATGTATATTGACTAGGTCGCATGGTTTTTCGACCTGTGTCAGGCTACAGGAATTGCATTTCAAAATACTTGGTGGCACAGAACACCGAAATGGCTACACGAGCATAAATTGTCCGACTCTGATTTATGTTGGAGCTGCGGAGAAGACACTGGCTCTTATCTCCACCTTTGGTGGACGTGTGAGAAAATTAAGCCCTTTTGGCATCAGATAGCAGAACAGATAGATCTCATAACTAATGACTGCCCTGACCTGACACCCATGCTTGTACTACTGTCCCTTCCCCAGGGCCAATACATACCTTCAAAACACTCGTTGACCACACTTCTCATAGAGGCAGCTAAGTCTCTGATCCTGCTTTTTTGGCTCAAACAAGAACCCCCCCCCCCCCCTTCCCCTTACATTGTGGCTCAAGACTGTCCACCAGATATACCGGTTTGAATAGATCATTAGCTGGACGAATAGACAACACAATCTTTTGATGAAAGTCTGGTCGCCCTGGCACAGATTCTTGGAAACTATTACACAAAGCGGCCCTCCAGGCTGAAGGACTATTACCTTATACCCACCTCATCCCGAAATCCCCCCCCCCCCTTTTCTCTCTCTTTTCTCTCTCTCTTCTTCTTACACTTTAGTTTTTCTCTCTCTAGGTTCCAAGGTGGCTACACTTAAACACTGTTTTAATTACTCGCACGTTTACTTACTTCCTCTTGATTATAACCGTCCTACTTGACATTTTTGTTTCTTCTTTTTATGTTATGACATGTAACTGTCTATCAGCAATAATCTATGCACTATTGAAACGTTCTTAATGATCTATGATTGCTTGACCATCCAAATTGTGACCTGTTGTTTAAGATATATGTAATTTGAATTTCTCAATTATCTTGTTATGTAAAATTGTTGAAAACTGAAAAACGAAAATAAAGTATATTAAAAAAAAAAAAAAAAAAAAAGAGAAATCAGATTCTCATCATTGAACATCACAGCTGACATGATATTCTTCCTGAGACCCTTGCCTAAACACTCAAAATTCTCCTAGCACCTCACATTTCAACTATTGGCCGCAACAAAGTGTCTTATCCCACCCTTGTGCTTAAAGCAGACCCCCCCGTCCTCACAGTGGAAGAACAAAGTGAACCAGATCCTAAGGGAGCTAGATAAAGAGGTCACATCCATAATTCCTACAGACCTGGACTCCATGGTTAGATGCAAGATGACTCATCTCTGGTCTTTCTCCCTTCCTTGTGGGTGCTTCACCCTTCTCTGGATACAAAGCTCTTTCTCAAGCCTCCTTTCTCCTTCTCTCTCCTTTTTACATCTTTCCCTCTCTTACCCGTCTCTTCTATAATTCACTTCCTCTTCTTCCCTACCCCCATCCCCCCTCATCTTTCCTTCCCTTTACCCGAAAACAGAAAATATAATTGGTTTGTTGAGACAATTCTTTCACGCTCCTGAATTGAAGTAGTTTGAGAGGTGTATGTTATTCTTGTTATTTTTGATATCTGTATTTTTTTTTTTTAGTACTATACACCTTTCAATGTATGCTTTGTAAAAAAAAAAAAAAAAAATCCTGTTCAAACTTTTTAATCATTTCAATAAACTTTGAATATATATGTCCTTAAGGACACAGCCTAAAAGTACCGTTTTAGAGATTATCCCTTCTTATAACAGCCACTTCGGTGAATACCTTTGTGGGAGTTTAATTTATGCTGAAGGAGTAACAACCAGTATTTTGTTTTCACCAACACATGTTTATGTCCTCCTGTTAGTACTATTTGTGTATTAATAATGACATTATACGATCGGCAAGGAACCTACATGACCTTACGGTAACTCAGCTAGGCTAACTTCAATTAGGAGTAACTACATCCTTGAATCACATACCGTATGATTAAGGTCTGACTGATACCTCCATCTATGATGGCCGATATAAGACTATTTGAAACACATGTTGGCACTTTGCTGCACATTATTGGTCATATGTTTTGAGAGATTGGAATAGATTTTTGTTGTGCACATTCTGGAGACTCCTCTTGAACATGGATCTTCTGATGAAGCTGTCCATGAGGGACATCTTATAGCACACCCTGTTGTACCAAACAACAATGCCCCAGGATCATATTGATGCCATACTTTGCTTCTTATATTATATTGATAATGAACCATATCCATCCTGAAATAACTCCAGTGTTGACGGTTTGTTTGAAGAGAAACTTCTATAAAACCATTTTCCCCCTACGCCCAACAGCAGCACAACTGGGGATATTCCTGCCCCTATGAACTGTTAGGACAGGTGGAATTTTTAATTACCTAACAGCATTTGACCCCTATAAGAGGCCGGAAGCCCTGCTCCTCCCTTGTGTTTTTTCTGTCCTGTGGGACAGGACAGGTGGACAGGGAGAGGGATTCCGACCTCCTATAGGGGTCCTCTCTCCCCCCTATGGATTACCTTGAAGACGTGGCTCCCAGGGTCTCCTTGACTTGTGTGAAAGCTGTCCTCCCTCTCTGAAGCGGCGTAGCTCCCTGCAGCTGGGTCATCGTGGCTGCGGCGGGGTCCGGCAGAGAGGGAACCTATCTGCTCCGGCGGGCCTGGGGAACTAGTTCTCTGCGCTAGGTTCCGCCCGAGCCAGGGACCGCTTCCGGTAATCCGCGCATGCGCAGTCCACGCACCCCGCTGTAAGGGCCACGGCTGCAGGTAAAAAAAAAAAAAAAAAAAAAAGAGAAAAAGAAAAAGGCCAGGATAAGGTAAGAACCTCTCTGGGCTACATATTACTATGGGGGACTGGATTACATTATCCTACATTAGAAAGAAAGCACTTACCTGATGTTAGGGGTGTGGTTTCCCCGCCCCCTTTCCTGTTCCGCCTATTTAACCCCATTCTCCACCTTAGTAAGTTGCTTGTCGCTCAGGTTTCAGGCACTTCTGAGAGCTGCTGCCTCAGAGTTTACTTTCGGTGATTCAGGTTGGATCCGTGTTGCTAAGGTCGGTGGAGGGGGAGAGTTGGGGGGGGGGGGGCGACAAACTAGAGGAGACGGAACATCAGGTTATTTTTTTGTGTGTCTTTCTTTCTCCCCCTGCCTCTTATAGGATGTCTTCCTCATCTTCCTCGACCCTCCCTCGCAGGAAGACTACGTCTAAAAGGAAGCATTTGGCATGCGCCAAATGCAGGATTCCCCTCCCAGATGCCTGTGAATACAGGTACTGCCAGGGATGCAGAGCCTTCCCCCCCCCTCCGAGGCTACCCCCATTAGGGAAATGGTCTCTTGGGTGAAGGACTTTGTCTCTCATTCAATGAGAAAGATGGATGATACCATCTCCCAGCTTGCCAAGAGACCCCGGCTAGAGGTGACCGAGCCTTCCCTACCTCCTCTGGAGAGATTACATATTGGGGAAGTGGAGTCCTCGGAGGAGGACATTGTGGAGTCAGAAAAAGAGATCTTCCCCCTCGATAAGATGGGTAGACTCCTCAGAATCGTCAGACCAAGAGATCGGTAGGCTGGCGAGGGCACTAGCAGAAGATCAAGATCTTTCAAAGCCAGTCCTGACTTGGTCCAGGTAATGGAAGGGGAGTGGAGGCGTCCCGAGAAAGCCTTCGCACCTTCATTAAGGTTTAGATCTTTCTTTCCTGTGTCAGAGTCCCAGCAGGGGGCCTGGGGGCCACCACCCAAGGTAGACGTGGCCGTAGAAAAACTGTCCCGCCGGAAGGTCCTGCCTGCTGAGGACGGATCAGCTTTGCAGGACCCACTGGACCGCCGCGTGGAGGGGTCCTTAAGGCGGGCATATTCTGCCGCCTCTTCCCAGGCCTCCGTGGCGATTGCAGCCAATGATGTGGTCGCTGGCCTGCGGGCCGAATTATCTTCCCTTGCCAGGGATATTGACACAGGGATCCACCGGGACGACCTCCTGTCGGCCATGACCGACATTACCATGATGGTGGACCACCTCGCTGAAGCCGCCAGGACGCAGTTAAAACTTGCCTCCAAGTCAATGGCCCTCACCACCGTGGCCAGGCGACCATTGTGGATAAAGCCGTGGAGGGTGGACAATGCCTCTAAGCTGGGCCTTTGTACGCTGCCATTTGAGCCTGGAAGGCTTTTTGGCAAGGCCCTAGACAAGATTATGGAGGATCTTATGGACACTAAAGCAAAGAACCTTCTGCAGCCACCCGAAAGAAGGAAGACGTCCTTTTGGGGTCGGGGTTCCTCCACTAGAGGCTTTAGAGGACGTGGGCGCTCCACTCCCCGGGGCAGGGGCAGAGGACGCGGCACGTCCCGCGACCGCAGGGTAGATCCCTGACTAGTCCGCTCATCTATCAGCTTTAAAGACGGTCGGGCCCGTTCTCCATCCAGGCGCCCAGCCCTGAGAGACCGGAGTCTCCCAAGACGGAACAGGTATCATCTTGACTCCGCTGGCCGATATAACATCTTGCCCTTATCAGGGCCCCAAACAACTTCATCTGAAGAGACCCAGCCGGAGGAATCTTTTTCCGGTCGGCTTGGTACTCAGAGCAGCAAGCGGAGGATGCAGGGGTCTCTACCGAGGCCAGTTCAACCCCAGAATTCGAGGTCACTGGAAGATCTTCAGGTCAGATATATTCACGGGACATCCCGGAGTTCAGTCCAAGGTCCTGGATTAAGGGAAGCTACGCCCTTAGGATTCCACCCTCCCAGAAGGCAGAAATTCAGCCCCCATAGCCAGATCAAGCAAGCCTGGCTAGCACATAGACCCAGTAGGGTTACTTGTGTGGGGGGCTAATAATATCTTATGAAAAATTGTGTATAGAGGTGGGGGCTGAGATTGTTCTATCTGTCCATAGATGAGCAATTTGGAGACTTGCCAGACTGGTTATGTAAATACTATGCTCTGTGTATTGGGTGATGCTATCTTACAAAGGATGGGGACAGATCGTCTGGAACCAGGGGCATTGTTAGGAAAGGATCAAAGAGAAGGGTAATTAAGCTAATTGTCTCCAACAAGGATGTCTATTGTCTTTAGAATACCATGAGATAGACATCTAGGGTGTGTATTTGAGACATGTGCTGATGGCTGCCATTTTGATTGATACCATGCGGCTACCATGCGGCCACTGACTCCATTTTAGAGTAGAGCTAGCCCTCAGGGGGGTGTGACCTCTCTCCAGTTTCTTATCCAATAGATATGCATCAGGGCTATTGTTACAAACTTCTCCACCAATAGATGTTAGGCTAATTATACTAGCCAATCCTGTTCTGTCTATGCCATGTGATATATACTTTGTTCTAGCCACCATTAAAACAGAATCCATTTTGATACACCACCACCATGTGTCTCTGTTGATTCTCCAGATCAAAGATCGGCTGTAGCCGATCTTGGCCTGTTAATTAATTTTCCTTTACAGACAGCATATCTCTGGGGTATTATGATTCCCCCGACACTTGTGATTCCAGTAAGTCGAATCCAGTTCACCAGAGACTCCTGAGGGGGCCCTCAATACAGCAAGAGGTGGGGAGTCTGGAATCACTGTCCCTCGGGACTAGAAAAGCCTATCCAGTGAACCATCAGTACCCGGCCAGATTAAGCCCGGTAAACCCATCTTCACGATGGGAGGTCCTTGGTCAGGTTTACCTAGACTCTGTTGACCACAGATGCCTCCCCCACTGGGGGAGCTCATCTGGGGGAGACCCTGGTAAGGTTGACTGTTCCGGATTACCAGAGTTTACACTGGTGGAAGCCTCCAGTTGTTCCTCCATCTCATAGGAATGAAGATGGTGAACCATGCCCTTTTTGACCAGAATGGCGTGCTTCTTACTGCCAACTGGTCCTGCCTGTGTTTCGTCAATACCTTCAGAATCCTCAGCCGGGGAGGGAAAACATCTTCCAGTTTGGGCCTCCCAGGTATTGACAGGGCATACAGCGTCAGAGGGGTGTTCCCCCAAGCTAGGGAGCAACCCACCTCTACCATGGTGCTGTTTGAGGTGGCCATCAGATCCACCTCGGGGAGACCTCATCCCTTGGTGAGATGGTGGAAGGCACCCTGGTGTAGGGACAACTCGTCCTGGGTCACCAGTACTTTGGTGAGCTAGTCCCGTAGGACATTCAAGTAACCTGGAACTTAAACCGCTGGCCGCTGGAAGGGGCTTTGTCTTTACTGGGCGAGTTCCCTGCTGGCGAACTGTACCCCCAGGAAGGCTCTGATCTTCCTCCCGAGAAGACTGTGGTAGACTGTCATCAGGACCTCCGTCTGGATCCTGCTTGTCCTCTTCCATGGAAGTGGCATCAACATCTGGGGTTTCATGTGAACTTTTGTAGACTCTCTCCAGCTGGGTAAGTGCGTTCTCTCTAGGTAATACCAGGTGCCCTGTACCAAGGTCTGAACAGATTCAACCTCACTGCCTGGAGGTGAACCAGCCGCCAGCTGGTGAAAGAGGATTGTCCCAGGGAGTGCTAAGGACGTTGGCGCACTCAAGAGCGGACTCAACTAACCAGAGCTATCTGAGGGTCGCCCGGGTCTTTCAGAACTGGTGTACAAGTAACCAGCGTGGCCCTAATAGAGATGCAGTCCTGGAGTTCCTACAGGAGGGCCTGGAGAGGGGTCTGGCACCCACCACCCTAAAGGTTCAAGTTTCAGCTCTGTCCGCTCTCCTGGAGACTAGATTATCACTAGATCCTCTAATTAAACAATTTCTAAGAGGGGATACTAGACTTCGCCCTCAGGTGCAGCCGCCCATCCCTACCTGGGACTTAGCCGCAGTTCTACAGGGACTCTGTGCGCCTCCCTTTGAGCCCTTATCTGAAGTGGACATGAAGTACCTATCATACAAGATAACCTTTCTGTTGGCAATAACCTCCGCCAAGAGGGTTGGTGAACTTCAGGCCCTAGCGGCCACTGAACCATTTATTACCTTCTTTCCAGACAGAGTACAGCTGAGGTTCGTCCCAGGATTTTTGCCAAAGGTACCCACTTCTCAGAATATCAACCAGGTAATTGTCTTACCAACCTTTTTTCCCTCTCCCACCTCGGAGTGAGAGGAGAAGATGCACAAGTTGGACTTGGTGAGAGCATTACAGATTTACCTGGAGCGCACTGCGCCTTTCCGGAAATCAGAGAACTTGCTTATCAAAGTAGTGGGCCACACTAAAGGTACCAAAGCATCCAAACCAACTCTATCAAGATGGATTAGGGAAGCCATTATCTGCTCCCTACGTGCTCAAGATCTCCCAGTACCAGACTTTGTCCGTGCCCACGCCACCCGAGCAGTAGCAACCTCGTGGTCCGAGAGGCATTCTCTTTCCTTGGAGCAGATATGCACCGCGGCTTCCTGGAGTTCGCATCTAACCTTCGCCAAACATTATAGACTGAATTGGTGGATGATGGAATCTACAGCGTTTGGACACTCGTTATTGGCATCAGCCTGCCAAGAACCCTCCCTGGAGTAGAAAGCGATACTTGTTAAATCCCCAGTTGTGCTGCTGTTGGGCGTAGGGGGAACGAAAGATTGTGAATGATAATCTGTTTTCCCTTAGCCCAAACAGCAGCACAAGGCTCCCTCCCTATGCTGGATTGTATTATTCTGTTATATATTATGTAGGTTATTTCTGTGGAAAATTTGTCATATCTTATACTTGTTACTAACACAAGGGAGGAGCAGGGCTTCCGGCCTCTTATAGGGGTCAAATGCTGTTAGGTCATTAAAAATTCCACCTGTCCTAACAGCTCATAGGGGCAGGAATATCCCCAGTTGTGCTGCTGTTTGGGCTAAGGGAAAACAGATTGTCATTCACAATCTTTCGTTAGTGCCAAGTTTGCCCAAACATACACCACCATAAAGTCTCTTCTTTTCTGTTCTCACCTGTGTATATCCATAAACGGTTAACAGCTGAGCCATGGGGAGAGTCGTGATAGAGCGGAAATCTCCAATAAATCCGACCACTGCGTCATTCTCCATACATGAGTAGTTTGGAGCTGTTACTGTGTGTCCGGACAGTATCTGCAGAACATCTTTTATAACTTTATTCACATCTCCACAAGAGTCATATATATGATATCCCAGAGTGATATTGGGCAGAAGATCTGAGCGATTATTAATTTCATCAATAGCCGAGAGAAAAGCCGCCAGATGTAAATATTCTCTTGGACCGACACTGTGAGACAATATAAAAAAATGATGTGACTAGACATGAATATGTGCTTTTATCTGGATAGTCCCATATCAGACATGTATGACATATACACGGCCCCTGGCCCGGTTTGGTGAGGGATCCATATAGAGAACACATAGGAAAGTGACAGAATAGGTGGAGGAATAGTAAGATGAAAAGTCTGAAATGTTAAAACATTCTATTATTTATTCTGCATAGTGTATGCCTGGAGACGCCACATTGAGACCATTGTATCTAGAAATATTGCACTTTTCCATATCCTATCCTTATCATGCAGCACCAGAGCCTCAGGTATAGACAGAAGTGAATAAGTGGAGACTCCCCAGGTCAGTGGCCAAAAGTCCTATTGTGGAGTCACATTTACAGCAAGAGAGAGGATGAAATGCAGATCAGATCCCATTGTATTATTTCCTGAGAAAACAAGAGAATCATTATTTTCTGGCAAAGTTATAGAATGTTCTCAGTCTTTCCTTTTAGCTGGCGGAGTTATGATTCCTACTGTTAGAGTAGTGCAATGATATTTATATTCATAGGATATCATTTAGAGAAGAAAGATTAAAGCTCCAGCAACAGAATTGAGTTAGCTGCCATTTTGTCTCCAGTATCCATTTTTGTTCATAAACTCAACTAGCTCACCCTTATATGAACTGTTGTACTTTTATGGAGCAAGAGTTTACCAGATGTTGTTTGTAGCTTTGGCTGATATAATCAGGAACGAGTTGACAATATTTATCATTTTCAGTACAATTAATCTTACAAAGATCACGGAAAGGGAGTGCAGAGGATTAAAACCAGACTTAGGTGGAAAGCCCCCAAATTTCCTTTTAGTGCTATATCAAAAATGTACTTTTGGCTAATTCAATGCATTATATCTTAGTGTTTGAATTTATTGCCATTTTAGGATGTCATGTTACTTGTCATAAATTGATTGGATAACTTGTATTCTCAGTATAATCTAATTGGAATATTTTGTATTGTCAGTACTATAAAATAAACCGATTCTGGGTGGATCTTTGCAGATCTGACCGGATGCTTATCAGTAAGTGTCTGTATCCTCTCTCTTTTTAATTACCGGTGATAACTACAGATGAGCGAGTAGTACTCGATCGAGTAGGTATTCGTTCGAATACTACGGTATTCGAAATACTCGTACTCGATCAAGTACCACTCGCTATTCGAATGTAAAAGTTTGATTCAGAACCAGCATTGATTGGCCAAATGCTATACAGTCGGCCAATTAACGCTGGTTCTTCTCCTACCTTTAGAAGTCTTCTCCGTGCAGCTTCCCCGCGGCGTCTTCCGGCTCTTCCGGCTCTTCATGCTCTTCCGGCTCTGCGCATGTCCGCTTGTAGTGCCCGACCCTCACTCGTGGACTTGATAAGTATAATTTGATCGAACGTTGCCTACCCCTGAAACTAGCATTTTCCCCCCATAGACTATAATACGGTTCAATATTCGATTCGAGTAGTCGAATATTGAGGGGCTACTCAAAACGAATATCGAACCTCGAACATTTTACTGTTCGCTCATCTCTAGTGATAACCAATTATACAGTCTATTGGGTAAGAACTGTTTTCTACGCTAACACTACTTACCCTGTACAAACTCGATTAGGAAAAATGTCTCCATTGTCCCACAGTGTCACGTAGGAATGTACAGTGAAGATCCCTCCTATAATGATATCTCCTTCCTGAGAATATTTGTACTCAAAAAGAAAGTTCTTCCTTACCAGTTCACATTGAGCTGCAGGGTCCTGAGTCTCAGATGTGCAGAAAGTCACATAAAGAGGCAATAGCAATAAGAACATGACCTGTAGAAGAGAAAAGCTGATGCTTGTACAGAATGTCCTCAGATGTCCCAGCAGATGTATCAGCACAGAACGTTAGAGATCCTTCAGCTTTGCTGCAGAGGTTGTAGCAGGGAGAGGTTTATATAACCACATACAATGGAGTTTATACTAAAATAACTAAAATGCCGATCACTGGTAGAAATCACATCAGAAAATTCACAACCACCGGGGAGCAGCCGGCAACGAAACAGCAACGGTAGACTTTAGAGATGTAATAATTCTATATCTGTCTGATGTCAAAAGCAAAAAACGAAACTGAATCTTTAGAATTTATGAAACTTTACAATATAATACTTTATGCAGGGACACTTGTGTAGGAAACATCTCTGGCATAATGCCAATGTCCTGGCAGGTAAACTATAGGACCACCAACTACCTGTCACCATTACTTTACTAGGAGCACATTTTCCATATTTTATATTTATGATACGTCTATGAAGATGTGGGGGGGCCAACAATATTTCTTGAAAAAATAAGTATAAGAAGGTAGGGGCCGAGATTGCTCTATCTCCCTCTCAGAGATGGAGCCAGTTAGGCTGGGTTCGTGTTGCTGTATACAAAAGATCAAACCTGTTTCATCTTTAGGGCCTCACCTTTGATTCATGAACTGAATAGGTCACTTAGGGTGTGTAGAAACAGGTTCTATAGCCTATTGATCATTAGCCCCAAGGCTGGAGTGGTCTGACCAGCATGTGATCATTATCTCTCTGGCCCTGATATATACATCTAGAATTAGTGTAAGATGTTGGTTTACACATAAATATTTTAAATTCTTATTTATTTCATGAGAAAGGTCATCCCAGTTTGGAAAGTAATAATGAGATGCAGATTACATTAGGCCTTATCCAATAGTCATGTGCCACATTTTATGTTATAACTCTACAACCAATCATGTTATAAGAATAGCCCAACCTGCTTTTGTCTTTATTGTATTTAAACTACCTTTTTGCACCATTAAAATTAGAACTCACTTGATACACCATCAGCTGTGTGTGTGTGACTTCTCCAGGCCTGATATCTACCTACGACAACATAACTCAGGGGTCTTGTGCCCCTAATACAAACTTTCCATCTACTTCCTCTATCCACATCAGTCCTCTCTCCTTCCATCACCTATGTACAACTCTCTTACACTTTACACTTTCCTAGACCACCTTAACCCTTCTTTTTCCACTGGGAAACACCAACACATTTCTAATAAATCACTGAACCATCTTCTGTTTCTATCTCTTCTCCTGATACGACCCTGTGGGGAACATCTCTCCTATCCATGGTCCACCTTCTGCCGATTCCCACTTACCCACCGCCCACTACTCTCATTGACATTCTCTGTGTCCCTTCTCTTTCTCCTGTCTCTTTTACAGTAACTCTGTTCTCTGGAGCACCAGGTCAGTAGGTAACAAACTTGAACTTGGTCATAAGCTATTTCACACATGAACTTTCAACCTGCTGGCCCTTACAGATACCTGGATCTAACAGTCGGATACGGCTTCCCCTCCTGTTCTGTCCTATGGGTTATATTTATCTGACACTCTCAGACCTTAGAGTAGAAGAGTGATTATAATTCTATCCCCACAGTACACTTTCCATATTATCTCCCCTGTACCCTCAACTCACTTTCCCCTAATCTGGAGGTTTACACCATCAGACTCTTCCTCTAATTGTACCTGTAAATTTCTGATACTTACCGTCCCCCTGGGTTACTCTGACACTTTCTGGATCATTTCTGGTTCCCCTTTCTTTCTATCTATCCGGTGATATTCCTGCTTTCGTTATGGTTGACTTTTATCTTTTTTTTTTAAGTTCAGTTTCTTTATATGACTTTGTAAACCAGAAAGTAACAGTAAATTAACATAACATAGGAAGAAGCACGAGACAAATATTACAAGATGTGTGTCAGATCTATATCACATAGCGATAGATATAATATCATTATCATAACATTCTGTATATAGTAACATGAGACAGATATTGCAGGATGTGCAACATACATAGGTCACATTACAATAGAAACAGGTGTAATTCTAAGGAGACCTCGAATTCCACCAATCATCATGAATAGAGATGAGCGAACACTAAAATGTTCGAGGTTCGAAATCCGATCCGAACAGCCGCTCACTGTTCGACAGTTCGAACGGGTTTCGAACCCCATTATAGTCTATGGGGAACATATACTCGTTAAGGGGGAAACCCAAATCCGTCTCTGGAGGGTCACCAAGTCCACTATGACACCACAGGAAATTATGCCAACACCTCTGGAATGACACTGGGACAGCAGGAGAAGCATGTCTGGGGGCATCTAACACACCAAAGACCCTCTATTACCCTGTGGGGGGACAATGATATCTTTGGAAAAATTAAGTATAAAAATGTGGGGGCTTATGCTGTTATATCTCTCTATCTCATTATCCATCTCAGGGATGAGATGTCTCTTCCACTGGGAACCGGTTAAACTGGCCATGTGTTGTGTATTTGTTGAATACACAAAGAGAAAAAGAGTCAGGAAAAGAATAGGCATTGATAGGATTGTTGGACATAAAAGATCAAAGACGAGAAGCCCTTTGTTAAGGTGATAAAGGGACAAGAGAAGGGTAATTAAGCTAATTGTCTCCAACAAGTATGTCTATTGTCTTTAGAATACCATGAGATAGACATCTAGGGTGTGTATTTGAGACATGTGCTGATGGCTGCCATTTTGTGAGACCATGCGGTCACTGACTCCATTTTAGAGTAGAGCTAGCCCTTCGGGGGGGGGGGGGGTGACCTATCTCCAGTTTCCTATCCAATGGATATGCATCAGGGCTATTGTTACAAACTTCTCCACCAATGGATGTTATGCTAATTATACTAGCCAATCCTGTTCTGTCTATGCCATGTGATATATACTGTTGTTCTAGCGACCATTAAACAGAATCCATTTTGATACACCACCATCTGTGTCTTGTGGTTCTCCAGGCTAAGGATGGCTGTAGCCGATCTTGGCCTGTTAATTAATTTTCCTTTACAGACAGCATATCTCTGGGGGTATTATGATTCCACCAACAACCCCAACATCACAGCCTAACAACTACACACTTTCCACATTCAAAAAAACCTCTATCAAAGTGGGAAAATACCTGGAAACCTTCTTTACTCCCCAAATGGATGGACACAAACCCCAATTTAAGCTCAGCAAACAGTAACAACCACCCTTTTAAATCACGTTCCCCATGACAACCACGGATGGAATAGACAATGGGAAATCCAAAAGCCCTCACCCTTAACTGTCATTGTGTGTGTGTTTGATGTGGTAAGACCTTCCAAAATTCACTTTTCTAACCCTTAACATCAGCCCTTCCAAACAAAGTTACAGGACCTTAAGCTGAGCTACCAGCAGAGATTGAGGCCCTTGGCATGAGTAGAGCATTGCACCAGCAGTGTTTTTGGCCCTTAGGGTGAGTAAAGCCTTGCAGAGTGTTAGCCCCTTTAAAACTCTTTTCCCCTAAAACAGTGGTTCCAGAACCATCACTCTCATTGTGTTGGATTGATGAAGTGGATTGAACTGAGGACCCAGACATTGACCTTCATTTTGACTGTCAAATTGATAACATTTTGGCATCAAGTCCTGGGGGTAACTTTGATTTAGAGGACCACAAAGGGGGAGAATTGGCTGCAACCACTACTAGCGGTAATGGTCCTCTAATATCGGACTCTACATTACCTATACAGGGTTCAGATCAGGTGTTAATTGTCCAAACAACATGCTCCAGTACTTTAGATGTAGATCAGAAACCACTTTCCCTTCCGATACCAGATTTAACCAAGCTTCACCATCATCATCCTGCTGAGATGGAACCACTAAAGGAAACCTTGCCTTCAAAGGCATGTCCTGGAGCTGCGACTGAGCCAAATGTATGACTAAGGGGGCCTAATACCCCGAAACGCGTCAGCGTGTGGTTTTAACGCACCTTCATGTCTTTCTGTTATCACTGCTGTGTGTATACTTTCTCGTTTTAAACGATGGATTAAAGCATTTAAGTTTTACCTAAGAAGAGTGTTGCAGACCTTCTTCTTCTTCTTCGTGAATTCTTCATTTTTGTCATGTGTGATAACGGCAGGAACCTGGTAGCGGCTCTGGAGCTTGCCGGCCTCCAGCACGTTCCATGCTTGGCCCACGTCTAACTTAGTGGTGCAACGTTTTTTGAAAACATACCCAAATGTACATGAGCTACTGGTGAAAATGCGGCGCTTGTGCGCCCACTTTCGCAATTGTACAGGAGCTGCTGCTAGCCTCAAAACACTCCAGCAACCCCTACATCTGCCCGAACACCGGCTGTTGTCCGTTGCTCACACACGCTGAAACCCTACATACCATATCTTGACCAGAGTGTGTGCACAGACCTTTGATGGAGTTCCATCTACAAAACCCAAGAGTTCCTCAAAGTCAGCTCCCTCAGTTTCTGCACCATGAGTTTCCAGGGGTGGCAGAGTTATGGCTAGAGGCAGAGGCATGGATAGGGGTGATGTCTAGGGGCAAAAGCAGTGTGGATGTGGAGGCAAGCTAAGCAGCAAAAACTGGGTATACAAGCATAGGCATGGACTGGGGTGATGTCTAGGGGCAAAAGCAGTGTGGATGTGGAGGCAAGCTAAGCAGCAAAAACTGGGGATAAAAGCCGAGGCATGGACTGGGGTGATGTCTAGGGGCAAAAGCAGTGTGGATATGGAGGCAAGCTAAACAGCAAAAACTGGGGATACAAACTGAGGCATGGACTAGGGTGATGTGTAGGGGCAAAAGCAGTGTGGATGTGGAGGCAAGCTAAGCAGGGAAAAAGGTGGCTAGAGGCAGAGGCATGTCCAGAGTCACAGGACAGCTGCTTGACAGAAGTTAGGCCTGAGCCACCCGGGCCTGAGCCAGCAAGGCCCAAGATGCTCTCTTTTCTAGCCTCCTTAGAAAAATCCCCTCATCGAAGCCACGTTCCTTGATGGGGGAGATAATTTGTAAATGTATAGGTCGAGGACAAACTGAGTGTGATTTGCACATTTTGCAATGCTAAACTGAGTAGGGGCTTCAAAAAGAGCAACTTTACCACCTCTGTCATGTGCCGTCATTTGTAAAGCAAGCACTGGGTTCAGTGGGTGACAGGAAGTGCAGGATAATCGTCGTCTGGCGTTGTGGCCACTGCCTCTCCCACTGTTGACAGTGTTGGCGCTGCAGTCCAGACCACCATCCAGGTCACCTCCAAATCTAACTGTGATGCTTTGGGGAGTTCACCCTCATCCTCCCTTTTTCCTGCCACTTCTCCTTTTGCCTGCAACATGTTCCATGCCTGGGCACGTTTTTAACTCAGTGCTGCAATGCTTTTTAAAAAAGTCCCCCAATGTTCCCGAACTACTGATGAAAGTGTGGCGCTTGTGCGGATAGTTTTTAAAGTCTATAGTTGTCGCTGCTAGCCTCTATGCACTCCTACAACGCCGGTATCTGCCCGAACAATGGCTGTTGTGCAACATCTCCACACTGCTGGAACTAAACATATCATCTCTTGAGCAGAGTGTGTGAGCAGCACAGACCTTTAATGGAGTTCCAACTACAAAACCCTAGGGTTTGTCAAAGTCAGCTCCCTCAGTTGCTCAACCATGAGTGCTCTGTCCTCTCCAATCCCTCTGTGCCCCACACTTTTTTTCTCATAAGTTTTTCTGAAATACACATGTCCTGTGAAGTTCCCTTGGGATCTCAGAGGAGTTGGCCTCAGTGCTGTTCATCTGAGTTCCCTTGGCAATTAGCTGTAAGAGAACCCTGGACCAACCTACTCTAGGCAGCTACCATAGCATCCAGCATGGCCTGCACCATCATGCACCTCTTCCCAGACACTCCCCATCTCCCTGGCATTTCATTGCAGGCAGAAGTACAGCGCAAGCCACCCACATGCCCAAGCCTTTAATGGCCTCATCTCAAAACTGCTGGCCCTGGAGATGTTGGCATTTAGGCTTCTGGATACCCAGGTTTTCCGTCACCAGATGGCAGCTGGGGCACCTCCCTATACTGGGCCTAGCCGTTACTACTTCTCTTGGTGTGCTGTCCCTGCCTTGCACCTGCATGTGTCCCATAACATCAGTCGGGCCCAGAACTCTGCGCTTTGCTGCAAGGTCCACTTGACCACCGACACATGGACAAGCGCCTGTGGTCAGGGATGCTGCTTATCTTGAATGACAGGCAGGGTGAATGTAGTGGAGTCTGGTCCCGGGGTGCAAACTGGGGTGGCCTATCTCCTCTCCCAGCCCAAAATTCATGGCAGGAGTTCACTGAAAGCCTACTATGCTGCAACCTCCACCCCAGCTACTAGCGGCAAACGCTGTAACATTGGCGTGGAGAGATGTCAGCAGGACGTGCTGAAGCTCATCAACTTGGGGATCATACAGCACACTGCCTCCGAGGTCAGGGATGCCATCCTGGCTCAGATGGCAATGTTTCTTTCCCTGCTACACCTGGGGCCTGGCATTTTTGCGCCTGTGATAATGGCCGGAACCTGGTAGCAGATCTGGAGCTTGCCAGACTCAAACACGATCCACACATGGCCCACGTTTTCAACTTGTTGGTGCCATGTTTCTTTGAAACCTACACCATTGTGCCTGATATACTGGTCAAAGTGTGGCCATTTTCGTAAGTGAGAAGTAGCCTCTGCTAGGCAGAAAACATTCAGAGCACACTCCTCTCATCTTCGCACCGTTGGCTGGCAGAGGAAGACTAGGGGGATGGAGTGGTATCTGATGTCCCTGTCCCACACGAGGCTTGAGGGTGCACTTCAGTGCATCCCATTGCTTCACCACAGATGGTGTGAAGGGGAGTGGAAAATGGAGGAAATGGAGAGTGACCCTTACAGTTAGGGCCAGCAAAGGCATGCCAAGTAACACACTGGCACACATGGCTGACTTGATGTCTGGTTGCTTTTCAAGAGTCAAACGCATACTTCACATCATGGAGTGCAAACAATACTGGATTTTTGCAAGCCTCGAACCCCGGTCTAGGTCTAATGTCTGTTCCTTTCTTATATTAGGGGAGAGAAAAAAAATTGCTAAAATGATGAGTTTAGCGTACATAGACTGACAATTAATATGTATCCCACTTAGTGTTGTTAGGGTTACACACCGTCAAAACCTGGCTAAAGCTTCTATAGCTGTTAATAAAGTCAACATAACTTTACAGTATCCAAAAAGACAGCTGGTACTGACAGAGAGCAAGACAAATGTCAACAAAAGCTGTGAGCTCTGAACACCCACAGTGACTTTGGCGTCATTATAAGGGAGCGGGTGGTAATAAATAACTTGGCAGTGCCTAAAACCCAACAATCTTACAACTATATTTAGCTTAAGATACACAAATGTCACTTTTTAGGAGCATGTCATGAGACAAGCTGATAAGATCTTTCTTTGTGCAGTA
This sequence comes from Leptodactylus fuscus, assembly GCF_031893055.1. Classification (NCBI taxonomy): domain Eukaryota; kingdom Metazoa; phylum Chordata; class Amphibia; order Anura; family Leptodactylidae; genus Leptodactylus; species Leptodactylus fuscus. The sequence continues at coordinate 357,263,894 of NC_134265.1, forward strand.
CTATTTGAAAGTTAATAGCTGCCTTCATTTTAGTTAAGAACAAGGTGCAGACAGATTAGATTTAGAATATGTTGTCTTCATTGTCAGAATCCTCTATATAGGTAATGTTTTTTTTTGCCCGAGCTGTCCGGGAACGAGCTGGTGCAGTACTGACAACCTGGGTGAGTATGGCAAGAGCCTGAGATGTAGGGTGAATGTATCCCCAAATTATTTTAGAAATTCAATCTCAGAACCTTTCACTATATGCCAATAGCAACAAATGAGGGTGGTATGAAGGCCCCAATTTCTTTATGGAATTGACAATGACAACCTGGGTGAATATGGCAGGAGCCTGAGATGTAGGGTGTATGTATCCCCAAATTATTTGGGGAATTAACACTCAGAACCTGGCACTATATGCCAATAGCAACAATTGAGGGTGCTATGAAGGCCCCAATATATTTTAGGAATTCACACTCAGAACCTGGCACTATATGCCAATAGCAACAATTGAGGGTGCTATGAAGGCCCCAATATATTTTAGGAATTCACACTCAGAAACTGGCACTATATGCCAATAGCAAGAATTGAGGGTGGTATGAAGGCTCCAAATAATTTGGGGATTTAAGACTGACAACCCAGGTGAATATTCCAGTGTATACAAGTTAGTTGCGGGGGGCACACTGTCATACCCTATATACCCTTAATCCACATTCTATGGGTTTAGCATTTCAGTGTATACCAGTTAGCTACAGGAGGGTGGGGGGAACACTGTTAGAACATGGATTGAGGGTATATGGGCTGAGCATTTCAGTGTATGCCAGTTAGTTCCGGGGGGTTCACTGTTAGGACGTGGATTAAGGGTATATAGGGTATGTGGGAATACACTTTCAGTGTATCCCACTTAGTATTATCCCCACCGCGGAAAGCGGTGTAGCGCTGATGCAGCCTGTGAATCCCACGTTAGTGTTAGTGGGTGGACACTGTGACATTCTTTTTTTGGATTCTCCCTTCAATGTAGCTCTTAAAAGAGCTGTTGGTTTTCTTCTCCTCTCCTCTCCCATCCTATCCTATCCCTGACTACCAGAATCTAATCCCTATCTAAATTGACGGAGACCTCCGTCCCTGACGAAGTGCAAGCTCTGACTGACTAGAAGATGGCCGCTGCTGTTCTTAGGAATCAGAGGTCACATGTTTTCAGCAGTCAATGGGTTTTTAGTATTTTTTTCAATGTCCCTGTTGTCGTAGTTCCTGTCCCACCTCCCCTGCGCTGTTATTGGTGCAAGAAAGGCGCCAGAGAAGGTGGGAGGGGAATCGAGTTTTTAGTCAGTTTACCACGCGGTGTTCGATTCGATTCGAACATGGTGAACAGTGTGATATCCGATCGAACATGTGTTTGATAGACCACTCTTCGCTCATCTCTACTAGTAAGACCTGTAATCCTCCTGAACTGTCAGCTCTACACTAGGGCTTTGGAGCAGAGGTCGCTGTTCCAGCCCGTGGTGCAGTCAGCAGGTTTGGTCTCTGTGTTAGCCTGTGCCCTGGCACTCTATTCCTGTCAGTTCTAAATACTAGGGGTCTGTGAGCCACTGACCTCTTTGTGTTGCTGACCATGGGTGACATTTAACCCCTGACAAGCCTGCACCTGTAGCATCTACTCACAAGTGTGTTTATCCAGTGCAGTTAAACTGGTGAACCTTGTTGCAGTCTGTTCACACTGTATCACAGAAGCTATTCCCCAGTGCAGTTGAATTGGTGAAGACTTCTGTTGCAGTCTGTGCACACTGAATCGTACAAATCTCGACTGTCCAGTGCAGCTAACTGGCAGTCGTGACTAAGGCCTTGTTCAGACAAATGGCTGCCCTCTGGGGCCTGTGGACCTCGACTGCAGTTACCAGTGCAGTCTAAAGGGTTCTCCCGTCATTCACATTGTATTTCAAATATATATAGGCAGAACCATAACATAAGTGTGAGCCAAGGTCTTGCCATGTCTGAACAGGCGCAGTTACAGCGCTATGTGCAGCAGATGGAGGCTCGACTGCTATCACTGGTCTGCTATCACTGGAGCAGCGACCGCCAGCTGCTATGGACGCCTTCCTCGCTGCACAGGTGGTAGCGCAAGTCCTGGCTCAAACGCTATCACCTGCTGAGGCAACCCTCTGTCTGGCCCTCCCCAATAAATTTTCAGGGGAATCAAAGGAGTGTAGGGGGTTTATAAGCCAATGCACTATATATTTTGAGGTAAAAGCAGCCACATTCCCCACTGAAAGGAGTAAAGTGGGGTTTGTAACCTCTCTCCTAGCAGGCCGGACACTAGAGTGGGCTACACTATTGTGGGAGCGTGACGATCCAGTCACCACTCTCGCCACAACCTTCCTGGCTTCCCTGAAGCAAGTCTTCTTGGGTTCGCGGGTTACCTTTGACTCGTCCCTGCACCTGCTAGACCTAAGTAGGGGAAGGGACCAGCCTCGCGGAGGACAGGCAGAAAATCAGCGCTCACCCATTTTTTTTGAAAAATGGAAGGCAACTTTATTTGGCACCACGCGTTCCGGGCAGACAGCCCTTTTTCAAGTGCAATAACAATCCCGCCACTGTGGACAGTTTGCTCGTCCTATTAGGGCATATTCGGGTTTATAAAGGGCTGAAGACCATGGTGTGTATGCCATACACAAGCGCCGCACTTTCACCAGTAGCTCGTGCACACTTGGGTATGTCTTTAAAAAACGTTGCACCACTAGGTTAAAGACATGGACCAGGCATGGAACATGTTGGAGGCTGGCAAGCTCCAGAACTGTTAGCAGGTTCCTGCCGTTACCGTTATCAGACACGACCATTCCTGGGCCCAGGTGCAGCGGCTCAAACCGTATTGCTGTCTTATCGAGGAGGGCATCCCTCACCTTGGAGGCAGTGTGCTGTCTGTCTGCCAAGCTGATGAGCTTCAGCACAGTCTGCTGACGTCTACCCATGCCAGTGCTGCAACATCTCCTGGGCCAGGAGTTTGGAGATGTGCACGTTCAACGCTTGCGCATGTGGTGGTTAGAGCTGTATTTTTGCCTGCACTGAAATGTCTAAGAAATGGTGGTATACTGGGAGGAGGTGCATGAGTGTGCAGGAGAAGGAGCTGAGACAGGAACAGGGGAGGATGAGGAAGAAGTCCCCAAAGTGGCGGAACCAGATGTTGCGGTGCCCTGGCTGGTGCTCTAGACTGGGAGAGGCAGTGGCGGTAACGCCGGACGACGATTGTCCTGTGTTTGCTCTCTCCCACTGAGCCCAGTGATTGGATTCCAAGCTGAACGCTCTTTTACTCTCCATGGGTGAATAATGCCACGTCTATTTTGAACTATGTTCATTTTTAATGTTTGAGAAATAAATATTTGGACTTTTATACACGTCTGCTGGAACTCTTCTTTGAAGATACTTGTCCCATTGCCGAGGTGCTCCGGACCGAGGTGCTCTTTCCGTGCAGTCGTACCATCATGTGTGGGACATAAGTTGTGGATATTATATCCTTTTGAAGCAATATATTTCTTCAAACAATTGCAATCTGGATTAGTGGGCTGTATGTTCCCTCTCCCCCCACCCTATATTTTTCAACTAAATTTATATGGGCCTCGAAAACCCCCAGAATCTCCAAACTGACAATGCCTAGTCCTAGACTTCATGCACTACTATATAGCTGCAGATACTACTAGTATCCTTGATTGGTACCACTACTTCCACTACAAGATATGGGTTGCCCTAGAGAGATCTCAGTGCCCTATGTGGGGCTCACAATCTACATTAAAAAAAAACAAAAAAACCTTTACACTGCTACTTCAAGGCCCCTTCATCCCCTCTCCACAATTTATGGCCTCTCTGTGACTCTCGGTCAAACTCTCTGACAACCTTTCTGAAGACATGAGACAAGGAACGAGGGAAATCCTTTCCACTGTATGTGTGTTAGGACCGTGTGGCAGGTGTGGCCATGGTATCAGGGTTGCAGCCTGTCCTGCTGTAACTGCTCAGTCCAGCATGCATGGGGTTAATCCCCTTGCTGCCGATAGGCATGGTCGGTCTGCTGACTGATTGTGGTGTAAGCCTATCGGCACCTGGCTTGGGCACCTGGGCTGGCTGATCAGGTCTGCCTTCCCTCCATTTAAGGAGGCAGGTGTGGGCCGTCTGGTGCTCTAGCCTCAAAAGCCATATGTGCACGTCAGTGCAAGACACTAGTTTTGCAGCTGGGTCATTCCACATCAAGTGGACCAGTTTTTAAAATCATCCCCACTCGACCTTCTCCGATTTTGCTGAAAATTTAAAAGGATGAAAGGTCAACAGTGCCCCAGGTGTTTGATATCTGGCCCTAAAAATTTACAGAACCTCGTTTCAAACATACATGTACATCCTTATAAATTTTCAGCAAAATCGGAGATGGTCGAGTGGGGAGCACTGGTCCACTTGACATGGAATGACCCAGCTAGCTGCCCCAGTTAGATAGGTAGAGAGAATCTCCACCCTTTTGGTTAAAATTGTGGGACACCAGGGCCACAAGGAGGCTCAGTGGTTAGTAATGCAGCCTTGCAGCACTGGAGTCCTGGGGTTCAAATCCCACCAAGGGCAAAAAAACATCTGCATGGAGTTTGTATGTTCTCCCCGTGTTTGCAGGATTTCTATCCCATATTCCAAAGACATACTGATAGGGAAAAATGTACATTGTGAGCTCTATGTGGGGCTCACAATTTACATAAAAACATAAATAAATAAATAAATTGTGGGAAACCAGTCCCTTAGTTAAAGTTGTGGGAATCTCTCCTTTATTTAGTATTGTGGAATCTCCGACCTTAGGCAGGCTGCTACCTGTCGTACTCCACAGCAGTTGGCTGTGGTGGGTGCAGCCCAGTAAGCTACTGGGAGCACATGGTCAGGTTTGTGTTTGTCTTGCAGTGCAGTAACTGCAAGACTTTATACTTCATTAGTGGCAGTGACTGATTAACTGTCAGTCCTTGTTCACACCAGGGTACCCTGCGGTTCTGAGTCCAGTTGGGCTCCGCAAGTTATTATTATATAGATTTGTTTAATATATCCTGCCAACCATAACAAGGTGTTGCTCTCGGTCTTCCAGTCATGCCACCAGTTCTCCATATCCTGTAAAACTGAACTATGAAATTCTCTCCTGCTGGCACAGAGTTCTCCTTGTTCTTCATGCTTTCAGTCTCTGATCTCATTTGAAAATGCGGCGCCACACGGGAAATGATGTTACACATTTGTTGGGATTGTGCTTTTCTTCCCCTTCTGGCCTGAGGTCTGCAGAGTAATACAGATGGCCACCGATGTAGCCCTAGAAGATATAACGGCCCCTATATTACTCTCAATTTTCTCTAAAAGAATACTCGTAAATTGGTTGGCTTTTTCTGGTGGTGGCCAGGTCCCTCATACCCAGAATGTGGAAGACCACGTCTGTTCTTACTCTGATAACCTGACTCCAAGAAATTCTCTATATCAGGATTATGAAGAACCTGGTTGCCAAACTCAAGCCTAGTTATGCCATCCATCAGCAAGTATGGCTCTTGTAGAACACCTTCTGCCACTTGGCCTCATTTTCCCTCTCTACCTCCCTACCTTCCCATAGTACAACTTTGTTATACATTTGCTTCTTGTGCTTGACCTAAAAAAAAAAAAAAATAATTAATCCAAATAATAACTGTAAGATTGAGCAGCATTTTATAGAACATAAGACATTTGGGGATCGTCGCACCATCTTGGTGATGTTCTAGTCTCGCCGCTCTCCTATATATATCAGGTAACAGGTATATAAGCTGAAGCTCTCTCCTATCCTCACACACTGCTGCTGAGATCTCAGGAGCTGCCGAGCTGTCGTACGTCGTGGTCTCCGGAGAATCCAACCTCATGTTTATAGTCATTATATGCTTGTTTTCGCTTCTCAGCCTTTTGGCACGATCGGGGTCTTGGATTGTGATTTATTCTCTTTCCTATCTTGGTCGTGTTGAGAGGTGCTGGGGTACCCCCCTCTCGGTCCTCCCGAGTGTCTGGCATCCAAATTTCTTCTGGATTGCTGGCCTCGGGTTGCTACTATAGGGAGGGGGCTTAGTCCCCAGCAACGGGCGGCGATCCCCCCCGGCCTGGGCACGGAGGAATCTGTGTCTAGGTGCAGCCTCGGTGTTGCGTTTTTTGCGATTTAGGTGTTGGCATTTGCGTTCAGATGTCATCATCTGGAGATATAGATCCCGTCCCCGAGTGGGCGAGGATCCCTCGAACCCTTAGGATTTATTTCCAGAAGGGAACCCAAGCTAAAGAGCATGGGTTAAAAACTGTCGTGGAGGAAGTTTTGGGGAAACTGCTGCATGTAGCAGTAAATGACATCGTCTGCTTGCAAGACTACCCAAAACGAGGAGTTTACGATGTGACCTTGAAGTCGGGAATTATCCTGGAGAGTGCCATGAACTTCGTTAACATTGAAAAAGATAAGTTGGCTAACTTAAAGATAAATGTGATTAGGCACGAACAGGATGTAGGCAAGGTCATAACAGTGAAGTTATACTCACCATTTATTTCGGATACAGATCTGATAAGATTTATGAGATACCATTTTAATAGTGTTAAACTTGTAAATAAAATAGTCAACGAATATAAGATATGGAATTGCAAGTGGAAGTTTATAGCGGATGTAAGGCGGGATGCGGCGGGCAATATGAAATTGCCGCCAGCCCGTTTTAAGCTTGGTTCAATAAATGGTGAGATATTCTTTAATGGGATGCCGAATTTTTGTAGGGACTGCGGGGTGTATGGCCACACAAGAGGAACTTGCGGCGTTAAGTGCCGAAATTGTGGGAGCAAGGAGCATTATGTAAAAGAGTGTAAAAAACCAAAGAAATGTACCTTTTGTCAACTTCCAGGTCATCTTTTCAAGCAGTGCCCGAACAAAGGAAGGGAGGAAGAGGCAGAAACAGAGCGGCCCGAAGAAGAAATGGAGGTTCCAGAGGCACCCCCACAACCCCCATCAGCGGAGCCAGACTGCCCAAGAGAGGAGGAGCAAGAAGACCCGCCAGGTGAGAGGCCAGTTCCGAAAACACCAGATGAGGTGGAACCACGAGTAGTCCTCGAGCCAAAGACCCCTAGAGAAAGCCAGAAGCCAAAGAAGGACAAAACGAATAAGCGCAGTCAGAAGGGCAGCCATGGAAGGTCTTCAAGAGAAGAATTGGTAAATTCCTCACAGAACCTGGGTCCCCCTATAAGTAGTGCGGACGAGCTTTCGGACGTGGAGGAGGGTTGCCATAAGAAAGGTAAAATGGAGGAAATGAAGGCAGAGGAGGAAGGAGAGGAAGGGATGGACACCTCGGAGGGAGCCGGGGTGGTCCCGACTTCGAAAACTTCCTCCCGGCCTGTCCAGGTCGGGGGGGAGGGTACTGACTCCCTGCTGGATCCCGAAGGTTCTATTCCTTGTGCACAGCCACCTCCCGTAGACAGGTTCTCTGATAAAGAGGGCCCGAGGGAGGAGGCAGATGTGATTGGCGACCCTCCGGAGCCCCCTGACCCACCTGGGGGGTCTCCTGAGGACCAGAATGGTCAATTTGGGGGGACCCAGGGTTATGGGCTCCCCTATGGTTACGCACCGGACTTCTTGGGGTCCGCTGGCGGTGAAGCTTTGAGTGGAAGCTCCTCCTCTGAGTCCTTGCTGACGTTATCGGACGAGGGAGAAGACGTCGGGCAGATTTAGTTCCGTTGATGGGTGGTAAGCTGATTTTACTGCTGATTTCATTAAGTTATTGTTTTAGCTTAATGTTGGATTTTCTCTTACAACCTTCCCAATGGCTGATCTCCATGGAGTTTCCTTCAATGTGCGGGGTGCTAAGTCGAAAGTGCGAAGGGCCGCTCTGTTTCACTATCTTTCCAGCCTGGCAGCCTCAGTCCTCTTCCTCCAAGAATGTGGCATCCCTCACGCCACCTCGTATAAGAAGTATGAAAGGGATTGGAAGCTCGGGCCCTCCGTTTGGTCGGGATCCAACGAAAACCGGGCTTCCAGCGTGGCAATCCTTTTTCGAGGTGACGTTTTAATTGATTTTACTCAAGAGATTCTTCCAGGACGAGTTTTATTGGTCAAAGCTTTTATCAACGGTTTTAAGTGGCAATTTTTAAATATTTATGCATCCCCTGACAAGAATGAGCGTGCAGGAATGTTGGAAATTTTACCTTTATTTATTAATGCTTCGGAACCATTAATTATCGCAGGGGATTTTACCTGTGTTTTAAGGGGTGAACGCCGGCTGACAGATAGTTCCTCTAGGAACTATGACAAGACCTCCGGCATGCTGAAGGACATCATCATAGACAATGGACTGGTAGATGCATACAAGACTTGCAATGTAGGCATGCCGGAGGAAGCCGGCGTTACATGGAGCAACGCTACTTGTAGCTCTAGAATAGATTTTACCCTTTTATCACAGTGTTTATTGCCTTTATCGTGTGAAGTTTTACCAAATGTTTTATCCGACCATAGAGTTTTAAGTTTTAAAGTTAAAATTCTTAATAACGCTTTTAAAGGTCGGAAGTCCTGGAAGTTGAATGTCTCTATTTTAGACGATCCACAGGTTTGTAGAGATTTTATTGAATTTTATTCCAGATGCAGGCGGTCCAGAGGGTCTGAAGCTCCCACCAGTAAATGGTGGGAGAGAATGAAAATTAAGATCAAGCACTTTTTTATCAAAGCAAGTATCCAGAAAGCTAAAGAAAGGTATGCTGCTTATCAGACCCTCAACGATCGCCTGCAGACCCTGTACAAACTAAGGGACGGAGGGCTAGACGTCACCCCGCATATACAATCACTCAAAGATGAAATTGATAAGTACCTGGAGCGGAAGGGCAAAGAGATTATATTCAGAAGCCAAGTTAAACATATAGAGGAGAACGAGACCTGCTCCAGGTACTTTTTTAAGAAAATCAACAGCAAAAAAGCAGCTATAGACAACATAGATGGGGTGACGGAAGTACAGGGTCTTTTAGACAAAGTCCACGCCTTTTATTCTGAGCTTTTTAATACAAAGCCTGTGGATCGTCATTTTTTAGAAGACTCGCTGAAGGAGATAAAGTCTGTTTTAACCCCTGTTTCCCAGCAATTTTTATTACAGATACCTAAGGAGCAGGAGATTTTAGAAACAGTCAAAAGTTTTAAGGCAGGTAAGGTGCCAGGGCCCGATGGTATACCTATAGAGTTTTATTCAAAATTCTATAACATTTTAAAAGAAGATCTTTTAAGCCTTTTTAAAGAAGTTTTTAATACCAAGATGCTCCCTAAGTCCTGGCGGAGGGGTGAGGTCTCCCTGCTATACAAAAAGGGAGACCGGGCCGGTCTAAAAAACTGGAGGCCAATCACCCTTCTCAATGTTGATTATAAGATAATGGCCAAAATATGTGCAAACCGCTTAAAGACGGTGATCCCACAGATCATCCACTCAAACCAGGTCTGTGGGGTGCCAGGCAGGAGCATATGGGATACCCTGAATCTGATTAAAGATATTATAGCACACACAAAAGCACGGAAAAGTAAACTTGCACTTTTAAATATTGATTTTGAAAAGGCTTTTGACAGGGTATCCCATTTTTATCTTTTTAAGGTTTTAGATCGAATGGGTATACCAGAGGGCTGTTTACTGTCTTTAAAAGCTTTTTATCATAATTGTAGCAGCCAAATTTTAGTCAACGGTTTTAAGACACGGGACGTGTTTTTAAAGTCGGGGGTCAAGCAGGGGTGTCCCTTGTCCCCACTGCTCTTCATATGCGCCCTAGAGCCTCTTTTATGCGCTATCCATAATGACAAGGTGGTCCGCGGTGTTCCCCTGCCCGGAGGAGGAGGGGTCGAGGCTAGAGCAGTGGGGTACATGGACGACGTCACGATTTTATGCCGGGACGCCCCTGCCCTACAGAGAGCTTTTAGACATCTTGACTTTTATTGCCTTGCCTCCGGTTTTAAAGTAAATTATAACAAATGCAGCATTTTAAATGTAGGGGGCATGGTTTTTACGGATATTCCTGTGCCCGTGTCTGATTCTGCTACAATTTTAGGTGTCTCCTTCAGCGAGGATCTTAGTGGTGCTTCTAACTGGGACATGGTGGCTGAAAAGGTAAACAGGAAAATTTTAATGTGGAATATGAGACAACTTTCAATGGAGGGTAAGGTATTGATTTTAAAAATGGTGATCCTTCCCATACTTTTATACTTAAGTTTAGTTTTCCCTCCCCCAGCAGTTTTATTAAAAAGGATCACCAAAGCCTGTTTTACCTTTTTCTGGAGTTCCAGAGCGGAAAAGCTGAAAAGAGAGTTTGTGGTAAGATCTAAGCCAAAAGGGGGGAAAGATTTCCCTGACATACAAAGATTCCTTTTAATTAAATATTTCTGTTACGTTTTTAATGGGCTTTTTAAAAATCATTTTTGGTCCTATTTTATTAGATATAACGCGGGTTCTTTTATGAGGAAGCACGGGTGGTTCCAAACTGTTCTTAACTCACCCTACGCTTTTAATCTTCCCTCACATTATGCTATTTTAGAAACCGTTATTAATCTTTTTAATTTAAGATCTAGAAGCACCATAGAATTAAAACAGAGCGGAAAACTAATAAAGAGTTTAAGAGAGGGAGAAACCCTAATACCTGTTGGGAGGTTTAATGAAGTGCAAGTTAAACAAATATGGAAGATGACTAATTGTTCCCCTCTTTTTAACCAGCAGATGGACCTGGCCTGGAGCTGTGTGCATGAGTGTCTTCCATGTCGGGCCTTCCAACACAGGAGAGGATACGCAACAACCGCTGTCTGCCCGAGGGAGGGCTGCCAGGCTGACGAATCTGTATTACATCTGATGTGGGATTGCGCTTTTGCCCAAGAAATTTGGAAAAAAATACTCCCTCTACTGACTAAAATGGCAGACATCAAAGACTTATCCTCCCAAATGATTTTATATGGACTTTTTAACTGCACGTCACAAGGAAAGAAGGTCACGGCATGGAAGACTATGAACTGTGTGAAAGCCGCACTCTGGAAGGCCAGGAACATCTTGCTTTTTAAGAAAGATGTTTTATCCACTGCTGATGTTTTACGCCTGTGTTTTAGTGAAATGTTTTTATATTATTTAATTGATAAAAAAAGGAATTCCCCCCTAATAAAACAATGGTATGTCAAGGAATGGAACTCCAGTATATAGCCACCATGTACCCTTTTATGTTTTTATGACTGATTTGTCAAATGATTTTATGTAAAATGAAAGTTGAATTTTAATTTGTATGTATGCAAATTAATGTCTGAATAAAAATGCTACCTTCGTGGTAGACTTCAACTTAAAAAAAAAAAAATATGCTTGTTTTCACTTCTCGGCCTTTTGGCTAAGATCAAGTGTAGTATCTGTTCTTATCAGAAGTAGCTAGTAGGCGAAACTGCTGGTGATGGCGGCCCGCTAGACCGGTCACAGCAGGAGTAGGCCGAAAACTATGGAGATCTGAACGGAGAACCACTTGAGGTGTTGTCGATAGGGGACGTGGTTAGTACGCCGGCTCCGCCAGTGGTTTTAGCGTCGGGCCACTGTAGGGAGCTGGCAGAACGCCACAGACGCTGTCGACACGACCACCAAGGGGGACAGGACGCTCCCTTGGGGATCTTGGCTGAAGGTCGGTGAAGCGCTCGAAGGTCTCTGGTGTCGTGCCCTGGGGGTTGAGTGGCCCCCAGGGTGCCTTAAGTCACTGGGCTTGGGAACCCCACTGATTTGGGCACTATTGCGTGGCACTGGATTACACCATTTGAGCACCCCACTCCTTAATGCCTGGTTTACCAGCATTGGAGTAATTTTTATAGATCCGGCGGTAAACCGGGCTCTGATGGGCACTTTACCACTCATTTAACTGTTTTCTCACTTTTTTTATTTTACACTCTGTCACCTTTTTGTGTGTCGACGAAGGGATGCTGTACCCTTTTGGGACGCTTCCTGATGGTTGTCCGGGTATGAGGCCTGTAATGGGTCTCTCCCCTCTCTCAGCTGACCTGTCCTGGGGAACCAGGGCAGGCGCAGACTTCTTGCCTGAGCCAAGGAGTATCTCTGGTGGTGGCAGCCCAGAGAGAAACTTGGCGACTGGTAATCCTGAGTACCCTTGGTGGTGGCAGCCCGAGGGGAAAACGGATGTGTTGGTAGGGGCCATCCTGCTCCGGCAGATGGCCCTTTCGGATACTCGACCCCACTCGGTCACCTTTTGGTCCTTGTGGGGAAGAGTTTGAGTCAGGAACCTCTCTCCACTTTAGGGGAAGGGTACGTTTTTTTTAGTGTGGCACCCACACTTTTTTCGTGCACTTGGTGTTTTTGATTTGGCACAGACGGAGACCTTCGAAAAAAAAGAAAAATATGCTTAATTGTTTTCTATGAAGCATTAACTGGAAATATGATCCGGAGATCTCCACCGTGTGAACTTTATCCCATAGATGCTTTGTTTGAGTACACATATTATCAGAAAGGAGACATCTTAATAGGAGGACTCTTTACTGTGCATGATGCGCTAAGAAAACCGCCTTATTACAAGCTGTTACATAAAAGAATGAGCTGTGATGAGTAAGTCTATCTGAATCAGAAATCTTTACTTTCTCTTACATTGAATATTTATTTGTAGATCTGATATATCACTGATATAGAAGTAACTGGTATTATATGAGTGTGGTGTATATAACTCTAAAACCATTGCCCTGATATAAAGTCCAGGATGTGTCTGTATCTTCAGTGTACTGATATATAGTCCAGGATGTGTCTGTATCTCCAGTGCACTGATATATAGTCCAGGATGTGTCTGTATCTCCAGTGTACTGATATATAGTCCAGGATGTGTCTGTATCTCCAGTGTACTGATATATAGTCCAGGATGTGTCTGTATCTCCAGTGTATATCAGTACACTGGAGATACAGACACATCCTGGACTATATATCAGTACACTGGAGATACAGACACATCCTGGACTATATATCAGTACACTGCAGATATAGACACATCCTGAACTATATATCAGTACACTGGAGATACAGACACATCCTGGACTATATATCAGTGCACTGGAGATACAGACACATCCTGGACTATATATCAGTACACTGGAGATACAGACACATCCTGGACTATATATCAGTACACTGGAGATACAGACACATCCTGGACTATACATCAGTGCACTGGAGATACAGACACATCCTGGACTATACATCAGTGCACTGGAGATACAGACACATCCTGGACTATACATCAGTGCACTGGAGATACAGACACATCCTGGACTATACATCAGTGCACTGGAGATACAGACACATCCTGGACTATATATCAGTACACTGGAGATACAGACACATCCTGGACTATATATCAGTACACTGGAGATACAGACACATCCTGGACTATATATCAGTACACTGCAGATACAGACACATCCTGGATTATATATCAGTACACTGGAGACACAGACACATCCTGGACTATATATCAGTGCACTGGAGACACAGACACATCCTGGACTATATATCAGTACACGGGAGATACAGACACATCCTGGACTATATATCAGTACACTGGAGATACAGACACATCCTGGACTATATATCAGTACACTGCAGATACAGACACATCCTGGATTATATATCAGTACACTGGAGACACAGACACATCCTGGACTATATATCAGTGCACTGGAGATACAGACACATGCTGGACTATATATCAGTACACGGGAGATACAGACACATCCTGGACTATATATCAGTACACTGGAGATACAGACACATTCTGGACTATATATCAGTACACTGGAGATACAGACACATCCTGGACTATATATCAGTACACTGGAGATACAGACACATCCTGGACTATGTATCAGTACACTGGAGATACAGATACATCCTGGACTATACATATCAGTACACTGGAGATACAGACACATCCAGAACTATATATCAGTACACTGGAGATATAGACACATCCTGGACGATATATCAGTACACTGGAGATATAGATACATCCTGGACTATATATCAGTACACTGGAGATACAGACACATTCTGGACTATATATCAGTACACTGCAGATACAGACACATCCTGGACTATATATCAGTGCAGTGGAGATACAGACACATCCTGGACTATATATCAGTACACTGGAGATACAGACACATCCTGGACTATATATTAGTACACAGGGGATACAGACACATCCTGGACTATATATCAGTACACTGGAGATACAGACACATCCTGGACTATATATCAGTACACTGGAGATACAGAGACATCCTGGACTATATATCAGTACACTGGAGATACAGACACATCCTGGACTATATATCAGTGCACTGGAGATACAGACACATCCTGGACTATATATTAGTACACAGGAGATAAAGACACATCCTGGACTATATATCAGTACACTGGAGATACAGACACATCCTGGACTATATATCAGTGCACTGGAGATACAGACACATCCTGGACTATATATCAGTACACTGGAGATACAGACACATCCTGGACTATATATCAGTACACTGGAGATACAGACACATCCTGGACTATATATTAGTACACAGGAGATAAAGACACATCCTGGACTATATATCAGTACACTGGAGATACAGACACATCCTGGACTATACATATCAGTACACTGGAGATACAGACACATCCAGAACTATATATCAGTACACTGGAGATATAGACACATCCTGGACGATATATCAGTACACTGGAGATATAGATACATCCTGGACTATATATCAGTACACTGGAGATACAGACACATTCTGGACTATATATCAGTACACTGCAGATACAGACACATCCTGGACTATATATCAGTACAGTGGAGATACAGACACATCCTGGACTATATATTAGTACACAGGGGATACAGACACATCCTGGACTATATATCAGTACACTGGAGATACAGACACATCCTGGACTATATATCAGTACACTGGAGATACAGACACATCCTGGACTATATATCAGTACACTGGAGATACAGACACATCCTGGACTATATATCAGTACAGTGGAGATACAGACACATCCTGGACTATATATCGGTACACTGGAGACACAGACAAATCCTGGACTATATATCGGTACACTAGAGATACACACTCATCCTGGACTATATATCAGTACACTGGAGATACAGACACATCCTGGACTATATATCAGTACACTGGAGATACAGACACATCCTGGACTATATATCGGTACACTAGAGATACAGACTCATCCTGGACTACATATCAGTACACTGGAGATACAGACACATCCTGGACTATATATCAATGTACAATGGAGATACAGACACATCCTGGACTATATATTAGTACACTGCAGATACAGACACATCCTGGACTATATATCAGTACACTGGAGATACAGACACATCCTGGACTATATATCAGTGCACTGGAGATACAGACACATCCAGAACTATATATTAGTACACTGGAGATACAGATACACCCTGGACTATATATCAGTACACTGGAGATATAGACACATCTTGGACTATATATCAGTACACTGGAGATACAGACACATCCTGGACTATATATCAGTACACTGGAGATATAGACACATCCTGGACTATATATCAGTACACTGGAGATATAGACACATCCTGGACTATACATCAGTATACTAGAGATACAGACACATCCTGCACTATATATCAGTACACTGGAGATACAGACACATCCTGGACTATATATCAGTACACTGGAGATACAGACACATCCTGGACTATATATCAGTACACTGGAGATACAGACACATCCTGGACTATATATCAGTACACTGGAGATATAGACACATCCTGGACTATATATCAGTACAATGGAGATACAGACACATCCTGGACTATATATCAGTACACTGGAGATACAGACACATCCTGGACTATATATTAGTACACAGGGGATACAGACACATCCTGGACTATATATCGGTACACTGGAGACACAGACAAATCCTGGACTATATATCGGTACACTAGAGATACACACTCATCCTGGACTATATATCAGTACACTGGAGATACAGACACATCCTGGACTATATATCAGTACACTGGAGATACAGACACATCCTGGACTATATATCGGTACACTAGAGATACAGACTCATCCTGGACTACATATCAGTACACTGGAGATACAGACACATCCTGGACTATATATCAGTGCACTGGAGATACAGACACATCCTGGACTATATATTAGTGTACTGAAGATACATCCTGGACTATATATCAGTGCACTGGAGACACAGACACATCCTGGACTATATATCAGTACACGGGAGATACAGACACATCCTGGACTATATATCAGTACACTGCAGATACAGACACATCCTGGACTATATATCAGTACACTGGAGATACAGACACATCCTGGACTATATATCAGTACACTGGAGATACAGACACATCCTGGACTATATATCAGTACACTGCAGATATAGACACATCCTGAACTATATATCAGTACACTGGAGATACAGACACATCCTGGACTATATATCAGTGCACTGGAGATACAGACACATCCTGGACTATATATCAGTACACTGGAGATACAGACACATCCTGGACTATATATCAGTACACTGGAGATACAGACACATCCTGGACTATACATCAGTGCACTGGAGATACAGACACATCCTGGACTATACATCAGTGCACTGGAGATACAGACACATCCTGGACTATACATCAGTGCACTGGAGATACAGACACATCCTGGACTATACATCAGTGCACTGGAGATACAGACACATCCTGGACTATATATCAGTACACTGGAGATACAGACACATCCTGGACTATATATCAGTACACTGGAGATACAGACACATCCTGGACTATATATCAGTACACTGCAGATACAGACACATCCTGGATTATATATCAGTACACTGGAGATACAGACACATCCTGGACTATATATCAGTACACTGGAGATACAGACACATCCTGGACTATACATCAGTGCACTGGAGATACAGACACATCCTGGACTATACATCAGTGCACTGGAGATACAGACACATCCTGGACTATACATCAGTGCACTGGAGATACAGACACATCCTGGACTATACATCAGTGCACTGGAGATACAGACACATCCTGGACTATATATCAGTACACTGGAGATACAGACACATCCTGGACTATATATCAGTACACTGGAGACACAGACACATCCTGGACTATATATCAGTGCACTGGAGACACAGACACATCCTGGACTATATATCAGTACACGGGAGATACAGACACATCCTGGACTATATATCAGTACACTGGAGATACAGACACATCCTGGACTATATATCAGTACACTGCAGATACAGACACATCCTGGATTATATATCAGTACACTGGAGACACAGACACATCCTGGACTATATATCAGTGCACTGGAGATACAGACACATGCTGGACTATATATCAGTACACGGGAGATACAGACACATCCTGGACTATATATCAGTACACTGGAGATACAGACACATTCTGGACTATATATCAGTACACTGGAGATACAGACACATCCTGGACTATATATCAGTACACTGGAGATACAGACACATCCTGGACTATGTATCAGTACACTGGAGATACAGACACATCCTGGACTATATATCAGTGCACTGGAGATACAGACACATCCTGGACTATATATCAGTGTACTGAAGATACAGATATATCCTGGACTATACATATCAGTACACTGGAGATACAGACACATCCAGAACTATATATCAGTACACTGGAGATATAGACACATCCTGGACGATATATCAGTACACTGGAGATATAGATACATCCTGGACTATATATCAGTACACTGGAGATACAGACACATTCTGGACTATATATCAGTACACTGCAGATACAGACACATCCTGGACTATATATCAGTGCAGTGGAGATACAGACACATCCTGGACTATATATCAGTACACTGGAGATACAGACACATCCTGGACTATATATTAGTACACAGGGGATACAGACACATCCTGGACTATATATCAGTACACTGGAGATACAGACACATCCTGGACTATATATCAGTACACTGGAGATACAGAGACATCCTGGACTATATATCAGTACACTGGAGATACAGACACATCCTGGACTATATATCAGTGCACTGGAGATACAGACACATCCTGGACTATATATTAGTACACAGGAGATAAAGACACATCCTGGACTTTATATCAGTACACTGGAGATACAGACACATCCTGGACTATATATCAGTGCACTGGAGATACAGACACATCCTGGACTATATATCAGTACACTGGAGATACAGACACATCCTGGACTATATATCAGTACACTGGAGATACAGACACATCCTGGACTATATATTAGTACACAGGAGATAAAGACACATCCTGGACTATATATCAGTACACTGGAGATACAGACACATCCTGGACTATACATATCAGTACACTGGAGATACAGACACATCCAGAACTATATATCAGTACACTGGAGATATAGACACATCCTGGACGATATATCAGTACACTGGAGATATAGATACATCCTGGACTATATATCAGTACACTGGAGATACAGACACATTCTGGACTATATATCAGTACACTGCAGATACAGACACATCCTGGACTATATATCAGTACAGTGGAGATACAGACACATCCTGGACTATATATTAGTACACAGGGGATACAGACACATCCTGGACTATATATCAGTACACTGGAGATACAGACACATCCTGGACTATATATCAGTACACTGCAGATACAGACACATCCTGGACTATATATCAGTGCAGTGGAGATACAGACACATCCTGGACTATATATCAGTACACTGGAGATACAGACACATCCTGGACTATATATTAGTACACAGGGGATACAGACACATCCTGGACTATATATCAGTACACTGGAGATACAGACACATCCTGGACTATATATCAGTACACTGGAGATACAGACACATCCTGGACTATATATCAGTACACTGGAGATACAGACACATCCTGGACTATATATCAGTACACTGGAGATACAGACACATCCTGGACTATATATTAGTACACAGGGGATACAGACACATCCTGGACTATATATCAGTACACTGGAGATACAGACACATCCTGGACTATATATCAGTACACTGGAGATACAGACACATCCTGGACTATATATCAGTACACTAGAGATACACACTCATCCTGGACTATATATCAGTACACTGGAGATACAGACACATCCTGGACTATATATCAGTACACTGGAGATACAGACACATCCTGGACTATATATCGGTACACTAGAGATACAGACTCATCCTGGACTACATATCAGTACACTGGAGATACAGACACATCCTGGACTATATATCAATGTACAATGGAGATACAGACACATCCTGGACTATATATTAGTACACTGCAGATACAGACACATCCTGGACTATATATCAGTACACTGGAGATACAGACACATCCTGGACTATATATCAGTGCACTGGAGATACAGACACATCCAGAACTATATATTAGTACACTGGAGATACAGATACACCCTGGACTATATATCAGTACACTGGAGATATAGACACATCTTGGACTATATATCAGTACACTGGAGATACAGACACATCCTGGACTATATATCAGTACACTGGAGATATAGACACATCCTGGACTATATATCAGTACACTGGAGATATAGACACATCCTGGACTATACATCAGTATACTAGAGATACAGACACATCCTGCACTATATATCAGTACACTGGAGATACAGACACATCCTGGACTATATATCAGTACACTGGAGATACAGACACATCCTGGACTATATATCAGTACACTGGAGATACAGACACATCCTGGACTATATATCAGTACACTGGAGATATAGACACATCCTGGACTATATATCAGTACAATGGAGATACAGACACATCCTGGACTATATATCAGTACACTGGAGATACAGACACATCCTGGACTATATATTAGTACACAGGGGATACAGACACATCCTGGACTATATATCAGTACACTGGAGATACAGACACATCCTGGACTATATATCAGTACACTGGAGATACAGACACATCCTGGACTATATATCAGTACACTGGAGATACAGACACATCCTGGACTATATATCAGTACACTGGAGATACAGACACATCCTGGACTATATATCGGTACACTGGAGACACAGACAAATCCTGGACTATATATCGGTACACTAGAGATACACACTCATCCTGGACTATATATCAGTACACTGGAGATACAGACACATCCTGGACTATATATCAGTACACTGGAGATACAGACACATCCTGGACTATATATCGGTACACTAGAGATACAGACTCATCCTGGACTACATATCAGTACACTGGAGATACAGACACATCCTGGACTATATATCAGTGCACTGGAGATACAGACACATCCAGAACTATATATTAGTACACTGGAGATACAGATACACCCTGGACTATATATCAGTACACTGGAGATATAGACACATCTTGGACTATATATCAGTACACTGGAGATACAGACACATCCTGGACTATATATCAGTACACTGGAGATACAGACACATCCTGGACTATATATCAGTACACTGGAGATACAGACACATCCTGGACTATATATTAGTACAATGGAGATACAGATACACCCTGGACTATATATAAGTACACTGGAGATATAGACACATCCTGGACTATATATCAGTACACTGGAGATACAGACACATCCTGGACTATATATCAGTACACTGGATATATAGACACATCCTGGACTATATATCAGTACACTGGAGATACAGACACATCCTGGACTATATATCAGTGCACTGGAGATACAGACACATCCTGGACTATATATCAGTACACTGCAGATACAGACACATCCTGGACTATATATCAGTACACTGGAGATACAGACACATCCTGGACTATATATCAGTACACTGCAGATACAGACACATCCTGGACTCTATATCAGTACACTGGAGATACAGACACATCCTGGACTATATATATCAGTGCACTGGAGATACAGAGACATCCTGGACTATATATATCAGTGCACTGGAGATACAGACACATCCTGGACTATATATCAGTGCACTGGAGATACAGACACATCCTGGACTATATATCAGTACACTGCAGATACAGACACATCCTGGACTATATATCAGTACACTGGAGATACAGACACATCCTGGACTATATATCAGTACACTGCAGATACAGACAAATCCTGGACTATATATCAGTACACTGGAGATACAGACACATCCTGGACTATATATATCAGTGCACTGGAGATACAGAGACATCCTGGACTATATATCAGTGCACTGGAGATACAGACACATCCTGGACTATATATCAGTACACTGGAGATACAGACACATCCTGGACTATATATTAGTACACTGGAGATACAGACACATCCTGGACTATATATCAGTACACTGGAGATACAGACACATCCTGGACTATATATCAGTACACTGGAGATACAGACACATCCTGGACTATACATATCAGTACACAGGGGATACAGACACATCCTGGACTATATATCAGTACACTGGAGATACAGACACATCCTGGACTATATATCAGTACACTGGAGATACAGACACATCCTGGACTATATATCAGTACACTGGAGATACAGACACATCCTGGACTATATATCAGTACACTGGAGATACAGACACATCCTGGACTATATATCGGTACACTGGAGACACAGACAAATCCTGGACTATATATCGGTACACTAGAGATACACACTCATCCTGGACTATATATCAGTACACTGGAGATACAGACACATCCTGGACTATATATCAGTACACTGGAGATACAGACACATCCTGGACTATATATCGGTACACTAGAGATACAGACTCATCCTGGACTACATATCAGTACACTGGAGATACAGACACATCCTGGACTATATATCAGTACAATGGAGATACAGACACATCCTGGACTATATATTAGTGTACTGAAGATACAGATACATCCTGGACTATATATCAGTGCACTGGAGATACAGACACATCCAGAACTATATATTAGTACACTGGAGATACAGATACACCCTGGACTATATATAAGTACACTGGAGATATAGACACATCCTGGACTATATATCAGTACACTGGAGATATAGACACATCCTGGACTATATATCAGTACACTGGAGATATAGACACATCCTGGACTATATATTAGTACACTGGAGATATAGACACATCCAGAACTATATATTAGTACACTGGAGATACAGATACACCCTGGACTATATATCAGTACACTGGAGATATAGACACATCTTGGACTATATATCAGTACACTGGAGATACAGACACATCCTGGACTATATATCAGTACACTGGAGATATAGACACATCCTGGACTATATATCAGTACACTGGAGATACAGACACATCCTGGACTATATATCAGTACACTGGAGATACAGACACATCCTGGACTATATATCAGTACACTGCAGATACAGACACATCCTGGACTATATATCAGTACACTGCAGATACAGACACATCCTGGACTATATATCAGTACACTGGAGATACAGACACATCCTGGACTATATATCAGTACACTGCAGATACAGACACATCCTGGACTATATATCAGTACACTGGAGATACAGACACATCCTGGACTATATATATCAGTGCACTGGAGATACAGAGACATCCTGGACTATATATCAGTGCACTGGAGATACAGACACATCCTGGACTATATATCAGTACACTGGAGATACAGACACATCCTGGACTATATATTAGTACACTGGAGATACAGACACATCCTGGATTATATATTAGTACACAGGGGATACAGACACATCCTGGACTATATATCAGTACACTGGAGATACAGACACATCCTGGACTATATATCAGTACACTGGAGATACAGACACATCCTGGACTATATATCAGTACACTGGAGATACAGACACATCCTGGACTATATATCAGTACACTGGAGATACAGACAAATCCTGGACTATATATCGGTACACTGGAGACACAGACAAATCCTGGACTATATATCGGTACACTAGAGATACACACTCATCCTGGACTATATATCAGTACACTGGAGATACAGACACATCCTGGACTATATATCAGTACACTGGAGATACAGACACATCCTGGACTATATATCGGTACACTAGAGATACAGACTCATCCTGGACTACATATCAGTACACTGGAGATACAGACACATCCTGGACTATATATCAGTACAATGGAGATACAGACACATCCTGGACTATATATTAGTGTACTGAAGATACAGATACATCCTGGACTATATATCAGTGCACTGGAGTTACAGACACATCCAGAACTATATATTAGTACACTGGAGATACAGATACACCCTGGACTATATATAAGTACACTGGAGATATAGACACATCCTGGACTATATATCAGTACACTGGAGATATAGACACATCCTGGACTATATATCAGTACACTGGAGATATAGACACATCCTGGACTATATATTAGTACACTGGAGATATAGACACATCCAGAACTATATATTAGTACACTGGAGATACAGATACACCCTGGACTATATATCAGTACACTGGAGATATAGACACATCTTGGACTATATATCAGTACACTGGAGATACAGACACATCCTGGACTATATATCAGTACACTGGAGATATAGACACATCCTGGACTATATATCAGTACACTGGAGATACAGACACATCCTGGACTATATATCAGTACACTGGAGATACAGACACATCCTGGACTATATATCAGTACACTGCAGATACAGACACATCCTGGACTCTATATCAGTACACTGGAGATACAGACACATCCTGGACTATATATCAGTACACTGCAGATACAGACACATCCTGGACTCTATATCAGTACACTGGAGATACAGACACATCCTGGACTATATATATCAGTGCACTGGAGATACAGACATCCTGGACTATATATCAGTGCACTGGAGATACAGACACATCCTGGACTATATATCAGTACACTGCAGATACAGACACATCCTGGACTATATATCAGTACACTGGAGATACAGACACATCCTGGACTATATATCAGTACACTGCAGATACAGACACATCCTGGACTATATATCAGTACACTGGAGATACAGACACATCCTGGACTATATATATCAGTGCACTGGAGATACAGAGACATCCTGGACTATATATCAGTGCACTGGAGATACAGACACATCCTGGACTATATATCAGTACACTGGAGATACAGACACATCCTGGACTATATATTAGTACACTGGAGATACAGACACATCCTGGACTATATATCAGTACACTGGAGATAAAGACACATCCTGGACTATATATCAGTACACTGGAGATACAGACACATCGTGGACTATATATCAGTACACTGGAGATACAGACACATCCTGGACTATATATCAGTGCACCGGAGATACAGACACATCCTGGACTATATATCAGTACGCTGCAGATACAGACACATCCTGGATTATATATCAGTACACTGGAGACACAGACACATCCTGGACTATATATCAGTACATTGAAATATAGATACATCCTGGACTATATATCAGTACACTGGAGATATAGACACATCCTGGACTATATATCAGTACACTAGAGATACAGACACATCCTGGACTATATATCAGTACACTGGAGACACAGACACATCCTGGACTATATATCAGTACACTGCAGATACAGACACATCCTGGATTATATATCAGTGCAGTGGAGAAACAGACACACCCTGGACTATATATTAGTACACTGGAGATACAGACACATCCTGGATTATATATCAGTGCAGTGGAGAAACAGACACATCCTGGACTATATATTAGTACACTGGAGAAACAGACACATCCTGGACTATATATCAGTACACTGGAGATACAGACACATCCTGGACTATATATCAGTACAATGGAGATACAGACACATCCTGGACTATATATCAGTGCAGTGGAGATACAGACACATCCTGGACTATATATCAGTACACTGGAGATACAGACACATCCTGGACTATATATTAGTACACAGGGGATACAGACACATCCTGGACTATATATCAGTACACTGGAGATACAGACACATCCTGGACTATATATCAGTACACTGGAGATACAGACACATCCTGGACTATATATCAGTACACTGGAGATACAGACACATCCTGGACTATATATCAGTACACTGGAGATACAGACACATCCTGGATTATATATCGGTACACTGGAGACACAGACAAATCCTGGACTATATATCGGTACACTAGAGATACACACTCATCCTGGACTATATATCAGTACACTGGAGATACAGACACATCCTGGACTATATATCAGTACACTGGAGATACAGACACATCCTGGACTATATATCAGTACACTGGAGATACAGACACATCCTGGACTATATATCAGTACACTGGAGATACAGACACATCCTGGACTATATATCAGTGTACTGAAGATACAGATACATCCTGGACTATATATCAGTGCACTGGAGATACAGACACATCCTGGACTATACATATCAGTACACTGGAGATACAGACACATCCAGAACTATATATTAGTACACTGGAGATACAGATACACCCTGGACTATATATCAGTACACTGGAGATATAGACACATCTTGGACTATATATCAGTACACTGGAGATACAGACACATCCTGGACTATATATCAGTACACTGGAGATATAGACACATCCTGGACTATATATCAGTACACTGGAGATATAGACACATCCTGGACTATATATTAGTACACTGGAGATACAGATACACCCTGGACTATATATAAGTACACTGGAGATATAGACACATCCTGGACTATATATCAGTACACTGGAGATACAGACACATCCTGGACTATATATTAGTACACTGGAGATACAGATACACCCTGGACTATATATAAGTACACTGGAGATATAGACACATCCTGGACTATATATCAGTACACTGGAGATATAGACACATCCTGGACTATATATCAGTACACTGGAGATATAGACACATCCTGAACTATATATCAGTACACTGGAGATACAGACACATCCTGGACTATATATCAGTGCACTGGAGATACAGACACATCCTGGACTATATATCAGTACACTGCAGATACAGACACATCCTGGACTCTATATCAGTACACTGGAGATACAGACACATCCTGGACTATATATCAGTACACTGCAGATACAGACACATCCTGGACTCTATATCAGTACACTGGAGATACAGACACATCCTGGACTATATATCAGTACACTGGAGATACAGACACATCCTGGACTATATATCAGTACACTGGAGATACAGACACATCCTGGACTATACATCAGTACACTGCAGAGATAGACACATCCTGAACTATATATCAGTACACTGGAGATACAGACACATCCTGGACTATATATATCAGTGCACTGGAGATACAGAGACATCCTGGACTATATATCAGTGCACTGGAGATACAGACACATCCTGGACTATATATCAGTACACTGGAGATACAGACACATCCTGGACTATATATTAGTACACTGGAGATACAGACACATCCTGGATTATATATTAGTACACAGGGGATACAGACACATCCTGGACTATATATCAGTACACTGGAGATACAGACACATCCTGGACTATATATCAGTACACTGGAGATACAGACACATCCTGGACTATATATCAGTACACTGGAGATACAGACACATCCTGGACTATATATCAGTACACTGGAGATACAGACACATCCTAGACTATATATCAGTACACTGGAGACACAGACAAATCCTGGACTATATATCGGTACACTAGAGATACACACTCATCCTGGACTATATATCAGTACACTGGAGATACAGACACATCCTGGACTATATATCAGTACACTGGAGATACAGACACATCCTGGACTATATATCGGTACACTAGAGATACAGACTCATCCTGGACTACATATCAGTACACTGGAGATACAGACACATCCTGGACTATATATCAGTACAATGGAGATACAGACACATCCTGGACTATATATTAGTGTACTGAAGATACAGATACATCCTGGACTATATATCAGTGCACTGGAGATACAGATACACCCTGGACTATATATAAGTACACTGGAGATATAGACACATCCTGGACTATATATCAGTACACTGGAGATATAGACACATCCTGGACTATATATCAGTACACTGGAGATATAGACACATCCTGGACTATATATTAGTACACTGGAGATATAGACACATCCAGAACTATATATTAGTACACTGGAGATACAGATACACCCTGGACTATATATAAGTACACTGGAGATATAGACACATCCTGGACTATATATCAGTACACTGGAGATATAGACACATCCTGGACTATATATCAGTACACTGGAGATATAGACACATCCTGGACTATATATTAGTACACTGGAGATATAGACACATCCAGAACTATATATTAGTACACTGGAGATACAGATACACCCTGGACTATATATCAGTACACTGGAGATATAGACACATCTTGGACTATATATCAGTACACTGGAGATACAGACACATCCTGGACTATATATCAGTACACTGGAGATATAGACACATCCTGGACTATATATCAGTACACTGGAGATACAGACACATCCTGGACTATATATCAGTGCACTGGAGATACAGACACATCCTGGACTATATATCAGTACACTGCAGATACAGACACATCCTGGACTCTATATCAGTACACTGGAGATACAGACACATCCTGGACTATATATCAGTACACTGCAGATACAGACACATCCTGGACTCTATATCAGTACACTGGAGATACAGACACATCCTGGACTATATATATCAGTGCACTGGAGATACAGAGACATCCTGGACTATATATATCAGTGCACTGGAGATACAGACATCCTGGACTATATATCAGTGCACTGGAGATACAGACACATCCTGGACTATATATCAGTACACTGCAGATACAGACACATCCTGGACTATATATCAGTACACTGGAGATACAGACACATCCTGGACTATATATCAGTACACTGCAGATACAGACACATCCTGGACTATATATCAGTACACTGGAGATACAGACACATCCTGGACTATATATATCAGTGCACTGGAGATACAGAGACATCCTGGACTATATATCAGTGCACTGGAGATACAGACACATCCTGGACTATATATCAGTACACTGGAGATACAGACACATCCTGGACTATATATTAGTACACTGGAGATACAGACACATCCTGGACTATATATCAGTACACTGGAGATAAAGACACATCCTGGACTATATATCAGTACACTGGAGATACAGACACATCGTGGACTATATATCAGTACACTGGAGATACAGACACATCCTGGACTATATATCAGTGCACCGGAGATACAGACACATCCTGGACTATATATCAGTACGCTGCAGATACAGACACATCCTGGATTATATATCAGTACACTGGAGACACAGACACATCCTGGACTATATATCAGTACATTGAAATATAGATACATCCTGGACTATATATCAGTACACTGGAGATATAGACACATCCTGGACTATATATCAGTACACTAGAGATACAGACACATCCTGGACTATATATCAGTACACTGGAGACACAGACACATCCTGGACTATATATTAGTACACTGGAGATACAGGCACATCCTGGACTATATATCAGTACACTGCAGATACAGACACATCCTGGATTATATATCAGTGCAGTGGAGAAACAGACACATCCTGGACTATATATTAGTACACTGGAGATACAGACACATCCTGGATTATATATCAGTGCAGTGGAGAAACAGACACATCCTGGACTATATATCAGTACACTGGAGATACAGACACATCCTGGACTATATATCAGTACAATGGAGATACAGACACATCCTGGACTATATATCAGTGCAGTGGAGATACAGACACATCCTGGACTATATATCAGTACACTGGAGATACAGACACATCCTGGACTATATATTAGTACACAGGGGATACAGACACATCCTGGACTATATATCAGTACACTGGAGATACAGACACATCCTGGACTATATATCAGTACACTGGAGATACAGACACATCCTGGACTATATATCAGTACACTGGAGATACAGACACATCCTGGACTATATATCAGTACACTGGAGATACAGACACATCCTGGATTATATATCGGTACACTGGAGACACAGACAAATCCTGGACTATATATCGGTACACTAGAGATACACACTCATCCTGGACTATATATCAGTACACTGGAGATACAGACACATCCTGGACTATATATCAGTACACTGGAGATACAGACACATCCTGGACTATATATCAGTACAATGGAGATACAGACACATCCTGGACTCTATATCAGTACACTGGAGATACAGACACATCCTGGACTATATATCAGTGTACTGAAGATACAGATACATCCTGGACTATATATCAGTGCACTGGAGATACAGACACATCCTGGACTATACATATCAGTACACTGGAGATACAGACACATCCAGAACTATATATTAGTACACTGGAGATACAGATACACCCTGGACTATATATCAGTACACTGGAGATATAGACACATCTTGGACTATATATCAGTACACTGGAGATACAGACACATCCTGGACTATATATCAGTACACTGGAGATATAGACACATCCTGGACTATATATCAGTACACTGGAGATATAGACACATCCTGGACTATATATTAGTACACTGGAGATACAGATACACCCTGGACTATATATAAGTACACTGGAGATATAGACACATCCTGGACTATATATCAGTACACTGGAGATACAGACACATCCTGGACTATATATTAGTACACTGGAGATACAGATACACCCTGGACTATATATAAGTACACTGGAGATATAGACACATCCTGGACTATATATCAGTACACTGGAGATACAGACACATCCTGGACTATATATCAGTACACTGCAGATACAGACACATCCTGGACTCTATATCAGTACACTGGAGATACAGACACATCCTGGACTATATATCAGTACACTGCAGATACAGACACATCCTGGACTCTATATCAGTACACTGGAGATACAGACACATCCTGGACTATATATATCAGTGCACTGGAGATACAGACATCCTGGACTATATATCAGTGCACTGGAGATACAGACACATCCTGGACTATATATCAGTACACTGCAGATACAGACACATCCTGGACTATATATCAGTACACTGGAGATACAGACACATCCTGGACTATATATCAGTACACTGCAGATACAGACACATCCTGGACTATATATCAGTACACTGGAGATACAGACACATCCTGGACTATATATATCAGTGCACTGGAGATACAGAGACATCCTGGACTATATATCAGTGCACTGGAGATACAGACACATCCTGGACTATATATCAGTACACTGGAGATACAGACACATCCTGGACTATATATTAGTACACTGGAGATACAGACACATCCTGGACTATATATCAGTACACTGGAGATAAAGACACATCCTGGACTATATATCAGTACACTGGAGATACAGACACATCGTGGACTATATATCAGTACACTGGAGATACAGACACATCCTGGACTATATATCAGTGCACCGGAGATACAGACACATCCTGGACTATATATCAGTACGCTGCAGATACAGACACATCCTGGATTATATATCAGTACACTGGAGACACAGACACATCCTGGACTATATATCAGTACATTGAAATATAGATACATCCTGGACTATATATCAGTACACTGGAGATATAGACACATCCTGGACTATATATCAGTACACTAGAGATACAGACACATCCTGGACTATATATCAGTACACTGGAGACACAGACACATCCTGGACTATATATCAGTACACTGCAGATACAGACACATCCTGGATTATATATCAGTGCAGTGGAGAAACAGACACATCCTGGACTATATATTAGTACACTGGAGATACAGACACATCCTGGATTATATATCAGTGCAGTGGAGAAACAGACACATCCTGGACTATATATTAGTACACTGGAGAAACAGACACATCCTGGACTATATATCAGTACACTGGAGATACAGACACATCCTGGACTATATATCAGTACAATGGAGATACAGACACATCCTGGACTATATATCAGTGCAGTGGAGATACAGACACATCCTGGACTATATATCAGTACACTGGAGATACAGACACATCCTGGACTATATATTAGTACACAGGGGATACAGACACATCCTGGACTATATATCAGTACACTGGAGATACAGACACATCCTGGACTATATATCAGTACACTGGAGATACAGACACATCCTGGACTATATATCAGTACACTGGAGATACAGACACATCCTGGACTATATATCAGTACACTGGAGATACAGACACATCCTGGATTATATATCGGTACACTGGAGACACAGACAAATCCTGGACTATATATCGGTACACTAGAGATACACACTCATCCTGGACTATATATCAGTACACTGGAGATACAGACACATCCTGGACTATATATCAGTACACTGGAGATACAGACACATCCTGGACTATATATCAGTACACTGGAGATACAGACACATCCTGGACTATATATCAGTACACTGGAGATACAGACACATCCTGGACTATATATCAGTGTACTGAAGATACAGATACATCCTGGACTATATATCAGTGCACTGGAGATACAGACACATCCTGGACTATACATATCAGTACACTGGAGATACAGACACATCCAGAACTATATATTAGTACACTGGAGATACAGATACACCCTGGACTATATATCAGTACACTGGAGATATAGACACATCTTGGACTATATATCAGTACACTGGAGATACAGACACATCCTGGACTATATATCAGTACACTGGAGATATAGACACATCCTGGACTATATATCAGTACACTGGAGATATAGACACATCCTGGACTATATATTAGTACACTGGAGATACAGATACACCCTGGACTATATATAAGTACACTGGAGATATAGACACATCCTGGACTATATATCAGTACACTGGAGATACAGACACATCCTGGACTATATATTAGTACACTGGAGATACAGATACACCCTGGACTATATATAAGTACACTGGAGATATAGACACATCCTGGACTATATATCAGTACACTGGAGATATAGACACATCCTGGACTATATATCAGTACACTGGAGATATAGACACATCCTGAACTATATATCAGTACACTGGAGATACAGACACATCCTGGACTATATATCAGTGCACTGGAGATACAGACACATCCTGGACTATATATCAGTACACTGCAGATACAGACACATCCTGGACTCTATATCAGTACACTGGAGATACAGACACATCCTGGACTATATATCAGTACACTGCAGATACAGACACATCCTGGACTCTATATCAGTACACTGGAGATACAGACACATCCTGGACTATATATCAGTACACTGGAGATACAGACACATCCTGGACTATATATCAGTACACTGGAGATACAGACACATCCTGGACTATACATCAGTACACTGCAGAGATAGACACATCCTGAACTATATATCAGTACACTGGAGATACAGACACATCCTGGACTATATATATCAGTGCACTGGAGATACAGAGACATCCTGGACTATATATCAGTGCACTGGAGATACAGACACATCCTGGACTATATATCAGTACACTGGAGATACAGACACATCCTGGACTATATATTAGTACACTGGAGATACAGACACATCCTGGATTATATATTAGTACACAGGGGATACAGACACATCCTGGACTATATATCAGTACACTGGAGATACAGACACATCCTGGACTATATATCAGTACACTGGAGATACAGACACATCCTGGACTATATATCAGTACACTGGAGATACAGACACATCCTGGACTATATATCAGTACACTGGAGATACAGACACATCCTAGACTATATATCAGTACACTGGAGACACAGACAAATCCTGGACTATATATCGGTACACTAGAGATACACACTCATCCTGGACTATATATCAGTACACTGGAGATACAGACACATCCTGGACTATATATCAGTACACTGGAGATACAGACACATCCTGGACTATATATCGGTACACTAGAGATACAGACTCATCCTGGACTACATATCAGTACACTGGAGATACAGACACATCCTGGACTATATATCAGTACAATGGAGATACAGACACATCCTGGACTATATATTAGTGTACTGAAGATACAGATACATCCTGGACTATATATCAGTGCACTGGAGATACAGATACACCCTGGACTATATATAAGTACACTGGAGATATAGACACATCCTGGACTATATATCAGTACACTGGAGATATAGACACATCCTGGACTATATATCAGTACACTGGAGATATAGACACATCCTGGACTATATATTAGTACACTGGAGATATAGACACATCCAGAACTATATATTAGTACACTGGAGATACAGATACACCCTGGACTATATATAAGTACACTGGAGATATAGACACATCCTGGACTATATATCAGTACACTGGAGATATAGACACATCCTGGACTATATATCAGTACACTGGAGATATAGACACATCCTGGACTATATATTAGTACACTGGAGATATAGACACATCCAGAACTATATATTAGTACACTGGAGATACAGATACACCCTGGACTATATATCAGTACACTGGAGATATAGACACATCTTGGACTATATATCAGTACACTGGAGATACAGACACATCCTGGACTATATATCAGTACACTGGAGATATAGACACATCCTGGACTATATATCAGTACACTGGAGATACAGACACATCCTGGACTATATATCAGTGCACTGGAGATACAGACACATCCTGGACTATATATCAGTACACTGCAGATACAGACACATCCTGGACTCTATATCAGTACACTGGAGATACAGACACATCCTGGACTATATATCAGTACACTGCAGATACAGACACATCCTGGACTCTATATCAGTACACTGGAGATACAGACACATCCTGGACTATATATATCAGTGCACTGGAGATACAGAGACATCCTGGACTATATATATCAGTGCACTGGAGATACAGACATCCTGGACTATATATCAGTGCACTGGAGATACAGACACATCCTGGACTATATATCAGTACACTGCAGATACAGACACATCCTGGACTATATATCAGTACACTGGAGATACAGACACATCCTGGACTATATATCAGTACACTGCAGATACAGACACATCCTGGACTATATATCAGTACACTGGAGATACAGACACATCCTGGACTATATATATCAGTGCACTGGAGATACAGAGACATCCTGGACTATATATCAGTGCACTGGAGATACAGACACATCCTGGACTATATATCAGTACACTGGAGATACAGACACATCCTGGACTATATATTAGTACACTGGAGATACAGACACATCCTGGACTATATATCAGTACACTGGAGATAAAGACACATCCTGGACTATATATCAGTACACTGGAGATACAGACACATCGTGGACTATATATCAGTACACTGGAGATACAGACACATCCTGGACTATATATCAGTGCACCGGAGATACAGACACATCCTGGACTATATATCAGTACGCTGCAGATACAGACACATCCTGGATTATATATCAGTACACTGGAGACACAGACACATCCTGGACTATATATCAGTACATTGAAATATAGATACATCCTGGACTATATATCAGTACACTGGAGATATAGACACATCCTGGACTATATATCAGTACACTAGAGATACAGACACATCCTGGACTATATATCAGTACACTGGAGACACAGACACATCCTGGACTATATATTAGTACACTGGAGATACAGGCACATCCTGGACTATATATCAGTACACTGCAGATACAGACACATCCTGGATTATATATCAGTGCAGTGGAGAAACAGACACATCCTGGACTATATATTAGTACACTGGAGATACAGACACATCCTGGATTATATATCAGTGCAGTGGAGAAACAGACACATCCTGGACTATATATCAGTACACTGGAGATACAGACACATCCTGGACTATATATCAGTACAATGGAGATACAGACACATCCTGGACTATATATCAGTGCAGTGGAGATACAGACACATCCTGGACTATATATCAGTACACTGGAGATACAGACACATCCTGGACTATATATTAGTACACAGGGGATACAGACACATCCTGGACTATATATCAGTACACTGGAGATACAGACACATCCTGGACTATATATCAGTACACTGGAGATACAGACACATCCTGGACTATATATCAGTACACTGGAGATACAGACACATCCTGGACTATATATCAGTACACTGGAGATACAGACACATCCTGGATTATATATCGGTACACTGGAGACACAGACAAATCCTGGACTATATATCGGTACACTAGAGATACACACTCATCCTGGACTATATATCAGTACACTGGAGATACAGACACATCCTGGACTATATATCAGTACACTGGAGATACAGACACATCCTGGACTATATATCAGTACAATGGAGATACAGACACATCCTGGACTCTATATCAGTACACTGGAGATACAGACACATCCTGGACTATATATCAGTGTACTGAAGATACAGATACATCCTGGACTATATATCAGTGCACTGGAGATACAGACACATCCTGGACTATACATATCAGTACACTGGAGATACAGACACATCCAGAACTATATATTAGTACACTGGAGATACAGATACACCCTGGACTATATATCAGTACACTGGAGATATAGACACATCTTGGACTATATATCAGTACACTGGAGATACAGACACATCCTGGACTATATATCAGTACACTGGAGATATAGACACATCCTGGACTATATATCAGTACACTGGAGATATAGACACATCCTGGACTATATATTAGTACACTGGAGATACAGATACACCCTGGACTATATATAAGTACACTGGAGATATAGACACATCCTGGACTATATATCAGTACACTGGAGATACAGACACATCCTGGACTATATATTAGTACACTGGAGATACAGATACACCCTGGACTATATATAAGTACACTGGAGATATAGACACATCCTGGACTATATATCAGTACACTGGAGATATAGACACATCCTGGACTATATATCAGTACACTGGAGATATAGACACATCCTGAACTATATATCAGTACACTGGAGATACAGACACATCCTGGACTATATATCAG
Source organism: Leptodactylus fuscus (assembly GCF_031893055.1). Classification (NCBI taxonomy): domain Eukaryota; kingdom Metazoa; phylum Chordata; class Amphibia; order Anura; family Leptodactylidae; genus Leptodactylus; species Leptodactylus fuscus. The sequence goes on from NC_134265.1 coordinate 357,300,489, forward strand.
TGCACTGGAGATACAGACACATCCTGGACTATATATCAGTACACTGCAGATACAGACACATCCTGGACTCTATATCAGTACACTGGAGATACAGACACATCCTGGACTATATATCAGTACACTGCAGATACAGACACATCCTGGACTCTATATCAGTACACTGGAGATACAGACACATCCTGGACTATATATCAGTACACTGGAGATACAGACACATCCTGGACTATATATCAGTACACTGGAGATACAGACACATCCTGGACTATACATCAGTACACTGCAGAGATAGACACATCCTGAACTATATATCAGTACACTGGAGATACAGACACATCCTGGACTATATATATCAGTGCACTGGAGATACAGAGACATCCTGGACTATATATCAGTGCACTGGAGATACACACTCATCCTGGACTATATATCAGTACACTGGAGATACAGACACATCCTGGACTATATATCAGTACACTGGAGATACAGACACATCCTGGACTATATATCAGTACAATGGAGATACAGACACATCCTGGACTCTATATCAGTACACTGGAGATACAGACACATCCTGGACTATATATCAGTGTACTGAAGATACAGATACATCCTGGACTATATATCAGTGCACTGGAGATACAGACACATCCTGGACTATACATATCAGTACACTGGAGATACAGACACATCCTGGACTATATATCAGTACACTGGAGATACAGACACATCCTGGACTATATATCGGTACACTGGAGACACAGACAAATCCTGGACTATATATCGGTACACTAGAGATACACACTCATCCTGGACTATATATCAGTACACTGGAGATACAGACACATCCTGGACTATATATCAGTACACTGGAGATACAGACACATCCTGGACTATATATCGGTACACTAGAGATACAGACTCATCCTGGACTACATATCAGTACACTGGAGATACAGACACATCCTGGACTATATATCAGTACAATGGAGATACAGACACATCCTGGACTATATATTAGTGTACTGAAGATACAGATACATCCTGGACTATATATCAGTGCACTGGAGATACAGACACATCCAGAACTATATATTAGTACACTGGAGATACAGATACACCCTGGACTATATATAAGTACACTGGAGATATAGACACATCCTGGACTATATATCAGTACACTGGAGATATAGACACATCCTGGACTATATATCAGTACACTGGAGATATAGACACATCCTGGACTATATATTAGTACACTGGAGATATAGACACATCCAGAACTATATATTAGTACACTGGAGATACAGATAGACCCTGGACTATATATCAGTACACTGGAGATATAGACACATCTTGGACTATATATCAGTACACTGGAGATACAGACACATCCTGGACTATATATCAGTACACTGGAGATATAGACACATCCTGGACTATATATCAGTACACTGGAGATACAGACACATCCTGGACTATATATCAGTACACTGGAGATACAGACACATCCTGGACTATATATCAGTACACTGCAGATACAGACACATCCTGGACTCTATATCAGTACACTGGAGATACAGACACATCCTGGACTATATATCAGTACACTGCAGATACAGACACATCCTGGACTCTATATCAGTACACTGCAGATACAGACACATCCTGGACTATATATATCAGTGCACTGGAGATACAGAGACATCTTGGACTATATATATCAGTGCACTGGAGATACAGACACATCCTGGACTATATATATCAGTGCACTGGAGATACAGACACATCCTGGACTATATATCAGTGCACTGGAGATACAGACACATCCTGGACTATATATCAGTACACTGCAGATACAGACACATCCTGGACTATATATCAGTACACTGGAGATACAGACACATCCTGGACTATATATCAGTACACTGCAGATACAGACACATCCTGGACTATATATCAGAACACTGGAGATACAGACACATCCTGGACTATATATATCAGTGCACTGGAGATACAGAGACATCCTGGACTATATATCAGTGCAGTGGAGATACAGACACATCCTGGACTATATATCAGTACACTGGAGATACAGACACATCCTGGACTATATATTAGTACACTGGAGATACAGACACATCCTGGACTATATATCAGTACACTGGAGATAAAGACACATCCTGGACTATATATCAGTACACTGGAGATACAGACACATCGTGGACTATATATCAGTACACTGGAGATACAGACACATCCTGGACTATATATCAGTGCACCGGAGATACAGACACATCCTGGACTATATATCAGTACGCTGCAGATACAGACACATCCTGGATTATATATCAGTACACTGGAGACACAGACACATCCTGGAATATATATCAGTACATTGAAATATAGATACATCCTGGACTATATATCAGTACACTGGAGATATAGACACATCCTGGACTATATATCAGTGCAGTGGAGATAAAGACACATCCTGGACTATATATCAGTACACTGGAGATACAGACACATCGTGGACTATATATCAGTACACTGGAGATAAAGACACATCCTGGACTATATATCAGTACACTGGAGATACAGACACATCGTGGACTATATATCAGTACACTGGAGACACAGACACATCCTGGACTATATATTAGTACACTGGAGATACAGGCACATCCTGGACTATATATCAGTACACTGCAGATACAGACACATCCTGGATTATATATCAGTGCAGTGGAGAAACAGACACATCCTGGACTATATATTAGTACACTGGAGATACAGACACATCCTGGACTATATATCAGTACAATGGAGATACAGACACATCCTGGACTATATATCAGTGCAGTGGAGAAACAGACACATCCTGGACTATATATCAGTACACTGGAGATACAGACACATCCTGGACTATATATCAGTACAATGGAGATACAGACACATCCTGGACTATATATCAGTGCAGTGGAGATACAGACACATCCTGGACTATATATCAGTACACTGGAGATACAGACACATCCTGGACTATATATTAGTACACAGGGGATACAGACACATCCTGGACTATATATCAGTACACTGGAGATACAGACACATCCTGGACTATATATCAGTACACTGGAGATACAGACACATCCTGGACTATATATCAGTACACTGGAGATACAGACTTATCCTGGACTATATATCAGTACACTGGAGATACAGACACATCCTGGATTATATATCGGTACACTGGAGACACAGACAAATCCTGGACTATATATCGGTACACTAGAGATACACACTCATCCTGGACTATATATCAGTACACTGGAGATACAGACACATCCTGGACTATATATCAGTACACTGGAGATACAGACACATCCTGGACTATATATCAGTACACTGGAGATACAGACACATCCTGGACTATATATCAGTACACTGGAGATACAGACACATCCTGGACTATATATCAGTACACTGGAGATACAGACACATCCTGGACTATATATCGGTACACTGGAGACACAGACAAATCCTGGACTATATATCGGTACACTAGAGATACACACTCATCCTGGACTATATATCAGTACACTGGAGATACAGACACATCCTGGACTATATATCAGTACACTGGAGATACAGACACATCCTGGACTATATATCAGTACACTGGAGATACAGACACATCCTGGACTATATATCAGTACACTGGAGATACAGACACATCCTGGACTATATATCAGTACACTGGAGATACAGACACATCCTGGACTATATATCGGTACACTGGAGACACAGACAAATCCTGGACTATATATCGGTACACTAGAGATACACACTCATCCTGGACTATATATCAGTACACTGGAGATACAGACACATCCTGGACTATATATCAGTACACTGGAGATACAGACACATCCTGGACTATATATCGGTACACTAGAGATACAGACTCATCCTGGACTACATATCAGTACACTGGAGATACAGACACATCCTGGACTATATATCAGTACAATGGAGATACAGACACATCCTGGACTATATATTAGTGTACTGAAGATACAGATACATCCTGGACTATATATCAGTGCACTGGAGATACAGACACATCCAGAACTATATATTAGTACACTGGAGATACAGATACACCCTGGACTATATATAAGTACACTGGAGATATAGACACATCCTGGACTATATATCAGTACACTGGAGATATAGACACATCCTGGACTATATATCAGTACACTGGAGATATAGACACATCCTGGACTATATATTAGTACACTGGAGATATAGACACATCCAGAACTATATATTAGTACACTGGAGATACAGATACACCCTGGACTATATATCAGTACACTGGAGATATAGACACATCTTGGACTATATATCAGTACACTGGAGATACAGACACATCCTGGACTATATATCAGTACACTGGAGATAAAGACACATCCTGGACTATATATCAGTACACTGGAGATACAGACACATCCTGGACTATATATCAGTACACTGGAGATACAGACACATCCTGGACTATATATCAGTACACTGCAGATACAGACACATCCTGGACTATATATCAGTACGCTGCAGATACAGACACATCCTGGATTATATATCAGTACACTGGAGACACAGACACATCCTGGACTATATATCAGTACATTGAAATATAGATACATCCTGGACTATATATCAGTACACTGGAGATATAGACACATCCTGGACTATATATCAGTACACTAGAGATACAGACACATCCTGGACTATATATCAGTACACTGGAGACACAGACACATCCTGGACTATATATTAGTACACTGGAGATACAGGCACATCCTGGACTATATATCAGTACACTGCAGATACAGACACATCCTGGATTATATATCAGTGCAGTGGAGAAACAGACACATCCTGGACTATATATTAGTACACTGGAGATACAGACACATCCTGGATTATATATCAGTGCAGTGGAGAAACAGACACATCCTGGACTATATATCAGTACAATGGAGATACAGACACATCCTGGACTATATATCAGTACAATGGAGATACAGACACATCCTGGACTATATATCAGTGCAGTGGAGATACAGGCACATCCTGGACTATATATTAGTACACTGGAGATACAGACACATCCTGGACTATATATCAGTACACTGGAGATACAGACACATCCTGGACTATATATTAGTACACAGGGGATACAGACACATCCTGGACTATATATCAGTACACTGGAGATACAGACACATCCTGGACTATATATCAGTACACTGGAGATACAGACACATCCTGGACTATATATCAGTACACTGGAGATACAGACACATCCTGGACTATATATCAGTACACTGGAGATACAGACACATCCTGGATTATATATCGGTACACTGGAGACACAGACAAATCCTGGACTATATATCGGTACACTAGAGATACACACTCATCCTGGACTATATATCAGTACACTGGAGATACAGACACATCCTGGACTATATATCAGTACACTGGAGATACAGACACATCCTGGACTATATATCAGTACAATGGAGATACAGACACATCCTGGACTCTATATCAGTACACTGGAGATACAGACACATCCTGGACTATATATCAGTGTACTGAAGATACAGATACATCCTGGACTATATATCAGTGCACTGGAGATACAGACACATCCTGGACTATACATATCAGTACACTGGAGATACAGACACATCCAGAACTATATATTAGTACACTGGAGATACAGATACACCCTGGACTATATATCAGTACACTGGAGATATAGACACATCTTGGACTATATATCAGTACACTGGAGATACAGACACATCCTGGACTATATATCAGTACACTGGAGATATAGACACATCCTGGACTATATATCAGTACACTGGAGATATAGACACATCCTGGACTATATATCAGTACACTGGAGATATAGACACATCCTGGACTATATATCAGTACACTGGAGATACAGACACATCCTGGACTATATATTAGTACACTGGAGATACAGATACACCCTGGACTATATATAAGTACACTGGAGATATAGACACATCCTGGACTATATATCAGTACACTGGAGATATAGACACATCCTGGTCTATATATCAGTACACTGGAGATATAGACACATCCTGAACTATATATCAGTACACTGGAGATACAGACACATCCTGGACTATATATCAGTGCACTGGAGATACAGACACATCCTGGACTATATATCAGTACACTGCAGATACAGACACATCCTGGACTCTATATCAGTACACTGGAGATACAGACACATCCTGGACTATATATCAGTACACTGCAGATACAGACACATCCTGGACTCTATATCAGTACACTGGAGATACAGACACATCCTGGACTATATATCAGTACACTGGAGATACAGACACATCCTGGACTATATATCAGTACACTGGAGATACAGACACATCCTGGACTATACATCAGTACACTGCAGATACAGACACATCCTGAACTATATATCAGTACACTGGAGATACAGACACATCCTGGACTATATATATCAGTGCACTGGAGATACAGAGACATCCTGGACTATATATCAGTGCACTGGAGATACACACTCATCCTGGACTATATATCAGTACACTGGAGATACAGACACATCCTGGACTATATATCAGTACACTGGAGATACAGACACATCCTGGACTATATATCAGTACAATGGAGATACAGACACATCCTGGACTCTATATCAGTACACTGGAGATACAGACACATCCTGGACTATATATCAGTGTACTGAAGATACAGATACATCCTGGACTATATATCAGTGCACTGGAGATACAGACACATCCTGGACTATACATATCAGTACACTGGAGATACAGACACATCCTGGACTATATATCAGTACACTGGAGATACAGACACATCCTGGACTATATATCGGTACACTGGAGACACAGACAAATCCTGGACTATATATCGGTACACTAGAGATACACACTCATCCTGGACTATATATCAGTACACTGGAGATACAGACACATCCTGGACTATATATCAGTACACTGGAGATACAGACACATCCTGGACTATATATCGGTACACTAGAGATACAGACTCATCCTGGACTACATATCAGTACACTGGAGATACAGACACATCCTGGACTATATATCAGTACAATGGAGATACAGACACATCCTGGACTATATATTAGTGTACTGAAGATACAGATACATCCTGGACTATATATCAGTGCACTGGAGATACAGACACATCCAGAACTATATATTAGTACACTGGAGATACAGATACACCCTGGACTATATATAAGTACACTGGAGATATAGACACATCCTGGACTATATATCAGTACACTGGAGATATAGACACATCCTGGACTATATATCAGTACACTGGAGATATAGACACATCCTGGACTATATATTAGTACACTGGAGATATAGACACATCCAGAACTATATATTAGTACACTGGAGATACAGATACACCCTGGACTATATATCAGTACACTGGAGATATAGACACATCTTGGACTATATATCAGTACACTGGAGATACAGACACATCCTGGACTATATATCAGTACACTGGAGATATAGACACATCCTGGATTATATATCAGTACACTGGAGATACAGACACATCCTGGACTATATATCAGTACACTGGAGATACAGACACATCCTGGACTATATATCAGTACACTGCAGATACAGACACATCCTGGACTCTATATCAGTACACTGGAGATACAGACACATCCTGGATTATATATCAGTGCAGTGGAGAAATAGACACATCCTGGACTATATATCAGTACACTGGAGATACAGACACATCCTGGACTATATATCAGTACACTGGAGATATAGACACATCCTGGACTATATATCAGTACACTAGAGATACAGACACATCCTGGACTATATATCAGTACACTGGAGACACAGACACATCCTGGACTATATATTAGTACACTGGAGATACAGACACATCCTGGACTATATATCAGTACACTGGAGATACAGACACATCCTGGACTATATATCAGTACACTGGAGATACAGGCACATCCTGGATTATATATCAGTGCAGTGGAGATACAGACACATCCTGGACTATATATTAGTACACTGGAGATACAGACATATCCTGGATTATATATCAGTGCACTGGAGATACAGACACATCCTGGACTATATATCAGTACACTGGAGATACAGACACATCCTGGACTATATATCAGTACAATGGAGATACAGACACATCCTGGACTATATATCAGTGCAGTGGAGATACAGACACATCCTGGACTATATATCAGTACACTGGAGATACAGACACATCCTGGACTATATATTAGTACACAGGGGATACAGACACATCCTGGACTATATATCAGTACACTGGAGATACAGACACATCCTGGACTATATATCAGTACACTGGAGATACAGACACATCCTGGACTATATATAAGTACACTGGAGATACAGACACATCCTGGACTATATATCAGTACACTGGAGATACAGACACATCCTGGACTATATATAAGTACACTGGAGATACAGACACATCCTGGACTATATATCAGTACACTGGAGATACAGACACATCCTGGACTATATATCAGTACAATGGAGATACAGACACATCCTGGACTATATATCAGTGCAGTGGAGATACAGACACATCCTGGACTATATATCAGTACACTGGAGATACAGACACATCCTGGACTATATATTAGTACACAGGGGATACAGACACATCCTGGACTATATATCAGTACACTGGAGATACAGACACATCCTGGACTATATATCAGTACACTGGAGATACAGACACATCCTGGACTATATATAAGTACACTGGAGATACAGACACATCCTGGACTATATATCAGTACACTGGAGATACAGACACATCCTGGACTATATATCAGTACACTGCAGATACAGACACATCCTGGACTCTATATCAGTACACTGGAGATACAGACACATCCTGGACTATATATCAGTACACTGCAGATACAGACACATCCTGGACTCTATATCAGTACACTGGAGATACAGACACATCCTGGACTATATATATCAGTGCACTGGAGATACAGACACATCCTGGACTATATATATCAGTGCACTGGAGATACAGACACATCCTGGACTATATATCAGTGCACTGGAGATACAGACACATCCTGGACTATATATCAGTACACTGCAGATACAGACACATCCTGGACTATATATCAGTACACTGGAGATACAGACACATCCTGGACTATATATCAGTACACTGCAGATACAGACACATCCTGGACTATATATCAGTACACTGGAGATACAGACACATCCTGGACTATATATATCAGTGCACTGGAGATACAGAGACATCCTGGACTATATATCAGTGCACTGGAGATACAGACACATCCTGGACTATATATCAGTACACTGGAGATACAGACACATCCTGGACTATATATTAGTACACTGGAGATACAGACACATCCTGGACTACATATCAGTACACTGGAGATAAAGACACATCCTGGACTATATATCAGTACACTGGAGATACAGACACATCGTGGACTATATATCAGTACACTGGAGATACAGACACATCCTGGACTATATATCAGTGCACCGGAGATACAGACACATCCTGGACTATATATCAGTACGCTGCAGATACAGACACATCCTGGATTATATATCAGTACACTGGAGACACAGACACATCCTGGACTATATATCAGTACACTGGAGATACAGACACATCCTGGAATATATATCAGTACACTAGAGATACAGACACATCCTGGACTATATATCAGTACACTGGAGACACAGACACATCCTGGACTATATATCAGTACACTGGAGATACAGGCACATCCTGGACTATATATCAGTACACTGCAGATACAGACACATCCTGGATTATATATCAGTGCAGTGGAGAAACAGACACATCCTGGACTATATATTAGTACACTGGAGATACAGACACATCCTGGATTATATATCAGTGCACTGGAGATACACACTCATCCTGGACTATATATCAGTACACTGGAGATACAGACACATCCTGGACTATATATCAGTACACTGGAGATACAGACACATCCTGGACTATATATCAGTACAATGGAGATACAGACACATCCTGGACTCTATATCAGTACACTGGAGATACAGACACATCCTGGACTATATATCAGTGTACTGAAGATACAGATACATCCTGGACTATATATCAGTGCACTGGAGATACAGACACATCCTGGACTATACATATCAGTACACTGGAGATACAGACACATCCTGGACTATATATCAGTACACTGGAGATACAGACACATCCTGGACTATATATCGGTACACTGGAGACACAGACAAATCCTGGACTATATATCGGTACACTAGAGATACACACTCATCCTGGACTATATATCAGTACACTGGAGATACAGACACATCCTGGACTATATATCGGTACACTGGAGATACAGACACATCCTGGACTATATATCAGTACAATGGAGATACAGACACATCCTGGACTATATATCAGTACACTGGAGATACAGACTCATCCTGGACTACATATCAGTACACTGGAGATACAGACACATCCTGGACTATATATCAGTACAATGGAGATACAGACACATCCTGGACTATATATTAGTGTACTGAAGATACAGATACATCCTGGACTATATATCAGTGCACTGGAGATACAGACACATCCAGAACTATATATTAGTACACTGGAGATACAGATACACCCTGGACTATATATAAGTACACTGGAGATATAGACACATCCTGGACTATATATCAGTACACTGGAGATATAGACACATCCTGGACTATATATCAGTACACTGGAGATATAGACACATCCTGGACTATATATTAGTACACTGGAGATATAGACACATCCAGAACTATATATTAGTACACTGGAGATACAGATACACCCTGGACTATATATCAGTACACTGGAGATATAGACACATCTTGGACTATATATCAGTACACTGGAGATACAGACACATCCTGGACTATATATCAGTACACTGGAGATATAGACACATCCTGGATTATATATCAGTACACTGGAGATACAGACACATCCTGGACTATATATCAGTACACTGGAGATACAGACACATCCTGGACTATATATCAGTACACTGCAGATACAGACACATCCTGGACTCTATATCAGTACACTGGAGATACAGACACATCCTGGACTATATATCAGTACACTGCAGATACAGACACATCCTGGACTCTATATCAGTACACTGGAGATACAGACACATCCTGGACTATATATATCAGTGCACTGGAGATACAGAGACATCCTGGACTATATATATCAGTGCACTGGAGATACAGACACATCCTGGACTATATATATCAGTGCACTGGAGATACAGACACATCCTGGACTATATATCAGTGCACTGGAGATACAGACACATCCTGGACTATATATCAGTACACTGCAGATACAGACACATCCTGGACTATATATCAGTACACTGGAGATACAGACACATCCTGGACTATATATCAGTACACTGCAGATACAGACACATCCTGGACTATATATCAGTACACTGGAGATACAGACACATCCTGGACTATATATATCAGTGCACTGGAGATACAGAGACATCCTGGACTATATATCAGTGCACTGGAGATACAGACACATCCTGGACTATATATCAGTACACTGGAGATACAGACACATCCTGGACTATATATTAGTACACTGGAGATACAGATACATCCTGGACTATATATCAGTACACTGGAGATACAGACACATCCTGGACTATATATTAGTACACTGCAGATACAGACACATCCTGGACTATATATCAGTACACTGGAGATACAGACACATCCTGGACTATATATATCAGTGCACTGGAGATACAGAGACATCCTGGACTATATATCAGTGCACTGGAGATACAGACACATCCTGGACTACATATCAGTACACTGGAGATAAAGACACATCCTGGACTATATATCAGTACACTGGAGATACAGACACATCGTGGACTATATATCAGTACACTGGAGATACAGACACATCCTGGACTATATATCAGTGCACCGGAGATACAGACACATCCTGGACTATATATCAGTACGCTGCAGATACAGACACATCCTGGATTATATATCAGTACACTGGAGACACAGACACATCCTGGACTATATATCAGTACACTGGAGATACAGACACATCCTGGAATATATATCAGTACACTAGAGATACAGACACATCCTGGACTATATATCAGTACACTGGAGACACAGACACATCCTGGACTATATATCAGTACACTGGAGATACAGGCACATCCTGGACTATATATCAGTACACTGCAGATACAGACACATCCTGGATTATATATCAGTGCAGTGGAGAAACAGACACATCCTGGACTATATATTAGTACACTGGAGATACAGACACATCCTGGATTATATATCAGTGCAGTGGAGAAACAGACACATCCTGGACTATATATCAGTACACTGGAGATACAGACACATCCTGGACTATATATCAGTACACTGGAGATATAGACACATCCTGGACTATATATCAGTACACTAGAGATACAGACACATCCTGGACTATATATCAGTACACTGGAGACACAGACACATCCTGGACTATATATTAGTACACTGGAGATACAGACACATCCTGGACTATATATCAGTACACTGGAGATACAGACACATCCTGGACTATATATCAGTACACTGGAGATACAGGCACATCCTGGATTATATATCAGTGCAGTGGAGATACAGACACATCCTGGACTATATATTAGTACACTGGAGATACAGACATATCCTGGATTATATATCAGTGCACTGGAGATACAGACACATCCTGGACTATATATCAGTACACTGGAGATACAGACACATCCTGGACTATATATCAGTACAATGGAGATACAGACACATCCTGGACTATATATCAGTGCAGTGGAGATACAGACACATCCTGGACTATATATCAGTACACTGGAGATACAGACACATCCTGGACTATATATTAGTACACAGGGGATACAGACACATCCTGGACTATATATCAGTACACTGGAGATACAGACACATCCTGGACTATATATCAGTACACTGGAGATACAGACACATCCTGGACTATATATAAGTACACTGGAGATACAGACACATCCTGGACTATATATCAGTACACTGGAGATACAGACACATCCTGGATTATATATCGGTACACTGGAGACACAGACAAATCCTGGACTATATATCGGTACACTAGAGATACACACTCATCCTGGACTATATATCAGTACACTGGAGATACAGACACATCCTGGACTATATATCAGTACACTGGAGATACAGACACATCCTGGACTATATATCAGTACAATGGAGATACAGACACATCCTGGACTCTATATCAGTACACTGGAGATACAGACACATCCTGGACTATATATCAGTGTACTGAAGATACAGATACATCCTGGACTATATATCAGTGCACTGGAGATACAGACACATCCTGGACTATACATATCAGTACACTGGAGATACAGACACATCCAGAACTATATATTAGTACACTGGAGATACAGATACACCCTGGACTATATATCAGTACACTGGAGATATAGACACATCTTGGACTATATATCAGTACACTGGAGATACAGACACATCCTGGACTATATATCAGTACACTGGAGATATAGACACATCCTGGACTATATATCAGTACACTGGAGATATAGACACATCCTGGACTATATATCAGTACACTGGAGATACAGACACATCCTGGACTATATATTAGTACACTGGAGATACAGATACACCCTGGACTATATATAAGTACACTGGAGATATAGACACATCCTGGACTATATATCAGTACACTGGAGATATAGACACATCCTGGACTATATATCAGTACACTGGAGATATAGACACATCCTGAACTATATATCAGTACACTGGAGATACAGACACATCCTGGACTATATATCAGTGCACTGGAGATACAGACACATCCTGGACTATATATCAGTACACTGCAGATACAGACACATCCTGGACTCTATATCAGTACACTGGAGATACAGACACATCCTGGACTATATATCAGTACACTGCAGATACAGACACATCCTGGACTCTATATCAGTACACTGGAGATACAGACACATCCTGGACTATATATCAGTACACTGGAGATACAGACACATCCTGGACTATATATCAGTACACTGGAGATACAGACACATCCTGGACTATATATCGGTACACTAGAGATACAGACTCATCCTGGACTACATATCAGTACACTGGAGATACAGACACATCCTGGACTATATATCAGTACAATGGAGATACAGACACATCCTGGACTATATATTAGTGTACTGAAGATACAGATACATCCTGGACTATATATCAGTGCACTGGAGATACAGACACATCCAGAACTATATATTAGTACACTGGAGATACAGATACACCCTGGACTATATATAAGTACACTGGAGATATAGACACATCCTGGACTATATATCAGTACACTGGAGATATAGACACATCCTGGACTATATATCAGTACACTGGAGATATTGACACATCCTGGACTATATATTAGTACACTGGAGATATAGACACATCCAGAACTATATATTAGTACACTGGAGATACAGATACACCCTGGACTATATATCAGTACACTGGAGATATAGACACATCTTGGACTATATATCAGTACACTGGAGATACAGACACATCCTGGACTATATATCAGTACACTGGAGATATAGACACATCCTGGACTATATATCAGTACACTGGAGATACAGACACATCCTGGACTATATATCAGTACACTGGAGATACAGACACATCCTGGACTATATATCAGTACACTGCAGATACAGACACATCCTGGACTCTATATCAGTACACTGGAGATACAGACACATCCTGGACTATATATCAGTACACTGCAGATACAGACACATCCTGGACTCTATATCAGTACACTGGAGATACAAACACATCCTGGACTATATATATCAGTGCACTGGAGATACAGAGACATCCTGGACTATATATATCAGTGCACTGGAGATACAGACACATCCTGGACTATATATATCAGTGCACTGGAGATACAGACACATCCTGGACTATATATCAGTGCACTGGAGATACAGACACATCCTGGACTATATATCAGTACACTGCAGATACAGACACATCCTGGACTATATATCAGTACACTGGAGATACAGACACATCCTGGACTATATATCAGTACACTGCAGATACAGACACATCCTGGACTATATATCAGTACACTGGAGATACAGACACATCCTGGACTATATATATCAGTGCACTGGAGATACAGAGACATCCTGGACTATATATCAGTGCACTGGAGATACAGACACATCCTGGACTATATATCAGTACACTGGAGATACAGACACATCCTGGACTATATATTAGTACACTGGAGATACAGACACATCCTGGACTATATATCAGTACACTGGAGATAAAGACACATCCTGGACTATATATCAGTACACTGGAGATACAGACACATCGTGGACTATATATCAGTACACTGGAGATACAGACACATCCTGGACTATATATCAGTGCACCGGAGATACAGACACATCCTGGACTATATATCAGTACGCTGCAGATACAGACACATCCTGGATTATATATCAGTACACTGTAGACACAGACACATCCTGGACTATATATCAGTACATTGAAATATAGATACATCCTGGACTATATATCAGTACACTGGAGATATAGACACATCCTGGACTATATATCAGTACACTAGAGATACAGACACATCCTGGACTATATATCAGTACACTGGAGACACAGACACATCCTGGACTATATATTAGTACACTGGAGATACAGACACATCCTGGATTATATATCAGTGCAGTGGAGAAACAGACACATCCTGGACTATATATCAGTACACTGGAAATACAGACACATCCTGGACTATATATCAGTACAATGGAGATACAGACACATCCTGGACTATATATCAGTGCAGTGGAGATACAGACACATCCTGGACTATATATCAGTACACTGGAGATACAGACACATCCTGGACTATATATTAGTACACAGGGGATACAGACACATCCTGGACTATATATCAGTACACTGGAGATACAGACACATCCTGGACTATATATCAGTACACTGGAGATACAGACACATCCTGGACTATATATCAGTACACTGGAGATACAGACACATCCTGGACTATATATCAGTACACTGGAGATACAGACACATCCTGGATTATATATCGGTACACTGGAGACACAGACAAATCCTGGACTATATATCGGTACACTAGAGATACACACTCATCCTGGACTATATATCAGTACACTGGAGATACAGACACATCCTGGACTATATATCAGTACACTGGAGATACAGACACATCCTGGACTATATATCAGTACAATGGAGATACAGACACATCCTGGACTCTATATCAGTACACTGGAGATACAGACACATCCTGGACTATATATCAGTGTACTGAAGATACAGATACATCCTGGACTATATATCAGTGCACTGGAGATACAGACACATCCTGGACTATATATTAGTACACTGGAGATACAGATACACCCTGGACTATATATCAGTACACTGGAGATATAGACACATCTTGGACTATATATCAGTACACTGGAGATACAGACACATCCTGGACTATATATCAGTACACTGGAGATATAGACACATCCTGGACTATATATCAGTACACTGGAGATATAGACACATCCTGGACTATATATCAGTACACTGGAGATACAGACACATCCTGGACTATATATTAGTACACTGGAGATACAGATACACCCTGGACTATATATAAGTACACTGGAGATATAGACACATCCTGGACTATATATCAGTACACTGGAGATACAGACACATCCTGGACTATACATCAGTACACTGCAAAGATAGACACATCCTGAACTATATATCAGTACACTGGAGATACAGACACATCCTGGACTATATATATCAGTGCACTGGAGATACAGAGACATCCTGGACTATATATCAGTGCACTGGAGATACACACTCATCCTGGACTATATATCAGTACACTGGAGATACAGACACATCCTGGACTATATATCAGTACACTGGAGATACAGACACATCCTGGACTATATATCAGTACACTGGAGATACAGACACATCCTGGACTATATATCAGTACACTGGAGATACAGACACATCCTGGACTCTATATCAGTACACTGGAGATACAGACACATCCTGGACTCTATATCAGTACACTGGAGATACAGACACATCCTGGACTATATATCAGTACACTGCAGATACAGACACATCCTGGACTATATATCAGTGCACTGGAGATACAGATACATCCTGGACTATATATCAGTACACTGCAGATACAGACACATCCTGGACTCTATATCAGTACACTGGAGATACAGACACATCCTGGACTATATATCAGTACACTGCAGATACAGACACATCCTGGACTCTATATCAGTACACTGGAGATACAGACACATCCTGGACTATATATCAGTACACTGGAGATACAGACACATCCTGGACTATATATCAGTACACTGGAGATACAGACACATCCTGGACTATACATCAGTACACTGCAGAGATAGACACATCCTGAACTATATATCAGTACACTGGAGATACAGACACATCCTGGACTATATATATCAGTGCACTGGAGATACAGAGACATCCTGGACTATATATCAGTGCACTGGAGATACAGACACATCCTGGACTATATATCAGTACACTGGAGATACAGACACATCCTGGACTATATATCAGTACAATGGAGATACAGACACATCCTGGACTCTATATCAGTACACTGGAGATACAGACACATCCTGGACTATATATCAGTGTACTGAAGATACAGATACATCCTGGACTATATATCAGTGCACTGGAGATACAGACACATCCAGAACTATATATTAGTACACTGGAGATACAGATACACCCTGGACTATATATCAGTACACTGGAGATATAGACACATCTTGGACTATATATCAGTACACTGGAGATACAGACACATCCTGGACTATATATCGGTACACTGGAGATATAGACACATCCTGGACTATATATCAGTACACTGGAGATATAGACACATCCTGGACTATATATCAGTACACTGGAGATACAGATACACCCTGGACTATATATAAGTACACTGGAGATATAGACACATCCTGGACTATATATCAGTAAACTGGAGATATAGACACATCCTGGACTATATATCAGTACACTGGAGATATAGACACATCCTGAACTATATATCAGTACACTGGAGATACAGACACATCCTGGACTATATATCAGTGCACTGGAGATACAGACACATCCTGGACTATATATCAGTACACTGCAGATACAGACACATCCTGGACTCTATATCAGTACACTGGAGATACAGACACATCCTGGACTATAGATCAGTACACTGCAGATACAGACACATCCTGGACTCTATATCAGTACACTGGAGATACAGACACATCCTGGACTATATATCAGTACACTGGAGATGCAGACACATCCTGGACTATATATCAGTACACTGGAGATACAGACACATCCTGGACTATACATCAGTACACTGCAGAGATAGACACATCCTGAACTATATATCAGTACACTGGAGATACAGACACATCCTGGACTATATATATCAGTGCACTGGAGATACAGAGACATCCTGGACTATATATCAGTGCACTGGAGATACAGACACATCCTGGACTATATATCAGTGCACTGGAGATACAGACACATCCTGGACTATATATCAGTACACTGGAGATACAGACACATCCTGGACTATATATTAGTACACTGCAGAGATAGACACATCCTGAACTATATATCAGTACACTGGAGATACAGACACATCCTGGACTATATATCAGTGCAGTGGAGATACAGACACATCCTGGACTATATATCAGTACACTGCAGATACAAACACTTCATGGACTATATATCAGTACACTGGAGATACAGACACATCCTGGACTATATATTAGTACACTGGTGATACAGACACATCCTGGATTATATATCAGTACACTGGAGATACAGACTCATCCTGGACTATATATTAGTACACTGGAGATACAGACACATCCTGGATTATATATCAGTGCAGTGGAGAAACAGACACATCCTGGACTATATATTAGTACACTGGAGAAACAGACACATCCTGGACTATATATTAGTACACTGGAGATACAGACACATCCTGGACTATATATTAGTACACTGGAGATACAGACACATCCTGGACTATATATCAGTACACTGCAGATACAGACACATCCTGGATTATATATCAGTACACTGGAGACACAGACACATCCTGGATTATATATCAGTACACTGGAGATACAGACACATCCTGGACTATGTATCGGTACACTGGAGATACAGACACATCCTGGACTATATATCAGTACACTGGAGATACCAGACACATCCTGGACTATATATCAGTACACTGGAGATACAGACACATCCTGGACTATATATCAGTACACTGCAGATATAGACACATTCTGGACTATATATCAGTACACTGGAGATACAGACACATCCTGGACTATATATCAGTACACTGGAGATATAGACACATCCTGGACTATATATCAGTACACTGGAGATATAGACACATCCTGGACTATATATCAGTACACTGGAGATACAGATACACCCTGGACTATATATAAGTACACTGGAGATATAGACACATCCTGGACTATATATCAGTAAACTGGAGATATAGACACATCCTGGACTATATATCAGTACACTGGAGATATAGACACATCCTGAACTATATATCAGTACACTGGAGATACAGACACATCCTGGACTATATATCAGTGCACTGGAGATACAGACACATCCTGGACTATATATCAGTACACTGCAGATACAGACACATCCTGGACTCTATATCAGTACACTGGAGATACAGACACATCCTGGACTATATATCAGTACACTGCAGATACAGACACATCCTGGACTCTATATCAGTACACTGGAGATACAGACACATCCTGGACTATATATCAGTACACTGGAGATGCAGACACATCCTGGACTATATATCAGTACACTGGAGATACAGACACATCCTGAACTATACATCAGTACACTGGAGATACAGACACATCCTGAACTATATATCAGTACACTGGAGATACAGACACATCCTGGACTATATATCAGTACACTGGAGATACAGACACATCCTGAACTATATATCAGTACACTGGAGATACAGACACATCCTGGACTATATATATCAGTGCACTGGAGATACAGAGACATCCTGGACTATATATCAGTGCACTGGAGATACAGACACATCCTGGACTATATATCAGTGCACTGGAGATACAGACACATCCTGGACTATATATCAGTACACTGGAGATACAGACACATCCTGGACTATATATTAGTACACTGCAGAGATAGACACATCCTGAACTATATATCAGTACACTGGAGATACAGACACATCCTGGACTATATATCAGTGCAGTGGAGATACAGACACATCCTGGACTATATATCAGTACACTGCAGATACAAACACTTCATGGACTATATATCAGTACACTGGAGATACAGACACATCCTGGACTAAATATTAGTACACTGGTGATACAGACACATCCTGGATTATATATCAGTACACTGGAGATACAGACTCATCCTGGACTATATATTAGTACACTGGAGATACAGACACATCCTGGATTATATATTAGTGCAGTGGAGAAACAGACACATCCTGGACTATATATTAGTACACTGGAGATACAGACACATCCTGGACTATATATCAGTACACTGCAGATACAGACACATCCTGGATTATATATCAGTACACTGGAGACACAGACACATCCTGGATTATATATCAGTACACTGGAGATACAGACACATCCTGGACTATGTATCGGTACACTGGAGATACAGACACATCCTGGACTATATATCAGTACACTGGAGATACCAGACACATCCTGGACTATATATCAGTACACTGGAGATACAGACACATCCTGGACTATATATCAGTACACTGCAGATATAGACACATTCTGGACTATATATCAGTACACTGGAGATACAGACACATCCTGGACTATATATTAGTACACAGGGGATACAGACACATCCTGGACTATATATCAGTACACTGGAGATATAGACACATCCAGAACTATATATCAGTACACTGGAGATACAGACACATCCTGGACTATATATCAGTACACTGGAGATACAGACACATCCTGGACTATATATCAGTACAATGGAGATACAGACACATCCTGGACTATATATTAGTGTACTGAAGATACAGATACATCCTGGACTATATATCAGTGCACTGGAGATACAGACACATCCAGAACTATATATTAGTACACTGGAGATACAGATACACCCTGGACTATATATAAGTACACTGAAGATATAGACACATCCTGGACTATATATCAGTACACTGGAGATATAGACACATCCTGGACTATATATCAGTACACTGGAGATATAGACACATCCTGGACTATATATTAGTACACTGGAGATATAGACACATCCAGAACTATATATTAGTACACTGGAGATACAGATACACCCTGGACTATATATCAGTACACTGGAGATATAGACACATCTTGGACTATATATCAGTACACTGGAGATACAGACACATCCTGGACTATATATCAGTACACTGGAGATATAGACACATCCTGGACTATATATCAGTACACTGGAGATACAGACACATCCTGGACTATATATCAGTACACTGGAGATACAGACACATCCTGGACTATATATCAGTACACTGCAGATACAGACACATCCTGGACTCTATATCAGTACACTGGAGATACAGACACATCCTGGACTATATATCAGTACACTGCAGATACAGACACATCCTGGACTCTATATCAGTACACTGGAGATACAGACACATCCTGGACTATATATATCAGTGCACTGGAGATACAGAGACATCCTGGACTATATATATCAGTGCACTGGAGATACAGACACATCCTGGACTATATATATCAGTGCACTGGAGATACAGACACATCCTGGACTATATATCAGTGCACTGGAGATACAGACACATCCTGGACTATATATCAGTACACTGCAGATACAGACACATCCTGGACTATATATCAGTACACTGGAGATACAGACACATCCTGGACTATATATCAGTACACTGCAGATACAGACACATCCTGGACTATATATCAGTACACTGGAGATACAGACACATCCTGGACTATATATATCAGTGCACTGGAGATACAGAGACATCCTGGACTATATATCAGTACACTGGAGATACAGACACATCCTGGACTATATATCAGTACACTGGAGATACAGACACATCCTGGACTATATATCAGTACACTGGAGATACAGACACATCCTGGACTATATATTAGTACACTGGAGATACAGACACATCCTGGACTATATATCAGTACACTGGAGATAAAGACACATCCTGGACTATATATCAGTACACTGGAGATACAGACACATCGTGGACTATATATCAGTACACTGGAGATACAGACACATCCTGGACTATATATCAGTACACTGGAGACACAGACACATCCTGGACTATATATCAGTACATTGAAATATAGATACATCCTGGACTATATATCAGTACACTGGAGATATAGACACATCCTGGACTATATATCAGTACACTAGAGATACAGACACATCCTGGACTATATATCAGTACACTGGAGACACAGACACATCCTGGACTATATATTAGTACACTGGAGATACAGGCACATCCTGGACTATATATCAGTACACTGCAGATACAGACACATCCTGGATTATATATCAGTGCAGTGGAGAAACAGACACATCCTGGACTATATATTAGTACACTGGAGATACAGACACATCCTGGATTATATATCAGTGCAGTGGAGAAACAGACACATCCTGGACTATATATCAGTACACTGGAGATACAGACACATCCTGGACTATATATCAGTACAATGGAGATACAGACACATCCTGGACTATATATCAGTGCAGTGGAGATACAGACACATCCTGGACTATATATCAGTGCAGTGGAGATACAGACACATCCTGGACTATATATCAGTACACTGGAGATACAGACACATCCTGGACTATATATTAGTACACAGGGGATACAGACACATCCTGGACTATATATCAGTACACTGGAGATACAGACACATTCTGGACTATATATCAGTACACTGGAGATACAGACACATCCTGGACTATATATCAGTACACTGGAGATACAGACACATCCTGGACTATATATCAGTACACTGGAGATACAGACACATCCTGGATTATATATCGGTACACTAGAGATACAGACACATCCTGGACTATATATCAGTACAATGGAGATACAGACACATCCTGGACTATATATCAGTGTACTGAAGATACAGATACATCCTGGACTATATATCAGTGCACTGGAGATACAGACACATCCTGGACTATACATATCAGTACACTGGAGATACAGACATATCCAGAACTATATATTAGTACACTGGAGATACAGATACACCCTGGACTATATATCAGTACACTGGAGATATAGACACATCTTGGACTATATATCAGTACACTGGAGATACAGACACATCCTGGACTATATATCAGTACACTGGAGATATAGACACATCCTGGACTATATATCAGTACACTGGAGATATAGACACATCCTGGACTATATATCAGTACACTGGAGATACAGACACATCCTGGACTATATATTAGTACACTGGAGATACAGATACACCCTGGACTATATATAAGTACACTGGAGATATAGACACATCCTGGACTATATATCAGTACACTGGTGATATAGACACATCCTGGACTATATATCAGTACACTGGAGATATAGACACATCCTGAACTATATATCAGTACACTGGAGATACAGACACATCCTGGACTATATATCAGTGCACTGGAGATACAGACACATCCTGGACTATATATCAGTACACTGCAGATACAGACACATCCTGGACTCTATATCAGTACACTGGAGATACAGACACATCCTGGACTATATATCAGTACACTGCAGATACAGACACATCCTGGACTCTATATCAGTACACTGGAGATACAGACACATCCTGGACTATATATCAGTACACTGGAGATACAGACACATCCTGGACTATATATCAGTACACTGGAGATACAGACACATCCTGGACTATACATCAGTACACTGCAGAGATAGACACATCCTGAACTATATATCAGTACACTGGAGATACAGACACATCCTGGACTATATATATCAGTGCACTGGAGATACAGAGACATCCTGGACTATATATCAGTGCACTGGAGATACACACTCATCCTGGACTATATATCAGTACACTGGAGATACAGACACATCCTGGACTATATATCAGTACACTGGAGATACAGACACATCCTGGACTATATATCAGTACAATGGAGATACAGACACATCCTGGACTCTATATCAGTACACTGGAGATACAGACACATCCTGGACTATATATCAGTGTACTGAAGATATAGATACATCCTGGACTATATATCAGTGCACTGGAGATACAGACACATCCTGGACTATACATATCAGTACACTGGAGATACAGACACATCCAGAACTATATATTAGTACACTGGAGATACAGATACACCCTGGACTATATATCAGTACACTGGAGATATAGACACATCTTGGACTATATATCAGTACACTGGAGATACAGACACATCCTGGACTATATATCAGTACACTGGAGATATAGACACATCCTGGACTATATATCAGTACACTGGAGATATAGACACATCCTGGACTATATATCAGTACACTGGAGATACAGACACATCCTGGACTATATATCAGTACACTGGAGATGCAGACACATCCTGGACTATATATCAGTACACTGGAGATACAGACACATCCTGGACTATACATCAGTACACTGCAGAGATAGACACATCCTGAACTATATATCAGTACACTGGAGATACAGACACATCCTGGACTATATATATATCAGTGCACTGGAGATACAGAGACATCCTGGACTATATATCAGTGCACTGGAGATACAGACACATCCTGGACTATATATCAGTGCACTGGAGATACAGACACATCCTGGACTATATATCAGTACACTGGAGATACAGACACATCCTGGACTATATATTAGTACACTGCAGAGATAGACACATCCTGAACTATATATCAGTACACTGGAGATACAGACACATCCTGGACTATATATCAGTGCAGTGGAGATACAGACACATCCTGGACTATATATCAGTACACTGCAGATACAAACACTTCATGGACTATATATCAGTACACTGGAGATACAGACACATCCTGGACTATATATCAGTACACTGGAGATACAGACTCATCCTGGACTATATATTAGTACACTGGAGATACAGACACATCCTGGATTATATATCAGTGCAGTGGAGATACAGACTCATCCTGGACTATATATTAGTACACTGGAGATACAGACACATCCTGGATTATATATCAGTGCAGTGGAGAAACAGACACATCCTGGACTATATATTAGTACACTGGAGATACAGACACATCCTGGACTATATATTAGTACACTGGAGATACAGACACATCCTGGACTATATATCAGTACACTGCAGATACAGACACATCCTGGATTATATATCAGTACACTGGAGACACAGACACATCCTGGATTATATATCAGTACACTGGAGATACAGACACATCCTGGACTATGTATCGGTACACTGGAGATACAGACACATCCTGGACTATATATCAGTACACTGGAGATACCAGACACATCCTGGACTATATATCAGTACACTGGAGATACAGACACATCCTGGACTATATATCAGTACACTGCAGATATAGACACATTCTGGACTATATATCAGTACACTGGAGATACAGACACATCCTGGACTATATATCAGTACACTGGAGATATAGACACATCCTGGACTATATATCAGTACACTGGAGATATAGACACATCCTGGACTATATATCAGTACACTGGAGATACAGATACACCCTGGACTATATATAAGTACACTGGAGATATAGACACATCCTGGACTATATATCAGTAAACTGGAGATATAGACACATCCTGGACTATATATCAGTACACTGGAGATATAGACACATCCTGAACTATATATCAGTACACTGGAGATACAGACACATCCTGGACTATATATCAGTGCACTGGAGATACAGACACATCCTGGACTATATATCAGTACACTGCAGATACAGACACATCCTGGACTCTATATCAGTACACTGGAGATACAGACACATCCTGGACTATATATCAGTACACTGCAGATACAGACACATCCTGGACTCTATATCAGTACACTGGAGATACAGACACATCCTGGACTATATATCAGTACACTGGAGATGCAGACACATCCTGGACTATATATCAGTACACTGGAGATACAGACACATCCTGGACTATACATCAGTACACTGCAGAGATAGACACATCCTGAACTATATATCAGTACACTGGAGATACAGACACATCCTGGACTATATATATCAGTGCACTGGAGATACAGAGACATCCTGGACTATATATCAGTGCACTGGAGATACAGACACATCCTGGACTATATATCAGTGCACTGGAGATACAGACACATCCTGGACTATATATCAGTACACTGGAGATACAGACACATCCTGGACTATATATTAGTACACTGCAGAGATAGACACATCCTGAACTATATATCAGTACACTGGAGATACAGACACATCCTGGACTATATATCAGTGCAGTGGAGATACAGACACATCCTGGACTATATATCAGTACACTGCAGATACAAACACTTCATGGACTATATATCAGTACACTGGAGATACAGACACATCCTGGACTATATATTAGTACACTGGTGATACAGACACATCCTGGATTATATATCAGTACACTGGAGATACAGACTCATCCTGGACTATATATTAGTACACTGGAGATACAGACACATCCTGGATTATATATTAGTGCAGTGGAGAAACAGACACATCCTGGACTATATATTAGTACACTGGAGAAACAGACACATCCTGGACTATAAATTAGTACACTGGAGATACAGACACATCCTGGACTATATATCAGTACACTGCAGATACAGACACATCCTGGATTATATATCAGTACACTGGAGACACAGACACATCCTGGATTATATATCAGTACACTGGAGATACAGACACATCCTGGACTATGTATCGGTACACTGGAGATACAGACACATCCTGGACTATATATCAGTACACTGGAGATATAGACACATTCTGGACTATATATCAGTACACTGGAGATACAGACACATCCTGGACTATATATTAGTACACAGGGGATACAGACACATCCTGGACTATATATCAGTACACTGGAGATATAGACACATCCAGAACTATATATCAGTACACTGGAGATACAGACACATCCTGGACTATATATCAGTGCAGTGGAGATACAGACACATCCTGGACTATATATCAGTACACTGGAGATACAGACACATCCTGGACTATATATCAGTACACTGGAGACACAGACACATCCTGGACTATATATTAGTACACTGGAGATACAGGCACATCCTGGACTATATATCAGTACACTGGAAATACAGACACATCCTGGACTATATATCAGTGCACTGGAGATACAGACACATCCTGGACTATATATCAGTGCAGTGGAGATACAGACACATCCTGGACTATATATCAGTACACTGGAGATACAGACACATCCTGGACTATATATCAGTACACTGGAGATACAGACACATCCTGGACTATATATCA
This sequence comes from Leptodactylus fuscus, assembly GCF_031893055.1. Taxonomy (NCBI): domain Eukaryota; kingdom Metazoa; phylum Chordata; class Amphibia; order Anura; family Leptodactylidae; genus Leptodactylus; species Leptodactylus fuscus. The sequence continues at coordinate 357,328,836 of NC_134265.1, forward strand.
GTACACTGGAGATACAGACACATCCTGGACTATATATCAGTGCACTGCAGATACAGACACATCCTGGACTCTATATCAGTACACTGGAGATACAGACACATCCTGGACTATATATCAGTACACTGCAGATACAGACACATCCTGGACTCTATATCAGTACACTGGAGATACAGACACATCCTGGACTATATATCAGTGCAGTGGAGATACAGTCACATCCTGGACTATATATCACTACACTGCAGATACAGACACATCCTGGACTATATATCAGTGCAGTGGAGATACAGACTCATCCTGGACTATATATCAGTACACTGGAGATACAGACACATCCTGGACTATATATCAGTACACTGCAGATACAGACACATCCTGGACTATATATCAGTGCAGTGGAGATACAGACACATCCTGGACTATATATCAGTACACTGGAGACACAGACACATCCTGGACTATATATCAGTGCAGTGGAGATACAGACACATCCTGGACTATATATCAGTACACTGGAGACACAGACACATCCTGGACTATATATCAGTGCAGTGGAGATACAGACACATCCTGGACTATATTTCAGTACACTGAAGACACAGACACATCCTGGACTATATATCAGTGCAGTGGAGATACAGACACATCCTGGACTATATATCAGTACACTGCAGATACAGACACATCCTGGACTATATATCAGTGCACTGGAGATGCAGACACATCCTGGACTATGTATCGGTACACTGGAGATACAGACACATCCTGGACTATATATTAGTACACTGGAGATACAGACACATCCTGGACTATATATCAGTACACTGGAGATATAGATACATCCTGGACTATATATCAGTACACTGCAGATACAGACACATCCTGGACTATATATCAGTGCACTGGAGATGCAGACACATCCTGGACTATGTATCGGTACACTGGAGATACAGAGACATCCTGGACTATATATTAGTACACTGGAGATACAGACACATCCTGGACTATATATCAGTACACTGGAGATACAGACACATCCTGGACTATATATCAGTACACTGGAGATATAGATACATCCTGGACTATATATCAGTACACTGCAGATATAGATACATTCTGGACTATATATCAGTACACTGCAGATACAGACACATCCTGGACTATATATCAGTACACTGGAGATACAGACACATCCTGGACTATATATCAATACACTGGAGATACAGACACATCCTGGACTATATATCAATACACTGGAGATACAGACACATCCTGGACTATATATCAGTACACTGGAGATACAGGCACATCCTGGACTATATATCAGTACACTGGAGATACAGACACATCCTGGACTATATATCAGTACACTGGAGATACAGACACATCCTGGACTATACATCAGTACACTGCAAAGATAGACACATCCTGAACTATATATCAGTACACTGGAGATACAGACACATCCTGGACTATATATATCAGTGCACTGGAGATACAGAGACATCCTGGACTATATATCAGTGCACTGGAGATACACACTCATCCTGGACTATATATCAGTACACTGGAGATACAGACACATCCTGGACTATATATCAGTACACTGGAGATACAGACACATCCTGGACTATATATCAGTACACTGGAGATACAGACACATCCTGGACTATATATCAGTACACTGGAGATACAGACACATCCTGGACTCTATATCAGTACACTGGAGATACAGACACATCCTGGACTCTATATCAGTACACTGGAGATACAGACACATCCTGGACTATATATCAGTACACTGCAGATACAGACACATCCTGGACTATATATCAGTGCACTGGAGATACAGATACATCCTGGACTATATATCAGTACACTGCAGATACAGACACATCCTGGACTCTATATCAGTACACTGGAGATACAGACACATCCTGGACTATATATCAGTACACTGCAGATACAGACACATCCTGGACTCTATATCAGTACACTGGAGATACAGACACATCCTGGACTATATATCAGTACACTGGAGATACAGACACATCCTGGACTATATATCAGTACACTGGAGATACAGACACATCCTGGACTATACATCAGTACACTGCAGAGATAGACACATCCTGAACTATATATCAGTACACTGGAGATACAGACACATCCTGGACTATATATATCAGTGCACTGGAGATACAGAGACATCCTGGACTATATATCAGTGCACTGGAGATACAGACACATCCTGGACTATATATCAGTACACTGGAGATACAGACACATCCTGGACTATATATCAGTACAATGGAGATACAGACACATCCTGGACTCTATATCAGTACACTGGAGATACAGACACATCCTGGACTATATATCAGTGTACTGAAGATACAGATACATCCTGGACTATATATCAGTGCACTGGAGATACAGACACATCCAGAACTATATATTAGTACACTGGAGATACAGATACACCCTGGACTATATATCAGTACACTGGAGATATAGACACATCTTGGACTATATATCAGTACACTGGAGATACAGACACATCCTGGACTATATATCGGTACACTGGAGATATAGACACATCCTGGACTATATATCAGTACACTGGAGATATAGACACATCCTGGACTATATATCAGTACACTGGAGATACAGATACACCCTGGACTATATATAAGTACACTGGAGATATAGACACATCCTGGACTATATATCAGTAAACTGGAGATATAGACACATCCTGGACTATATATCAGTACACTGGAGATATAGACACATCCTGAACTATATATCAGTACACTGGAGATACAGACACATCCTGGACTATATATCAGTGCACTGGAGATACAGACACATCCTGGACTATATATCAGTACACTGCAGATACAGACACATCCTGGACTCTATATCAGTACACTGGAGATACAGACACATCCTGGACTATAGATCAGTACACTGCAGATACAGACACATCCTGGACTCTATATCAGTACACTGGAGATACAGACACATCCTGGACTATATATCAGTACACTGGAGATGCAGACACATCCTGGACTATATATCAGTACACTGGAGATACAGACACATCCTGGACTATACATCAGTACACTGCAGAGATAGACACATCCTGAACTATATATCAGTACACTGGAGATACAGACACATCCTGGACTATATATATCAGTGCACTGGAGATACAGAGACATCCTGGACTATATATCAGTGCACTGGAGATACAGACACATCCTGGACTATATATCAGTGCACTGGAGATACAGACACATCCTGGACTATATATCAGTACACTGGAGATACAGACACATCCTGGACTATATATTAGTACACTGCAGAGATAGACACATCCTGAACTATATATCAGTACACTGGAGATACAGACACATCCTGGACTATATATCAGTGCAGTGGAGATACAGACACATCCTGGACTATATATCAGTACACTGCAGATACAAACACTTCATGGACTATATATCAGTACACTGGAGATACAGACACATCCTGGACTATATATTAGTACACTGGTGATACAGACACATCCTGGATTATATATCAGTACACTGGAGATACAGACTCATCCTGGACTATATATTAGTACACTGGAGATACAGACACATCCTGGATTATATATCAGTGCAGTGGAGAAACAGACACATCCTGGACTATATATTAGTACACTGGAGAAACAGACACATCCTGGACTATATATTAGTACACTGGAGATACAGACACATCCTGGACTATATATTAGTACACTGGAGATACAGACACATCCTGGACTATATATCAGTACACTGCAGATACAGACACATCCTGGATTATATATCAGTACACTGGAGACACAGACACATCCTGGATTATATATCAGTACACTGGAGATACAGACACATCCTGGACTATGTATCGGTACACTGGAGATACAGACACATCCTGGACTATATATCAGTACACTGGAGATACCAGACACATCCTGGACTATATATCAGTACACTGGAGATACAGACACATCCTGGACTATATATCAGTACACTGCAGATATAGACACATTCTGGACTATATATCAGTACACTGGAGATACAGACACATCCTGGACTATATATCAGTACACTGGAGATATAGACACATCCTGGACTATATATCAGTACACTGGAGATATAGACACATCCTGGACTATATATCAGTACACTGGAGATACAGATACACCCTGGACTATATATAAGTACACTGGAGATATAGACACATCCTGGACTATATATCAGTAAACTGGAGATATAGACACATCCTGGACTATATATCAGTACACTGGAGATATAGACACATCCTGAACTATATATCAGTACACTGGAGATACAGACACATCCTGGACTATATATCAGTGCACTGGAGATACAGACACATCCTGGACTATATATCAGTACACTGCAGATACAGACACATCCTGGACTCTATATCAGTACACTGGAGATACAGACACATCCTGGACTATATATCAGTACACTGCAGATACAGACACATCCTGGACTCTATATCAGTACACTGGAGATACAGACACATCCTGGACTATATATCAGTACACTGGAGATGCAGACACATCCTGGACTATATATCAGTACACTGGAGATACAGACACATCCTGAACTATACATCAGTACACTGGAGATACAGACACATCCTGAACTATATATCAGTACACTGGAGATACAGACACATCCTGGACTATATATCAGTACACTGGAGATACAGACACATCCTGAACTATATATCAGTACACTGGAGATACAGACACATCCTGGACTATATATATCAGTGCACTGGAGATACAGAGACATCCTGGACTATATATCAGTGCACTGGAGATACAGACACATCCTGGACTATATATCAGTGCACTGGAGATACAGACACATCCTGGACTATATATCAGTACACTGGAGATACAGACACATCCTGGACTATATATTAGTACACTGCAGAGATAGACACATCCTGAACTATATATCAGTACACTGGAGATACAGACACATCCTGGACTATATATCAGTGCAGTGGAGATACAGACACATCCTGGACTATATATCAGTACACTGCAGATACAAACACTTCATGGACTATATATCAGTACACTGGAGATACAGACACATCCTGGACTAAATATTAGTACACTGGTGATACAGACACATCCTGGATTATATATCAGTACACTGGAGATACAGACTCATCCTGGACTATATATTAGTACACTGGAGATACAGACACATCCTGGATTATATATTAGTGCAGTGGAGAAACAGACACATCCTGGACTATATATTAGTACACTGGAGATACAGACACATCCTGGACTATATATCAGTACACTGCAGATACAGACACATCCTGGATTATATATCAGTACACTGGAGACACAGACACATCCTGGATTATATATCAGTACACTGGAGATACAGACACATCCTGGACTATGTATCGGTACACTGGAGATACAGACACATCCTGGACTATATATCAGTACACTGGAGATACCAGACACATCCTGGACTATATATCAGTACACTGGAGATACAGACACATCCTGGACTATATATCAGTACACTGCAGATATAGACACATTCTGGACTATATATCAGTACACTGGAGATACAGACACATCCTGGACTATATATTAGTACACAGGGGATACAGACACATCCTGGACTATATATCAGTACACTGGAGATATAGACACATCCAGAACTATATATCAGTACACTGGAGATACAGACACATCCTGGACTATATATCAGTACACTGGAGATACAGACACATCCTGGACTATATATCAGTACAATGGAGATACAGACACATCCTGGACTATATATTAGTGTACTGAAGATACAGATACATCCTGGACTATATATCAGTGCACTGGAGATACAGACACATCCAGAACTATATATTAGTACACTGGAGATACAGATACACCCTGGACTATATATAAGTACACTGAAGATATAGACACATCCTGGACTATATATCAGTACACTGGAGATATAGACACATCCTGGACTATATATCAGTACACTGGAGATATAGACACATCCTGGACTATATATTAGTACACTGGAGATATAGACACATCCAGAACTATATATTAGTACACTGGAGATACAGATACACCCTGGACTATATATCAGTACACTGGAGATATAGACACATCTTGGACTATATATCAGTACACTGGAGATACAGACACATCCTGGACTATATATCAGTACACTGGAGATATAGACACATCCTGGACTATATATCAGTACACTGGAGATACAGACACATCCTGGACTATATATCAGTACACTGGAGATACAGACACATCCTGGACTATATATCAGTACACTGCAGATACAGACACATCCTGGACTCTATATCAGTACACTGGAGATACAGACACATCCTGGACTATATATCAGTACACTGCAGATACAGACACATCCTGGACTCTATATCAGTACACTGGAGATACAGACACATCCTGGACTATATATATCAGTGCACTGGAGATACAGAGACATCCTGGACTATATATATCAGTGCACTGGAGATACAGACACATCCTGGACTATATATATCAGTGCACTGGAGATACAGACACATCCTGGACTATATATCAGTGCACTGGAGATACAGACACATCCTGGACTATATATCAGTACACTGCAGATACAGACACATCCTGGACTATATATCAGTACACTGGAGATACAGACACATCCTGGACTATATATCAGTACACTGCAGATACAGACACATCCTGGACTATATATCAGTACACTGGAGATACAGACACATCCTGGACTATATATATCAGTGCACTGGAGATACAGAGACATCCTGGACTATATATCAGTACACTGGAGATACAGACACATCCTGGACTATATATCAGTACACTGGAGATACAGACACATCCTGGACTATATATCAGTACACTGGAGATACAGACACATCCTGGACTATATATTAGTACACTGGAGATACAGACACATCCTGGACTATATATCAGTACACTGGAGATAAAGACACATCCTGGACTATATATCAGTACACTGGAGATACAGACACATCGTGGACTATATATCAGTACACTGGAGATACAGACACATCCTGGACTATATATCAGTACACTGGAGACACAGACACATCCTGGACTATATATCAGTACATTGAAATATAGATACATCCTGGACTATATATCAGTACACTGGAGATATAGACACATCCTGGACTATATATCAGTACACTAGAGATACAGACACATCCTGGACTATATATCAGTACACTGGAGACACAGACACATCCTGGACTATATATTAGTACACTGGAGATACAGGCACATCCTGGACTATATATCAGTACACTGCAGATACAGACACATCCTGGATTATATATCAGTGCAGTGGAGAAACAGACACATCCTGGACTATATATTAGTACACTGGAGATACAGACACATCCTGGATTATATATCAGTGCAGTGGAGAAACAGACACATCCTGGACTATATATCAGTACACTGGAGATACAGACACATCCTGGACTATATATCAGTACAATGGAGATACAGACACATCCTGGACTATATATCAGTGCAGTGGAGATACAGACACATCCTGGACTATATATCAGTGCAGTGGAGATACAGACACATCCTGGACTATATATCAGTACACTGGAGATACAGACACATCCTGGACTATATATTAGTACACAGGGGATACAGACACATCCTGGACTATATATCAGTACACTGGAGATACAGACACATTCTGGACTATATATCAGTACACTGGAGATACAGACACATCCTGGACTATATATCAGTACACTGGAGATACAGACACATCCTGGACTATATATCAGTACACTGGAGATACAGACACATCCTGGATTATATATCGGTACACTAGAGATACAGACACATCCTGGACTATATATCAGTACAATGGAGATACAGACACATCCTGGACTATATATCAGTGTACTGAAGATACAGATACATCCTGGACTATATATCAGTGCACTGGAGATACAGACACATCCTGGACTATACATATCAGTACACTGGAGATACAGACATATCCAGAACTATATATTAGTACACTGGAGATACAGATACACCCTGGACTATATATCAGTACACTGGAGATATAGACACATCTTGGACTATATATCAGTACACTGGAGATACAGACACATCCTGGACTATATATCAGTACACTGGAGATATAGACACATCCTGGACTATATATCAGTACACTGGAGATATAGACACATCCTGGACTATATATCAGTACACTGGAGATACAGACACATCCTGGACTATATATTAGTACACTGGAGATACAGATACACCCTGGACTATATATAAGTACACTGGAGATATAGACACATCCTGGACTATATATCAGTACACTGGTGATATAGACACATCCTGGACTATATATCAGTACACTGGAGATATAGACACATCCTGAACTATATATCAGTACACTGGAGATACAGACACATCCTGGACTATATATCAGTGCACTGGAGATACAGACACATCCTGGACTATATATCAGTACACTGCAGATACAGACACATCCTGGACTCTATATCAGTACACTGGAGATACAGACACATCCTGGACTATATATCAGTACACTGGAGATACAGACACATCCTGGACTATATATCAGTACACTGGAGATACAGACACATCCTGGACTATATATCAGTACACTGGAGATACAGACACATCCTGGACTATATATCAGTACACTGGAGATACAGACACATCCTGGACTATACATCAGTACACTGCAGAGATAGACACATCCTGAACTATATATCAGTACACTGGAGATACAGACACATCCTGGACTATATATATCAGTGCACTGGAGATACAGAGACATCCTGGACTATATATCAGTGCACTGGAGATACACACTCATCCTGGACTATATATCAGTACACTGGAGATACAGACACATCCTGGACTATATATCAGTACACTGGAGATACAGACACATCCTGGACTATATATCAGTACAATGGAGATACAGACACATCCTGGACTCTATATCAGTACACTGGAGATACAGACACATCCTGGACTATATATCAGTGTACTGAAGATACAGATACATCCTGGACTATATATCAGTGCACTGGAGATACAGACACATCCTGGACTATACATATCAGTACACTGGAGATACAGACACATCCAGAACTATATATTAGTACACTGGAGATACAGATACACCCTGGACTATATATCAGTACACTGGAGATATAGACACATCTTGGACTATATATCAGTACACTGGAGATACAGACACATCCTGGACTATATATCAGTACACTGGAGATATAGACACATCCTGGACTATATATCAGTACACTGGAGATATAGACACATCCTGGACTATATATCAGTACACTGGAGATACAGACACATCCTGGACTATATATCAGTACACTGGAGATGCAGACACATCCTGGACTATATATCAGTACACTGGAGATACAGACACATCCTGGACTATACATCAGTACACTGCAGAGATAGACACATCCTGAACTATATATCAGTACACTGGAGATACAGACACATCCTGGACTATATATATATCAGTGCACTGGAGATACAGAGACATCCTGGACTATATATCAGTGCACTGGAGATACAGACACATCCTGGACTATATATCAGTGCACTGGAGATACAGACACATCCTGGACTATATATCAGTACACTGGAGATACAGACACATCCTGGACTATATATTAGTACACTGCAGAGATAGACACATCCTGAACTATATATCAGTACACTGGAGATACAGACACATCCTGGACTATATATCAGTGCAGTGGAGATACAGACACATCCTGGACTATATATCAGTACACTGCAGATACAAACACTTCATGGACTATATATCAGTACACTGGAGATACAGACACATCCTGGACTATATATCAGTACACTGGAGATACAGACTCATCCTGGACTATATATTAGTACACTGGAGATACAGACACATCCTGGATTATATATCAGTGCAGTGGAGATACAGACTCATCCTGGACTATATATTAGTACACTGGAGATACAGACACATCCTGGATTATATATCAGTGCAGTGGAGAAACAGACACATCCTGGACTATATATTAGTACACTGGAGATACAGACACATCCTGGACTATATATTAGTACACTGGAGATACAGACACATCCTGGACTATATATCAGTACACTGCAGATACAGACACATCCTGGATTATATATCAGTACACTGGAGACACAGACACATCCTGGATTATATATCAGTACACTGGAGATACAGACACATCCTGGACTATGTATCGGTACACTGGAGATACAGACACATCCTGGACTATATATCAGTACACTGGAGATACCAGACACATCCTGGACTATATATCAGTACACTGGAGATACAGACACATCCTGGACTATATATCAGTACACTGCAGATATAGACACATTCTGGACTATATATCAGTACACTGGAGATACAGACACATCCTGGACTATATATCAGTACACTGGAGATATAGACACATCCTGGACTATATATCAGTACACTGGAGATATAGACACATCCTGGACTATATATCAGTACACTGGAGATACAGATACACCCTGGACTATATATAAGTACACTGGAGATATAGACACATCCTGGACTATATATCAGTAAACTGGAGATATAGACACATCCTGGACTATATATCAGTACACTGGAGATATAGACACATCCTGAACTATATATCAGTACACTGGAGATACAGACACATCCTGGACTATATATCAGTGCACTGGAGATACAGACACATCCTGGACTATATATCAGTACACTGCAGATACAGACACATCCTGGACTCTATATCAGTACACTGGAGATACAGACACATCCTGGACTATATATCAGTACACTGCAGATACAGACACATCCTGGACTCTATATCAGTACACTGGAGATACAGACACATCCTGGACTATATATCAGTACACTGGAGATGCAGACACATCCTGGACTATATATCAGTACACTGGAGATACAGACACATCCTGGACTATACATCAGTACACTGCAGAGATAGACACATCCTGAACTATATATCAGTACACTGGAGATACAGACACATCCTGGACTATATATATCAGTGCACTGGAGATACAGAGACATCCTGGACTATATATCAGTGCACTGGAGATACAGACACATCCTGGACTATATATCAGTGCACTGGAGATACAGACACATCCTGGACTATATATCAGTACACTGGAGATACAGACACATCCTGGACTATATATTAGTACACTGCAGAGATAGACACATCCTGAACTATATATCAGTACACTGGAGATACAGACACATCCTGGACTATATATCAGTGCAGTGGAGATACAGACACATCCTGGACTATATATCAGTACACTGCAGATACAAACACTTCATGGACTATATATCAGTACACTGGAGATACAGACACATCCTGGACTATATATTAGTACACTGGTGATACAGACACATCCTGGATTATATATCAGTACACTGGAGATACAGACTCATCCTGGACTATATATTAGTACACTGGAGATACAGACACATCCTGGATTATATATTAGTGCAGTGGAGAAACAGACACATCCTGGACTATATATTAGTACACTGGAGAAACAGACACATCCTGGACTATAAATTAGTACACTGGAGATACAGACACATCCTGGACTATATATCAGTACACTGCAGATACAGACACATCCTGGATTATATATCAGTACACTGGAGACACAGACACATCCTGGATTATATATCAGTACACTGGAGATACAGACACATCCTGGACTATGTATCGGTACACTGGAGATACAGACACATCCTGGACTATATATCAGTACACTGGAGATACCAGACACATCCTGGACTATATATCAGTACACTGGAGATACAGACACATCCTGGACTATATATCAGTACACTGCAGATATAGACACATTCTGGACTATATATCAGTACACTGGAGATACAGACACATCCTGGACTATATATTAGTACACAGGGGATACAGACACATCCTGGACTATATATCAGTACACTGGAGATATAGACACATCCAGAACTATATATCAGTACACTGGAGATACAGACACATCCTGGACTATATATCAGTGCAGTGGAGATACAGACACATCCTGGACTATATATCAGTACACTGGAGATACAGACACATCCTGGACTATATATCAGTACACTGGAGACACAGACACATCCTGGACTATATATTAGTACACTGGAGATACAGGCACATCCTGGACTATATATCAGTACACTGGAAATACAGACACATCCTGGACTATATATCAGTGCACTGGAGATACAGACACATCCTGGACTATATATCAGTGCAGTGGAGATACAGACACATCCTGGACTATATATCAGTACACTGGAGATACAGACACATCCTGGACTATATATCAGTACACTGGAGATACAGACACATCCTGGACTATATATCAGTACACTGGAGATACAGACACATCCTGGACTATATATCAGTGCACTGCAGATACAGACACATCCTGGACTCTATATCAGTACACTGGAGATACAGACACATCCTGGACTATATATCAGTACACTGCAGATACAGACACATCCTGGACTCTATATCAGTACACTGGAGATACAGACACATCCTGGACTATATATCAGTGCAGTGGAGATACAGTCACATCCTGGACTATATATCACTACACTGCAGATACAGACACATCCTGGACTATATATCAGTGCAGTGGAGATACAGACTCATCCTGGACTATATATCAGTACACTGGAGATACAGACACATCCTGGACTATATATCAGTACACTGCAGATACAGACACATCCTGGACTATATATCAGTGCAGTGGAGATACAGACACATCCTGGACTATATATCAGTACACTGGAGACACAGACACATCCTGGACTATATATCAGTGCAGTGGAGATACAGACACATCCTGGACTATATATCAGTACACTGGAGACACAGACACATCCTGGACTATATATCAGTGCAGTGGAGATACAGACACATCCTGGACTATATTTCAGTACACTGAAGACACAGACACATCCTGGACTATATATCAGTGCAGTGGAGATACAGACACATCCTGGACTATATATCAGTACACTGCAGATACAGACACATCCTGGACTATATATCAGTGCACTGGAGATGCAGACACATCCTGGACTATGTATCGGTACACTGGAGATACAGACACATCCTGGACTATATATTAGTACACTGGAGATACAGACACATCCTGGACTATATATCAGTACACTGGAGATATAGATACATCCTGGACTATATATCAGTACACTGCAGATACAGACACATCCTGGACTATATATCAGTGCACTGGAGATGCAGACACATCCTGGACTATGTATCGGTACACTGGAGATACAGAGACATCCTGGACTATATATTAGTACACTGGAGATACAGACACATCCTGGACTATATATCAGTACACTGGAGATACAGACACATCCTGGACTATATATCAGTACACTGGAGATATAGATACATCCTGGACTATATATCAGTACACTGCAGATATAGATACATTCTGGACTATATATCAGTACACTGCAGATACAGACACATCCTGGACTATATATCAGTACACTGGAGATACAGACACATCCTGGACTATATATCAATACACTGGAGATACAGACACATCCTGGACTATATATCAATACACTGGAGATACAGACACATCCTGGACTATATATCAGTACACTGGAGATACAGGCACATCCTGGACTATATATCAGTACACTGGAGATACAGACACATCCTGGACTATATATCAGTACACTGGAGATACAGACACATCCTGGACTATATATCAGTACACTGGAGATACAGACACATCCTGGACTATATATCAGTACACTGGAGACACAGACACATCCTGGACTATATATCAGTACACTGGAGATACAGACACATCCTGGACTATATATCAGTACACTGGAGACACAGACACATCCTGGACTATATATCAGTACAGTGGAGATACAGACACATCCTGGACTATATATCAGTACACTGGAGACACAGACACATCCTGAACTATATATCAGTACAGTGGAGATACAGATACATCCTGGACTATATATCAGTACACTGGAGATACAGACACATTGTGGACTATATATCAGTACACTGCAGATAGACACATCCTGGATTATATATCAGTACACTGGAGATACAGACTCATCCTGGACTATATATTAGTACACTGGAGATACAGACACATCCTGGATTATATATCAGTGCAGTGGAGAAACAGACACATCCTGGACTATATATTAGTACACTGGAGAAACAGACACATCCTGGACTATATATTAGTACACTGGAGATAAAGACACATCCTGGACTATATATTAGTACACTGGAGATACAGACACATCCTGGACTATATATCAGTACACTGCAGATACAGACACATCCTGGATTATATATCAGTACACTGGAGACACAGACACATCCTGGATTATATATCAGTACACTGGAGATACAGACACATCCTGGACTATGTATCGGTACACTGGAGATACAGACACATCCTGGACTATATATCAGTACACTGGAGATACCAGACACATCCTGGACTATATATCAGTACACTGGAGATACAGACACATCCTGGACTATATATCAGTACACTGCAGATATAGACACATTCTGGACTATATATCAGTACACTGGAGATACAGACACATCCTGGACTATATATCAGTACACTGGAGATATAGACACATCCTGGACTATATATCAGTACACTGGAGATATAGACACATCCTGGACTATATATCAGTACACTGGAGATACAGATACACCCTGGACTATATATAAGTACACTGGAGATATAGACACATCCTGGACTATATATCAGTAAACTGGAGATATAGACACATCCTGGACTATATATCAGTACACTGGAGATATAGACACATCCTGAACTATATATCAGTACACTGGAGATACAGACACATCCTGGACTATATATCAGTGCACTGGAGATACAGACACATCCTGGACTATATATCAGTACACTGCAGATACAGACACATCCTGGACTCTATATCAGTACACTGGAGATACAGACACATCCTGGACTATGTATCGGTACACTGGAGATACAGACACATCCTGGACTATATATCAGTACACTGGAGATACCAGACACATCCTGGACTATATATCAGTACACTGGAGATACAGACACATCCTGGACTATATATCAGTACACTGCAGATATAGACACATTCTGGACTATATATCAGTACACTGGAGATACAGACACATCCTGGACTATATATCAGTACACTGGAGATATAGACACATCCTGGACTATATATCAGTACACTGGAGATATAGACACATCCTGGACTATATATCAGTACACTGGAGATACAGATACACCCTGGACTATATATAAGTACACTGGAGATATAGACACATCCTGGACTATATATCAGTAAACTGGAGATATAGACACATCCTGGACTATATATCAGTACACTGGAGATATAGACACATCCTGAACTATATATCAGTACACTGGAGATACAGACACATCCTGGACTATATATCAGTGCACTGGAGATACAGACACATCCTGGACTATATATCAGTACACTGCAGATACAGACACATCCTGGACTCTATATCAGTACACTGGAGATACAGACACATCCTGGACTATATATCAGTACACTGCAGATACAGACACATCCTGGACTCTATATCAGTACACTGGAGATACAGACACATCCTGGACTATATATCAGTACACTGGAGATGCAGACACATCCTGGACTATATATCAGTACACTGGAGATACAGACACATCCTGAACTATACATCAGTACACTGCAGAGATAGACACATCCTGAACTATATATCAGTACACTGGAGATACAGACACATCCTGGACTATATATATCAGTGCACTGGAGATACAGAGACATCCTGGACTATATATCAGTGCACTGGAGATACAGACACATCCTGGACTATATATCAGTGCACTGGAGATACAGACACATCCTGGACTATATATCAGTACACTGGAGATACAGACACATCCTGGACTATATATTAGTACACTGCAGAGATAGACACATCCTGAACTATATATCAGTACACTGGAGATACAGACACATCCTGGACTATATATCAGTGCAGTGGAGATACAGACACATCCTGGACTATATATCAGTACACTGCAGATACAAACACTTCATGGACTATATATCAGTACACTGGAGATACAGACACATCCTGGACTAAATATTAGTACACTGGTGATACAGACACATCCTGGATTATATATCAGTACACTGGAGATACAGACTCATCCTGGACTATATATTAGTACACTGGAGATACAGACACATCCTGGATTATATATTAGTGCAGTGGAGAAACAGACACATCCTGGACTATATATTAGTACACTGGAGATACAGACACATCCTGGACTATATATCAGTACACTGCAGATACAGACACATCCTGGATTATATATCAGTACACTGGAGACACAGACACATCCTGGATTATATATCAGTACACTGGAGATACAGACACATCCTGGACTATGTATCGGTACACTGGAGATACAGACACATCCTGGACTATATATCAGTACACTGGAGATACCAGACACATCCTGGACTATATATCAGTACACTGGAGATACAGACACATCCTGGACTATATATCAGTACACTGCAGATATAGACACATTCTGGACTATATATCAGTACACTGGAGATACAGACACATCCTGGACTATATATTAGTACACAGGGGATACAGACACATCCTGGACTATATATCAGTACACTGGAGATATAGACACATCCAGAACTATATATCAGTACACTGGAGATACAGACACATCCTGGACTATATATCAGTACACTGGAGATACAGACACATCCTGGACTATATATCAGTACAATGGAGATACAGACACATCCTGGACTATATATTAGTGTACTGAAGATACAGATACATCCTGGACTATATATCAGTGCACTGGAGATACAGACACATCCAGAACTATATATTAGTACACTGGAGATACAGATACACCCTGGACTATATATAAGTACACTGAAGATATAGACACATCCTGGACTATATATCAGTACACTGGAGATATAGACACATCCTGGACTATATATCAGTACACTGGAGATATAGACACATCCTGGACTATATATTAGTACACTGGAGATATAGACACATCCAGAACTATATATTAGTACACTGGAGATACAGATACACCCTGGACTATATATCAGTACACTGGAGATATAGACACATCTTGGACTATATATCAGTACACTGGAGATACAGACACATCCTGGACTATATATCAGTACACTGGAGATATAGACACATCCTGGACTATATATCAGTACACTGGAGATACAGACACATCCTGGACTATATATCAGTACACTGGAGATACAGACACATCCTGGACTATATATCAGTACACTGCAGATACAGACACATCCTGGACTCTATATCAGTACACTGGAGATACAGACACATCCTGGACTATATATCAGTACACTGGAGATATAGATACATCCTGGACTATATATCAGTACACTGCAGATATAGATACATTCTGGACTATATATCAGTACACTGCAGATACAGACACATCCTGGACTATATATCAGTACACTGGAGATACAGACACATCCTGGACTATATATCAATACACTGGAGATACAGACACATCCTGGACTATATATCAATACACTGGAGATACAGACACATCCTGGACTATATATCAGTACACTGGAGATACAGGCACATCCTGGACTATATATCAGTACACTGGAGATACAGACACATCCTGGACTATATATCAGTACACTGGAGATACAGACACATCCTGGACTATATATCAGTACACTGGAGATACAGACACATCCTGGACTATATATCAGTACACTGGAGACACAGACACATCCTGGACTATATATCAGTACACTGGAGATACAGACACATCCTGGACTATATATCAGTACACTGGAGACACAGACACATCCTGGACTATATATCAGTACAGTGGAGATACAGACACATCCTGGACTATATATCAGTACACTGGAGACACAGACACATCCTGAACTATATATCAGTACAGTGGAGATACAGATACATCCTGGACTATATATCAGTACACTGGAGATACAGACACATTGTGGACTATATATCAGTACACTGCAGATAGACACATCCTGGATTATATATCAGTACACTGGAGATACAGACTCATCCTGGACTATATATTAGTACACTGGAGATACAGACACATCCTGGATTATATATCAGTGCAGTGGAGAAACAGACACATCCTGGACTATATATTAGTACACTGGAGAAACAGACACATCCTGGACTATATATTAGTACACTGGAGATAAAGACACATCCTGGACTATATATTAGTACACTGGAGATACAGACACATCCTGGACTATATATCAGTACACTGCAGATACAGACACATCCTGGATTATATATCAGTACACTGGAGACACAGACACATCCTGGATTATATATCAGTACACTGGAGATACAGACACATCCTGGACTATGTATCGGTACACTGGAGATACAGACACATCCTGGACTATATATCAGTACACTGGAGATACCAGACACATCCTGGACTATATATCAGTACACTGGAGATACAGACACATCCTGGACTATATATCAGTACACTGCAGATATAGACACATTCTGGACTATATATCAGTACACTGGAGATACAGACACATCCTGGACTATATATCAGTACACTGGAGATATAGACACATCCTGGACTATATATCAGTACACTGGAGATATAGACACATCCTGGACTATATATCAGTACACTGGAGATACAGATACACCCTGGACTATATATAAGTACACTGGAGATATAGACACATCCTGGACTATATATCAGTAAACTGGAGATATAGACACATCCTGGACTATATATCAGTACACTGGAGATATAGACACATCCTGAACTATATATCAGTACACTGGAGATACAGACACATCCTGGACTATATATCAGTGCACTGGAGATACAGACACATCCTGGACTATATATCAGTACACTGCAGATACAGACACATCCTGGACTCTATATCAGTACACTGGAGATACAGACACATCCTGGACTATGTATCGGTACACTGGAGATACAGACACATCCTGGACTATATATCAGTACACTGGAGATACCAGACACATCCTGGACTATATATCAGTACACTGGAGATACAGACACATCCTGGACTATATATCAGTACACTGCAGATATAGACACATTCTGGACTATATATCAGTACACTGGAGATACAGACACATCCTGGACTATATATCAGTACACTGGAGATATAGACACATCCTGGACTATATATCAGTACACTGGAGATATAGACACATCCTGGACTATATATCAGTACACTGGAGATACAGATACACCCTGGACTATATATAAGTACACTGGAGATATAGACACATCCTGGACTATATATCAGTAAACTGGAGATATAGACACATCCTGGACTATATATCAGTACACTGGAGATATAGACACATCCTGAACTATATATCAGTACACTGGAGATACAGACACATCCTGGACTATATATCAGTGCACTGGAGATACAGACACATCCTGGACTATATATCAGTACACTGCAGATACAGACACATCCTGGACTCTATATCAGTACACTGGAGATACAGACACATCCTGGACTATATATCAGTACACTGCAGATACAGACACATCCTGGACTCTATATCAGTACACTGGAGATACAGACACATCCTGGACTATATATCAGTACACTGGAGATGCAGACACATCCTGGACTATATATCAGTACACTGGAGATACAGACACATCCTGAACTATACATCAGTACACTGCAGAGATAGACACATCCTGAACTATATATCAGTACACTGGAGATACAGACACATCCTGGACTATATATATCAGTGCACTGGAGATACAGAGACATCCTGGACTATATATCAGTGCACTGGAGATACAGACACATCCTGGACTATATATCAGTGCACTGGAGATACAGACACATCCTGGACTATATATCAGTACACTGGAGATACAGACACATCCTGGACTATATATTAGTACACTGCAGAGATAGACACATCCTGAACTATATATCAGTACACTGGAGATACAGACACATCCTGGACTATATATCAGTGCAGTGGAGATACAGACACATCCTGGACTATATATCAGTACACTGCAGATACAAACACTTCATGGACTATATATCAGTACACTGGAGATACAGACACATCCTGGACTAAATATTAGTACACTGGTGATACAGACACATCCTGGATTATATATCAGTACACTGGAGATACAGACTCATCCTGGACTATATATTAGTACACTGGAGATACAGACACATCCTGGATTATATATTAGTGCAGTGGAGAAACAGACACATCCTGGACTATATATTAGTACACTGGAGATACAGACACATCCTGGACTATATATCAGTACACTGCAGATACAGACACATCCTGGATTATATATCAGTACACTGGAGACACAGACACATCCTGGATTATATATCAGTACACTGGAGATACAGACACATCCTGGACTATGTATCGGTACACTGGAGATACAGACACATCCTGGACTATATATCAGTACACTGGAGATACCAGACACATCCTGGACTATATATCAGTACACTGGAGATACAGACACATCCTGGACTATATATCAGTACACTGCAGATATAGACACATTCTGGACTATATATCAGTACACTGGAGATACAGACACATCCTGGACTATATATTAGTACACAGGGGATACAGACACATCCTGGACTATATATCAGTACACTGGAGATATAGACACATCCAGAACTATATATCAGTACACTGGAGATACAGACACATCCTGGACTATATATCAGTACACTGGAGATACAGACACATCCTGGACTATATATCAGTACAATGGAGATACAGACACATCCTGGACTATATATTAGTGTACTGAAGATACAGATACATCCTGGACTATATATCAGTGCACTGGAGATACAGACACATCCAGAACTATATATTAGTACACTGGAGATACAGATACACCCTGGACTATATATAAGTACACTGAAGATATAGACACATCCTGGACTATATATCAGTACACTGGAGATATAGACACATCCTGGACTATATATCAGTACACTGGAGATATAGACACATCCTGGACTATATATTAGTACACTGGAGATATAGACACATCCAGAACTATATATTAGTACACTGGAGATACAGATACACCCTGGACTATATATCAGTACACTGGAGATATAGACACATCTTGGACTATATATCAGTACACTGGAGATACAGACACATCCTGGACTATATATCAGTACACTGGAGATATAGACACATCCTGGACTATATATCAGTACACTGGAGATACAGACACATCCTGGACTATATATCAGTACACTGGAGATACAGACACATCCTGGACTATATATCAGTACACTGCAGATACAGACACATCCTGGACTCTATATCAGTACACTGGAGATACAGACACATCCTGGACTATATATCAGTACACTGCAGATACAGACACATCCTGGACTCTATATCAGTACACTGGAGATACAGACACATCCTGGACTATATATATCAGTGCACTGGAGATACAGAGACATCCTGGACTATATATATCAGTGCACTGGAGATACAGACACATCCTGGACTATATATATCAGTGCACTGGAGATACAGACACATCCTGGACTATATATCAGTGCACTGGAGATACAGACACATCCTGGACTATATATCAGTACACTGCAGATACAGACACATCCTGGACTATATATCAGTACACTGGAGATACAGACACATCCTGGACTATATATCAGTACACTGCAGATACAGACACATCCTGGACTATATATCAGTACACTGGAGATACAGACACATCCTGGACTATATATATCAGTGCACTGGAGATACAGAGACATCCTGGACTATATATCAGTGCACTGGAGATACAGACACATCCTGGACTATATATCAGTACACTGGAGATACAGACACATCCTGGACTATATATTAGTACACTGGAGATACAGACACATCCTGGACTATATATCAGTACACTGGAGATAAAGACACATCCTGGACTATATATCAGTACACTGGAGATACAGACACATCGTGGACTATATATCAGTACACTGGAGATACAGACACATCCTGGACTATATATCAGTACACTGGAGACACAGACACATCCTGGACTATATATCAGTACATTGAAATATAGATACATCCTGGACTATATATCAGTACACTGGAGATATAGACACATCCTGGACTATATATCAGTACACTAGAGATACAGACACATCCTGGACTATATATCAGTACACTGGAGACACAGACACATCCTGGACTATATATTAGTACACTGGAGATACAGGCACATCCTGGACTATATATCAGTACACTGCAGATACAGACACATCCTGGATTATATATCAGTGCAGTGGAGAAACAGACACATCCTGGACTATATATTAGTACACTGGAGATACAGACACATCCTGGATTATATATCAGTGCAGTGGAGAAACAGACACATCCTGGACTATATATCAGTACACTGGAGATACAGACACATCCTGGACTATATATCAGTACAATGGAGATACAGACACATCCTGGACTATATATCAGTGCAGTGGAGATACAGACACATCCTGGACTATATATCAGTGCAGTGGAGATACAGACACATCCTGGACTATATATCAGTACACTGGAGATACAGACACATCCTGGACTATATATTAGTACACAGGGGATACAGACACATCCTGGACTATATATCAGTACACTGGAGATACAGACACATCCTGGACTATATATCAGTACACTGGAGATACAGACACATCCTGGACTATATATCAGTACACTGGAGATACAGACACATCCTGGACTATATATCAGTACACTGGAGATACAGACACATCCTGGATTATATATCGGTACACTGGAGACACAGACAAATCCTGGACTATATATCGGTACACTAGAGATACAGACACATCCTGGACTATATATCAGTACAATGGAGATACAGACACATCCTGGACTATATATCAGTGTACTGAAGATACAGATACATCCTGGACTATATATCAGTGCACTGGAGATACAGACACATCCTGGACTATACATATCAGTACACTGGAGATACAGACATATCCAGAACTATATATTAGTACACTGGAGATACAGATACACCCTGGACTATATATCAGTACACTGGAGATATAGACACATCTTGGACTATATATCAGTACACTGGAGATACAGACACATCCTGGACTATATATCAGTACACTGGAGATATAGACACATCCTGGACTATATATCAGTACACTGGAGATATAGACACATCCTGGACTATATATCAGTACACTGGAGATACAGACACATCCTGGACTATATATTAGTACACTGGAGATACAGATACACCCTGGACTATATATAAGTACACTGGAGATATAGACACATCCTGGACTATATATCAGTACACTGGTGATATAGACACATCCTGGACTATATATCAGTACACTGGAGATATAGACACATCCTGAACTATATATCAGTACACTGGAGATACAGACACATCCTGGACTATATATCAGTGCACTGGAGATACAGACACATCCTGGACTATATATCAGTACACTGCAGATACAGACACATCCTGGACTCTATATCAGTACACTGGAGATACAGACACATCCTGGACTATATATCAGTACACTGCAGATACAGACACATCCTGGACTCTATATCAGTACACTGGAGATACAGACACATCCTGGACTATATATCAGTACACTGGAGATACAGACACATCCTGGACTATATATCAGTACACTGGAGATACAGACACATCCTGGACTATACATCAGTACACTGCAGAGATAGACACATCCTGAACTATATATCAGTACACTGAAGATACAGACACATCCTGGACTATATATATCAGTGCACTGGAGATACAGAGACATCCTGGACTATATATCAGTGCACTGGAGATACACACTCATCCTGGACTATATATCAGTACACTGGAGATACAGACACATCCTGGACTATATATCAGTACACTGGAGATACAGACACATCCTGGACTATATATCAGTACAATGGAGATACAGACACATCCTGGACTCTATATCAGTACACTGGAGATACAGACACATCCTGGACTATATATCAGTGTACTGAAGATACAGATACATCCTGGACTATATATCAGTGCACTGGAGATACAGACACATCCTGGACTATACATATCAGTACACTGGAGATACAGACACATCCAGAACTATATATTAGTACACTGGAGATACAGATACACCCTGGACTATATATCAGTACACTGGAGATATAGACACATCTTGGACTATATATCAGTACACTGGAGATACAGACACATCCTGGACTATATATCAGTACACTGGAGATATAGACACATCCTGGACTATATATCAGTACACTGGAGATATAGACACATCCTGGACTATATATCAGTACACTGGAGATACAGACACATCCTGGACTATATATCAGTACACTGGAGATGCAGACACATCCTGGACTATATATCAGTACACTGGAGATACAGACACATCCTGGACTATACATCAGTACACTGCAGAGATAGACACATCCTGAACTATATATCAGTACACTGGAGATACAGACACATCCTGGACTATATATATCAGTGCACTGGAGATACAGAGACATCCTGGACTATATATCAGTGCACTGGAGATACAGACACATCCTGGACTATATATCAGTGCACTGGAGATACAGACACATCCTGGACTATATATCAGTACACTGGAGATACAGACACATCCTGGACTATATATTAGTACACTGCAGAGATAGACACATCCTGAACTATATATCAGTACACTGGAGATACAGACACATCCTGGACTATATATCAGTGCAGTGGAGATACAGACACATCCTGGACTATATATCAGTACACTGCAGATACAAACACTTCATGGACTATATATCAGTACACTGGAGATACAGACACATCCTGGACTATATATCAGTACACTGGAGATACAGACTCATCCTGGACTATATATTAGTACACTGGAGATACAGACACATCCTGGATTATATATCAGTGCAGTGGAGATACAGACTCATCCTGGACTATATATTAGTACACTGGAGATACAGACACATCCTGGATTATATATCAGTGCAGTGGAGAAACAGACACATCCTGGACTATATATTAGTACACTGGAGATACAGACACATCCTGGACTATATATCAGTACACTGCAGATACAGACACATCCTGGATTATATATCAGTACACTGGAGACACAGACACATCCTGGATTATATATCAGTACACTGGAGATACAGACACATCCTGGACTATGTATTGGTACACTGGAGATACAGACACATCCTGGACTATATATCAGTACACTGGAGATACCAGACACATCCTGGACTATATATCAGTACACTGGAGATACAGACACATCCTGGACTATATATCAGTACACTGCAGATATAGACACATTCTGGACTATATATCAGTACACTGGAGATACAGACACATCCTGGACTATATATCAGTACACTGGAGATATAGACACATCCTGGACTATATATCAGTACACTGGAGATATAGACACATCCTGGACTATATATCAGTACACTGGAGATACAGATACACCCTGGACTATATATAAGTACACTGGAGATATAGACACATCCTGGACTATATATCAGTAAACTGGAGATATAGACACATCCTGGACTATATATCAGTACACTGGAGATATAGACACATCCTGAACTATATATCAGTACACTGGAGATACAGACACATCCTGGACTATATATCAGTGCACTGGAGATACAGACACATCCTGGACTATATATCAGTACACTGCAGATACAGACACATCCTGGACTCTATATCAGTACACTGGAGATACAGACACATCCTGGACTATATATCAGTACACTGCAGATACAGACACATCCTGGACTCTATATCAGTACACTGGAGATACAGACACATCCTGGACTATATATCAGTACACTGGAGATGCAGACACATCCTGGACTATATATCAGTACACTGGAGATACAGACACATCCTGGACTATACATCAGTACACTGCAGAGATAGACACATCCTGAACTATATATCAGTACACTGGAGATACAGACACATCCTGGACTATATATATCAGTGCACTGGAGATACAGAGACATCCTGGACTATATATCAGTGCACTGGAGATACAGACACATCCTGGACTATATATCAGTGCACTGGAGATACAGACACATCCTGGACTATATATCAGTACACTGGAGATACAGACACATCCTGGACTATATATTAGTACACTGCAGAGATAGACACATCCTGAACTATATATCAGTACACTGGAGATACAGACACATCCTGGACTATATATCAGTGCAGTGGAGATACAGACACATCCTGGACTATATATCAGTACACTGCAGATACAAACACTTCATGGACTATATATCAGTACACTGGAGATACAGACACATCCTGGACTATATATTAGTACACTGGTGATACAGACACATCCTGGATTATATATCAGTACACTGGAGATACAGACTCATCCTGGACTATATATTAGTACACTGGAGATACAGACACATCCTGGATTATATATTAGTGCAGTGGAGAAACAGACACATCCTGGACTATATATTAGTACACTGGAGAAACAGACACATCCTGGACTATATATTAGTACACTGGAGATACAGACACATCCTGGACTATATATCAGTACACTGCAGATACAGACACATCCTGGATTATATATCAGTACACTGGAGACACAGACACATCCTGGATTATATATCAGTACACTGGAGATACAGACACATCCTGGACTATGTATCGGTACACTGGAGATACAGACACATCCTGGACTATATATCAGTACACTGGAGATACCAGACACATCCTGGACTATATATCAGTACACTGGAGATACAGACACATCCTGGACTATATATCAGTACACTGCAGATATAGACACATTCTGGACTATATATCAGTACACTGGAGATACAGACACATCCTGGACTATATATTAGTACACAGGGGATACAGACACATCCTGGACTATATATCAGTACACTGGAGATACAGACACATCCTGGACTATATATCAGTACACTGGAGATACAGACACATCCTGGACTATATATCAGTGCAGTGGAGATACAGACACATCCTGGACTATATATCAGTACACTGGAGATACAGACACATCCTGGACTATATATCAGTACACTGGAGACACAGACACATCCTGGACTATATATTAGTACACTGGAGATACAGGCACATCCTGGACTATATATCAGTACACTGGAAATACAGACACATCCTGGACTATATATCAGTGCACTGGAGATACAGACACATCCTGGACTATATATCAGTGCAGTGGAGATACAGACACATCCTGGACTATATATCAGTACACTGGAGATACAGACACATCCTGGACTATATATCAGTACACTGGAGATACAGACACATCCTGGACTATATATCAGTGCACTGCAGATACAGACACATCCTGGACTCTATATCAGTACACTGGAGATACAGACACATCCTGGACTATATATCAGTACACTGCAGATACAGACACATCCTGGACTCTATATCAGTACACTGGAGATACAGACACATCCTGGACTATATATCAGTGCAGTGGAGATACAGTCACATCCTGGACTATATATCACTACACTGCAGATACAGACACATCCTGGACTATATATCAGTGCAGTGGAGATACAGACTCATCCTGGACTATATATCAGTACACTGGAGATACAGACACATCCTGGACTATATATCAGTACACTGCAGATACAGACACATCCTGGACTATATATCAGTGCAGTGGAGATACAGACACATCCTGGACTATATATCAGTACACTGGAGATACAGACACATCCTGGACTATATTTCAGTACACTGAAGACACAGACACATCCTGGACTATATATCAGTGCAGTGGAGATACAGACACATCCTGGACTATATATCAGTACACTGCAGATACAGACACATCCTGGACTATATATCAGTGCACTGGAGATGCAGACACATCCTGGACTATGTATCGGTACACTGGAGATACAGACACATCCTGGACTATATATTAGTACACTGGAGATACAGACACATCCTGGACTATATATCAGTACACTGGAGATATAGATACATCCTGGACTATATATCAGTACACTGCAGATACAGACACATCCTGGACTATATATCAGTGCACTGGAGATGCAGACACATCCTGGACTATGTATCGGTACACTGGAGATACAGACACATCCTGGACTATATATTAGTACACTGGAGATACAGACACATCCTGGACTATATATCAGTACACTGGAGATATAGATACATCCTGGACTATATATCAGTACACTGCAGATATAGATACATTCTGGACTATATATCAGTACACTGCAGATACAGACACATCCTGGACTATATATCAGTACACTGGAGATACAGACACATCCTGGACTATATATCAATACACTGGAGATACAGACACATCCTGGACTATATATCAATACACTGGAGATACAGACACATCCTGGACTATATATCAGTACACTGGAGATACAGGCACATCCTGGACTATATATCAGTACACTGGAGATACAGACACATCCTGGACTATATATCAGTACACTGGAGATACAGACACATCCTGGACTATATATCAGTACACTGGAGATACAGACACATCCTGGACTATATATCAGTACACTGGAGACACAGACACATCCTGGACTATATATCAGTACACTGGAGATACAGACACATCCTGGACTATATATCAGTACACTGGAGACACAGACACATCCTGGACTATATATCAGTACAGTGGAGATACAGACACATCCTGGACTATATATCAGTACACTGGAGACACAGACACATCCTGAACTATATATCAGTACAGTGGAGATACAGATACATCCTGGACTATATATCAGTACACTGGAGATACAGACACATTGTGGACTATATATCAGTACACTGCAGATAGACACATCCTGGACTATATATCAGTACACTGGAGATACAGACACATCCTGGACTATATATCAGTACACTGGAGATATAGATACATCCTGGACTATATATCAGTACACTGCAGATATAGACACATTCTGGACTATATATCAGTACACTGCAGATACAGACACATCCTGGACTATATATCAGTACACTGGAGATACAGACACATCCTGGACTATATATCAATACACTGCAGATACAGACACATCCTGGACTATATATTAGTACACTAGAGATACAGACTCATCCTGGACTATATATTAGTGCACTGGAGATGCAGACACATCCTGGAATATATATCAGTACACTGGAGATACAGACACATCCTGGACTATATATCAGTACACTGGAGATACAGACACATCCTGGACTATATATCAGTACACTGGAGATACAGACACATCCTGGACTATATATCAGTACACTGGAGATACAGATACACCCTGGTTTATATATCAGTACACTGTAGATATAGACACATCCTGGACTATATATCAGTGCACTGGAGATACAGACACATCCTGGACTATATATCGGTACACTAGAGATACAGACTCATCCTGGACTATATATCGGTACACTAGAGATACAGACTTATCCTGGACTATATATCAGTACACTGGAGATACAGACACATCCTGGACTATATATCAGTACACTGGAGATACAGACACATCCTGGACTATATATTAGTACACTGGAGATACAGACACATCCTGGACTATATATCAGTGCACTGGAGATGCAGACACATCCTGGACTATATATCAGTACACTGGAGATACAGACACATCCTGGACTATATATCAGTACACTGGAGATACAGACACATCCTGGACTATATATCAGTGCACTGGAGATACAGACACATCCTGGACTATATATCGGTACACTGGAGACACAGACACATCCTGGACTATATATCGGTACACTGGAGATACAGACACATCCTGGACTATATATCAGTGCACTGGAGATACAGACACATCCTGGACTATATATCAGTACACTGGAGATACAGACACATCCTGGACTATATATCAGTGCACTGGAGATACAGACACATCCTGGACTATATATCAGTACACTGGAGATACAGACACATCCTGGACTATATATCAGTACACTGGAGATACAGACACATCCTGGACTATATATCGGTACACTAGAGATACAGACTCATCCTGGACTATATATCGGTACACTAGAGATACAGACACATCCTGGACTATATATCAGTACACTGGAGATACAGACACATCCTGGACTATATATCAGTACACTGGAGATACAGACACATCCTGGACTATATATCAGTACACTGCAGATACAGACACATCCTGGACTATATATCAGTGTACTGAAGATACAGATACATCCTGGACTATATATTAGTACACTGGAGATACAGGCACATCCTGGACTATATATCAGTACACTGGAGATACAGACACATCCTGGACTATATATCAGTACACTGCAGATACAGACACATCCTGGACTATATATCAGTGTACTGAAGATACAGATACATCCTGGACTATATATCAGTACACTGGAGATACAGGCACATCCTGGACTATATATCAGTACACTGGAGATACAGGCACATCCTGGACTATATATCAGTACACTGGAGATACAGACACATCCTGGACTATATATTAGTACACTGGAGATACAGACACATCCTGGACTATATATCAGTACACTGGAGACACAGACACATCCTGGACTATATATCAGTACACTGGAGATACAGACACATCCTGGACTATATATCAGTACACTGGAGATACAGACACATCCTGGACTATATATCAGTACACTGGAGATACAGACACATCCTGGACTATATATCAGTACACTGGAGATACAGACACATCCTGGACTATATATCAGTACACTGCAGATACAGACACATCTTGGAATATATATCAGTACACTGGAGATACAGACACATCCTGGACTATATATTAGTACACTGGAGATACAGACACATCCTGGACTATATATCAGTACACTGCAGATACAGACACATCCTGGACTATATATCAGTGCACTGGAGATGCAGACACATCCTGGACTATATATCAGTACACTGGAGATACAGACACATCCTGGACTATATATCGGTACACTAGAGATACAGACTCATCCTGGACTATATATCGGTACACTAGAGATACAGACTTATCCTGGACTATATATCAGTACACTGGAGATACAGACACATCCTGGACTATATATCAGTACACTGGAGATACAGACACATCCTGGACTATATATCAGTACACTGGAGATACAGACACATCCTGGACTATATATTTGAACACTGGAGATACAGATACGTCCTGGACTATATATCAGTACACTGGAGATACAGACACATCCTGGACTATATATCAGTACACTGGAGATACAGACACATCCTGGACTATATATCAGTACACTGGAGATACAGACACATCCTGGACTATATATCAGTACACTGTAGATATAGACACATCCTGGACTATATATCAGTGCACTGGAGATACAGACACATCCTGGACTATATATCAGTGCACTGGAGATACAGACACATCCTGGACTATATATCGGTACACTAGAGATACAGACTCATCCTGGACTATATAACGGTACACTAGAGATTCAGACACATCCTGGACTATATATTAGTACACTGGAGATACAGACACATCCTGGACTATATATCAGTGCACTGGAGATGCAGACACATCCTGGACTATATATCAGTACACTGGAGATACAGACACATCCTGGACTATATATCAGTACACTGGAGATACAGACACATCCTGGACTATATATCGGTACACTGGAGACACAGACACATCCTGGACTATATATCGGTACACTGGAGATACAGACACATCCTGGACTATATATCAGTGCACTGGAGATACAGACACATCCTGGACTATATATCAGTACACTGGAGATACAGACACATCCTGGACTATATATCAGTGCACTGGAGATACAGACACATCCTGGACTATATATCAGTACACTGGAGATACAGACACATCCTGGACTATATATTAGTACACTGGAGATACAGACACATCCTGGACTATATATCAGTGCACTGGAGATGCAGACACATCCTGGACTATATATCAGTACAATGGAGATACAGACACATCCTGGACTATATATCAGTACACTGGAGATACAGACACATCCTGGACTATATATCGGTACACTGGAGACACAGACACATCCTGGACTATATATCGGTACACTGGAGATACAGACACATCCTGGACTATATATCAGTGCACTGGAGATACAGACACATCCTGGACTATATATCAGTACACTGGAGATACAGACACATCCTGGACTATATATCAGTGCACTGGAGATACAGACACATCCTGGACTATATATCAGTACACTGGAGATAAAGACACATCCTGGACTATATATCAGTACACTGGAGATACAGACACATCCTGGACTATATATCGGTACACTAGAGATACAGACTCATCCTGGACTATATATCGGTACACTAGAGATACAGACACATCCTGGACTATATATCAGTACAATGGAGATACAGACACATCCTGGACTATATATTAGTGTACTGAAGATACAGATACATCCTGGACTATATATCAGTGCACTGGAGATACAGACACATCCAGAACTATATATTAGTACACTGGAGATACAGATACACCCTGGACTATATATAAGTACACTGGAGATATAGACACATCCTGGACTATATATCAGTACACTGGAGATATAGACACATCCTGGACTATATATTAGTACACTGGAGATACAGACACATCCTGGACTATATATCAGTACACTGCAGATACAGACACATCCTGGACTATATATCAGTGCACTGGAGATGCAGACACATCCTGGACTATATATCAGTACACTGGAGATACAGACACATCCTGGACTATATATCGGTACACTAGAGATACAGACTCATCCTGGACTATATATCGGTACACTAGAGATACAGACTTATCCTGGACTATATATCAGTACACTGGAGATACAGACACATCCTGGACTATATATCAGTACACTGGAGATACAGACACATCCTGGACTATATATTAGAACACTGGAGATACAGACACATCCTGGACTATATATCAGTACACTGCAGATACACACACATCCTGGACTATATATCAGTACACTGGAGATGCAGACACATCCTGGACTATATATCAGTACACTGGAGATACAGACACATCCTGGACTATATATCGGTACACTAGAGATACAGACACATCCTGGACTATATATCAGTACACTGGAGATACAGACACATCCTGGACTATATATCAGTACACTGGAGATACAGACACATCCTGGACTATATATCGGTACACTAGAGATACAGACTCATCCTGGACTATATATCGGTACACTAGAGATACAGACACATCCTGGACTATATATCAGTACACTGGAGATACAGACACATCCTGGACTATATATCAGTACACTGCAGATACAGACACATCCTGGACTATATATCAGTGTACTGAAGATACAGATACATCCTGGACTATATATCAGTACACTGCAGATACAGACTCATCCTGGACTATATATCTGTACACTGGAGATACAGACACATCCTGGACTATATATCAGTACACTGGAGATACAGACACATCCTGGACTATATATCGGTACACTAGAGATACAGACTCATCCTGGACTATATATCGGTACACTAGAGATACAGACACATCCTGGACTATATATCAGTACACTGGAGATACAGACACATCCTGGACTATATATCAGTACACTGGAGATACAGACACATCCTGGACAATATATTAGTACACTGCAGATACAGACACATCCTGGACTATATATCAGTACACTGCAGATACAGACACATCCTGGACTATATATCAGTACACTGGAGATACAGACACATCCTGGACTATATATCAGTACACTGGAGATACAGACACATCCTGGACTATATATCAGTACACTGGAGATACAGACACATCCTGGACTATATATCGGTACACTAGAGATACAGACTCATCCTGGACTATATATCGGTACACTAGAGATACAGACACATCCTGGACTATATATCAGTACACTGGAGATACAGACACATCCTGGACTATATATCAGTACACTGCAGATACAGACACATCCTGGACTCTATATCAGTGTACTGAAGATACAGATACATCCTGGACTATATATCAGTACACTGCAGATACAGACTCATCCTGGACTATATATCAGTACACTGCAGATACAGACACATCCTGGACTATATATCAGTGTACTGAAGATACAGATACATCCTGGACTATATATCAGTACACTGCAGATACAGACTCATCCTGGACTATATATCAGTACACTGGAGATACAGACACATCCTGGACTATATATCAGTACACTGGAGATACAGACACATCCTGGACTATATATCAGTACACTGGAGATACAGACACATCCTGGACTATATATCAGTACACTGGAGATACAGACACATCCTGAACTATATATCAGTACACTATAGTCCAGGATGTGTCTGTATCTCCAGTGCACTGATGTATAGTCCAGGATGTGTCTGTATCTCCAGTGTACTGATATATAGTCCAGGATGTGTCCATATCTCCAGTGTAATGATATATAGTCCAGGATGTGTCTATATCTCCAGTGTACTGATATATAGTCCAGAGTGTATCTGTATCTCCAGTGTACTAATATATAGTTCTGGATGTGTCTGTATCTCCAGTGCACTGATATATATAGTCCAGGATGTGTCTGTGTCTCCCGTGTACCAATATATAGTCCAGGATGTGTCTGTATCTGCAGTGTACTGATATATAGTCCAGAATGTGTCTTTATCTGCAGTGTACTGATATATAGTCCAGGACGTGTCTGTATCTCCAGTGTACTGATATATAGTCCAGGATGTGTCTGTATCTCCATTGCACTGATATATATAGTCCAGAATGTGTCTGTGTCTCCCGTGTACCAATATATAGTCCAGGATGTGTCTGTATCTGCAGTGTACTGATATATAGTCCAGAATGTGTCTTTATCTGCAGTGTACTGATATATAGTCCAGGATGTATCTGTATCTTCAGTGCACTGATATATAGTCCAGGATGTGTCTGTATCTCCAGTGATCTGATATATAGTCCAGGATGTATCTGTATCTTCAGTGCACTGATATATAGTCTAGGATGTGTCTGTATCTCCAGTGCACTGATATATAGTCCAGGATGTGTCTGTATCTCCAGTGCACTGATATATAGTCCAGGATGTATCTGTATCTTCAGTGCACTGATATATAGTCCAGGATGTGTCTGTATCTCCAGTGATCTGATATATAGTCCAGGATGTGTCTGTATCTCCAGTGTACTGATATATAGTCCAGGATGTGTCTGTATCTTCAGTGCACTGATATATAGTCCAGGATGTGTCTGTATCTCCAGTGTACTGATATATAGTCCAGGATGTGTCTGTATCTCCAGTGCACTGATATATAGTCCAGGATGTATCTGTATCTTCAGTGCACTGATATATAGTCCAGGATGTGTCTGTATCTCCAGTGATCTGATATATAGTCCAGGATGTGTCTGTATCTCCAGTGTACTGATATATAGTCCAGGATGTGTCTGTATCTCCAGTGTACTAATATATAGTCCAGGATGTGTCTGTGTCTCTAGTGCACTGATATATAGTCCAGGATGTGTCTGTATCTCCAGTGTACTGATATATAGTCCAGAATGTGTCTATATCTGCAGTGTACTGATATATAATCCAGGATGTGTCTGTATCTCCAGTGTACTGATATATAGTCCAGGATGAGTCTGTATCTCTAGTGTACCGATATATAGTCCAGGATGTGTCTGTGTCTCCTGTGTACTGATATATAGTCCAGGATGTGTCTGTATCTCCAGTGTACCAATATATAGTCCAGGATGTGTCTGTATCTCTAGTGTACTGATATATATTCCAGGATGTGTCTGTATCTCCAGTGTACTGATATATAATCCAGGATGTGTCTGTATCTCCAGTGTACTGATATATAGTCCAGGATGTGTCTGTATCTCCAGTGCACTGATATATAGTCCAGGATGTGTCTGTATCTCCAGTGTACTGATATATAGTCCAGGATGTGTCTGTATCTCCAGTGTACTGATATATAGTCCAGGATGTGTCTGTATCTCCAGTGCACTGATATATAGTCCAGGATGTGTCTGTATCTCCAGTGCACTGATATATAGTCCAGGATGTATCTGTATCTTCAGTGCACTGATATATAGTCCAGGATGTGTCTGTATCTCCAGTGTACTGATATATAGTCCAGGATGTGTCTGTATCTCCAGTGTACTGATATATAGTCCAGGATGTGTCTGTATCTCCAGTGTACTGATATATAGTCCAGGATGTGTCTGTATCTCCAGTGTACTGATATATAGTCCAGAATGTGTCTGTATCTCCAGTGTACTGATATATAGTCCAGGATGTGTCTATATCTCCAGTGTACTGATATATAGTCCAGGATGTGTCTGTGTCTCCAGTGTACTGATATATAGTCCAGGATGTGTCTGTATCTCCAGTGATCTGATATATAGTCCAGGATGTGTCTGTATCTCCAGTGTACTGATATATAGTCCAGGATGTGCCTGTATCTCCAGTGTACTAATATATAGTCCAGGATGTGTCTGTGTCTCTAGTGTACTGATATATAGTCCAGGATGTGTCTGTATCTCCAGTGTACTGATATATAATCCAGGATGTGTCTGTATCTCCAGTGTACTGATATATAGTCCAGGATGAGTCTGTATCTCTAGTGTACCGATATATAGTCCAGGATGTGTCTGTATCTCTAGTGTAGTGATATATAGTCCAGGATGTGTCTGTATCTCCAGTGTAGTGATATATAGTCCAGGATGTGTCTGTATCTCCAGTGATCTGATATATAGTCCAGGATGTGTGTGTATCTCCAGTGTACTGATATATAGTCCAGGATGTGTCTGTATCTCCAGTGTAGTGATATATAGTCCAGGATGTGTCTGTATCTCCAGTGTACTGATATATAGTCCAGGATGTGTGTGAATCTCCAGTGTACTGATATATAGTCCAGGATGTGTCTGTATCTCCAGTGTACTGATATATAGTCCAGGATGTGTCTGTATCTCTAGTGTACTGATATATATTCCAGGATGTGTCTGTATCTCCAGTGCACTGATATACTGTATATAGTCCAGGATGTGTCTGTATCTCCAGTGCACTGATATATAGTCCAGGATGTGTCTGTTTCTCCAGTATACTGATATATAATCCAGGATGTGTCTGTATCTCCAGTGTACTGATATATAGTCCAGGATGTGTCTGTATCTCCAGTGTACTGATATATAGTCCAGGATGTGTCTGTATCTCCAGTGTACTGATATATAGTCCAGGATGTGTCTGTATCTCCAGTGCACTGATATATAGTCCAGGATGTGTCTGTATCTCCAGTGTACTGATATATAGTCCAGGATGTGTCTGTATCTCCAGTGTACTGATATATAGTCCAGGATGTGTCTGTATCTCCAGTGTACTGATATATAGTCCAGAATGTGTCTGTATCTCCAGTGTACTGATATATAGTCCAGGATGTGTCTATATCTCCAGTGTACTGATATATAGTCCAGGATGTGTCTGTGTCTGTGTCTCCAGTGTACTGATATATAGTCCAGGATGTGTCTGTATCTCCAGTGATCTGATATATAGTCCAGGATGTGTCTGTATCTCCAGTGTACTGATATATAGTCCAGGATGTGCCTGTATCTCCAGTGTACTAATATATAGTCCAGGATGTGTCTGTGTCTCTAGTGTACTGATATATAGTCCAGGATGTGTCTGTATCTCCAGTGTACTGATATATAATCCAGGATGTGTCTGTATCTCCAGTGTACTGATATATAGTCCAGGATGAGTCTGTATCTCTAGTGTACCGATATATAGTCCAGGATGTGTCTGTATCTCCAGTGTAGTGATATATAGTCCAGGATGTGTCTGTATCTCCAGTGTACCGATATATAGTCCAGGATGTGTCTGTATCTCCAGTGCACTGATGTATAGTCCAGGATGTGTCTGTATCTCCAGTGTACTGATATATAGTCCAGGATGTGTCCATATCTCCAGTGTAATGATATATAGTCCAGGATGTGTCTATATCTCCAGTGTACTGATATATAGTCCAGAGTGTATCTGTATCTCCAGTGTACTAATATATAGTTCTGGATGTGTCTGTATCTCCAGTGCACTGATATATATAGTCCAGGATGTGTCTGTATCTGCAGTGTACTGATATATAGTCCAGAATGTGTCTTTATCTGCAGTGTACTGATATATAGTCCAGGATGTATCTGTATCTTCAGTGCACTGATATATAGTCCAGGATGTGTTTGTATCTCCAGTGATCTGATATATAGTCCAGGATGTATCTGTATCTTCAGTGCACTGATATATAGTCTAGGATGTGTCTGTATCTCCAGTGCACTGATATATAGTCCAGGATGTGTCTGTATCTCCAGTGCACTGATATATAGTCCAGGATGTATCTGTATCTTCAGTGCACTGATATATAGTCCAGGATGTGTCTGTATCTCCAGTGATCTGATATATAGTCCAGGATGTGTCTGTATCTCCAGTGTACTGATATATAGTCCAGGATGTGTCTGTATCTTCAGTGCACTGATATATAGTCCAGGATGTGTCTGTATCTCCAGTGTACTGATATATAGTCCAGGATGTGTCTGTATCTCCAGTGCACTGATATATAGTCCAGGATGTATCTGTATCTTCAGTGCACTGATATATAGTCCAGGATGTGTCTGTATCTCCAGTGATCTGATATATAGTCCAGGATGTGTCTGTATCTCCAGTGTACTGATATATAGTCCAGGATGTGTCTGTATCTCCAGTGTACTAATATATAGTCCAGGATGTGTCTGTGTCTCTAGTGCACTGATATATAGTCCAGGATGTGTCTGTATCTCCAGTGTACTGATATATAGTCCAGAATGTGTCTATATCTGCAGTGTACTGATATATAATCCAGGATGTGTCTGTATCTCCAGTGTACTGATATATAGTCCAGGATGAGTCTGTATCTCTAGTGTACCGATATATAGTCCAGGATGTGTCTGTGTCTCCTGTGTACTGATATATAGTCCAGGATGTGTCTGTATCTCCAGTGTACCGATATATAGTCCAGGATGTGTCTGTATC
The DNA here is from genome assembly GCF_031893055.1 of Leptodactylus fuscus. Classification (NCBI taxonomy): domain Eukaryota; kingdom Metazoa; phylum Chordata; class Amphibia; order Anura; family Leptodactylidae; genus Leptodactylus; species Leptodactylus fuscus. Next base: position 357,368,680 of record NC_134265.1, read on the forward strand.
TCTAGTGTACTGATATATATTCCAGGATGTGTCTGTATCTCCAGTGTACTGATATATAATCCAGGATGTGTCTGTATCTCCAGTGTACTGATATATAGTCCAGGATGTGTCTGTATCTCCAGTGCACTGATATATAGTCCAGGATGTGTCTGTATCTCCAGTGTACTGATATATAGTCCAGGATGTGTCTGTATCTCCAGTGTACTGATATATAGTCCAGGATGTGTCTGTATCTCCAGTGCACTGATATATAGTCCAGGATGTGTCTGTATCTCCAGTGCACTGATATGTAGTCCAGGATGTATCTGTATCTTCAGTGCACTGATATATAGTCCAGGATGTGTCTGTATCTCCAGTGTACTGATATATAGTCCAGGATGTGTCTGTATCTCCAGTGTACTGATATATAGTCCAGGATGTGTCTGTATCTCCAGTGTACTGATATATAGTCCAGGATGTGTCTGTATCTCCAGTGTACTGATATATAGTCCAGAATGTGTCTGTATCTCCAGTGTACTGATATATAGTCCAGGATGTGTCTATATCTCCAGTGTACTGATATATAGTCCAGGATGTGTCTGTGTCTCCAGTGTACTGATATATAGTCCAGGATGTGTCTGTGTCTCCAGTGTACTGATATATAGTCCAGAATGTGTCTGTATCTCCAGTGTACTGATATATAGTCCAGGATGTGTCTATATCTCCAGTGTACTGATATATAGTCCAGGATGTGTCTGTGTCTCCAGTGTACTGATATATAGTCCAGGATGTGTCTGTATCTCCAGTGATCTGATATATAGTCCAGGATGTGTCTGTATCTCCAGTGTACTGATATATAGTCCAGGATGTGTCTATCTCTGCAGTGTACTGATATATAGTCCAGGATGTGTCTGTATCTCCAGTGTACTGATATATAATCCAGGATGTGTCTGTATCTCCAGTGTACTGATATATAGTCCAGGATGAGTCTGTATCTCTAGTGTACCGATATATAGTCCAGGATGTGTCTGTATCTCCAGTGTAGTGATATATAGTCCAGGATGTGTCTGTATCTCCAGTGTAGTGATATATAGTCCAGGATGTGTCTGTGTCTCCAGTATACTGATATTTAGTCCAGGATGTGTCTGTATCTCCAGTGATCTGATATATAGTCCAGGATGTGCCTGTATCTCCAGTGTACTGATATATAGTCCAGGATGTGTCTGTATCTCCAGTGTACTGATATATAGTCCAGGATGTGTCTGTATCTCTAGTGTACTGATATATATTCCAGGATGTGTCTGTATCTCCAGTGCACTGATATACTGTATATAGTCCAGGATGTGTCTGTATCTCCAGTGCACTGATATATAGTCCAGGATGTGTCTGTTTCTCCAGTATACTGATATATAATCCAGGATGTGTCTGTATCTCCAGTGTACTGATATATAGTCCAGGATGTGTCTGTATCTCCAGTGTACTGATATATAGTCCAGGATGTGTCTGTATCTCCAGTGTACTGATATATAGTCCAGGATGTGTCTGTATCTCCAGTGCACTGATATATAGTCCAGGATGTGTCTGTATCTCCAGTGTACTGATATATAGTCCAGGATGTGTCTGTATCTCCAGTGTACTGATATATAGTCCAGGATGTGTCTGTATCTCCAGTGTACTGATATATAGTCTAAGATGTATCTGTATCTCCAGTGCACTGATATATAGTCCAGGATGTGTGTGTATCTGCAGTGTACTGATATATAGTCCAGGATGTGTCTGTATCTCCACTGCACTGATATATAGTCCAGGATGTGTCTGTATCTCCACTGCACTGATATATAGTCCAGAATGTGTCTGTATCTCCAGTGTACTGATATATAGTCCAGGATGTGTCTGTATCTCCACTGCACTGATATATAGTCCAGGATGTGTCTGTATCTCCAGTGTACTGATATATAGTCCAGGATGTGTCTGTATCTCCACCGCACTGATATATAGTCCAGGATGTGTCTGTATCTGCAGTGTACTGATATATAGTCCAGAATGTGTCTATATCTGCAGTGTACTGATATATAGTCCAGGATGTGTCTATATCTGCAGTTTACTGATATATAGTCCAGGATGTATCTATATCTCCAGTGTACTGATATATAGTCCAGGATGTGTCTGTATCTCCAGTGTACTGATATATAGTCCAGGATGTGTCTGTATCTGCAGTGTACTGATATATAGTCCAGGATGTGTCTGTATCTCCAGTGTACTGATATATAGTCCAGGATGTGTCTGTATCTCCAGTGTACTGATATATAGTCTAGGATGTGTCTGTGTCTCTAGTGTACTGATATATAGTCCAGGATGTGTCTGTATCTCCAGTGTACTAATATATAGTCCAGGATGTGTCTGTGTCTCTAGTGTACTGATATATAGTCCAGGATGTGTCTGTATCTCCAGTGTACTGATATATAATCCAGGATGTGTCTGTATCTCCAGTGTACTGATATATAGTCCAGGATGAGTCTGTATCTCTAGTGTACCGATATATAGTCCAGGATGTGTCTGTATCTCCAGTGTAGTGATATATAGTCCAGGATGTGTCTGTGTCTCCAGTGTACCGATATATAGTCCAGGATGTGTCTGTATCTCCAGTGCACTGATGTATAGTCCAGGATGTGTCTGTATCTCCAGTGTACTGATATATAGTCCAGGATGTGTCCATATCTCCAGTGTAATGATATATAGTCCAGGATGTGTCTATATCTCCAGTGTACTGATATATAGTCCAGAGTGTATCTGTATCTCCAGTGTACTAATATATAGTTCTGGATGTGTCTGTATCTCCAGTGCACTGATATATATAGTCCAGGATGTGTCTGTGTCTCCCGTGTACCAATATATAGTCCAGGATGTGTCTGTATCTGCAGTGTACTGATATATAGTCCAGAATGTGTCTTTATCTGCAGTGTACTGATATATAGTCCAGGACGTGTCTGTATCTCCAGTGTACTGATATATAGTCCAGGATGTGTCTGTATCTCCAGTGCACTGATATATATAGTCCAGGATGTGTCTGTGTCTCCCGTGTACCAATATATAGTCCAGGATGTGTCTGTATCTGCAGTGTACTGATATATAGTCCAGAATGTGTCTTTATCTGCAGTGTACTGATATATAGTCCAGGATGTATCTGTATCTTCAGTGCACTGATATATAGTCCAGGATGTGTCTGTATCTCCAGTGATCTGATATATAGTCCAGGATGTATCTGTATCTTCAGTGCACTGATATATAGTCTAGGATGTGTCTGTATCTCCAGTGCACTGATATATAGTCCAGGATGTGTCTGTATCTCCAGTGCACTGATATATAGTCCAGGATGTATCTGTATCTTCAGTGCACTGATATATAGTCCAGGATGTGTCTGTATCTCCAGTGATCTGATATATAGTCCAGGATGTGTCTGTATCTCCAGTGTACTGATATATAGTCCAGGATGTGTCTGTATCTTCAGTGCACTGATATATAGTCCAGGATGTGTCTGTATCTCCAGTGTACTGATATATAGTCCAGGATGTGTCTGTATCTCCAGTGCACTGATATATAGTCCAGGATGTATCTGTATCTTCAGTGCACTGATATATAGTCCAGGATGTGTCTGTGTCTCCAGTGATCTGATATATAGTCCAGGATGTGTCTGTATCTCCAGTGTACTGATATATAGTCCAGGATGTGTCTGTATCTCCAGTGTACTAATATATAGTCCAGGATGTGTCTGTGTCTCTAGTGCACTGATATATAGTCCAGGATGTGTCTGTATCTCCAGTGTACTGATATATAGTCCAGAATGTGTCTATATCTGCAGTGTACTGATATATAATCCAGGATGTGTCTGTATCTCCAGTGTACTGATATATAGTCCAGGATGAGTCTGTATCTCTAGTGTACCGATATATAGTCCAGGATGTGTCTGTGTCTCCTGTGTACTGATATATAGTCCAGGATGTGTCTGTATCTCCAGTGTACCGATATATAGTCCAGGATGTGTCTGTATCTCTAGTGTACTGATATATATTCCAGGATGTGTCTGTATCTCCAGTGTACTGATATATAATCCAGGATGTGTCTGTATCTCCAGTGTACTAATATATAGTCCAGGATGTGTCTGTGTCTCTAGTGCACTGATATATAGTCCAGGATGTGTCTGTATCTCCAGTGTACTGATATATAGTCCAGAATGTGTCTATATCTGCAGTGTACTGATATATAATCCAGGATGTGTCTGTATCTCCAGTGTACTGATATATAGTCCAGGATGAGTCTGTATCTCTAGTGTACCGATATATAGTCCAGGATGTGTCTGTGTCTCCTGTGTACTGATATATAGTCCAGGATGTGTCTGTATCTCCAGTGTACCGATATATAGTCCAGGATGTGTCTGTATCTCTAGTGTACTGATATATATTCCAGGATGTGTCTGTATCTCCAGTGTACTGATATATAATCCAGGATGTGTCTGTATCTCCAGTGTACTGATATATAGTCCAGGATGTGTCTGTATCTCCAGTGCACTGATATATAGTCCAGGATGTGTCTGTATCTCCAGTGTACTGATATATAGTCCAGGATGTGTCTGTATCTCCAGTGTACTGATATATAGTCCAGGATGTGTCTGTATCTCCAGTGCACTGATATATAGTCCAGGATGTGTCTGTATCTCCAGTGCACTGATATGTAGTCCAGGATGTATCTGTATCTTCAGTGCACTGATATATAGTCCAGGATGTGTCTGTATCTCCAGTGTACTGATATATAGTCCAGGATGTGTCTGTATCTCCAGTGTACTGATATATAGTCCAGGATGTGTCTGTATCTCCAGTGTACTGATATATAGTCCAGGATGTGTCTGTATCTCCAGTGTACTGATATATAGTCCAGAATGTGTCTGTATCTCCAGTGTACTGATATATAGTCCAGGATGTGTCTATATCTCCAGTGTACTGATATATAGTCCAGGATGTGTCTGTGTCTCCAGTGTACTGATATATAGTCCAGGATGTGTCTGTATCTCCAGTGATCTGATATATAGTCCAGGATGTGTCTGTATCTCCAGTGTACTGATATATAGTCCAGGATGTGCCTGTATCTCCAGTGTACTAATATATAGTCCAGGATGTGTCTGTGTCTCTAGTGTACTGATATATAGTCCAGGATGTGTCTGTATCTCCAGTGTACTGATATATAATCCAGGATGTGTCTGTATCTCCAGTGTACTGATATATAGTCCAGGATGAGTCTGTATCTCTAGTGTACCGATATATAGTCCAGGATGTGTCTGTATCTCCAGTGTAGTGATATATAGTCCAGGATGTGTCTGTATCTCCAGTGTAGTGATATATAGTCCAGGATGTGTCTGTGTCTCCAGTATACTGATATTTAGTCCAGGATGTGTCTGTATCTCCAGTGATCTGATATATAGTCCAGGATGTGCCTGTATCTCCAGTGTACTGATATATAGTCCAGGATGTGTCTGTATCTCCAGTGTACTGATATATAGTCCAGGATGTGTCTGTATCTCTAGTGTACTGATATATATTCCAGGATGTGTCTGTATCTCCAGTGCACTGATATACTGTATATAGTCCAGGATGTGTCTGTATCTCCAGTGCACTGATATATAGTCCAGGATGTGTCTGTTTCTCCAGTATACTGATATATAATCCAGGATGTGTCTGTATCTCCAGTGTACTGATATATAGTCCAGGATGTGTCTGTATCTCCAGTGTACTGATATATAGTCCAGGATGTGTCTGTATCTCCAGTGTACTGATATATAGTCCAGGATGTGTCTGTATCTCCAGTGCACTGATATATAGTCCAGGATGTGTCTGTATCTCCAGTGTACTGATATATAGTCCAGGATGTGTCTGTATCTCCAGTGTACTGATATATAGTCCAGGATGTGTCTGTATCTCCAGTGTACTGATATATAGTCTAAGATGTATCTGTATCTCCAGTGCACTGATATATAGTCCAGGATGTGTGTGTATCTGCAGTGTACTGATATATAGTCCAGGATGTGTCTGTATCTCCACTGCACTGATATATAGTCCAGGATGTGTCTGTATCTCCACTGCACTGATATATAGTCCAGGATGTGTCTGTATCTCCACTGCACTGATATATAGTCCAGAATGTGTCTGTATCTCCAGTGTACTGATATATAGTCCAGGATGTGTCTGTATCTCCACTGCACTGATATATAGTCCAGGATGTGTCTGTATCTCCAGTGTACTGATATATAGTCCAGGATGTGTCTGTATCTCCACCGCACTGATATATAGTCCAGGATGTGTCTGTATCTGCAGTGTACTGATATATAGTCCAGAATGTGTCTATATCTGCAGTGTACTGATATATAGTCCAGGATGTGTCTATATCTGCAGTTTACTGATATATAGTCCAGGATGTATCTATATCTCCAGTGTACTGATATATAGTCCAGGATGTGTCTGTATCTCCAGTGTACTGATATATAGTCCAGGATGTGTCTGTATCTGCAGTGTACTGATATATAGTCCAGGATGTGTCTGTATCTCCAGTGTACTCATATATAGTCCAGGATGTGTCTGTATCTCCAGTGTACCATTATATAGTCCAGGATGTGTCTGTATCTGCAGTGTACTGATATATAGTCCAGGATGTATCTGTATCTTCAGTGCACTGATATATAGTCCAGGATGTGTCTGTATCTCCAGTGATCTGATATATAGTCCAGGATGTATCTGTATCTTCAGTGCACTGATATATAGTCTAGGATGTGTCTGTATCTCCAGTGCACTGATATATAGTCCAGGATGTGTCTGTATCTCCAGTGCACTGATATATAGTCCAGGATGTATCTGTATCTTCAGTGCACTGATATATAGTCCAGGATGTGTCTGTATCTCCAGTGATCTGATATATAGTCCAGGATGTGTCTGTATCTCCAGTGTACTGATATATAGTCCAGGATGTGTCTGTATCTTCAGTGCACTGATATATAGTCCAGGATGTGTCTGTATCTCCAGTGTACTGATATATAGTCCAGGATGTGTCTGTATCTCCAGTGCACTGATATATAGTCCAGGATGTATCTGTATCTTCAGTGCACTGATATATAGTCCAGGATGTGTCTGTGTCTCCAGTGATCTGATATATAGTCCAGGATGTGTCTGTATCTCCAGTGTACTGATATATAGTCCAGGATGTGTCTGTATCTCCAGTGTACTAATATATAGTCCAGGATGTGTCTGTGTCTCTAGTGCACTGATATATAGTCCAGGATGTGTCTGTATCTCCAGTGTACTGATATATAGTCCAGAATGTGTCTATATCTGCAGTGTACTGATATATAATCCAGGATGTGTCTGTATCTCCAGTGTACTGATATATAGTCCAGGATGAGTCTGTATCTCTAGTGTACCGATATATAGTCCAGGATGTGTCTGTGTCTCCTGTGTACTGATATATAGTCCAGGATGTGTCTGTATCTCCAGTGTACCGATATATAGTCCAGGATGTGTCTGTATCTCTAGTGTACTGATATATATTCCAGGATGTGTCTGTATCTCCAGTGTACTGATATATAATCCAGGATGTGTCTGTATCTCCAGTGTACTAATATATAGTCCAGGATGTGTCTGTGTCTCTAGTGCACTGATATATAGTCCAGGATGTGTCTGTATCTCCAGTGTACTGATATATAGTCCAGAATGTGTCTATATCTGCAGTGTACTGATATATAATCCAGGATGTGTCTGTATCTCCAGTGTACTGATATATAGTCCAGGATGAGTCTGTATCTCTAGTGTACCGATATATAGTCCAGGATGTGTCTGTGTCTCCTGTGTACTGATATATAGTCCAGGATGTGTCTGTATCTCCAGTGTACCGATATATAGTCCAGGATGTGTCTGTATCTCTAGTGTACTGATATATATTCCAGGATGTGTCTGTATCTCCAGTGTACTGATATATAATCCAGGATGTGTCTGTATCTCCAGTGTACTGATATATAGTCCAGGATGTGTCTGTATCTCCAGTGCACTGATATATAGTCCAGGATGTGTCTGTATCTCCAGTGTACTGATATATAGTCCAGGATGTGTCTGTATCTCCAGTGTACTGATATATAGTCCAGGATGTGTCTGTATCTCCAGTGCACTGATATATAGTCCAGGATGTGTCTGTATCTCCAGTGCACTGATATGTAGTCCAGGATGTATCTGTATCTTCAGTGCACTGATATATAGTCCAGGATGTGTCTGTATCTCCAGTGTACTGATATATAGTCCAGGATGTGTCTGTATCTCCAGTGTACTGATATATAGTCCAGGATGTGTCTGTATCTCCAGTGTACTGATATATAGTCCAGGATGTGTCTGTATCTCCAGTGTACTGATATATAGTCCAGAATGTGTCTGTATCTCCAGTGTACTGATATATAGTCCAGGATGTGTCTATATCTCCAGTGTACTGATATATAGTCCAGGATGTGTCTGTGTCTCCAGTGTACTGATATATAGTCCAGGATGTGTCTGTATCTCCAGTGATCTGATATATAGTCCAGGATGTGTCTGTATCTCCAGTGTACTGATATATAGTCCAGGATGTGCCTGTATCTCCAGTGTACTAATATATAGTCCAGGATGTGTCTGTGTCTCTAGTGTACTGATATATAGTCCAGGATGTGTCTGTATCTCCAGTGTACTGATATATAATCCAGGATGTGTCTGTATCTCCAGTGTACTGATATATAGTCCAGGATGAGTCTGTATCTCTAGTGTACCGATATATAGTCCAGGATGTGTCTGTATCTCCAGTGTAGTGATATATAGTCCAGGATGTGTCTGTATCTCCAGTGTAGTGATATATAGTCCAGGATGTGTCTGTGTCTCCAGTATACTGATATTTAGTCCAGGATGTGTCTGTATCTCCAGTGATCTGATATATAGTCCAGGATGTGCCTGTATCTCCAGTGTACTGATATATAGTCCAGGATGTGTCTGTATCTCCAGTGTACTGATATATAGTCCAGGATGTGTCTGTATCTCTAGTGTACTGATATATATTCCAGGATGTGTCTGTATCTCCAGTGCACTGATATACTGTATATAGTCCAGGATGTGTCTGTATCTCCAGTGCACTGATATATAGTCCAGGATGTGTCTGTTTCTCCAGTATACTGATATATAATCCAGGATGTGTCTGTATCTCCAGTGTACTGATATATAGTCCAGGATGTGTCTGTATCTCCAGTGTACTGATATATAGTCCAGGATGTGTCTGTATCTCCAGTGTACTGATATATAGTCCAGGATGTGTCTGTATCTCCAGTGCACTGATATATAGTCCAGGATGTGTCTGTATCTCCAGTGTACTGATATATAGTCCAGGATGTGTCTGTATCTCCAGTGTACTGATATATAGTCCAGGATGTGTCTGTATCTCCAGTGTACTGATATATAGTCTAAGATGTATCTGTATCTCCAGTGCACTGATATATAGTCCAGGATGTGTGTGTATCTGCAGTGTACTGATATATAGTCCAGGATGTGTCTGTATCTCCACTGCACTGATATATAGTCCAGGATGTGTCTGTATCTCCACTGCACTGATATATAGTCCAGGATGTGTCTGTATCTCCACTGCACTGATATATAGTCCAGAATGTGTCTGTATCTCCAGTGTACTGATATATAGTCCAGGATGTGTCTGTATCTCCACTGCACTGATATATAGTCCAGGATGTGTCTGTATCTCCAGTGTACTGATATATAGTCCAGGATGTGTCTGTATCTCCACCGCACTGATATATAGTCCAGGATGTGTCTGTATCTGCAGTGTACTGATATATAGTCCAGAATGTGTCTATATCTGCAGTGTACTGATATATAGTCCAGGATGTGTCTATATCTGCAGTTTACTGATATATAGTCCAGGATGTATCTATATCTCCAGTGTACTGATATATAGTCCAGGATGTGTCTGTATCTCCAGTGTACTGATATATAGTCCAGGATGTGTCTGTATCTGCAGTGTACTGATATATAGTCCAGGATGTGTCTGTATCTCCAGTGTACTCATATATAGTCCAGGATGTGTCTGTATCTCCAGTGTACCATTATATAGTCCAGGATGTGTCTGTATCTGCAGTGTACTGATATATAGTCCAGGATGTGTCTGTGTCTCCAGTGTACCGATATATAGTCTAGGATGTGCCTGTATCTCCAGTGTACTGATATATAGTCCAGGATGTGTCTGTATCTGCAGTGTACTGATATATAGTCCAGGATGTGTCTGTATCTCCACTGCACTGATATATAGTCCAGGATGTGTCTGTATCTGCAGTGTACTGATATATAGTCCAGGATGAGTCTTTATCTCCAGTGTACTGATATATAATCCAGGATGTGTCTGTATCTGCAGTGTACTGATATATAGTCCAGGATGTGTCTGTATCTGCAGTGTACTGATATATAGTCCAGGATGTGTCTGTATCTCCACTGCACTGATATATAGTCCAGGATGTGTCTGTATCTGCAGTGTACTGATATATAGTCCAGGATGTGTCTTTATCTGCAGTTTGCTGATATATAGTCCAGGATGTGTCTGTATCTCCAGTGTACTGATATATAGTCTAAGATGTATCTGTATCTCCAGTGCACTGATATATAGTCCAGGATGTGTGTGTATCAGCAGTGTACTGATATATAGTCCAGGATGTGTGTGTATCTCCAGTGTACTGATATATAGTTCAGGATGTGTCTATATCTGCAGTGTACTGATATATAATCCAGGATGTGTCTGTATCTCTAGTATACTGATATATAGTCTAGGATGTGTCTGTGTTAGAGTTAAGTCCTCCATCTTTGTATTTTGTCAGCCATCTTGATACCTTTTTCATATAAACTTTATGAGAATGACTGTTGAAAGTTCAAGAGGCCCTTTTGGGTGGTTAAGAAATGCTGTGTGGATGAATTCTTATCTTTGTCTATCTCAAGGGTCTCATCTTTTGAAGATGCAGCTGACTATTTGTATATCTCTTATCTCTTTTACTCGATGTATACACTTAGAGTGTGTAGAGTGTATATACTTAGAGTTTATGTAGCCTATTCGTTATCTATAAGGTTGGAATTGATTGGCACCAGCATGTAATCTTCTCTATCTTGCCATGATATGAGATGTTAGTTCACACATAAGTATTTTGAAACTCTGTGTTTAAGGACAAAGTCCATCCTAGTTTGGAAAGCTATAATGAGATGCAAAATAAATTGGGCCTTTAGCCAATAGTCATGTGCCAGGTTTATGTTAAAACACTACAATGTTATGTCATTAGAATAGTCCAACCTACTTTTGTCTGTATTGTATTTAAACTGCCTTTTTGCACTATTAAAATCAGAACTCACTTGATACACTATCAGTTGTGTGTGTGGCTTCTCCAGGCTAAAGGATGGGTGAGATCATCCAGGCCTGTTATTTAATTTGGAACTCTGCAACATACTCTTATTATGGGGACCGCTTGATGTCTCTAACAGTCTGTATGTGCAGTGTACTGATATATAGTCCAGGATGTGTCTGTATCTCCAGTGTACTGATATATAATCCAGGATGTGTCTATATCTCCAGTGTACTGATATATAGTCCAGGATGTGTCTGTATCTCCAGTGTACTGATATATAATCCAGGATGTGTCTATATCTCCAGTGTACTGATATATAGTCCAGGATGTGTCTGTATCTGCAGTGTACTGATATATAGTCCAGGATGTGTCTGTGTCTCCAGTGTACTGATATATAGTCCAGGATGTGTCTGTATCTCCAGTGTACCGATATATAGTCTAGGATGTGTCTGTATCTGCAGTGTACTGATATATAGTCCAGGATGTGTCTGTATCTCCAGTGTACTGATATATAGTCCAGGATGTGTCTGTATCTCCAGTGTACTGATATATAGTCCAGGATGTGTCTGTATCTGCAGTGTACTGATATATAGTCCAGGATGTGTCTGTATCTCCAGTGTACTGATATATAGTCCAGGATGTGTCTGTATCTCCACTGCACTGATATATAGTCCAGGATGTGTCTGTATCTGCAGTGTACTGATATATAGTCCAGGATGAGTCTTTATCTCCAGTGTACTGATATATAATCCAGGATGTGTCTGTATCTGCAGTGTACTGATATATAGTCCAGGATGTGTCTGTATCTCCAGTGTACTGATATATAGTCCAGGATGTGTCTGTATCTGCAGTGTACTGATATATAGTCCAGAATTTGTCTATATCTGCAGTGTACTGATATATAGTCCAGGATGTGTCTATATCTGCAGTTTACTGATATATAGTCCAGGATGTATCTATATCTCCAGTGTACTGATATATAGTCCAGGATGTGTCTGTATCTCCAGTGTACTGATATATAGTCCAGGATGTGTCTGTATCTGCAGTGTACTGATATATAGTCCAGGATGTGTCTGTATCTGCAGTGTACTGATATATAGTCCAGGATAAGTCTTTATCTCCAGTGTACTGATATATAATCCAGGATGTGTCTGTATCTCCAGTGTACTGATATATAGTCCAGGATGTGTCTGTATCTCCAGTGTACTGATATATAGTCCAGGATGTGTCTGTATCTCCAGTGTACTGATATATAGTCTAAGATGTATCTGTATCTCCAGTGCACTGATATATAGTCCAGGATGTGTGTGTATCTGCAGTGTACTGATATATAGTCCAGGATGTGTCTGTATCTCCACTGCACTGATATATAGTCCAGGATGTGTCTGTATCTCCACTGCACTGATATATAGTCCAGGATGTGTCTGTATCTCCACTGCACTGATATATAGTCCAGAATGTGTCTGTATCTCCAGTGTACTGATATATAGTCCAGGATGTGTCTGTATCTCCACTGCACTGAGATATAGTCCAGGATGTGTCTGTATCTCCAGTGTACTGATATATAGTCCAGGATGTGTCTGTATCTCCACCGCACTGATATATAGTCCAGGATGTGTCTGTATCTGCAGTGTACTGATATATAGTCCAGAATGTGTCTATATCTGCAGTGTACTGATATATAGTCCAGGATGTGTCTATATCTGCAGTTTACTGATATATAGTCCAGGATGTATCTATATCTCCAGTGTACTGATATATAGTCCAGGATGTGTCTTTATCTCCAGTGTACTGATATATAATCCAGGATGTGTCTGTATCTGCAGTGTACTGATATATAGTCCAGGATGTGTCTGTATCTGCAGTGTACTGATATATAGTCCAGGATGTGTCTGTATCTCCACTGCACTGATATATAGTCCAGGATGTGTCTGTATCTGCAGTGTACTGATATATAGTCCAGGATGTGTCTTTATCTGCAGTTTGCTGATATATAGTCCAGGATGTGTCTGTATCTCCAGTGTACTGATATATAGTCTAAGATGTATCTGTATCTCCAGTGCACTGATATATAGTCCAGGATGTGTGTGTATCAGCAGTGTACTGATATATAGTCCAGGATGTGTGTGTATCTCCAGTGTACTGATATATAGTTCAGGATGTGTCTATATCTGCAGTGTACTGATATATAATCCAGGATGTGTCTGTATCTCTAGTATACTGATATATAGTCTAGGATGTGTCTGTGTTAGAGTTAAGTCCTCCATCTTTGTATTTTGTCAGCCATCTTGATACCTTTTTCATATAAACTTTATGAGAATGACTGTTGAAAGTTCAAGAGGCCCTTTTGGGTGGTTAAGAAATGCTGTGTGGATGAATTCTTATCTTTGTCTATCTCAAGGGTCTCATCTTTTGAAGATGCAGCTGACTATTTGTATATCTCTTATCTCTTTTACTCGATGTATACACTTAGAGTGTGTAGAGTGTATATACTTAGAGTTTATGTAGCCTATTCGTTATCTATAAGGTTGGAATTGATTGGCACCAGCATGTAATCTTCTCTATCTTGCCATGATATGAGATGTTAGTTCACACATAAGTATTTTGAAACTCTGTGTTTAAGGACAAAGTCCATCCTAGTTTGGAAAGCTATAATGAGATGCAAAATAAATTGGGCCTTTAGCCAATAGTCATGTGCCAGGTTTATGTTAAAACACTACAATGTTATGTCATTAGAATAGTCCAACCTACTTTTGTCTGTATTGTATTTAAACTGCCTTTTTGCACTATTAAAATCAGAACTCACTTGATACACTATCAGTTGTGTGTGTGGCTTCTCCAGGCTAAAGGATGGGTGAGATCATCCAGGCCTGTTATTTAATTTGGAACTCTGCAACATACTCTTATTATGGGGACCGCTTGATGTCTCTAACAGTCTGTATGTGCAGTGTACTGATATATAGTCCAGGATGTGTCTGTATCTCCAGTGTACTGATATATAATCCAGGATGTGTCTATATCTCCAGTGTACTGATATATAGTCCAGGATGTGTCTGTATCTGCAGTGTACTGATATATAGTCCAGGATGAGTCTTTATCTCCAGTGTACTGATATATAATCCAGGATGTGTCTGTATCTGCAGTGTACTGATATATAGTCCAGGATGTGTCTGTATCTCCAGTGTACTGATATATAGTCCAGGATGTGTCTGTATCTGCAGTGTACTGATATATAGTCCAGAATTTGTCTATATCTGCAGTGTACTGATATATAGTCCAGGATGTGTCTATATCTGCAGTTTACTGATATATAGTCCAGGATGTATCTATATCTCCAGTGTACTGATATATAGTCCAGGATGTGTCTGTATCTCCAGTGTACTGATATATAGTCCAGGATGTGTCTGTATCTGCAGTGTACTGATATATAGTCCAGGATGTGTCTGTATCTGCAGTGTACTGATATATAGTCCAGGATAAGTCTTTATCTCCAGTGTACTGATATATAATCCAGGATGTGTCTGTATCTCCAGTGTACTGATATATAGTCCAGGATGTGTCTGTATCTCCAGTGTACTGATATATAGTCCAGGATGTGTCTGTATCTCCAGTGTACTGATATATAGTCTAAGATGTATCTGTATCTCCAGTGCACTGATATATAGTCCAGGATGTGTGTGTATCTGCAGTGTACTGATATATAGTCCAGGATGTGTCTGTATCTCCACTGCACTGATATATAGTCCAGGATGTGTCTGTATCTCCACTGCACTGATATATAGTCCAGGATGTGTCTGTATCTCCACTGCACTGATATATAGTCCAGAATGTGTCTGTATCTCCAGTGTACTGATATATAGTCCAGGATGTGTCTGTATCTCCACTGCACTGAGATATAGTCCAGGATGTGTCTGTATCTCCAGTGTACTGATATATAGTCCAGGATGTGTCTGTATCTCCACCGCACTGATATATAGTCCAGGATGTGTCTGTATCTGCAGTGTACTGATATATAGTCCAGAATGTGTCTATATCTGCAGTGTACTGATATATAGTCCAGGATGTGTCTATATCTGCAGTTTACTGATATATAGTCCAGGATGTATCTATATCTCCAGTGTACTGATATATAGTCCAGGATGTGTCTGTATCTCCAGTGTACTGATATATAGTCCAGGATGTGTCTGTATCTGCAGTGTACTGATATATAGTCCAGGATGTGTCTGTATCTCCAGTGTACTCATATATAGTCCAGGATGTGTCTGTATCTCCAGTGTACCATTATATAGTCCAGGATGTGTCTGTATCTGCAGTGTACTGATATATAGTCCAGGATGTGTCTGTGTCTCCAGTGTACCGATATATAGTCTAGGATGTGCCTGTATCTCCAGTGTACTGATATATAGTCCAGGATGTGTCTGTATCTGCAGTGTACTGATATATAGTCCAGGATGTGTCTGTATCTCCACTGCACTGATATATAGTCCAGGATGTGTCTGTATCTGCAGTGTACTGATATATAGTCCAGGATGAGTCTTTATCTCCAGTGTACTGATATATAATCCAGGATGTGTCTGTATCTGCAGTGTACTGATATATAGTCCAGGATGTGTCTGTATCTGCAGTGTACTGATATATAGTCCAGGATGTGTCTGTATCTCCACTGCACTGATATATAGTCCAGGATGTGTCTGTATCTGCAGTGTACTGATATATAGTCCAGGATGTGTCTTTATCTGCAGTTTGCTGATATATAGTCCAGGATGTGTCTGTATCTCCAGTGTACTGATATATAGTCTAAGATGTATCTGTATCTCCAGTGCACTGATATATAGTCCAGGATGTGTGTGTATCAGCAGTGTACTGATATATAGTCCAGGATGTGTGTGTATCTCCAGTGTACTGATATATAGTTCAGGATGTGTCTATATCTGCAGTGTACTGATATATAATCCAGGATGTGTCTGTATCTCTAGTATACTGATATATAGTCTAGGATGTGTCTGTGTTAGAGTTAAGTCCTCCATCTTTGTATTTTGTCAGCCATCTTGATACCTTTTTCATATAAACTTTATGAGAATGACTGTTGAAAGTTCAAGAGGCCCTTTTGGGTGGTTAAGAAATGCTGTGTGGATGAATTCTTATCTTTGTCTATCTCAAGGGTCTCATCTTTTGAAGATGCAGCTGACTATTTGTATATCTCTTATCTCTTTTACTCGATGTATACACTTAGAGTGTGTAGAGTGTATATACTTAGAGTTTATGTAGCCTATTCGTTATCTATAAGGTTGGAATTGATTGGCACCAGCATGTAATCTTCTCTATCTTGCCATGATATGAGATGTTAGTTCACACATAAGTATTTTGAAACTCTGTGTTTAAGGACAAAGTCCATCCTAGTTTGGAAAGCTATAATGAGATGCAAAATAAATTGGGCCTTTAGCCAATAGTCATGTGCCAGGTTTATGTTAAAACACTACAATGTTATGTCATTAGAATAGTCCAACCTACTTTTGTCTGTATTGTATTTAAACTGCCTTTTTGCACTATTAAAATCAGAACTCACTTGATACACTATCAGTTGTGTGTGTGGCTTCTCCAGGCTAAAGGATGGGTGAGATCATCCAGGCCTGTTATTTAATTTGGAACTCTGCAACATACTCTTATTATGGGGACCGCTTGATGTCTCTAACAGTCTGTATGTGCAGTGTACTGATATATAGTCCAGGATGTGTCTGTATCTCCAGTGTACTGATATATAATCCAGGATGTGTCTATATCTCCAGTGTACTGATATATAGTCCAGGATGTGTCTGTATCTCCAGTGTACTGATATATAATCCAGGATGTGTCTATATCTCCAGTGTACTGATATATAGTCCAGGATGTGTCTGTATCTGCAGTGTACTGATATATAGTCCAGGATGTGTCTGTGTCTCCAGTGTACTGATATATAGTCCAGGATGTGTCTGTATCTCCAGTGTACTGATATAGAGTCCAGGATGTGTCTGTATCTGCAGTGTACTGATATATAGTCCAGGATGAGTCTTTATCTCCAGTGTACTGATATATAATCCAGGATGTGTCTGTATCTGCAGTGTACTGATATATAGTCCAGGATGTGTCTGTATCTCCAGTGTACTGATATATAGTCCAGGATGTGTCTGTATCTGCAGTGTACTGATATATAGTCCAGAATTTGTCTATATCTGCAGTGTACTGATATATAGTCCAGGATGTGTCTATATCTGCAGTTTACTGATATATAGTCCAGGATGTATCTATATCTCCAGTGTACTGATATATAGTCCAGGATGTGTCTGTATCTCCAGTGTACTGATATATAGTCCAGGATGTGTCTGTATCTGCAGTGTACTGATATATAGTCCAGGATGTGTCTGTATCTGCAGTGTACTGATATATAGTCCAGGATAAGTCTTTATCTCCAGTGTACTGATATATAATCCAGGATGTGTCTGTATCTGCAGTGTACTGATATATAGTCCAGGATAAGTCTTTATCTCCAGTGTACTGATATATAGTCCAGGATGTGTCTGTTTCTGCAGTGTAATGATATATAGTCCAGGATAAGTCTTTATCTCCAGTGTACTGATATATAATCCAGGATGTGTCTGTATCTGCAGTGTACTGATATATAGTCCAGGATGTGTCTGTATCTCCAGTGTACTGATATATAGTCCAGGATGTGTCTGTATCTCCAGTGCACTGATATATAGTCCAGGATGTGTCTGTATCTGCAGTGTACTGATATATAGTCCAGGATGTGTCTGTATCTCCAGTGTACTGCTATATAGTCCAGGATGTGTCTGTATCTGCAGTGTACTGATATATTCCAGGATGTGTCTGTATCTCCAGTATACTGATATATAGTCCAGGATGTGTCTGTATCTCCAGTGTACTGATATATAGTCCAGGATGTATCTATATCTCCAGTGTACTGATATATAGTCCAGGATGTGTCTGTATCTCCAGTGTACTGCTATATAGTCCAGGATGTGTCTGTATCTGCAGTGTACTGATATATTCCAGGATGTGTCTGTATCTCCAGTATACTGATATATAGTCCAGGATGTGTCTGTATCTCCAGTGTACTTATACATAGTCCAGGATGTGTCTGTATCTCCAGTGTACTGATATATAGTCCAGGATGTGTCTGTATCTGCAGTGTACTGATATATAGTCCAGAATGTGTCTATATCTGCAGTGTACTGATATATAGTCCAGGATGTGTCTATATCTGCAGTTTACTGATATATAGTCCAGGATGTGTCTGTATCTCCAGTGTACTGATATATAGTCCAGGATGTGTCTGTATCTGCAGTGTACTGATATATAGTCCAGGATGTGTCTGTATCTCCAGTGTACTCATATATAGTCCAGGATGTGTCTGTATCTCCAGTGTACCGATATATAGTTCAGGATGTGTCTGTATCTCCACTGTACTGATATATAGTCCAGGATGTGTCTGTATCTCCAGTGTACTGATATATAGTCCAGGATGTGTCTGTATCTCCAGTGCACTGATATATAGTCCAGGATGTATCTATATCTCCAGTGCACTGATATATAGTCCAGGATGTGTCTATATCTCCAGTGTACTGATATATAGTCCAGGATGTGTCTGTATCTCCAGTGTACTAATATATAGTCCAGGATGTGTCTGTATCTGTAGTGTACTGATATATAGTCCAGGATGTGTCTATATCTGCAGTTTACTGATATATAGTCCAGGATGTGTCTGTATCTCCAGTGTACTGATATATAGTCCAGGATGTGTCTGTATCTGCAGTGTACAGATATATAGTCCAGGATGTGTATGTATCTCCAGTGTACTGCTATATAGTCCAGGATGTGTCTGTATCTGCAGTGTACTGATATATTCCAGGATGTGTCTGTATCTCCAGTGTACTGATATATAGTCCAGCGTGTATCTGTATCTCCAGTGTACTGATATTCCAGTATGTGTTTGTATCTGCAGTGTACTGATATATAGTCCAGAATGTGTCTATATCTGCAGTGTACTGATATATAGTCCAGGATGTGTCTGTATCTCCAGTGTACTGATATATAGTCCAGGATGTGTCTGTATCTCCAGTGCACTGATATATAATCCAGGATGTGTCTGTATCTGCAGTGTACTGATATATAGTCCAGGATGTGTCTGTATCTCCAGTGTACTGCTATATAGTCCAGGATGTGTCTGTATCTGCAGTGTACTGATATATTCCAGGATGTGTCTGTATCTCCAGTATACTGATATATAGTCCAGGATGTGTCTGTATCTCCAGTGTACTGATATATAGTCCAGGATGTATCTATATCTCCAGTGTACTGAAATATAGTCCAGGGTGTATCTGTATCTCCAGTGTACTTATACATAGTCCAGGATGTGTCTGTATCTCCAGTGTACTGATATATAGTCCAGGATGTGTCTG
Source organism: Leptodactylus fuscus (assembly GCF_031893055.1). Classification (NCBI taxonomy): domain Eukaryota; kingdom Metazoa; phylum Chordata; class Amphibia; order Anura; family Leptodactylidae; genus Leptodactylus; species Leptodactylus fuscus. The sequence goes on from NC_134265.1 coordinate 357,388,552, forward strand.
TATCTGCAGTGTACTGATATATAGTCCAGAATGTGTCTATATCTGCAGTGTACTGATATATAGTCCAGGATGTGTCTATATCTGCAGTTTACTGATATATAGTCCAGGATGTGTCTGTATCTCCAGTGTACTGATATATAGTCCAGGATGTGTCTGTATCTGCAGTGTACTGATATATAGTCCAGGATGTGTCTGTATCTCCAGTGTACTCATATATAGTCCAGGATGTGTCTGTATCTCCAGTGTACCGATATATAGTTCAGGATGTGTCTGTATCTCCACTGTACTGATATATAGTCCAGGATGTGTCTGTATCTGCAGTGTACTGATATATAGTCCAGAATGTGTCTATATCTGCAGTGTACTGATATATAGTCCAGGATGTGTCTATATCTGCAGTTTACTGATATATAGTCCAGGATGTGTCTGTATCTCCAGTGTACTGATATATAGTCCAGGATGTGTCTGTATCTCCAGTGTACTCATATATAGTCCAGGATGTGTCTGTATCTCCAGTGTACCGATATATAGTTCAGGATGTGTCTGTATCTCCACTGTACTGATATATAGTCCAGGATGTGTCTGTATCTCCAGTGTACTTATATATAGTCCAGGATGTGTCTGTATCTCCAGTGCACTGATATATAGTCCAGGATGTGTCTATATCTCCAGTGTACTGATATATAGTCCAGGATGTGTCTGTATCTCCAGTGTACTAATATATAGTCCAGGATGTGTCTGTATCTGTAGTGTACTGATATATAGTCCAGGATGTGTCTGTATCTCCAGTGTACTGCTATATAGTCCAGGATGTGTCTGTATCTGCAGTGTACTGATATATTCCAGGATGTGTCTGTATCTCCAGTATACTGATATATAGTCCAGGATGTGTCTGTATCTCCAGTGTACTGATATATAGTCCAGGATGTATCTATATCTCCAGTGTACTGAAATATAGTCCAGGGTGTATCTGTATCTCCAGTGTACTTATATATAGTCCAGGATGTGTCTGTATCTCCAGTGTACTGATATATAGTCCAGGATGTGTCTGTATCTGCAGTGTACTGATATATAGTCCAGAATGTGTCTATATCTGCAGTGTACTGATATATAGTCCAGGATGTGTCTATATCTGCAGTTTACTGATATATAGTCCAGGATGTGTCTGTATCTCCAGTGTACTGATATATAGTCCAGGATGTGTCTGTATCTGAAGTGTACTGATATATAGTCCAGGATGTGTCTGTATCTCCAGTGTACTGATATATAGTCCAGGATGTGTCTGTATCTCCAGTGTACTGATATATAGTCCAGGATGTGTCTGTATCTCCAGTGTACTCATATATAGTCCAGGATGTGTCTGTATCTCCAGTGTACCGATATATAGTTCAGGATGTGTCTGTATCTCCACTGTACTGATATATAGTCCAGGATGTGTCTGTATCTGCAGTGTACTGATATATAGTCCAGGATGTGTCTGTATCTCCAGTGTACTCATATATAGTCCAGGATGTGTCTGTATCTCCACTGTACTGATATATAGTCCAGGATGTGTCTGTATCTCCAGTGCACTGATATATAGTCCAGGATGTGTCTGTATCTGCAGTGTACAGATATATAGTCCAGGATGTGTATGTATCTCCAGTGTACTGCTATATAGTCCAGGATGTGTCTGTATCTGCAGTGTACTGATATATAGTCCAGCGTGTATCTGTATCTCCAGTGTACTGATATTCCAGTATGTGTTTGTATCTGCAGTGTACTGATATATAGTCCAGGATGTGTCTGTATCTCCCGAGTACTGATATATTGTCCAGGATGTGTCTATATCTCCAGTGTACTGATATATAGTCCAGGATGTGCCTGTATCTCCAGTGTACTATTATATAGTCCAGGATGTGTCTGTGTCTCCCGTGTACTGATATATAGTCCAGGATGTATCTATATCTCCAGTGTACTGATATATAGTCCAGGATGTGTCTGTATCTCTATTGTACTGATATATAGTCCAGCGTGTATCTGTATCTCCAGTGTACTGATATATAGTCCAGGATGTGTCTGTGTCTCCAGTGTACTGCTATATAGTCCAGGATGTGTCTGTATCTGCAGTGTACTGATATATAGTCCAGCGTGTATCTGTATCTCCAGTGTACTGATATATAGTCCAGGATGTGTCTGTGTCTCCAGTGTACTGCTATATAGTCCAGGATGTGTCTGTATCTGCAGTGTACTGATATATAGTCCAGGATGTGTCTGTATATCCAGTGTACTGATATATAGTCCTGGATGTGTCTGTATCTGCAGTGTACTGATATATAGTCCAGGATGTGTCTGTATATCCAGTGTACTGATATATAGTACAGGATGTGTCTGTATCTGCAGTGTACTGATATATAGTCCAGGATGTGTCTGTATCTGCAGTGTACTGATATATAGTCCAGGATGTGTCTGTATCTCCAGTGTACTGATATATAGTCCAGGATGTGTCTGTATCTCCAGTGCACTGATATATAGTCCAGGATGTATCTATATCTCCAGTGCACTGATATATAGTCCAGCGTGTATCTGTATCTCCAGTGTACTGATATATAGTCCAGGATGTGTCTGTGTCTCCAGTGTACTGCTATATAGTCCAGGATGTGTCTGTATCTGCAGTGTACTGATATATAGTCCAGGATGTGTCTGTATATCCAGTGTATTGATATATAGTCCTGGATGTGTCTGTATCTGCAGTGTACTGATATATAGTCCAGGATGTGTCTGTATATCCAGTGTACTGATATATAGTACAGGATGTGTCTGTATCTGCAGTGTACTGATATATAGTCCAGGATGTGTCTGTATCTGCAGTGTACTGATATATAGTCCAGGATGTGTCTGTATCTCCACTGTACTGATATATAGTCCAGGATGTGTCTGTATCTCCAGTGCACTGATATATAGTCCAGGATGTATCTATATCTCCAGTGCACTGATATATAGTCCAGCGTGTATCTGTATCTCCAGTTTACTGCTATATAGTCCAGGATGAGTCTGTATCTGCAGTGTACTGATATATATTCCAGGATGTGTCTATATATCCAGTGTACTGATATATAGTCCAGCGTGTATCTGTATCTCCAGTGTACTGATATATAGTCCAGGATGTGTCTATATCTCCAGTGTACAGATATATAGTCCAGGATGTGACTGTATCTCCAGTGCACTGATATATAGTCCAGGATGTATCTATATTTCCAATGTACTGATATATAGTCCAGGATGTGTCTGTATCTCCAGGGTACTGATATATAGTCCAGGATGTGTCTGTATCTCCAGTGTACTAATATATAGTCCAGGATGTGTCTGTATCTCTAGTGCACTGATATATAGTCCAGTATGTGTCTGTATCTCCAGTGTACTGATATATAGTCCAGGATGTGTCTGTATCTCCCGTGTACTGATATATAGTCCAGGATGTGTCTGTGTCTCCCGTGTACTGATATATAGTCCAGGATGTGTCTGTATCTCCAGGGTACTGATATATAGTCCAGGATGTGTGTGTATCTCCAGTGTACTGATATATAGTCCAGGATGTGTGTGTATCTCCAGTGTACTGATATATAGTCCAGGATGTGTCTGTGTCTCCCGTGTACTGATATATAGTCCAGGATGTGTCTGTATCTCCAGTGTACTGATATATAGTCCAGGATGTGTCTGTTTCTCCAGTGTACTGATATATAGTCCAGGATGTGTCTGTATCCCCAGTGTACTGATATATAGTCCAGGATGTGTGTGTATCTGCAGTGTACTGATATATAGTCCAGGATGTGTCTGTATCTCCAGTGTACTAATATATAGTCCAGGATGTGTCTGTATCTCTAGTGCACTGATATATAGTCCTGGATGTGTCTGTATCTGCAGTGTACTGATATATAGTCCAGGATGTATCTGTATCTCCAGTGCACTGATATATAGTCCAGGATGTGTGTGTATCTGCAGTGTACTGATATATAGTCCATGATGTGTCTGTATCTCCAGTGTACTGATATATAGTCCAGGATGTGTGTGTATCTGCAGTGTACTGATATATAGTCCAGGATGTGTCTGTATCTCCAGTGTACTAATATATAGTCCAGGATGTGTCTGTATCTCCAGTGTACTGATATATAGTCCAGGATGTGTCTGTATCTGCAGTGTACTGATATATAGTCCAGGATGTATCTGTATCTTCAGTGCACTGATATATAGTCCAGGATATGTCTGTATCTCCAGTGTACTGATATATAGTCCAGGATGTGTCTGTATCTCCAGTGTACTGATATATAGTCCTGGATGAGTCTGTATCTCTAGTGTACCGATATATAGTCCAGGATGTGTCTGTATCTCCAGTGTACTGATATATAGTCCAGGATGTGTCTGTATCTCCAGTGTACTGATATATAGTCCAGGATGAGTGTGTATCTCTAGTGTACCGATATATAGTCTAGGATGTGCCTGTATCTCCAGTGTACTGATATATAGTCCAGGATGTGTCTGTATCTGCAGTGTACTGATATATAGTCCAGGATGTGTCTGTGTCTCCAGTGTACTGATATATAGTCCAGGATGTGTCTGTATCTCCACTGCACTGATATATAGTCCAGGATGTGTCTGTATCTGCAGTGTACTGATATATAGTCCAGAATGTGTCTGTATCTCCAGTGTACTGATATATAATCCAGGATGTGTCTGTATCTGCAGTGTACTGATATATAGTCCAGGATGTGTCTGTATCTCCAGTGTACTGATATATAGTCCAGGATGTGTCTGTATCTCCACTGCACTGATATATAGTCCAGGATGTGTCTGTATCTGCAGTGTACTGATATATAGTCCAGAATGTGTCTATATCTGCAGTGTACTGATATATAGTCCAGGATGTGTCTATATCTCCAGTGTACTGATATATAGTCCAGGATGTGTCTGTATCTGCAGTGTACTGATATATAGTCCAGGTTGTGTCTGTATCTCCAGTGTACTCATATATAGTCCAGGATGTGTCTGTATCTCCACTGTACTGATATATAGTCCAGGATGTGTCTGTATCTGCAGTGTACTGATATATAGTCCAGGATGTGTCTGTATCTCCACTGTACTGATATATAGTCCAGGATGTGTCTGTATCTCCAGTGCACTGATATATAGTCCAGGATGTATCTATATCTCCAGTGCACTGATATATAGTCCAGGATGTGTCTGTATCTGCAGTGTACTGCTATATAGTCCAGGATGTGTCTGTATCTGCAGTGTACTGATATATTCCAGGATGTGTCTGTATCTCCAGTGTACTGATATATAGTCCAGCGTGTATCTGTATCTCCAGTGTACTGATATTCCAGTATGTGTTTGTATCTGCAGTGTACTGATATATAGTCCAGGATGTGTCTGTATCTCCCGTGTACTGATATATAGTCCAGGATGTGTCTATATCTCCAGTGTACTGATATATAGTCCAGGATGTGTCTGTATCTCCAGTGTACTATTATATAGTCCAGGATGTGTCTGTGTCTCCCGTGTACTAATATATAGTCCAGGATGTATCTATATCTCCAGTGTACTGATATATAGTCCAGGATGTGTCTGTATCTCTATTGTACTGATATATAGTCCAGCGTATATCTGTATCTCCAGTGTACTGATATATAGTCCAGGATGTGTCTGTGTCTCCAGTGTACTGCTATATAGTCCAGGATGTGTCTGTATCTCCAGTGTACTGATATATAGTCCAGGATGTGTCTGTATCTGCAGTGTACTGATATATAGTCCAGGATGTGTCTGTATCTCCAGTGTACTGATATATAGTCCAGGATGTGTCTGTATCTGCAGTGTACTGATATATAGTCCAGGATGTGCCTGTATCTCCAGTGTACTGATATATAGTCCAGGATGTGTCTGTATCTCCAGTGTACTGATATAGAGTCCAGGATGTGTCTTCATCTCCAGTGTACTGATATAGAGTCCAGGATGTGTCTTCATCTCCAGTGTACTGATATAGAGTCCAGGATGTGTCTGTATCTCCAGTGTACTGATATATAGTCCAGGATATGTCTGTATCTCCAGTGCACTGATATATAGTCCAGGATGTATCTATATCTCCAGTGCACTGGTATATAGTCCAGCGTGTATCTGTATCTCCAGTTTACTGCTATATAGTCCAGGATGAGTCTGTATCTGCAGTGTACTGATATATTCCAGGATGTGTCTGTATCTCCAGTGTACTGATATATAGTCCAGGATGTGTCTGTATCTCCCGTGTACTGATATATAGTCCAGGATGTGTCTGTATCTCCAGTGTACTGATATATAGTCCAGGATGTGTCTGTATCTCCAGTGCACTGATATATAGTCCAGGATGTGTCTGTATCTCCAGTGTACTGATATATAGTCCAGGATGTGTCTGTATCTCCAGGGTACTAATATATAGTCCAGGATGTGTCTGTATCTCCAGTGTACTAATATATAGTCCAGGATGTGTCTGTATCTCTAGTGCACTGATATATAGTCCAGGATGTGTCTGTATCTCCAGTGTACTGATATTCCAGTATGTGTTTGTATCTGCAGTGTACTGATATATAGTCCAGGATGTGTCTGTATCTCCCGTGTACTGATATATAGTCCAGGATGTGTCTATATCTCCAGTGTACTGATATATAGTCCAGGATGTGTCTGTATCTGCAGTGTACTGATATATAGTCCAGGATGTGTCTGTATCTCCCGTGTACTGATATATAGTCCAGGATGTGTCTATATCTCCAGTGTACTGATATATAGTCCAGGATGTGTCTGTATCTCCACTGTACTATTATATAGTCCAGGATGTGTCTGTGTCTCCCGTGTACTAATATATAGTCCAGGATGTATCTATATCTCCAGTGTACTGATATATAGTCCAGGATGTGTCTGTATCTCTATTGTACTGATATATAGTCCAGCGTATATCTGTATCTCCAGTGTACTGATATATAGTCCAGGATGTGTCTGTGTCTCCAGTGTACGGCTATATAGTCCAGGATGTGTCTGTATCTGCAGTGTACTGATATATAGTCCAGGATGTGTCTGTATCTCCAGTGTACTGATATATAGTCCAGGATGTGTGTGTATCTCCAGTGTACTGATATATAGTCCAGGATGTGTCTGTATCTCCAGTGTACTGATATATAGTCCAGGATGTGTCTGTATCTGCAGTGTACTGATATATAGTCCAGGATGTGTCTGTATCTCCAGTGTACTGATATATAGTCCAGGATGTGTGTGTATCTCCAGTGTACTGATATATAGTCCAGGATGTGTCTGTATCTCCAGTGTACTGATATATAGTCCAGGATGTGTCTGTATCTCCAGTGTACTGATATATAGTCCTGGATGAGTCTGTATCTCTAGTGTACCGATATATAGTCCAGGATGTGTCTGTATCTCCAGTGTACTGATATATAGTCCAGGATGTGTCTGTATCTCCAGTGTACTGATATATAGTCCAGGATGAGTGTGTATCTCTAGTGTACCGATATATAGTCTAGGATGTGCCTGTATCTCCAGTGTACTGATATATAGTCCAGGATGTGTCTGTATCTGCAGTGTACTGATATATAGTCCAGGATGTGTCTGTGTCTCCAGTGTACTGATATATAGTCCAGGATGTGTCTGTATCTCCACTGCACTGATATATAGTCCAGGATGTGTCTGTATCTGCAGTGTACTGATATATAGTCCAGAATGTGTCTGTATCTCCAGTGTACTGATATATAATCCAGGATGTGTCTGTATCTGCAGTGTACTGATATATAGTCCAGGATGTGTCTGTATCTCCAGTGTACTGATATATAGTCCAGGATGTGTCTGTATCTCCACTGCACTGATATATAGTCCAGGATGTGTCTGTATCTGCAGTGTACTGATATATAGTCCAGAATGTGTCTATATCTGCAGTGTACTGATATATAGTCCAGGATGTGTCTATATCTCCAGTGTACTGATATATAGTCCAGGATGTGTCTGTATCTGCAGTGTACTGATATATAGTCCAGGTTGTGTCTGTATCTCCAGTGTACTGATATATAGTCCAGGATGTGTCTGTATCTCCACTGTACTGATATATAGTCCAGGATGTGTCTGTATCTGCAGTGTACTGATATATAGTCCAGGATGTGTCTGTATCTCCACTGTACTGATATATAGTCCAGGATGTGTCTGTATCTCCAGTGCACTGATATATAGTCCAGGATGTATCTATATCTCCAGTGCACTGATATATAGTCCAGGATGTGTCTGTATCTGCAGTGTACTGCTATATAGTCCAGGATGTGTCTGTATCTGCAGTGTACTGATATATTCCAGGATGTGTCTGTATCTCCAGTGTACTGATATATAGTCCAGCGTGTATCTGTATCTCCAGTGTACTGATATTCCAGTATGTGTTTGTATCTGCAGTGTACTGATATATAGTCCAGGATGTGTCTGTATCTCCCGTGTACTGATATATAGTCCAGGATGTGTCTATATCTCCAGTGTACTGATATATAGTCCAGGATGTGTCTGTATCTCCAGTGTACTATTATATAGTCCAGGATGTGTCTGTGTCTCCCGTGTACTAATATATAGTCCAGGATGTATCTATATCTCCAGTGTACTGATATATAGTCCAGGATGTGTCTGTATCTCTATTGTACTGATATATAGTCCAGCGTATATCTGTATCTCCAGTGTACTGATATATAGTCCAGGATGTGTCTGTGTCTCCAGTGTACTGCTATATAGTCCAGGATGTGTCTGTATCTGCAGTGTACTGATATATAGTCCAGGATGTGTCTGTATCTCCAGTGTACTGATATATAGTCCAGGATGTGTCTGTATCTCCAGTGTACTGATATATAGTCCAGGATGTGTCTGTATCTGCAGTGTACTGATATATAGTCCAGGATGTGTCTGTATCTCCAGTGTACTGATATATAGTCCAGGATGTGTCTGTATCTGCAGTGTACTGATATATAGTCCAGGATGTGCCTGTATCTCCAGTGTACTGATATATAGTCCAGGATGTGTCTGTATCTCCAGTGTACTGATATAGAGTCCAGGATGTGTCTTCATCTCCAGTGTACTGATATAGAGTCCAGGATGTGTCTTCATCTCCAGTGTACTGATATAGAGTCCAGGATGTGTCTGTATCTCCAGTGTACTGATATATAGTCCAGGATATGTCTGTATCTCCAGTGCACTGATATATAGTCCAGGATGTATCTATATCTCCAGTGCACTGGTATATAGTCCAGCGTGTATCTGTATCTCCAGTTTACTGCTATATAGTCCAGGATGAGTCTGTATCTGCAGTGTACTGATATATTCCAGGATGTGTCTGTATCTCCAGTGTACTGATATATAGTCCAGGATGTGTCTGTATCTCCCGTGTACTGATATATAGTCCAGGATGTGTCTGTATCTCCAGTGTACTGATATATAGTCCAGGATGTGTCTGTATCTCCAGTGCACTGATATATAGTCCAGGATGTGTCTGTATCTCCAGTGTACTGATATATAGTCCAGGATGTGTCTGTATCTCCAGGGTACTAATATATAGTCCAGGATGTGTCTGTATCTCCAGTGTACTAATATATAGTCCAGGATGTGTCTGTATCTCTAGTGCACTGATATATAGTCCAGGATGTGTCTGTATCTCCAGTGTACTAATATATAGTCCAGGATGTGCCTGTATCTCCAGTGTACTGATATTCCAGTATGTGTTTGTATCTGCAGTGTACTGATATATAGTCCAGGATGTGTCTGTATCTCCCGTGTACTGATATATAGTCCAGGATGTGTCTATATCTCCAGTGTACTGATATATAGTCCAGGATGTGTCTGTATCTGCAGTGTACTGATATATAGTCCAGGATGTGTCTGTATCTCCCGTGTACTGATATATAGTCCAGGATGTGTCTATATCTCCAGTGTACTGATATATAGTCCAGGATGTGTCTGTATCTCCACTGTACTATTATATAGTCCAGGATGTGTCTGTGTCTCCCGTGTACTAATATATAGTCCAGGATGTATCTATATCTCCAGTGTACTGATATATAGTCCAGGATGTGTCTGTATCTCTATTGTACTGATATATAGTCCAGCGTATATCTGTATCTCCAGTGTACTGATATATAGTCCAGGATGTGTCTGTGTCTCCAGTGTACTGCTATATAGTCCAGGATGTGTCTGTATCTGCAGTGTACTGATATATAGTCCAGGATGTGTCTGTATCTCCAGTGTACTGATATATAGTCCAGGATGTGTGTGTATCTCCAGTGTACTGATATATAGTCCAGGATGTGTCTGTATCTCCAGTGTACTGATATATAGTCCAGGATGTGTCTGTATCTGCAGTGTACTGATATATAGTCCAGGATGTGTCTGTATCTCCAGTGTACTGATATATAGTCCAGGATGTGTCTGTATCTCCAGTGCACTGATATATAGTCCAGGATGTATCTATATCTCCAGTGCACTGGTATATAGTCCAGCGTGTATCTGTATCTCTAGTTTACTGCTATATAGTCCAGGATGAGTCTGTATCTGCAGTGTACTGATATATTCTAGGATGTGTCTGTATCTCCAGTGTACTGATATATAGTCCAGGATGTGTCTGTATCTCCAGTGTACTGATATATAGTCCAGGATGTGTCTGTATCTCCCGTGTACTGATATATAGTCCAGGATGTGTCTGTATCTCCAGTGTACTGATATATAGTCCAGGATGTGTCTGTATCTCCAGTGCACTGATATATAGTCCAGGATGTGTCTGTATCTCCAGTGTACTGATATATAGTCCAGGATGTGTCTGTATCTCCAGTGCACTGATATATAGTCCAGGATGTGTCTGTATCTCCAGGGTACTAATATATAGTCCAGGATGTGTCTGTATCTCCAGTGTACTAATATATAGTCCAGGATGTGTCTGTATCTCTAGTGCACTGTTATATAGTCCAGGATGTATCTATATCTCCAGTGTACTGATATATAGTCCAGGATGTGTCTGTATCTCCAGGGTACTGATATATAGTCCAGGATGTGTCTGTATCTCCAGTGTACTGATATATAGTCCAGGATGTATCTATATCTCCAGTGCACTGATATATAGTCCAGGATGTGTCTGTATCTCCAGTGTACTGATATATAGTCCAGGATGTGTCTTTATCCCCAGTGTACTGATATATAGTCCAGGATGTGTCTATATCTCCAGTGTACTGATATATAGTCCAGGATGTGTCTGTATCTCCAGTGTACTAATATATAGTCCAGGATGTGACTGTATCTGTAGTGCACTGATATATAGTCCTGGATGTGTCTGTATCTGCAGTGTACTGATATATAGTCCAGGATGTATCTGTATCTCCAGTGCACTGATATATAGTCCAGGATGTGTCTGTATCTCCAGTGTACTGATATATAGTTCAGGATGTGTCTGTTTCTCCAGTGTACTGATATATAGTCCAGGATGTGTGTGTATCTGCAGTGTACTGATATATAGTCCAGGATGTGTCTGAATCTCCAGTGTACTGATATATAGTCCAGGATGTGTCTGTATCTCCAGTGTACTGATACATAGTCCAGGATGTGTCTGTATCTCCAGTGTACTGATATATAGTCCAGGATGTGTCTGTATCTCCACTGTACTGATATATAGTCCAGGATGTGTCTGTATCTCCAGTGTACTGATATATAGTTCAGGATGTGTCTGTTTCTCCAGTGTACTGATATATAGTCCAGGATGTGTCTGTATCTGCAGTGTACTGATATATAGTCCAGGATGTATCTATATCTCCAGTGCACTGATATATAGTCCAGGATGTGTCTGTATCTGCAGTGTACTGCTATATAGTCCAGGATGTGTCTGTATCTGCAGTGTACTGATATATTCCAGGATGTGTCTGTATCTCCAGTGTACTGATATATAGTCCAGCGTGTATCTGTATCTCCAGTGTACTGATATTCCAGTATGTGTTTGTATCTGCAGTGTACTGATATATAGTCCAGGATGTGTCTGTATCTCCCGTGTACTGATATATAGTCCAGGATGTGTCTATATCTCCAGTGTACTGATATATAGTCCAGGATGTGTCTGTATCTCCAGTGTACTATTATATAGTCCAGGATGTGTCTGTGTCTCCCGTGTACTAATATATAGTCCAGGATGTATCTATATCTCCAGTGTACTGATATATAGTCCAGGATGTGTCTGTATCTCTATTGTACTGATATATAGTCCAGCGTATATCTGTATCTCCAGTGTACTGATATATAGTCCAGGATGTGTCTGTGTCTCCAGTGTACTGCTATATAGTCCAGGATGTGTCTGTATCTGCAGTGTACTGATATATAGTCCAGGATGTGTCTGTATCTCCAGTGTACTGATATATAGTCCAGGATGTGTGTGTATCTCCAGTGTACTGATATATAGTCCAGGATGTGTCTGTCTCTCCAGTGTACTGATATATAGTCCAGGATGTGTCTGTATCTGCAGTGTACTGATATATAGTCCAGGATGTGTCTGTATCTCCAGTGTACTGATATATAGTCCAGGATGTGTCTGTATCTGCAGTGTACTGATATATAGTCCAGGATGTGCCTGTATCTCCAGTGTACTGATATATAGTCCAGGATGTGTCTGTATCTCCAGTGTACTGATATAGAGTCCAGGATGTGTCTTCATCTCCAGTGTACTGATATAGAGTCCAGGATGTGTCTTCATCTCCAGTGTACTGATATAGAGTCCAGGATGTGTCTGTATCTCCAGTGTACTGATATATAGTCCAGGATGTGTGTGTATCTGCAGTGTACTGATATATAGTCCAGGATGTGTCTGAATCTCCAGTGTACTGATATATAGTCCAGGATGTGTCTGTATCTCCAGTGTACTGATATATAGTCCAGGATGTGTCTGTATCTCCAGTGCACTGATATATAGTCCAGGATGTATCTATATCTCCAGTGCACTGGTATATAGTCCAGCGTGTATCTGTATCTCTAGTTTACTGCTATATAGTCCAGGATGAGTCTGTATCTGCAGTGTACTGATATATTCTAGGATGTGTCTGTATCTCCAGTGTACTGATATATAGTCCAGGATGTGTCTGTATCTCCAGTGTACTGATATATAGTCCAGGATGTGTCTGTATCTCCCGTGTACTGATATATAGTCCAGGATGTGTCTGTATCTCCAGTGTACTGATATATAGTCCAGGATGTGTCTGTATCTCCAGTGCACTGATATATAGTCCAGGATGTGTCTGTATCTCCAGTGTACTGATATATAGTCCAGGATGTGTCTGTATCTCCAGTGCACTGATATATAGTCCAGGATGTGTCTGTATCTCCAGGGTACTAATATATAGTCCAGGATGTGTCTGTATCTCCAGTGTACTAATATATAGTCCAGGATGTGTCTGTATCTCTAGTGCACTGATATATAGTCCAGGATGTATCTATATCTCCAGTGTACTGATATATAGTCCAGGATGTGTCTGTATCTCCAGGGTACTGATATATAGTCCAGGATGTGTCTGTATCTCCAGTGTACTGATATATAGTCCAGGATGTATCTATATCTCCAGTGCACTGATATATAGTCCAGGATGTGTCTGTATCTCCAGTGTACTGATATATAGTCCAGGATGTGTCTTTATCCCCAGTGTACTGATATATAGTCCAGGATGTGTCTATATCTCCAGTGTACTGATATATAGTCCAGGATGTGTCTGTATCTCCAGTGTACTAATATATAGTCCAGGATGTGACTGTATCTGTAGTGCACTGATATATAGTCCTGGATGTGTCTGTATCTGCAGTGTACTGATATATAGTCCAGGATGTATCTGTATCTCCAGTGCACTGATATATAGTCCAGGATGTGTCTGTATCTCCAGTGTACTGATATATAGTTCAGGATGTGTCTGTTTCTCCAGTGTACTGATATATAGTCCAGGATGTGTGTGTATCTGCAGTGTACTGATATATAGTCCAGGATGTGTCTGAATCTCCAGTGTACTGATATATAGTCCAGGATGTGTCTGTATCTCCAGTGTACTGATACATAGTCCAGGATGTGTCTGTATCTCCAGTGTACTGATATATAGTCCAGGATGTGTCTGTATCTCCACTGTACTGATATATAGTCCAGGATGTGTCTGTATCTCCAGTGTACTGATATATAGTTCAGGATGTGTCTGTTTCTCCAGTGTACTGATATATAGTCCAGGATGTGTCTGTATCTGCAGTGTACTGATATATAGTCCAGGATGTATCTATATCTCCAGTGCACTGATATATAGTCCAGGATGTGTCTGTATCTGCAGTGTACTGCTATATAGTCCAGGATGTGTCTGTATCTGCAGTGTACTGATATATTCCAGGATGTGTCTGTATCTCCAGTGTACTGATATATAGTCCAGCGTGTATCTGTATCTCCAGTGTACTGATATTCCAGTATGTGTTTGTATCTGCAGTGTACTGATATATAGTCCAGGATGTGTCTGTATCTCCCGTGTACTGATATATAGTCCAGGATGTGTCTATATCTCCAGTGTACTGATATATAGTCCAGGATGTGTCTGTATCTCCAGTGTACTATTATATAGTCCAGGATGTGTCTGTGTCTCCCGTGTACTAATATATAGTCCAGGATGTATCTATATCTCCAGTGTACTGATATATAGTCCAGGATGTGTCTGTATCTCTATTGTACTGATATATAGTCCAGCGTATATCTGTATCTCCAGTGTACTGATATATAGTCCAGGATGTGTCTGTGTCTCCAGTGTACTGCTATATAGTCCAGGATGTGTCTGTATCTGCAGTGTACTGATATATAGTCCAGGATGTGTCTGTATCTCCAGTGTACTGATATATAGTCCAGGATGTGTGTGTATCTCCAGTGTACTGATATATAGTCCAGGATGTGTCTGTCTCTCCAGTGTACTGATATATAGTCCAGGATGTGTCTGTATCTGCAGTGTACTGATATATAGTCCAGGATGTGTCTGTATCTCCAGTGTACTGATATATAGTCCAGGATGTGTCTGTATCTGCAGTGTACTGATATATAGTCCAGGATGTGCCTGTATCTCCAGTGTACTGATATATAGTCCAGGATGTGTCTGTATCTCCAGTGTACTGATATAGAGTCCAGGATGTGTCTTCATCTCCAGTGTACTGATATAGAGTCCAGGATGTGTCTTCATCTCCAGTGTACTGATATAGAGTCCAGGATGTGTCTGTATCTCCAGTGTACTGATATATAGTCCAGGATATGTCTGTATCTCCAGTGCACTGATATATAGTCCAGGATGTATCTATATCTCCAGTGCACTGGTATATAGTCCAGCGTGTATCTGTATCTCCAGTTTACTGCTATATAGTCCAGGATGAGTCTGTATCTGCAGTGTACTGATATATTCCAGGATGTGTCTGTATCTCCAGTGTACTGATATATAGTCCAGGATGAGTCTGTATCTCTAGTGTACCGATATATAGTCCAGGATGTGTCTGTATCTCCAGTGTACTGATATATAGTCCAGGATGTGTCTGTATCTCCCGTGTACTGATATATAGTCCAGGATGTGTCTGTATCTCCAGTGTACTGATATATAGTCCAGGATGTGTCTGTATCTCCAGTGCACTGATATATAGTCTAGGATGTGTCTGTATCTCCAGTGTACTGATATATAGTCCAGGATGTGTCTGTATCTCCAGTGTACTAATATATAGTCCAGGATGTGTCTGTATCTCTAGTGCACTGATATATAGTCCAGGATGTGTCTGTATCTCCAGTGTACTAATATATAGTCCAGGATGTGCCTGTATCTCCAGTGTACTGATATTCCAGTATGTGTTTGTATCTGCAGTGTACTAATATATAGTCCAGGATGTGTCTGTATCTCCCGTGTACTGATATATAGTCCAGGATGTGTCTATATCTCCAGTGTACTGATATATAGTCCAGGATGTGTCTGTATCTGCAGTGTACTGATATATAGTCCAGGATGTGTCTGTATCTCCCGTGTACTGATATATAGTCCAGGATGTGTCTATATCTCCAGTGTACTGATATATAGTCCAGGATGTGTCTGTATCTCCACTGTACTATTATATAGTCCAGGATGTGTCTGTGTCTCCCGTGTACTAATATATAGTCCAGGATGTATCTATATCTCCAGTGTACTGATATATAGTCCAGAATGTGTCTGTATCTCTATTGTACTGATATATAGTCCAGCGTATATCTGTATCTCCAGTGTACTGATATATAGTCCAGGATGTGTCTGTGTCTCCAGTGTACTGCTATATAGTCCAGGATGTGTCTGTATCTGCAGTGTACTGATATATAGTCCAGGATGTGTCTGTATCTCCACTGTACTATTATATAGTCCAGGATGTGTCTGTGTCTCCCGTGTACTAATATATAGTCCAGGATGTATCTATATCTCCAGTGTACTGATATATAGTCCAGGATGTGTCTGTATCTCTATTGTACTGATATATAGTCCAGCGTATATCTGTATCTCCAGTGTACTGATATATAGTCCAGGATGTGTCTGTGTCTCCAGTGTACTGCTATATAGTCCAGGATGTGTCTGTATCTGCAGTGTACTGATATATAGTCCAGGATGTGTCTGTATCTCCAGTGTACTGATATATAGTCCAGGATGTGTGTGTATCTCCAGTGTACTGATATATAGTCCAGGATGTGTCTGTATCTCCAGTGTACTGATATATAGTCCAGGATGTGTCTGTATCTGCAGTGTACTGATATATAGTCCAGGATGTGTCTGTATCTCCAGTGTACTGATATATAGTCCAGGATGTGTCTGTATCTCCAGTGCACTGATATATAGTCCAGGATGTATCTATATCTCCAGTGCACTGGTATATAGTCCAGCGTGTATCTGTATCTCTAGTTTACTGCTATATAGTCCAGGATGAGTCTGTATCTGCAGTGTACTGATATATTCTAGGATGTGTCTGTATCTCCAGTGTACTGATATATAGTCCAGGATGTGTCTGTATCTCCAGTGTACTGATATATAGTCCAGGATGTGTCTGTATCTCCCGTGTACTGATATATAGTCCAGGATGTGTCTGTATCTCCAGTGTACTGATATATAGTCCAGGATGTGTCTGTATCTCCAGTGCACTGATATATAGTCCAGGATGTGTCTGTATCTCCAGTGTACTGATATATAGTCCAGGATGTGTCTGTATCTCCAGTGCACTGATATATAGTCCAGGATGTGTCTGTATCTCCAGGGTACTAATATATAGTCCAGGATGTGTCTGTATCTCCAGTGTACTAATATATAGTCCAGGATGTGTCTGTATCTCTAGTGCACTGATATATAGTCCAGGATGTATCTATATCTCCAGTGTACTGATATATAGTCCAGGATGTGTCTGTATCTCCAGGGTACTGATATATAGTCCAGGATGTGTCTGTATCTCCAGTGTACTGATATATAGTCCAGGATGTATCTATATCTCCAGTGCACTGATATATAGTCCAGGATGTGTCTGTATCTCCAGTGTACTGATATATAGTCCAGGATGTGTCTTTATCCCCAGTGTACTGATATATAGTCCAGGATGTGTCTGTATCTCCAGTGTACTGATATATAGTCCAGGATGTGTCTGTATCTCCAGTGCACTGATATATAGTCCAGGATGTGTCTGTATCTCCAGTGTACTGATATATAGTCCAGGATGTGTCTGTATCTCCAGGGTACTAATATATAGTCCAGGATGTGTCTGTATCTCCAGTGTACTAATATATAGTCCAGGATGTGTCTGTATCTCTAGTGCACTGATATATAGTCCAGGATGTGTCTGTATCTCCAGTGTACTAATATATAGTCCAGGATGTGCCTGTATCTCCAGTGTACTGATATTCCAGTATGTGTTTGTATCTGCAGTGTACTGATATATAGTCCAGGATGTGTCTGTATCTCCCGTGTACTGATATATAGTCCAGGATGTGTCTATATCTCCAGTGTACTGATATATAGTCCAGGATGTGTCTGTATCTGCAGTGTACTGATATATAGTCCAGGATGTGTCTGTATCTCCCGTGTACTGATATATAGTCCAGGATGTGTCTATATCTCCAGTGTACTGATATATAGTCCAGGATGTGTCTGTATCTCCACTGTACTATTATATAGTCCAGGATGTGTCTGTGTCTCCCGTGTACTAATATATAGTCCAGGATGTATCTATATCTCCAGTGTACTGATATATAGTCCAGGATGTGTCTGTATCTCTATTGTACTGATATATAGTCCAGCGTATATCTGTATCTCCAGTGTACTGATATATAGTCCAGGATGTGTCTGTGTCTCCAGTGCACTGATATATAGTCCAGGATGTGTCTGTATCTCCAGTGTACTGATATATAGTCCAGGATGTGTGTGTATCTCCAGTGTACTGATATATAGTCCAGGATGTGTCTGTATCTCCAGTGTACTGATATATAGTCCAGGATGTGTCTGTATCTGCAGTGTACTGATATATAGTCCAGGATGTGTCTGTATCTCCAGTGTACTGATATATAGTCCAGGATGTGTCTGTATCTCCAGTGCACTGATATATAGTCCAGGATGTATCTATATCTCCAGTGCACTGGTATATAGTCCAGCGTGTATCTGTATCTCTAGTTTACTGCTATATAGTCCAGGATGAGTCTGTATCTGCAGTGTACTGATATATTCTAGGATGTGTCTGTATCTCCAGTGTACTGATATATAGTCCAGGATGTGTCTGTATCTCCAGTGTACTGATATATAGTCCAGGATGTGTCTGTATCTCCCGTGTACTGATATATAGTCCAGGATGTGTCTGTATCTCCAGTGTACTGATATATAGTCCAGGATGTGTCTGTATCTCCAGTGCACTGATATATAGTCCAGGATGTGTCTGTATCTCCAGTGTACTGATATATAGTCCAGGATGTGTCTGTATCTCCAGTGCACTGATATATAGTCCAGGATGTGTCTGTATCTCCAGGGTACTAATATATAGTCCAGGATGTGTCTGTATCTCCAGTGTACTAATATATAGTCCAGGATGTGTCTGTATCTCTAGTGCACTGATATATAGTCCAGGATGTATCTATATCTCCAGTGTACTGATATATAGTCCAGGATGTGTCTGTATCTCCAGGGTACTGATATATAGTCCAGGATGTGTCTGTATCTCCAGTGTACTGATATATAGTCCAGGATGTATCTATATCTCCAGTGCACTGATATATAGTCCAGGATGTGTCTGTATCTCCAGTGTACTGATATATAGTCCAGGATGTGTCTTTATCCCCAGTGTACTGATATATAGTCCAGGATGTGTCTATATCTCCAGTGTACTGATATATAGTCCAGGATGTGTCTGTATCTCCAGTGTACTAATATATAGTCCAGGATGTGACTGTATCTGTAGTGCACTGATATATAGTCCTGGATGTGTCTGTATCTGCAGTGTACTGATATATAGTCCAGGATGTATCTGTATCTCCAGTGCACTGATATATAGTCCAGGATGTGTCTGTATCTCCAGTGTACTGATATATAGTTCAGGATGTGTCTGTTTCTCCAGTGTACTGATATATAGTCCAGGATGTGTGTGTATCTGCAGTGTACTGATATATAGTCCAGGATGTGTCTGAATCTCCAGTGTACTGATATATAGTCCAGGATGTGTCTGTATCTCCAGTGTACTGATACATAGTCCAGGATGTGTCTGTATCTCCAGTGTACTGATATATAGTCCAGGATGTGTCTGTATCTCCACTGTACTGATATATAGTCCAGGATGTGTCTGTATCTCCAGTGTACTGATATATAGTTCAGGATGTGTCTGTTTCTCCAGTGTACTGATATATAGTCCAGGATGTGTCTGTATCTGCAGTGTACTGATATATAGTCCAGGATGTGTCTGTATCTGCAGTGTACTGCTATATAGTCCAGGATGTGTCTGTATCTGCAGTGTACTGATATATTCCAGGATGTGTCTGTATCTCCAGTGTACTGATATATAGTCCAGCGTGTATCTGTATCTCCAGTGTACTGATATTCCAGTATGTGTTTGTATCTGCAGTGTACTGATATATAGTCCAGGATGTGTCTGTATCTCCCGTGTACTGATATATAGTCCAGGATGTGTCTATATCTCCAGTGTACTGATATATAGTCCAGGATGTGTCTGTATCTCCAGTGTACTATTATATAGTCCAGGATGTGTCTGTGTCTCCCGTGTACTAATATATAGTCCAGGATGTATCTATATCTCCAGTGTACTGATATATAGTCCAGGATGTGTCTGTATCTCTATTGTACTGATATATAGTCCAGCGTATATCTGTATCTCCAGTGTACTGATATATAGTCCAGGATGTGTCTGTGTCTCCAGTGTACTGCTATATAGTCCAGGATGTGTCTGTATCTGCAGTGTACTGATATATAGTCCAGGATGTGTCTGTATCTCCAGTGTACTGATATATAGTCCAGGATGTGTGTGTATCTCCAGTGTACTGATATATGGTCCAGGATGTGTCTGTCTCTCCAGTGTACTGATATATAGTCCAGGATGTGTCTGTATCTGCAGTGTACTGATATATAGTCCAGGATGTGTCTGTATCTCCAGTGTACTGATATATAGTCCAGGATGTGTCTGTATCTGCAGTGTACTGATATATAGTCCAGGATGTGCCTGTATCTCCAGTGTACTGATATATAGTCCAGGATGTGTCTGTATCTCCAGTGTACTGATATAGAGTCCAGGATGTGTCTTCATCTCCAGTGTACTGATATAGAGTCCAGGATGTGTCTTCATCTCCAGTGTACTGATATAGAGTCCAGGATGTGTCTGTATCTCCAGTGTACTGATATATAGTCCAGGATATGTCTGTATCTCCAGTGCACTGATATATAGTCCAGGATGTATCTATATCTCCAGTGCACTGGTATATAGTCCAGCGTGTATCTGTATCTCCAGTTTACTGCTATATAGTCCAGGATGAGTCTGTATCTGCAGTGTACTGATATATTCCAGGATGTGTCTGTATCTCCAGTGTACTGATATATAGTCCAGGATGTGTCTGTATCTCCCGTGTACTGATATATAGTCCAGGATGTGTCTGTATCTCCAGTGTACTGATATATAGTCCAGGATGTGTCTGTATCTCCAGTGCACTGATATATAGTCTAGGATGTGTCTGTATCTCCAGTGTACTGATATATAGTCCAGGATGTGTCTGTATCTCCAGTGTACTAATATATAGTCCAGGATGTGTCTGTATCTCTAGTGCACTGATATATAGTCCAGGATGTGTCTGTATCTCCAGTGTACTAATATATAGTCCAGGATGTGCCTGTATCTCCAGTGTACTGATATTCCAGTATGTGTTTGTATCTGCAGTGTACTAATATATAGTCCAGGATGTGTCTGTATCTCCCGTGTACTGATATATAGTCCAGGATGTGTCTATATCTCCAGTGTACTGATATATAGTCCAGGATGTGTCTGTATCTGCAGTGTACTGATATATAGTCCAGGATGTGTCTGTATCTCCCGTGTACTGATATATAGTCCAGGATGTGTCTATATCTCCAGTGTACTGATATATAGTCCAGGATGTGTCTGTATCTCCACTGTACTATTATATAGTCCAGGATGTGTCTGTGTCTCCCGTGTACTAATATATAGTCCAGGATGTATCTATATCTCCAGTGTACTGATATATAGTCCAGGATGTGTCTGTATCTCTATTGTACTGATATATAGTCCAGCGTATATCTGTATCTCCAGTGTACTGATATATAGTCCAGGATGTGTCTGTGTCTCCAGTGTACTGCTATATAGTCCAGGATGTGTCTGTATCTGCAGTGTACTGATATATAGTCCAGGATGTGTCTGTATCTCCACTGTACTATTATATAGTCCAGGATGTGTCTGTGTCTCCCGTGTACTAATATATAGTCCAGGATGTATCTATATCTCCAGTGTACTGATATATAGTCCAGGATGTGTCTGTATCTCTATTGTACTGATATATAGTCCAGCGTATATCTGTATCTCCAGTGTACTGATATATAGTCCAGGATGTGTCTGTGTCTCCAGTGTACTGCTATATAGTCCAGGATGTGTCTGTATCTGCAGTGTACTGATATATAGTCCAGGATGTGTCTGTATCTCCAGTGTACTGATATATAGTCCAGGATGTGTGTGTATCTCCAGTGTACTGATATATAGTCCAGGATGTGTCTGTATCTCCAGTGTACTGATATATAGTCCAGGATGTGTCTGTATCTGCAGTGTACTGATATATAGTCCAGGATGTGTCTGTATCTCCAGTGTACTGATATATAGTCCAGGATGTGTCTGTATCTCCAGTGCACTGATATATAGTCCAGGATGTATCTATATCTCCAGTGCACTGGTATATAGTCCAGCGTGTATCTGTATCTCTAGTTTACTGCTATATAGTCCAGGATGAGTCTGTATCTGCAGTGTACTGATATATTCTAGGATGTGTCTGTATCTCCAGTGTACTGATATATAGTCCAGGATGTGTCTGTATCTCCAGTGTACTGATATATAGTCCAGGATGTGTCTGTATCTCCCGTGTACTGATATATAGTCCAGGATGTGTCTGTATCTCCAGTGTACTGATATATAGTCCAGGATGTGTCTGTATCTCCAGTGCACTGATATATAGTCCAGGATGTGTCTGTATCTCCAGTGTACTGATATATAGTCCAGGATGTGTCTGTATCTCCAGTGCACTGATATATAGTCCAGGATGTGTCTGTATCTCCAGGGTACTAATATATAGTCCAGGATGTGTCTGTATCTCCAGTGTACTAATATATAGTCCAGGATGTGTCTGTATCTCTAGTGCACTGATATATAGTCCAGGATGTATCTATATCTCCAGTGTACTGATATATAGTCCAGGATGTGTCTGTATCTCCAGGGTACTGATATATAGTCCAGGATGTGTCTGTATCTCCAGTGTACTGATATATAGTCCAGGATGTATCTATATCTCCAGTGCACTGATATATAGTCCAGGATGTGTCTGTATCTCCAGTGTACTGATATATAGTCCAGGATGTGTCTTTATCCCCAGTGTACTGATATATAGTCCAGGATGTGTCTATATCTCCAGTGTACTGATATATAGTCCAGGATGTGTCTGTATCTCCAGTGTACTAATATATAGTCCAGGATGTGACTGTATCTGTAGTGCACTGATATATAGTCCTGGATGTGTCTGTATCTGCAGTGTACTGATATATAGTCCAGGATGTATCTGTATCTCCAGTGCACTGATATATAGTCCAGGATGTGTCTGTATCTCCAGTGTACTGATATATAGTTCAGGATGTGTCTGTTTCTCCAGTGTACTGATATATAGTCCAGGATGTGTGTGTATCTGCAGTGTACTGATATATAGTCCAGGATGTGTCTGAATCTCCAGTGTACTGATATATAGTCCAGGATGTGTCTGTATCTCCAGTGTACTGATACATAGTCCAGGATGTGTCTGTATCTCCAGTGTACTGATATATAGTCCAGGATGTGTCTGTATCTCCACTGTACTGATATATAGTCCAGGATGTGTCTGTATCTCCAGTGTACTGATATATAGTTCAGGATGTGTCTGTTTCTCCAGTGTACTGATATATAGTCCAGGATGTGTCTGTATCTGCAGTGTACTGATATATAGTCCAGGATGTATCTATATCTCCAGTGCACTGATATATAGTCCAGGATGTGTCTGTATCTGCAGTGTACTGCTATATAGTCCAGGATGTGTCTGTATCTGCAGTGTACTGATATATTCCAGGATGTGTCTGTATCTCCAGTGTACTGATATATAGTCCAGCGTGTATCTGTATCTCCAGTGTACTGATATTCCAGTATGTGTTTGTATCTGCAGTGTACTGATATATAGTCCAGGATGTGTCTGTATCTCCCGTGTACTGATATATAGTCCAGGATGTGTCTATATCTCCAGTGTACTGATATATAGTCCAGGATGTGTCTGTATCTCCAGTGTACTATTATATAGTCCAGGATGTGTCTGTGTCTCCCGTGTACTAATATATAGTCCAGGATGTATCTATATCTCCAGTGTACTGATATATAGTCCAGGATGTGTCTGTATCTCTATTGTACTGATATATAGTCCAGCGTATATCTGTATCTCCAGTGTACTGATATATAGTCCAGGATGTGTCTGTGTCTCCAGTGTACTGCTATATAGTCCAGGATGTGTCTGTATCTGCAGTGTACTGATATATAGTCCAGGATGTGTCTGTATCTCCAGTGTACTGATATATAGTCCAGGATGTGTGTGTATCTCCAGTGTACTGATATATAGTCCAGGATGTGTCTGTCTCTCCAGTGTACTGATATATAGTCCAGGATGTGTCTGTATCTGCAGTGTACTGATATATAGTCCAGGATGTGTCTGTATCTCCAGTGTACTGATATATAGTCCAGGATGTGTCTGTATCTGCAGTGTACTGATATATAGTCCAGGATGTGCCTGTATCTCCAGTGTACTGATATATAGTCCAGGATGTGTCTGTATCTCCAGTGTACTGATATAGAGTCCAGGATGTGTCTTCATCTCCAGTGTACTGATATAGAGTCCAGGATGTGTCTTCATCTCCAGTGTACTGATATAGAGTCCAGGATGTGTCTGTATCTCCAGTGTACTGATATATAGTCCAGGATATGTCTGTATCTCCAGTGCACTGATATATAGTCCAGGATGTATCTATATCTCCAGTGCACTGGTATATAGTCCAGCGTGTATCTGTATCTCCAGTTTACTGCTATATAGTCCAGGATGAGTCTGTATCTGCAGTGTACTGATATATTCCAGGATGTGTCTGTATCTCCAGTGTACTGATATATAGTCCAGGATGAGTCTGTATCTCTAGTGTACCGATATATAGTCCAGGATGTGTCTGTATCTCCAGTGTACTGATATATAGTCCAGGATGTGTCTGTATCTCCCGTGTACTGATATATAGTCCAGGATGTGTCTGTATCTCCAGTGTACTGATATATAGTCCAGGATGTGTCTGTATCTCCAGTGCACTGATATATAGTCTAGGATGTGTCTGTATCTCCAGTGTACTGATATATAGTCCAGGATGTGTCTGTATCTCCAGTGTACTAATATATAGTCCAGGATGTGTCTGTATCTCTAGTGCACTGATATATAGTCCAGGATGTGTCTGTATCTCCAGTGTACTAATATATAGTCCAGGATGTGCCTGTATCTCCAGTGTACTGATATTCCAGTATGTGTTTGTATCTGCAGTGTACTAATATATAGTCCAGGATGTGTCTGTATCTCCCGTGTACTGATATATAGTCCAGGATGTGTCTATATCTCCAGTGTACTGATATATAGTCCAGGATGTGTCTGTATCTGCAGTGTACTGATATATAGTCCAGGATGTGTCTGTATCTCCCGTGTACTGATATATAGTCCAGGATGTGTCTATATCTCCAGTGTACTGATATATAGTCCAGGATGTGTCTGTATCTCCACTGTACTATTATATAGTCCAGGATGTGTCTGTGTCTCCCGTGTACTAATATATAGTCCAGGATGTATCTATATCTCCAGTGTACTGATATATAGTCCAGGATGTGTCTGTATCTCTATTGTACTGATATATAGTCCAGCGTATATCTGTATCTCCAGTGTACTGATATATAGTCCAGGATGTGTCTGTGTCTCCAGTGTACTGCTATATAGTCCAGGATGTGTCTGTATCTGCAGTGTACTGATATATAGTCCAGGATGTGTCTGTATCTCCAGTGTACTGATATATAGTCCAGGATGTGTGTGTATCTCCAGTGTACTGATATATAGTCCAGGATGTGTCTGTATCTCCAGTGTACTGATATATAGTCCAGGATGTGTCTGTATCTGCAGTGTACTGATATATAGTCCAGGATGTGTCTGTATCTCCAGTGTACTGATATATAGTCCAGGATGTGTCTGTATCTCCAGTGCACTGATATATAGTCCAGGATGTATCTATATCTCCAGTGCACTGGTATATAGTCCAGCGTGTATCTGTATCTCTAGTTTACTGCTATATAGTCCAGGATGAGTCTGTATCTGCAGTGTACTGATATATTCCAGGATGTGTCTGTATCTCCAGTGTACTGATATATAGTCCAGGATGTGTCTGTATCTCCAGTGTACTGATATATAGTCCAGGATGTGTCTGTATCTCCCGTGTACTGATATATAGTCCAGGATGTGTCTGTATCTCCAGTGTACTGATATATAGTCCAGGATGTGTCTGTATCTCCAGTGCACTGATATATAGTCCAGGATGTGTCTGTATCTCCAGTGTACTGATATATAGTCCAGGATGTGTCTGTATCTCCAGTGCACTGATATATAGTCCAGGATGTGTCTGTATCTCCAGTGTACTGATATATAGTCCAGGATGTGTCTGTATCTCTAGTGCACTGATATATAGTCCAGGATGTATCTATATCTCCAGTGTACTGATATATAGTCCAGGATGTGTCTGTATCTCCAGGGTACTGATATATAGTCCAGGATGTGTCTGTATCTCCAGTGTACTGATATATAGTCCAGGATGTATCTATATCTCCAGTGCACTGATATATAGTCCAGGATGTGTCTGTATCTCCAGTGTACTGATATATAGTCCAGGATGTGTCTTTATCCCCAGTGTACTGATATATAGTCCAGGATGTGTCTATATCTCCAGTGTACTGATATATAGTCCAGGATGTGTCTGTATCTCCAGTGTACTAATATATAGTCCAGGATGTGACTGTATCTGTAGTGCACTGATATATAGTCCTGGATGTGTCTGTATCTGCAGTGTACTGATATATAGTCCAGGATGTATCTGTATCTCCAGTGCACTGATATATAGTCCAGGATGTGTCTGTATCTCCAGTGTACTGATATATAGTTCAGGATGTGTCTGTTTCTCCAGTGTACTGATATATAGTCCAGGATGTGTGTGTATCTGCAGTGTACTGATATATAGTCCAGGATGTGTCTGAATCTCCAGTGTACTGATATATAGTCCAGGATGTGTCTGTATCTCCAGTGTACTGATATATAGTCCAGGATGTGTCTGTATCTCCAGTGTACTGATATATAGTCCAGGATGTGTCTGTATCTCCAGTGTACTGATATATAGTCCAGGATGTGTCTGTATCTCCAGTGTACTGATATATAGTCCAGGATGTGTCTGTATCTCCAGTGTACTGCTATATAGTCCAGGATGTGTCTGTATCTCCAGTGTACTGATATATAGTCCAGGATGTGTCTGTATCTCCAGTGTACTGATATATAGTCCAGGATGAGTCTGTATCTCCAGTGCACTGATATATAGTCCAGGATGTATCTGTATCTCCAGTGCACTGATATATAGTCCAGGATGTGTCTGTATCTGCAGTGTACTGATATATAGTCCAGGATGTGTCTGTATCTCCAGTTTACTGCTATATAGTCCAGGATGAGTCTGTATCTGCAGTGTACTGATATATTCCAGGATGTGTCTGTATCTCCAGTGTACTGATATATAGTCCAGGATGTATCTATATATCCAGTGTACTGATATATAGTCCAGCGTGTATCTGTATCTCCAGTGTACTGATATATAGTCCAGGATGTGTCTATATATCCAGTGTACTGATATATAGTCCAGCGTGTATCTGTATCTCCAGTGTACTGATATATAGTCCAGGATGTGTCTATATCTCCAGTGTACAGATATATAGTCCAGGATGTGTCTGTATCTCCAGTGCACTGATATATAGTCCAGGATGTGTCTGTATCTCCAGGGTACTGATATATAGTCCAGGATGTGTCTGTATCTCCAGGGTACTGATATATAGTCCAGGATGTGTCTGTATCTCCAGTGTACTAATATATAGTCCAGGATGTGTCTGTATCTCTAGTGCACTGATATATAGTCCAGGATGTGTCTGTATCTCCAGTGTACTGATATATAGTCCAGGATGTGTCTGTATCT
The DNA here is from genome assembly GCF_031893055.1 of Leptodactylus fuscus. Lineage (NCBI taxonomy): Eukaryota > Metazoa > Chordata > Amphibia > Anura > Leptodactylidae > Leptodactylus > Leptodactylus fuscus. The sequence continues at coordinate 357,416,664 of NC_134265.1, forward strand.
CCAGGGTACTGATATATAGTCCAGGATGTGTCTGTATCTCCAGTGTACTGATATATAGTCCAGGATGTGTCTGTATCTCCCGTGTACTGATATATAGTCCAGGATGTGTCTGTATCTCCAGTGTACTGATATATAGTCCAGGATGTGTCTGTATCTCCAGGGTACTGATATATAGTCCAGGATGTATCTATATCTCCAGTGCACTGATATATAGTCCAGGATGTGTCTGTATCTCCAGTGTACTGATATATAGTCCAGGATGTGTCTGTATCCCCAGTGTACTGATATATAGTCCAGGATGTGTCTGTATCCCCAGTGTACTGATATATAGTCCAGGATGTGTCTGTATCTGCAGTGTACTGATATATAGTCCAGGATGTGTCTGTATCTCCAGTGTACTGATATATAGTCCATGATGTGTCTGTATCTCCAGTGTACTGATATATAGTCCAGGATGTGTCTGTATCTCCAGTGTACTGATATATAGTCTAGGATGTGTCTGTATTTCCAGTGTACTGATATATAGTCCAGGATGTGTCTGTATCTCCAGTGTACTGATATATAGTCCAGGGTGTGTCTGTATCTCCAGTGTACTGATATATAGTCCAGGATGTGTCTGTATTTCCCGTGTACTGATATATAGTCCAGGATGTATCTGTATCTCCAGTGCACTGATATATAGTCCAGGATGTGTCTGTATCTCCAGTGCACTGATATATAGTCCAGGATGTGTCTGTATCTCCAGTGCACTGATATATAGTCCAGGATGTGTCTGTATCTCCAGTGCACTGATATATAGTCCAGGATTTGTCTGTATTTCCAGTGTACTGATATATAGTCCAGGATGTATCTGTATCTCCAGTGCACTGATATATAGTCCAGGATGTGTCTGTATCTCCAGTGCACTGATGTATAGTCCAGGATGTGTCTGTATCTCCAGTGCACTGATATATAGTCCAGGATGTGTCTGTATCTCCAGTGTACTGATATATAGTCTAGGATGTGTCTGTATCTGCAGTGTACTGATATATAGTCCAGGATGTGTCTGTATCTCCACTGCACTGATATATAGTCCAGGATGTGTCTGTATCTGCAGTGTAGTGATATATAGTCCACGATGTGTCTGTATCTCCATTGTACTGATTTATAGTCCAGGATGTGTCTGTATCTCCAGGGTACTGATATATAGTCCAGGATGTGTCTGTATCTCCAGTGTACTGATATATAGTCCAGGATGTGTCTGTATCTCCAGTGTACTGATATATAGTCCAGGATGTGTCTGTATCTCCAGTGTACTGATATATAGTCTAGGATGTGTCTGTATCTGCAGTGTACTGATATATAGTCCAGGATGTGTCTATATCTCCAGTGCACTGATATATTTTCCAGGATGTGTCTGTATCTCCAGTGTACTGATATATAGTCCAGGATGTGTCTGTATCTGCAGTGTACTGATATATAGTCCAGGATGTGTATCTCCAGTGTACTGATATATAGTCCAGGATGTGTCTGTATCTCCACTGCACTGATATATAGTCCAGGATGTGTCTGTATCTCTAGTATACTGATATATATTTCAGGATGTGTCTGTATCTCCAGTGCACTGATATATAGTCCAGGATGTGTCTGTATCTCCAGTGTACTGATATATAGTCCAGGATGTGTCTGTATCTCCAGTGCACTGATATATAGTCCAGGATTTGTCTGTATTTCCAGTGTACTGATATATAGTCCAGGATGTATCTGTATCTCCAGTGCACTGATATATAGTCCAGGATGTGTCTGTATCTCCAGTGCACTGATGTATAGTCCAGGATGTGTCTGTATCTCCAGTGCACTGATATATAGTCCAGGATGTGTCTGTATCTCCAGTGTACTGATATATAGTCTAGGATGTGTCTGTATCTGCAGTGTACTGATATATAGTCCAGGATGTGTCTGTATCTCCACTGCACTGATATATAGTCCAGGATGTGTCTGTATCTGCAGTGTAGTGATATATAGTCCACGATGTGTCTGTATCTCCATTGTACTGATTTATAGTCCAGGATGTGTCTGTATCTCCAGGGTACTGATATATAGTCCAGGATGTGTCTGTATCTCCAGTGTACTGATATATAGTCCAGGATGTGTCTGTATCTCCAGTGTACTGATATATAGTCCAGGATGTGTCTGTATCTCCAGTGTACTGATATATAGTCTAGGATGTGTCTGTATCTGCAGTGTACTGATATATAGTCCAGGATGTGTCTATATCTCCAGTGCACTGATATATTTTCCAGGATGTGTCTGTATCTCCAGTGTACTGATATATAGTCCAGGATGTGTCTGTATCTGCAGTGTACTGATATATAGTCCAGGATGTGTATCTCCAGTGTACTGATATATAGTCCAGGATGTGTCTGTATCTCCACTGCACTGATATATAGTCCAGGATGTGTCTGTATCTCTAGTATACTGATATATATTTCAGGATGTGTCTGTATCTCCAGTGTACTGATATATAGTCCAGGATGTGTCTGTATCTCCAGTGTACTGATATATAGTCTAGGATGTGTCTGTATCTCCAGTGCACGTATATAGAAAGAACTAACTGCTGTGGATTGCTGCTATTTTGTTGTGCCCCCCCCCCAAAAAAAAATAAAAGCTCCTTGTCTGGTATATAGCAAGAAGTAACTGCTGTGGATTGCTGCTATTTTGAGTGCGGACACCCCTAATAACAGCTGGTTGGAACGTATATAGCAAGAACTCTATACTCCTCTCCCTTTAGTATATAGCTCTGAAAAGAGCTGTTGTTTTTCATCATTTCTTTCCTGCCTATCTGAAGCTAAACCCTATCTAGCCCTCAGCAGATATTTTTCTATCCCTATCTCTGACCGCAAAAATGGCGAATTCAGCGGCAGCCGTTATTATAAATGGCAGGTCACATGTTTTCGGCAGCCAATGGGGTTTTTTAACATTTTTTCGATGCCTCCGTTGTCGTAGTTCCTGTCCCACCTCCCCTGCACAGTTGTTGATGCAAAAAACGCGCCAGGGAAGATGGGAGAGGATACAAATTTTTACTGCGTATGCCACGTGGTATTCGATTGGGAACGAATACCTCGAACGGCCTGATATTCGAGCGAACACCTATTCGATAGAACGGTGTTCACTCATCTCTAGTCATAAGTATTCAGACTCTTTGCTCAGTATTGAGTTTTTGCAACCTTTAGAGCTAGTACAACCATGAGTCTTTTTGGGAATGATGCAACAAGTTTTTCACATCTGGATTTGAAGGTCCTCTGCCATTCTTCCTTGCAGATTTTCTCCAGTTCCGTCATGTTTGATAGTGAATGCTGGTGGACAGCCATTTTCAGGTCTCTCCAGAGATGCTGAATTGCATTTAGGTCAGGGCTCTGCCTGGGCCAGTCAAGAATGGTCACAGAGTTGTTCCAAAGCCACTCTTTTGTTATTTTAGCTTAGGGTCATTGTCTTGTTGGGAGGTGAACCTTCGGCCCAGTCTGAAGTCCAGGGCACTCTGGGAGAGGTTTTCTCTCTGTACTTGGTTATCTCTGTACTTGGCCATACTCCTCTTTCCTTCAATTGCAACCAGTCATCCTGTCCCAGCAGCTGAAAAACACCCCGATAGCATGAAGATGCCACCACCATGTTTCACTATTGGGATTGTATTGGGCAGGTGAAGAGCAGTGCCTGGTTTTCTCCACACATACCGCTTAGAATTAATGCCAAAAATGTCAATATTTGGCTCATCAGACCAGAGAATCTTATTTCTCATAATCTGGGAGTTCTTCATGTATTTTTTTGGAAAGCTCTATGTGGGCTTTCATAAGTCTTGCAGTGAGGAGAGGCTTCCTTTGGGCCACTCTGCCATAAAGCCCCAACTGGTGGAGAGCTGCATTGATAGTTGACTTTGTGGAACTTTCTTCCATCTCCCTACTGCATTTCTGGAGCTCAGCCATGGTAATCTTTGGGTTCTTCTTTACCTCTCTTACCAAGGCTCTTCTCCCATTGCTCATTTTGGTTGGGCAGCCAGGTCTAGGAAGAGTTCTGGTCCTCCCAAACTACTTCCATTTAAGGATTATGGAGGCCACTGTGCTCTGAGAAACCTTGAGTGCTTCAGAAATTATTTTGTAACCTTGGCCAGATCAGTGCCTTGCCACAATTTTGTCTCTGAGCTCCTTTGACTGTTCCTTTGACCTCATGATTCTCATTTGCTCTGACATGCACTGTGAGCTGTGAGGTCTTATACAGACAGGTCTGTGCCTTTCCTACTCAAGTCCAATCAGTTTCATTAAACACAGCTGGACTCCAATGAAGGAGTAGAACCATCTCAAGGAGGATCAGAAGGAAATGAACAGCATGTGAGTTAAATATGAGTGTCACAGCAAAGGGTCAGAAGATGTATGACCATGTGATATTTCAGTTTTTCTTTTTTAATAAATTTGCAAAACTATCTACATTTCTGGTTTTTATCTGTCAAGATGGGGCTGAGTGTACATTAATGAGACATGAAATGAACTTTTTTGATTTTTAGCAAATGGCCGCAATGAAACAAGGAGCAAAAAATGTAAAAGGGTCTGAACACTTTCTGTACCCACTGTAGTTATCTGTGTTAGATGTCTGCCTCCCAGCAACATACTGTCCTGTAGTATAATCCTCCTAACATCATACTTATCATTATCAGAGTCCCACTCCTTGCACGAACATCAGGTCAATAAATCCCGTTAACACATAGAACGAGTTTCACAGGTGGTGAATGGTCGTGTGAATCTAGCCGTATTAGTGGTTCCTGAGAAGACACGCAGTGATTCTGAGGCTAACCCTCATTAAGCATTTTAGGAACTCACAGAGAAATATTTTACTTAATGTTTTGAGTAAATTTTTGATTTTCTTCCTTTTTTCTTATTTATGTTATATTTCTACAGACCAACTAAAAGACGATATGTCAACCTTCTGGCTTTTATCTTTACCATTAATGAAATTAACCAGAACCCGCTTATTCTGCCCAATGTTACTTTGGGTTATCACATATACGACACCTGTGGGGATGAAAATAAATCCATTCAAAATGTTTTTCAGATTTTGTCTGGGGATATAATAGAAGCTCCAAATTATTCCTGCAGGGAAAATGAAGATGTGGTTGGGTTTTCTGGACATTCATATGAACAGGCACAATTTCTGAATATTTATGGATACCCAATGGTAAGTGGGACCTGCAGACAAAGAACAAATATAAAATAATGTACTGTAGGGCATGTGGTTAGCCTGTGAATGAGGCGAGGTGAGGTGCCCGACTCGGGTGGTGCTCCGGAGGGGCAGCTCGGCAGCTTGGGAGATTCTTTTTTCACGCTAAACGAACGCAGGAGAGCTGCTGTTCTCCTAGCACTGGTTCAGATGTCTACGTATCAGCGTAGGCAGCGTCATCACGCCGCCTACACTGATATGCAGATGTCTTACTGCCGGGAGAAGAGGATGTGGTGGCAGCAGCAGCAGCAGTGAGGTCGGTAAATATCAAAACTTTTTTTGTTTTACCAACTTCCCCAGACCTGTTCACTGCCACGCCTGCTAATCCTTGTACTATAGGCCACGGCGGGCGGTATTAAAAAGGTCCGGGCCCAGGCCACGATCCCACTACCGCTATTATTATACTTGTGGGTCTTTCAGACCTCCAAGTATAATAATTGGAGCCCCAGGGGAGGTGAGGGAACATAATAAACAATGTTACTTACCTCTCTGGGATTCAATGTTAATCCTAGCAGGCTTTGGGCCTATATGGTAATGCCCAGACGTCACTGTCACGACCTGAATACTTGTATAAAATTTGTGTGTGTTTCTGGTGGGTATTTGATCCGGTGTCCTGTGGTCTTCTAGTGGTTTCCTTGCCGTTGAGCCATCTGTTTGTATATAGAGTGTCAGCCTTCAGAATACTCTTGAGGTTCTTTGGATTGAGCCTCAGGTGTTGGTCGTTACCATCATCCTATCGGACGGTTCTGGGGCCTGTATAAGGAAGAGGGCTGGCTCCACTAGTTGCTGGTTTTCGTTGTAACAACAAGATTTCGTGGCTCAGGGAGGAGGATTGTTTGTGGAAACTTTAGCTGAATGGAAGCCGTGTGAGTGTTGCCTTGTGTGTGAGTCTGGATTTCCCCTCCACACTTCTACTCTGCCCTGTCTTTCAGTCCTGATTGTCTGACACGATCTGGTTATTTGTGAGGTTTGGGTTCCAGTTTGTTTTGCCCAGTCCTGTGTTAACCCTTTCCTCCCCTCTCCACTGTCCCTCTCCTCATTCTCTTGTTGTGTATTGTGTTGTGCTTCGTGTCTGTTGTCCAGCACATCCCATCCTGTTTGTTTTGTCTGCAGTTACACCTTGGTTTCTTTAGGGGTGACCACCTTAGTATCCCCAGTCCCTGGCTCTCTTTAGCTCTTCTCCTATCTTTCGGCTAGGTCTTCGTGTTAGAGAGCCAGGAGTTGTCGGGGCTAAGGCTAGCTTGGGTACAGCTGATGACCACCACCCACAGGCAGGGCCTAGCTAGCCGCCGTAGCGTCAGGGAAAGTCTCCCACCCCTGTTCCCTTAGCGGTGCATTCTGCAGTCTGTATTCTGTGTCTGGTCATAGATGCAAACGTAACAGTCACGTGGTCTGGGGTATTACCATATAGGCCTAAAGCCTGTGCTAGTCGTAATAGCCTGTTGCTGCTACCACAGGCTTTGGGCCTGTATGGTACTGTTTTCCACAGACTTTGGGCCTCTATTTTAATATCCCAGACCATGTGACGTCTGAGCTTTATACAGACCCCTGAGACTATCACAGAGCAGGTGCATTTATACGGAGACTTGGTTACACACAGGTAGATTCGATTTATCATCATCAGTCATTTAGGACAACATTGGATCCTTCAGAGATCTAAACTGAACGGAGTGAGTTTGCTGCACTGAAGGTAAATGGGCCAAATAATATTGCACACCCCACTTTTCAGTTTTTTATTTGTTAAAAAAGATTAAAATATCCAATACATTTTGTTCCACTTCACAATTATGTCCCACTTGTTAATTCTTCTTCAAAAAATTTAAATTTTATATCTTTATCTTTGAAGTCTGAAATGTGGCAAAAGGTTGAAAAGTTTAAGGGGGCGAATACCTTCTCAAGGCACTATAAATAACATGACATATGCCCTTGTTATAGTTTTTCTTCCTAACAAGTCTCAACAGTTATATTGGAGATTCATCCTACCTAAAATCCGGTCCTTTGCTACAGGAACTTTGATCACAGGTGGAGACTAGAGATGAGCGAACAGTAAACTGTCTGAGGTTCGATATTCATTTCGAGTAGCCCCTCAATATTCGACTACTCGAATCGAATATCGAACCTTATTATAGTCTATGGGGGGAAAATGCTTGTTTCAGGGGTAGGCAACGTTCCATCAAATTATACTTACCAAGTCCACGAGTGAGGGTCGGGCTGGATCCTCCGAGCAGTCTTCTCCTTGCAGCGTCCCTGCGGTGTCTTGCGGCTCTTCCGACTCTTCATTCACTCTGCCAGGCATCGGAAGACGCCGCGGGGAAGCTGCACGGAGAAGACTTCTAAAGGTAGGAGAAGAACCAGCGTTGATTGGCCGACTGTATAGCATTCGGCCAATCAATGCTGGTTCTGCATCGAACTTTTACATTCGAACAGCGAGTGGTACTCGATCGAGTACGAGTATTTCGAATACCATAATATTCGATCAAATACCTACTCGATCGAGTACTACTCGCTCATCTCTAGTGGAGACCTTATTTGCCTTATTAACCTTTTCGCTGCCAAGGGTCTCTGGAAATTTTGCACCTCCAGTAGCCAGAGCAATTTTCACAGTTTTGAGATGAACAAATCAAACCTAAATTGCAACATTAAAAAAGCATCCAACCCCCCCCCCCCCATAACTATATATTTTCTTAAAGGGGCTCTATCAGCAAAATCATGCTGATAGAGCCCCACATATGCGTGCATAGCCTTTAAAAAGGCTATTCAGGCACCGGTAAAGTTATATTAAACTATTTACCCCCCCCCCCCCGTTTTAAAATAGTAACCTAAAAAAGAATGTGCTCTACTTACCGAACGTGTACGCTGGGCGGGCTTTCAGGGTGTGTCTTCATCTTCTTCCACGCCTCTTCTTCCTCCGATGTCCTCCGGTCCCGTCCTCCTCCGGCGCATGCTCGCGGACACTGATAAAAAAAAATAGCTTGGGCGCATGCGCAGTAGCACGCGGCTTCTACTACGGCTACTGCGCATGCGCCCAGGCTATTGTGATACCAAAATCTAACTTTTTTCAGAGTACACAGCATACCGTATATAAAAACACAATTTAATAGTTCATATATACAACCACGTTCATTCAACTTTGCGGCAAACAGAGATTGCTAGCAAAAATTGCGCAAAAATTCAAATTTGCCATAAAAGTGCGGCTCAAGCAATCCCTTTCTGCAAACATAATGTACTGTCCATAAAACTGCAATATGTGAGGAGTTTATACATACCACGCATATATATATTTACAGGGGCGGGTGTTAAAGAATCGCCAAAATCGCAGAAATGCGCCATCCCATTTTTTGCATGCAAATTAAATAGGACTTTACATAAAAATGTTATTTTCCATCCACCTATAAAACTTTTAGCAATCTATACGTTCATCTCTAGTGATAATCGTTATTACTATTATTTTAGTGTGTAACGGACATCACTAGAGACGTATTTTACTGTAGAAAGCTCAGGTATACACAGGACAGGGATTGGGTGAAATGTCACAGCGCCAATAAACTTCCTGGTTATGTTCAGGAGGTATAACATAAGAATACCCCACTAGTAAAGCTCAGGGGGGAATTACATTATAACTGTATGTGACAATCAGAGACAAATGTATAGTATGTTCTCTGATTGGCAGGAGAAGGGTTAATAGGGACAATAGAGTCCCTGCCACCCCCCTCCTGCTGTCTGATTGTTTCTCTGTCTCTCTCTCTCTTCTGAACTGCTCGTGTCCCTCTCCCTTTCCTGTTAAAGTTTGCAAATTGCTTGCTTAGGGGGGGGGGGGGCACTTTGGAGCTCTATATCTTTGGACTGCATCAACATATCTTGATGATTTTAATTGAATTTTAAAGAGGAGAATCTCATCTTTAAAATGATACCAGGAACTTGATGATTATACTTACGATTTTGGAGCGATTCACTGTTGAAACGCTGTCGGGAATTGAGATCTGCAGTTGGATCTCAATGCCAAATAGTGTATTCAACAGTGAATTGCTCCAAGACTGTAAGTATAATCAAGTCCCTGGTATCATTTTAAAGATGAGATTCTCTTCTTTAAAATGCATTTTAAAGCATCAAGATATGTTGATGCAGTCCAGAGATATCGGCATTAGTAGGGAGGACGTAGTAACTACGTCCTCGGCTACTGAACTGCCACCTTGGGAGCACGTATAGCTACGTGCCTGGCAGTGAAAGGGTTAATAATGACCTTGATTAGGCCAACCCACCAAAGGCATTCTACCATTCTACCCTCCTCCTTACTGGACCTATTTCTATACATGAGTCCCCCTACGAACTTCCGGTTGACGCATGCGCAATGGAAGGGCGGCAAGAAAACTTCCAGTTCCTTAGTGAATTAACCAGGGCTGGGTATGTACTTCAGGGTATGGTCCTCGGGTTACGACGAGCCTGCTGCAGAACCTCATTTTCTGAATGCTATACAGTGTATAGCATTCGGCAAATGAAGGCTGATTGTGTAGCAGGCTCGTTCTTGCTACGAGCAGGTAAGTATGCTGTTACCAGTTGACTTTTTCTCATTGAAATGAATAGACCAGCGTTGATTGGCCAGTGGCCAGTGATTTGGCCAATCAATGCTGGTTCTGCCAGATCCTGATCCTGGGCTTCCGTGGCCAAGGAACCCCCCTCCACCGTGGTTTCTGCCGGGGCCAAGGCGGGACCGGCGAAGGCCTCCAAAGCCCCAGCCGGAAACGCCAAGGCCCCAGCGGCTCGGGCCGGTCCCTCCGGGACCCAGGCTAGAGCCCAGGCGGCCACTAAGGAGAAGAAACCGGGACCGGAGAAGAAGGAGAAGAAAAAGGGACAGGCCAAGGGTAAGAAATCGGCACCCCTCCCTACCTCCACCCCCACCGAGGTTTCCACCCCTATAGTCTCCACAACCTCGGTGGACACCCCTGTTAACACCCAACCCCCCACCCGCCCTTCCCCCGAGGTAGCACTAACAGACCTTCCTCCAGCTACCTCGGTATTGTCTATGGAGGAGTTCCCCCCCTCCCTTGTCGATCTCTTGTCTCCTCAGAGCCGCCCAAGCAGCCCAAGAAGAGGAAGGACAGGGAGGACTCAGATGACGACTCTTCCAAGAAGATCGCCATAGAGGCCTCAGAGGACGCCATCGAGGTGGACGTCCAGAGAGATCCCATCCATGAGGTCATCGAACTGGAGAAGAGGGTCGACGAGCTGGTGAACGACTCCGCCACGGAGATGGACCCAGACATCGTTGCCGTCTTAGAGGGGGAAGGACCTCCCAGCCAGATGGCCCTCGTGATCAAGGATCTGGAGGAAGATATCTACGGAAGCGGCCTCAGCCTCGGGACACCGGAGATGGGCCCAGACATCTACGATGGGAGCGGTAACAGCATGTATCGTTCTGATTGTTAACTTAACCCTTTTACCTTTTCACTATGGCAGGAATTAACCTTCTTTCCATTAACGTGCGAAGTGTGAGAGAGAAGAGGAGACGACAGACGGCACTTGCTTTTTTCGCTGCTATTCCTAATGTTAATGTTATTATGTTGCAGGAGTGTTCCCTTCCTTCTTCCAGGTCATACCATCACCTGTGCAGGGAGTGGAGCCACGGTCCGTCCTACTGGTTTGGTGGGGGCGACTGTAAGTCCGCAGGTATTGCTGTCCTCATTAGGGGGAACGCCTTCACTGTTGAATCCGTCCAGGAGCTCGTCGTTGGCTGTCTTGCGGTCATCGACGGCACCTGGGCGGGCGAGCCTCTCAGGCTCATCAACGTGTACGCTTCCCCCATGAAGGCCGAGCGACTGGAGCTCTTCCAGATCCTGCGCACTCAGCTCGTCACCACCAGGGCAGTGGTATTGGCCGGGGATTTCAACTGCCCTGTCGAAGCGGACGGACGAAGCTCCTCGACATCTGCGAAGCTGGACGTCACGTCAAAGCTACTGATCGAGATGGTGTCCGAAGCCTCTCTTCGGGACGCTGTGGGTTCCATGGGGCCGGCATCAGTTAATTATACCTGGTGCCGCCCGGATGGCTCGCAGAGCTCCAGGATTGACTTTGTGTTCACCTCTCGATCGGTCACCCAGGTAAGGCACTCTATGATCCCCTGCTTCTTCTCTGACCACAGGGGCATTCTCTTCCAGGGTACTCTGGGCCACGGTTTTCCTCCTGGCCCAGGTTCCTGGAAGTTGAACTGCGCACTGCTGGAAAATGAGGGGTTGCTGGCGGAGCTTAGAGATGCGTACTTGTGTTGGCGTAACGACCGCTTCTTTTTCAGGACTGTTTGGGAATGGTGGGAATATGTTAAACTCCAAATCCGTCATTTCTTCCAGGCCAAGGGACGCCAGCAGGCGTCACAGCGCAAGAGGGACCTCAAGGGGATGCAGCGCGAGCTCAACTCACTGATGGACCTCGACCGCTGCGGCTGGGACGTCAGGGACATGCTCGCCGAGGCCAAGAGGGACCTGAAAAGGCACTTCGAGGAGGAGGCCCAGCACGTCATCTTCCGTTCCAAGGTGGAGACACTGGAGAAGGGTGAGAAATGTAACTCGTTCTTTTTCAGGAAGCTCCACGCCGGCCACACGCCTGTGACAGAGATGAAGGATGAGGACGGCAACATCCGGCGGGGGAAGCAGGAAGTGATGGGAGTCGTCCACGACTACTACCGCGACCTCTACTCCCAAAGGCCCATCGATGACGACGCCGCCGAGGAGTTCCTGTCAGGTATCACTAACACCCTTGATCCTGCAGGTGCCGAGGGGCTCGATGACCCTCTGACGGCGGAAGAGGTGCTCTCTGCCGCTAAATCCTTTAGGACCGGAAGGACCCCGGGCAGTGACGGTCTCCCAGCGGAGCTCTACGTAGCGCTGGGCGACCTCATTTGCCCGGACCTGAAGGACCTTTACGAGGAGATGGTGGTGGAGGGTGCCATGCCGCCGTCGCTGAGGGAAGGTCTGGTCACGATCCTGTACAAGCGGAAGGGGGACAGATGCGAGCTGAAGAATTGGCGACCCATCTCTCTCCTCAACGTGGACTACAAGATCCTGGCCAAGGTGTTGGCGACGAGACTGAAGGTTGTCATCGACAGGATCATCCACCCCGACCAAACCTGCGGCATTCCTGGCCGTAGGATTGCGGATAGCCTGGCCATGGTGAGAGACACATTGCACTACATCGGAGACCGCCGTGCACACGCGGCCCTGGTCAGTCTTGATCAGGAGAAGGCCTTTGATCGTGTCTCTCACGCCTTCATGGCTAAGGCTCTCCGCAGACTCGGTCTGGGTGCGGGGTTCTGTAAGTATGTCAACCTAATGTACTTTGACATCCACAGCTCGGTGTTGGTGAACGGCTGGAAGACTGACCCCTTCCCTATCCTTTCGGGGGTCAGACAAGGCTGCCCTCTTTCACCCCTTCTTTTTGTTTGTGTTATAGAACTCTTCGCGGAGTCTATCCGGCAGAATGCAGGGATTAGAGGGATCACCGCACCGGGACCTGGCAACCACGTGGTCAAGTGCTCGCTGTACATGGACGACGTCACCATCTTCTGTTCCGACAGATCATCGGTCTCAGCGCTCGTCCAGACCTGCGAGAAGTTCGGCCGGGCTTCGGGGGCAAAAGTCAACTGTGCAAAGTCAGAGGTCATGCTCTTCGGAGACTGGCGTCTGGCTTCATCCTCTCCCCTTCCTTTCACAGTGCAACCGGACTTCATCAAGATCCTGGGAGTCTGGTTCGGAAAGGAGGGAGCGGCCCTGAAGTCCTGGAACGAGCGTTTGGCCAAATGCAACCAGAGGATTGGACTGTGGAGCCTCAGACAGCTTTCGCTGGAAGGGAAGACGCTGGTCCTGCGGAACGAGATCCTGCCTGTGCTCCTCTACACCGCGCAGGCCTGGCCACCTCTCAACACCGTGGTCAAAGCCATCTACAGGATCGTCTTCCACTTCATCTGGGGCTCCAAGATGGACAGGGTGAAGCGGGCCGTCATGTACAAGGATCCGTCCAAAGGAGGTAAGGGTGTCCCCGACATCCCCACTCTGTTGAGACTAACCTTTGTTTGTGATTGTGTCCGCAGAGCCCTGAGGACTGGAAAGGAATCGGCAGGCCGAGCCATGTCCCGTTTGTTCCTGTTACCCCTGTGGCGTCGCCTAGGATGGGACAAGTGGAACAGCTCCGTCCCTTACAACTGGACCGTCCCTTGGCACTACCAAGACGTCACCCGGTTCCTGAGGGAGCACCAGCTGGAGGAGCTCAAGCCTGACCTTTGGAAACCCAAGACCGTCCACAAGCTCATCCGAGCTAAGGACACCATGGAGGAGATCCCAGGGCTGCCGGCTGGAACCGCGGAGGTCGTTTGGAAGAACATCTCTTCGGCCCAGCTGACCAACGGGCACAAGGATATGTCGTGGATGGCCGTGCAAGGAGGTTTGGCGGTGAGGTCGTTCATGCATGCCCGCAACCTGAGCAAGACGCGCTACTGCCCCAGATGTCCCTTCAAGGAGGAGACCACCCACCATCTTTTCTGGGCTTGCCCGTTTGCTCAGGGCCTGTTGGATGCCCTGGAGGACGACTTGCAGGACTCGGTCCCCCGGAACCAGCTTTCTTACCATTCTGTTTTTTATGGACTCTTCCCGGGGACCCATCGAGAGACAGACTGCGAGAAGGCCTGGAGGATCCTCAACTGTTTCAAAGACGCTATCTGGTTCGCCAGAAACCGGCTTGTTCTCAGGAGGGAACAAGTCACCTTTCAGGACTGCTGCAGGCTCATCCACAGCTTGCTGCGGGACTACACCATCCTGGACAGCCTGAGAGGCGAAGACGAAGAAGAAGACTGAGAAGCCTTTTTCTTCGATTGTTTCCTCCATTTTGGGACTTTGCCATTTTTGTCTTTGCATTTGGTATAGTTGCATTGTCAGAGCTCTGAGCCAGTCTTCCCTCTCTCTCCCCCCTCCCTTCCCTCCCCTCCCTCCCCCAAGCTGGCTCGGGTGCTCAGGCAGTGCTATTGTGTTAGTTAGAATAGACATTGTGTTGCTCCCTCGTGTTTGTGTGTTCTTCAATAAAGCTTCGGGCACTGTGTTTACTCCTCTCCCCCCCTCCTCCACATGTCAGATAGCTAGTTGTTGAATGCATGCATGCTGTGGGGCTAGGAAGTACTGGTATGAGGTAGGACGAGGCAGAGCACTCAGGAGACTTCTTCTGGCCCTAAATTGAAGAATACAAGCTACAAAACAACCTGTACTTTATAGTGTGACCTACTGAGCTCTCTATGATCATTCTCTGTGTATAATGTGACATTTCTAAATGATGTCCTAAATCCGTCATCAGAATAGACAACCTTTGTATCTCTTCTCTTCATTGTAGATGGGCCATGCAATTACTACTTCACCACCAAAGGGAACAAAACTGAGAAATTTATTTTCCACATGTAATCAAGATCACGTGGACATCATAAAAACCAATCATGTATACCTAAAACATTTTGGGTGGAACCAGGTCGGTCTTATGACATCGACTGACTTATATGGAGATAAAGAACTGACGGCAATGATGGAATATTTTAAAAAGGAAGGAATCTGCTTTGAGTATATTATTACATTCCCTGATATCGATGCTGTCTCGGGTGAGGAAGCACTAAGTGCTATAGAAAATTCCAACTCCAGGGTTATAATTGTTGCCATGGAAATTATTGATAATCTTCATGACTTTCTAATCTGTTCACGCTTCATCCGGTTGTATATAACGCTTCTTATGTTTAATCTGTGGGTGGATCATTACATTGTACTACCATTACCGTTTGTCGAAGCCTGTAATTGTAGTATGACTTTTTCTTACTCAGGTTGAGCGCCTCCTGGCCTGACCACATATATAAGCACAGTAACCCCAAAAACACACCCAACAGACCCAATACTGGAGGAAATCTGGTTCTATGCTAAAAATTGTAACATCTCAGATCCAAATAAACTCAGCGCTCTACAAAGATTTCATTTGTTTCCTCCAGAGAACTGCACAGGACGAGATCTTCATATTACATATGATTCTGCCATTCCCGAATATGTTTACAGTTCAGTAGTCATCCTGGCTCACGCGCTTCATCAAATGTATTTACATGAAAGAAGGGTTGATAAAGAATCCAGATCTCAATATATACACAAGGTAAGACTATAGAGCAATATGTGATCACTGATACTAATGTAGGACTGAGGAAATAATTATTTAGATCACTAATAGAGATGAGCGAGTAGTTAAATATTCGATATTCGTTTCGAGTAGCCCCTGAATATTCGACTACTCAAATCGAATATCGAATCCTATTATAGTCTATGGGGGAAAAATGCTCGTTTCAGGGGTAGGCAACATTCAATCAAATTGAACTTACCAAGTCCACGAGTGAGGGTCGGGCTGGATTCTCTGAGAAGTCTTCTCCGTGCAGCGTCAGAGCCAGAAGACGCCATGGGGACGCTGCGCGTAGAAGACTTCTAAAGCTCTATAAAGCCCCATTCATGAGACCATATTTTGCAGGTCTGTAATTGTGTGCAATTGTGGATCCGCACATTATTAAGGTTAAATTGCCATGTTGGCTCTTTGTGATAAATTAGTGGGTTTCGGGTTGCAGCTTGGGCATTCGGTCTCTAAAAGGTTCGCCATCACTGAGTTAGAGGGCGGGGATTTATTTTAGAGATTAATGCATAGTTTATCCAGGACAACCCTTTTAAGTTCTCTCTCTGCTTTCAACTGAATCAACTATCCAAACATATATAGTTGTGGTGTAATTATTATACTCTGGAGTCTCTTCAGACCCCAGAGTTGAATAGGTGGTGGCGGTGTAAAAAAAATATACTCACTTTCCCTCACCTCTTTTTGGACTGGCAGCATCTGGTGCTCTCTCTCTGTCTCCTCATTGATGTCATGAGCCAGGGGTTACCATTGAGGTCTGCGTTGTCTCAGTTGTCAAATGGGCCTCAGTTGTCAAATGGGCATGTTGAGTGTCATGATGACATGACACCCAGCGTGCCCATGTTACTACTGTGCTGCAAAAATCAATGAAGGAAGGTGAGTATAAATGTTTTTTTTTGTTTGCTTTTTTTTCACCTTCCACATATTATACATTGGTGTCTACAGAGACTCCAGAGTATAATAATTGTCAGCAGCGGATTAACCTGCACCTAGTCTCACGTGAGCAGCAGATAATGTGGATTTATTTAGCACAATAACAAACGGCTTACAACTTGTTATAGCATCTAGTTCTGTGGAAAGACTGCAGCAGCTGGCGTGCAACCATGACACAGAGAGGGGAGAGAGAGAGAGAGAGAATTGTGAGCCCCACATAGAGCGAGAGAGGATTGTGAGGATTGTGAGCCCCACATAGAGCTCACAATGTACATTTTTTCCCTATCAGTATGTCTTTGGAATATGGGATGGAAATCCATGCAAACACGGGGAGAACATACAAACTCCTTGCAGATGTTTTTTTTTTTGCCCTTGGCGGGATTTGAACACCAGGACTCCAGTGCTGCAAGGCTTCAGTGCTTACCACTGAGCCACCATGTGGCCCCCAGGAACATCTGTGAATTTTTTTTTTTCTCAGCAGATCTTTGTTAACAACTTAGCAGTATGAACACAGACAGAATGTCTCATCATATAACACAGCAGTTGTAGTTGTTGCCTTTCATGTAAACAAATTTGCATTATTCCAACAATAATTTACTGCAATGTATGTTGCAGTAGCCATTTTTTTTCATCCAAGATGAATCGCCAATCTAGAATATCCTGTTTGAATCTGGCTCAAAACGAATCAGTTCACTCCATCAGGATCTCAGAGGTGTTCAATGCCTACACCAAGGCTGCAAGTGGAGAATTGGAAGCTTCCAGGAGTAGGGTTGAGCGATCGGGATCGGAAAAGATCGGATTCCAATCAGCGATCGAGTAAATTTCACGATCGTGATTGGAATTCCGATTCCAATCTTTTCTGGTGGGATCGAGGTCAGAGGTTATCTCAAGATTGGCTCAACCCTATTCATGTATATATCATTAGTGGGGTTGAGGGAGTGGGAAAGATCAGCGATCGAGCAAATTTCATAATCGGGAAAGGCTGGAAAATTATCGGAAATCGTATTTTAAAATTGATCCTGAATTCTCAAGATCGGCTCAACCCTATCCAGGACTGTTGTATGTACAGAGAATGGGAGCCACAGATATGGCTGATGACCAGGAAGATACCTAGGGTGGGGGCAGATGGAGGGGAGTAGATATTGTACTATATGGTGGCACATACAGTGCCTACAGGTATGTGTCTTATACACAAAGTCTAACATTACTGGTGTCATTAAAATTGAACAATTGTTATAATTTTTTCCAGCTCCTCAGATACGTAAGAAGAAATCATAGACTTTACAGGGATTACACAGAGGCTTGGTATGTAGGGGACGGACAGAAGAGCCCTCATCCTCCAGTACAAATAGTACATTGGGTATCATATAAGGAAGAGGGAAGCATGCTGATTAAACCCTTGTGTAAAAATGTGTTTGATGGTAAAGATTTACGTTCACAAATTAAAAATGAAGATTTCATATGGAAGCAAGGAATGGTAAGTAAATATAATAAGAACATGAATACGATTTATTCTTCTACAGTACAGATTGTAGATGTTATATTATAAGATTACTTTATGAGCCAAGTGATTTGAAACAAATGGAATTTGCTCTGAAATTTTCAAAAGTTTCAGATTTGATTGAATCAAAAACATTAGCAATTTGCTTTGGACAAAACACCAAAAATGGCTACAATTTAAAGCAGAGAAGCAGAAGGAAGAAGGATCTAGTGGAGTCAAAGACTAGCTTGGCTCCAAAATAATGCATGTATGCCAGTCTTAATAAAACCCCCGACCAGAATGGAGATGTATGCCAGTTAGTTATAATAAATAGAGATGAGCGAACAGTAAAATATTCTATATTGTTACTCGTTTCGTATAGCTGCTCAATATTCGACTATTCGATCGAATATCAAACCCCATTATAGTCTATGGGGAAAAATGCTTCGTTTCAGGGGAACCCACCATTTGACTCAGGAGGGTCACCAAGTCCACTATGACACCTCAGGAAATGATGCCAACACCTCTGCAATGACACTGGGACAGCAGGGGAAGCATGTCTGGGGGCATCTAACACACCAAAGACCCTCTATTACCCCAACATCACAGCCTAACAACTACACACTTTCCACATTCAAAAAAAACTCTATCAAAGTGGGAAAATACCTGGAAACCTTCTTTCCTCCCCAATTGGATGGACACAAACCCAAATTTAAGCTAAAGAAACATTAACAAGCACCCCTCTAAATCACGTTGCCCATGACAACCACAGATGGAATAGGCAATGGAAAATCCCAAAGCCCCCACCCTTAACTGTCATTGTGGATGTGTGTGTGATGTGGTAAGACCTTCCAAAATTCACTTTTCTGGCCCTTAACGTGAAGCTTTCCAAATTAAGTTAGAGGCCCTTAAGCTGAGCTACCAATAGAGATTGAGGCCCTGTAGGTGACTTCAGCCTCTTACCAGCAGAGTTTTAGGCCTTTAACTTAGTTCAGCCTTGTACCAGCAGAGTGTTAGCCCCTTTAAAATTGTTAGCCCCTAAAACGGTGGTTCCAGAACCATCACCCTCATTGTGTTGGATTGATGCAGTGGATTGGACTGAGGACCCAGACATTGACCTTCATTTTGACTGTCAAATTGATAACATTTTGGCATCAAGTCCTGGGGGTAACTTTTATGTAGAGGGCTGCAAAGGTGGAGATTTGGCTGCAACCACTACTAGCGGTAATGGTCCTCTAATATGGGACTCTACATTACCTCTACAGGGTTCTGATCAGGTGTTAATTGTCCAAACAACATGTTCCAGTACTTTAGATGTAGAAACCACTTTCCCTTCCGACACCAGAGTTAACCAAGCTTCAGAGTCAACCAATATTCCTGGCAGGAGTGCTGAAACACCACCCTCCTCCTCCTCCTCCGACGTTAAATCGACCCCAGCCCCGAGCTGGAAACACTGCAACACTGGCGTGGGGAGACGTCAGCAGGCCGTGCTGAGCTCATCAGCTTGGAGGACAGACCACACACTGCTTCCGAGGTCAGGGATGCCATCCTGGATGAGATGGCAATGTCTTTTGCCCCACTGCACCTGAGCCCAGGTGCAGGTTGGCGTATGTGATAATGGCCGGAACCTGGTAGCAGATCTGGTGCTTGCCAGACTCAAACACGGTCCACACATGACCTACGTTTTCAAATTATTGGTGCAACAGTTTCTAACAACTCACCCCAATTTACACAAGCTACTGGTTAAAGTGTGGCGCTTGTGCTCCCACTTTGGCAAGTGTACAGTACCTGATGCTAGCCTCAATACATTCCAGCAAGCGGTTTTATCTCACTTGTTGAAAGTTTTTTTCCTGCCACTTTGTTCGTGTCATGTAATTTGTTTTTTTAAAAAGATGAATTAAAGCAACGAGTTTTTAAAGATCGGAGTGTCGCGAACCATTATCCCTTCTTTTCACTCTTCGCATGGCTGATTGTCCTCCACAGTCCAGAGGCAAGGTTTGGCACCTAATTTATTTACTACTTAGCGGTAAGTCGCGGTTTACAATTTTTTCTACTGTGGAATACATTCCAGCAACGCCTACATCTGCCTGAAGCATCGGCTGTTGTGTGAGGTCACCACACGCTGAAACCCTAGATACCATATGTTGAGCAGGGTGTGTGAGCAGCAAAGACCTTTGATGGAGTCCCATCTCCAAAACCCAAGGGTTCATCAAAGTCAGCTCCCTCAGTTTCTGCACCATGAGTTTCCATGGGTGGCAGACTTATGTGAAATCCTATCCCATGCTTTCCACTAGACAAGAAACATTAGCATGCGCTATTCACAATTGCTGATATGACAGCTGCGTTAAGCAGGGTGCAGGGTACAACGCAGACCAGGCCCGAGCACCAGGAACAGGTGTTACAATGGCTAGTGGATAATGCTTCCAGCTGCTTTTCCAGCAGCCGGTCAGCCACTACCTGCAGTCGTGTTCATACCCAAGAGTCTGCCCCTCCTTCCTCCCAACATGCCCAATCTTCCCAACAGAGTCATCCCACCCTTGCCCCCTCCCAGGATCTCTTTTCGGGTCCTTTTACTGTCTCTCCCTCTGTTGAACCACTTCCCGAATCTCTTGAGCTACCAGACGACTTTGTGTGTACTGATGCCCAAACCCTGGAGCATCCGCCATCACCTGGCAATTTTGTGGTTGTGGACCCGCAACCAGCATTTCCTCAGTGTTGATGATGAGACACAATTGCCATCAGGGCATGCTGTTATCATGTGCGATTTGCAGTGAGCAATTGGAAGAGGAGTTGGTGGACGATGAGGCCACCGACCCTAAATGGACAGGGGTGATGTATAGCGGGGAAAGCAGTGTAGATGTGGAGGCAAGCTAAGCAGGAAAAAAAGGTGGCTACAGGCAGAGGCATGTCCAGAGGCAGCAAGGCCAAAGATTTTCCGTGTACTAGCCACTCATGCAAAACTCGCCCATGTTGCCAGACTAATTCCTCCAACAGGCTAACAACTGCCATCCGGTCCACACCCGGCAGGGGCACGCTCTCCAAGGTCTGGGACACGTTAATGGAACCCACTCGCCAAACTACCGCCACTGAGGGGCCTAGTGTCACCAGGAGGGACAAGTATAGGCGCATGTTGCGGGAGTACCTGGCCGACCCCAGCCCTGTACTCTCCGATCCCTCTGCGCCCTATAGTTATTGGGTCTCCAAGTGGAATTTGTGGCTGGAACTTGCGCTGTATGCATTGGGGGTCCTTTCCTGCCCAGCGTGCTTTTGGAAAGGGTCTTCATCACAGCCGGTGGCATAATTATGGATAAGCGTAGCTGGCTGTCACTTGACAGTGCTGACCGACTGACGCTGATCAAAATGAACAGCCACTGGATAGACCCATCATTTTCATGTCCACTGGTGTCAAGCACCTCGACATGACGTTTCATGTGTGTGCTCACCCTCTACAATTCCTCCTCATACTACTCCACCATCAGCGTTGCACAATTCTGCTCCTACTAGTCTCAATCCACCCTGATTCCCCCAAACTCTGCTGGTTAGAGGCTCTGCTCACTCCAAGGGCCAAAAACACTGTCGGTGCAAGGCTCTACTCACTCCAAGGGACAAAAACACTGCTTTTTAAAGGCTCTACTCACTCCAAGGGCCGAAAACACTGCCGGTGCAAGGCTCTACTCACTCCAAGGGCCACAAACAATGCTTTTTAAAGGCTCTACTCACTCCAAGGGCCGAAAACAATGCTTTTTAAAGGCTCTACTCACTCCAAGGGCCAAAACCACTGCCAGTGCAAGGCTTTACTCACTCCAAGGGCCACAAACAATGCTTTTTAAAGGCTCTACTCACGCCAAGGGCCAAAAACTCTGCCGGTGCAAGGCTCTACTCACTCCAAGGGCCACAAACACTGCTTTTTAAAGGCTCTACTCACTCTAAGAGCCAAAACACTGCTTTTTAAAGGGTCTAAAACTATGCTGGTAAGAGGCTGAAGTCACCTGTGTTTGAAAACTGTTTTTATTGAATACAATGTACAAGACAACAAGAGAAATCAATCTTACAAGGGCAGACATTGTATAAATTTTTCTTTTTCTTGGGGAGGTAACCAAAAACAGTTTATAGGACAAGGTTAATGTGAGGTAGGGAGGGGAGGGGAAATAAACAGTCAAGAAAGGGAAGAGGAAAGGAGAGAAGGGAGAGGGAGGAGGAAGGGGGAATGAGGAAAAGGGGCCTAAAAAGGGGAGAGAAAAGAAGGGGGGGGTTATGAATGGAGAAAGGGAGAGGGTCAGGAACAGCAGAGAATACATCAAACAGAAATATTACAATATTTCACGGAATAGCAGATTGGCATTGAAGTTATGTATCAACGGTAGAGCAATGGCTTATCAATGACTTATTAGTGACTTAGCAGATGTGAAGGGAAGGGCACAGGTCCAGGGAGCGGGCATAGTGGACAGACACAATAAACAGACCCAAAGAATAGGTAGTATAGATAATAGACATTTTACAGTATATAGAATATATAGACACACACCCAGAAAGGAACCTAATGGGCTGAGGTGGGATAGCCAGTAAAAGGTCAGTCAATAGAGTCCCCTTGGATAACAACCAAGGGGACTACGTTTTCAGGAATGAAGATCTAGTCATGGAGTGCCAGTTCTTCTAGCCTGCAAATGTCTGAAACTTTAAGAACCCATTGGGCTAGTGATGGGGGATTGGTGTCCCTCCAATGTAGAGGGATAAGAAGTTTCGCGGTGGAAAGTAGGAGGCTGAAGTCACCTGAAGGGCCTCAATCTCTGCTGGTAGCTCAGCTTAAGGGCCTCTAACTAAATTTGGAAGGGCTCATGCTAAGGGCTAGAAAAGTGAATTTTGGAAGGTCTTTCCACATCACACACACACACATCCACAATGACAGTTCAGGGTGAGGGCTTTTGGATTTCCCATTGTCTATTCCATCTGTGGTTGTCATGGGGAACGTGATTTAAAGGGGTGCTTGATAATGTTTTTTGAGCTTAAATTTGGGTTTGTGTCCATCCATTTGAGGAGTAAAGAAGGTTTCCAGGTATTTTCCCACTTTGATAGAGGTTTTTTTGAGTGTGGGAAGTGTGTAGTTGTTAGGCTGTGATGTTGGGGTAATAGAGGGTCTTCGGTGTGTTAGATGCCCCCAGACATTCTTCCCCTGCTGTCCCAGTTACATTCCAATAGACAATAAGCTATACATACTATATATGTATACTGAATAACTACATATATATACATAGTGTATATACATTTATAGTCACTTTTATCGTTTATAGTTACCCAAGTCTCGCTGCAATGACCCTTGTTCTCCTGGATTAAGGAAAGCTCACAATGGAGAAAAACTGGTCTGTTGTTATGATTGTGTCGTATGTACTGAGGGAGAAATATCCAATATATCAGGTACAATAAGTGTGTGGCATTAAAGGGGGCATTGTAGGTTAATGGTTTATCCTTAGGATAGGCTAGCAATATCAGACGTGAGGGAGTCTAAAGGTCAGTTCACACAGGGTTTTATGTCTGGAACCTGAGGTGGAGGCAGCCTCAGGTTCCGGACCAAAATACGGATAGCTGCGACTGGATGCTAGCGCAGTGCACCGGCATCCAGTCGCGCACTTTGCTCCAGATTAGGCCCAAATGAATGGGCCTAGTCGGGAGGGAGTGTCTTCCGGCGGATGTCCTGAGGTGAATCCACCTGAAGAAGGAGCATCTCGCTTCTTTTTCCAGGAATAAACGGCTCCCGGAAAAGACCTGACCGGCCCCCATTGATTTTAATGGGAGCCATCTTTTTGGTCAGGATTTTGAGGTGGATAAATCCCCGTTTGAACTTACCCTAACTCTCAGCATCGCTGTCGATGAAGTATCTGAAGGCCTCTTCATTCTTCATCAGTCTAGGACAATGTCTGTACTCGGGATGCCATGCCATCAGGTAAGTAAGCAATTTACACGACAAAAGATTTGATTCAGTTGACCCTAACCTATATATCTGCGGGCCTGGATTGATATGCTGGGTTTATTTGACATTAATTGTAATTGTTTGTCAGGTTTAT
This sequence comes from Leptodactylus fuscus, assembly GCF_031893055.1. NCBI lineage: Eukaryota > Metazoa > Chordata > Amphibia > Anura > Leptodactylidae > Leptodactylus > Leptodactylus fuscus. The sequence continues at coordinate 357,440,556 of NC_134265.1, forward strand.
CTTTCATGGTCATTTGTTTTGTATCTCCCACAGACAGTGAAATCTGCCATAAATGTCCCTCTGATCATTGGCCGGATGAGAGAAGAGAGACATGTCTTCCTAAACCCTACGAGTTTCTATCATATGAGTCAGATATTTTAGCTCTAGTGTTTTCTGGATTGGTTCTATTATTCTTTGTTATCACAGGTTTTATTCTGGGGTTATTTATTAGACACTGGGACACTCCTATTGTGAAAGCCAATAACCGGACTGTCAGCGTCATTCTCCTGGTCTCCATCCTGCTGAGCTTCCTCGGTGTCTTCTTGTTCCTTGGCCGTCCTGTGGATATAACCTGCATGCTGAGACAGACCTCATTTTCCTTCTTCTTCTCTATAGCTGTCTCTTCTGTACTCTCTAAGACTATCACGGTCTACATCGCTTTTAAAGCCACCAAACCCAGAAGTCCATGGAGAAAGCTGGTGGGACACAGACTGACTAATTACATTGTCCTGATATTTTCTGCTATCCAAGCTCTGATCTGTGTTATTTGGTTAGTCACTTCTCCACCATATCAGGAATTTGACCTCATTACTTATGTTGGGAAGATCATCATCCAGTGTAATGAAGGCTCAGTCATTGCCTTCTACTCTGTGATAGGTTATCTGGGGCTCCTGGCCGCTGTCAGCTTTCTTCTGGCTTTCATGGTGAGGAAATTACCGGACATTTATAATGAGGCCAAGTACATCACCTTCAGCATGCTGCTGTTCTGTAGTGTCTGGATGGCCATGATCCCGGCTTATCTGAGCACCAGAGGGAAATACATGGTGGCCGTGGAGATATTCGCCATATTGACTTCAAATGCTGGAATATTAGTCTGTATTTTTTCTCCAAAATGTTACATTATGCTCCTGAAACCTGAGCTAAATGTTAGAAAACAAGTTCTGCAAAAACCCTTCTAACATCATCCAGTTTGCTTTGATGATGTTATCTGGCATAGAATAGATCTTTCCTCTGTAATTAGATTATTAAAAAATAATCATTTTTACTAACATGAGAATGAGTAGATGCGCTTTTCAATGATATAAAAAAACCCTAAATAATCCAACTTTTAGCTTCTTAAAACTTCACGTTCCTTAGAGATGAGAATAACTGTTACATTGTATCCTTCGCAATATTTTGTAAGTCTCACTGTAAGATTCATAGCAAAGCGATTTTAGTGAAATGCAAATAATTCATACGGATTCTGGCAACTTTTTCCTCCTTCAGGTCTGGCCTATTTTCGGTCTTAAGAAGCAATCATTTTGTTTTAGATTTTTTTTCAGCCTTTCCCAATTCAATAGAAATGATCCCTTTCAATCAGAATGACATATAATATGTGCATACATTAGTGTAAAATAGTCCACAAATCCTAGAACTAGCTCTAAATTAGTGGTTCTCAACCTTTCTAATGCTGTGACCCCGCAATACAGTTCCTCATGTTGCAGTGACCCCTTTCAGTTTGGAATGTGCGTCCCATGGCATGCGTTCCAGTTGAATAGTGTTGCTGCAGACAGTAGCACGGCTTTTGAGTGGCTAAAGCCATCGGAAATATGTATTTTCTGATGGCTTTAGGCATACCTCCCAACTTTTGAAGATTAGAAAGAGGGACAAAATATGCGGTGAATTCAGCCCCGCCCAATTTTATGTTGACTCCGCCCATTCTCATTAATTTTTCATGTGCTCCCACACAGTATAATCCTCCTACAGTCACCCGTATATTATATGTCCCCTCTCTCCCCCAGTTTCATATAACCCCTTCATCTGCCCCCAGTTTCTTGTCCATCCCTCCAATTCTGCCCCCAGTTTCATGTCCCCCCATCTCTGCCCCCAGTGTCATGCCATACCCCCCCTTCATCTGCTCACAGTTTCATGTCCCTCCATCTCTGCCCCCAGGTTCATGTCCCCATCTGTTCCCCAGTTTCATGTTCCCCCATCTCTGCCCAGAGCTTCATGTCCCTCCATCTCTGCCCCCAGTGTCATGCCGTCCCCTCCTTCATCTGCCCACAGTTTCATGTCCCTCCATCTCTGTCCTCAGTGTCATACCGTCCCCCCCTTCATCTTCCCCAGTGTCATGCCGTTCCCCCCTTCATTTGTCCCAGTGTCATGCCGTCCCCCCCTTCATCTACCCCTTCATTATGTTCCACCTTAATGTTTAAAACAAATAAAAACTCTTTATACTCACCTTCCAACGCTCCCCCGCCGCTCTCTCTGCAGTCTCGCTCACTCATATAGTTGTAGGCGTAATGTGACATCATCACATCGCGGCTACACATGCAGAAGCCCCAGCACAGCGTTAAAGCAGGAGCTGGCTGTGACAGCTCCTGCTTTAATCGCCTGTGTGTTCAACTCATCGACGTCCTCCGGGCGCCGATAAGTTGAAACCGGGACATACTTCCCACCGACCGAGACGGTTGGGAAGTATGCTTTAGGCGACTCCTGTGTTTTGATCTTTCGACCCCTGCCGGGGTCGCGACCCACAGGTTGAGAACCTCTGCTCTAAATGAACACAAAGAGTTAGTCTCAACAACCATGAGAAAAGTCTAGCAAATCCATATCCATCTGGAACCTACTATAAACATGATCCAATATCAATAAGTAGACTTAAAGGGGCTCCATCAATGGGAAAAGTCATTTTTAAAGGGATCCTATTATTCAGATCCAAATTTTTTGTCCCTAACACGTAGGAATAGCCTTAAGAAAGGCTATTCGTCTCCTACCTTTAGATGTCTTCTCCACACCACCGTTCCGTAGAAAGCCTGGTTTTCACCGGTATGCAAATGAGTTCTCTTGCAGCACTGGGGGCGGGCCCCAGCACTCAAACAGCACTGGGGGTGTCCCCAATGTCGCTTGAAACTCTCTAGCACCACCTCCATCTTCTTCAGGAACGTCCTCTTCACGCCTCTTCTTTGGCGCAGGTGGTACAACTTGTAGGCCTCGGGCCTTGGGCAGAGCCATCTGCGCATGCCCACAGGCCACAAGAAAATGGCCGTTTACTTAATGTGCTAGCGGCCATTTTTCTTGTTGCTGCGGGCATGTTCAGTTGGCTCTGCCCGAGGCCTACAAGTTTCACCGCCTGCGCCGGAAGAAGAGGCGAGAAGAGAACATTTCTGAAGAAGATGGAGGCGGTGCTGGAGAGTTCTCTCGCAGCATTGGGGACCCCCCCTAGTGCTGTTTGAGCACTGGGGCCCGACCCCAGTACTGCACTGCGAGAGAACTCATTTGCATACCCGTGAAATCCGGGATTTCTACAGAATGGCAGCGCGGAGAAGACATCTAAAGATAGGAGACGAATAGCCTTTCTTAAGGATATTCCTATGTGTTAGGGACAAAAAATTCCATCTTAATGATAGGTTCCCTTTAACTAAGCACATACTTGCCTCCTCCTCAAATTCCGGCCCAAAATACACCGCGTGAACCCGGACTTACAGAGCAGCTTCTCTGGCTGTAGAAAGTTCCTAAACTTTAGAATAAAAATACACATCCTCACCATTCACCTGCTCCATTATTTCTTTAAAATATATTCCTTTCATCCCTTCACAGACACAAATCCATGTCTCAACTGTTTTTTTGTTTTTTTTTGCACCATTTTGGTTTATCCAAACATCTTTCCCTTGGCTTTCGGTTTTCTTTAAAGGACTGTCCACAGTTCACGCACCAGTTTCCTTTTTCACCATCACCGCAGCAATCTCGCCACATCCTAGACCTTTGCCGATCTGACCTTGTTTAAAAAAAGTCTATAAACTTTCTGTAGCTCGACCTTCACAGAGACTGGAGATTAGCGCTGCTTACGTAAGCAGCGCCCGCGTAGCTTCTCCCAATGTGGAACTATTGGTCTCCCCAAACCTGGTGATATGTAGTTATTCGGACTAATATGACTAATATGCTTTCAATATGCAGATGAGTAAGGGGCGTGTTAAGACCCTCCTACAGCCAATGAGCAATCCTGATTACTGCTTGTTACGCATGTTCTATTATAATCAACACTTTTCTGTATAAAATCTTATGTTATGTCTCCAATAAACACAAACTTGCTTTGATAACTGCAATTGTGGTGTCAGACTAGTTTTTTCTTCATGAGCTCGCAGGAGATAAATAATTTGGCCCCACTTGACAATCAGAATATTGAACCCGGTTTGGGTTTCGATAACACTCCCTTACCTTGACCATATGATTAGTCCTTCTTACCTCACTTACCCAGAACCCTCATCTACAGGAGTTATCACCATTATCTCTACTACCCAGAAACTTCCCTATGGGAGTTGTCTATGTTACCCCAACTATCTAGAGATGGTAATTCCAAACTCATATTCCTGGGCCTTGGAAATATTGGACACCGGTGTTTTCCAATTTACATACAAGCTACAGCATGCTGGCTCAGTGCAGATCACTGTTGCCTTGCTTGCAACGCAGGGATTCTGGGTTGAAATCTGACCAAGGGCAGCATTTACATGAAGTTTGTATGTTCTGCCTGTGTTTCTGGGGGTGTAGTCTGGTGTCCTTGCACACTTCCAAGACATACTGGAAGGGAATTTAGATTGTGACCTCCTACTTATTACAGTGAGTGTACCTTGGCCAGTATTAGACTATAACACACTATGTCAGTCGTTTTGGATTTTCCACTGATACAGTTTTCTTGTATTTGTGAACAAAAAACACTATTTAACATTATTCAATAACTTGAGATTTAGCACTAAACAGTTGTCCTGGTCACTGTGAATCATCTTGGATTTTTGCTATGAAGATAAGATAAGATAATCATTTAACAGCCCCACAATGGGGAAATTTCAGTGATACAGTTTCATAGATGGTACAGTAGTATATAACAAGAGAGAAAACACATACAAGCTCATGGCAGATAGAGAAATCCTAGGAATCATAGCAACTAAAAAAAGAAAGAAACACAGACACACTGCAGGATCATTTAGTTCTCTGTGTGAAGTGATGTTTAATAATACAGCTGAATGTGGTTGGAGGACATGAGGAGGGGTCACAGCATGTAGATATAACAGGCAAAAAACTTTTTTTTGCAGAGGTGGGGGACATATGCAGCTATCATGATAACATGTGGCAGTTCCTTTGGTAGGTAGTGAGATCTGCTCACAGCTGATAGTTCGGTATCTTGCATCAGCGCTATTGTCCATTAACCACAAAAAAATGCCCCAAATGTCCTTCATCACAAGCCCTCCTCTTCCTTTCTTCTTACCACTGTGTTCTACTGCCCAGAGAAGTCTGAAGCCATCCAGGTAGACAGGCTGCTGCTCTCTTGCCAAGCTTCCATAAACACATGGGGTAGGTGGGTGATGGTAGGTTCCGAGGCTGTAACAGAGTCCCACATGTCCACAGTAAAAGAAAGAAATACCAGTCAGCTGTAGCATCTACACACATCAGCAATAGACGCCAAAAATCACACACTTCCATGTAGGTTTCTCCTCCATGCCACATGGTGTCCATGCTGTCCTTAGCTCCTGGGGGGGGTGGGGGTGGTAACAGGTACATGTGCACATGTCCAGGTCTTGAGTCATTGTCCATGCTTAACAATAGAAACAAAAGGAACAAAATACTCCACAGTATGGCAGTTTTTCTATAACAGTTAACAAAAAAAATTGCCGAAAAACCTTAACAAAACTAAATTGTGCTCTCAAAGGACTGACTTGAGATGAATTGCAAAAGTTTTGGTTTCATCAAGAAACGAAACTTTTTTTAAATGTTTTTTATTCTGATTGAAAGTTATTGGGCAAAAATCAGTTTATTCACCTATAGTGCAGTATTGTGCTCTCATTGCAATGGTGACATTATTATATATTATTAACAAGGTAAGCTACTACATGATCCCCATCCAGTCACCAAGCTCGGTAAGGCTCATATTCCTTTAGGGTAAGTCCATACATAGTTGTTTGGACCAGAACCAGAAGCAGGGGCCGCCTCAGGTTCCAGTCCAAAAAACGGGTAGCCGCGACTGAATGTCAGTGCGCCAGCAACCACGTGCACTCCGGTATGGATTAGGCCAATGAATGTAGGGAGTGTCTTCAGGCCGAACCGCGAGGTGAATCGGCCTGAAGAATGAGCATCTTGCTTCTTTTTGTTCCGGTTCCCGGAAAAAAGAACTGAGCGGCTCCCAATTGGAGCTGTCTTTTTGGTCAGGATTTTGAGGTGGATGCGGATACTCAGTGTTACCTTGCCCTTATAGTTAAAGGTCATAATTCCATCATTAATCTCCTTCAAAAACCCTGTACGAGACATGATGAAATTCTGTAGTCTTCCTTCAACAAATACACTTATACACTGCCAGGAGAAGGCCGGAGAGAAATTCCCGATAACCCAGCTCTGTGGTGACAAAGTACTGTCTATATACATTGCTGATGTCTATCTATTTGAGGAGCTCTCATGTTCCTCCTCCTCCCCTCTCCATAGAGTTCTATTGTACAAATTTGATCGGAGAAATAAGTGAAGACAGCGGTACTTTTCTTATATATATAACGTATTACAAAAGTTGTTATTTTTAGCTGAAGTATAAATTTATAACGAAATATTTAGTCATGCCTTAAATTCCGAAGCGGTTTTCAACTAGCCAGACTTTATATGGTCATATGGCTTAGCATTGACATGTGAACATGTGGTATGTGACCCACCAATCTCATCAGTCATGCCCCATTTGTGTAAAGACGACTTTTCTTTATTCCAGGAGAAAAAAAAACAAAAACAAATATATAATACAAGATGCAAGATTATGGTTGTGGTGTCAAAGATTGTAACTTGTCCATCAGCTATATCATCGGGCTCTACCTCCCTTTAATTCTACCAATGTTCAATCTGTGGGGGTGACACTTGGCACCCCATTGATAACCTGAAGGGGCTTCCGAGCTCTTCACTGTTTACCTTTTGTGGAGCTCTATAGTTCACCACCATGACAGGTCAGCCTGCGACATTCGTGGGATCAGCAATCCACAGTCGGTCCAAGAAATATCCCGTCCATATATATATAAGTCATTGATACAAGTTTGCCAGCAGATTGTGGAGGTTTATCCTCTTTTTCCCAATAAAGACACCAGCATGTTTGACTTACCTGAGTATGCATGTCTCTGGAGATGATATAAGGGATACACAACAACAGAATAAGTGCAACTCAATAACATCGACAATAATCGGAGAATAAGTCATTAAAAAAATAGAACATTTCCATTTTTATAAACCTAATAATATTTGTATTAAAATAAATACAGAATTAGATTTTCTTCTTGTGTTGGAACTAAAAATAACAAAATAGTTAATACAAATACTAAAAACTGTAAGATTGTGTAGCATTTTATAGAACATAAGACATTTGGGGATCTTCGCACCATCTTGGTGATTCTCTAGTCTCACCGCTCTCCTATATATATATATATATATATATATATATATATATATATATATATATATATATATCAGGTAACAGGTATATAAGCTGCAGCTCTCTCCTATCCTCACACTGCTGCTGAGATCTCGTGTCGTACATTGTTGCCTCTGGAGAATCCAGCCTCATGTTTACAGTCATTATGTGGTTAATAGTTCTATGTGATTCATTAAGTGGAAATCTGATCCTGAGTTCATCTCCACAGTGTGAACTGTTTCAAGTCGATGCTCACTTAGAGAACACATATTACTAAGGAGGAGAAGTCCCAATTATGATGAATTACACAGAAGGAAAGTCTATCTGTATTATTCAGCTTTACTTTCTATTATATTTACTATTTATTTGCAGAATTATTATAGATCTGATATGTCACTGATGAAGAAGTCACTGAAATTATGTGAATATGGTGTCTATAACTCTAACACCAGTGTACTTATACTGTATATAGTCCAGGTGCTAAATGTGATGCACACTCAGCTCTGCTGCATCTGAGATCGGACCACAATCAAAACTGCTGTGAACCGATCTTAGACTCCGCCTCCTCCGGCAGAACCAGCGTTGATTGACCGAATGCTGTACACTGGCCAATCAACGTGGGTCAATGCATTCCTATGACGAGATGTAGCAGAGCTGGCCGTGCGCTCAGCTCGACTACTCCGAAGATGCTACATCGGAGATGGAGCAGTGCATGGCCGTGCGCTCAGCTCGGCTACTCCGAAGATGCAGACGAGCTGAGTGCACGTCCAGCACTACTACGTCTCCACAGTGCTGAGTGTGCATTGAACCATGCTGCACACTCAGCTCTGCTGCATCTCTGTGTATGCTGAGCTCTGCTGCTTCTCCGTGTAGCAGTGCTGTGTGACCACAATGGAAACTGCTGTGGATGGATCTTAGACTCCGCCTCCTCCAGCAGAACCAGCGTTGATTGGCCAAATTCTGTACACTGGACCGACATAATGTAGTGACTTGGGCTTGTTAGATGCCCCAGACATGCTTCTCCTGCTGTCCCAGTTGCATTGCAGAGGTGTTGGCATCATTTCCTGGGGTGTGATATTGGACTTGGTGACTCTCCTGAGTCGTATGGTGGGATCCCCTGAAACAAAGCGTTTTTCCCCATAGACTATAATGGGGTTCGATATTTGTTCGAATAGTCAAATATTGAGTGGCTATTCGGAACAAATAACGAACATCGAATATTTTACTGTTCGCTCATCTCTAATTATAACATTTAAAAAGCTCCACAAATGAAGGAAGGAAAGGAAGGAAAATGTGTTTCCCTGTATTTTTTGTAGATACATGCGAGGGATATATTGCAAAAAATAATTGTTTTGTAGAAAGATTTGCCCATTTTAATGTAAGTGCTACAGGATTATTGTCTTTTAGTGATTGAGAATTGACTTGTCATTAAAAAATAAAAAAAGCCACCAGATATTATCCTGTGAAGGGAGTAGATGGAAGATCAAATATTTTTTTTATATCAATACTATGGCACGAACAGGGTGGTAAAGTTGAATTTGATGCCCCAGGCAGGAGGGTCTTGTTGAGAGATGGCAGTGATGTGGCCATATATGTGGCAGGGCATAATACGATGAACCTGGCCATAGGACAAGTCTGCCTGAGTGGTGGCCGTGGTGGTAACTATTTAGGAGTAGCATCAGCAGCAGTACAGTGAATGGAAGATGATGATAAAGGGAGACGGTGACGCCACTTTTTGGAGGCATCAGCCAGAGGTGTTTGAAAATCCTCATTGATCTATGCCTTATTCATAGTCATTTTTTTGGCATGCTACCTATAGTCCTTTTAGGGGTTACAAACACCCTCTTGGCCATAACACTTAAGGCTAGACAAGATAATACAGGGTCAGCTCCTTCCTCTGCTCTAGCTCATTGGTCAAGAATTCCATGGGTTTCAATTTATCTTCTGGAGTCACATGAAAAACAATTCTTGTAAAGTCCAGGAACCAGGCATGCAAAATAATCGCTAAAATGTATCTCTTATTCCATCGACATAATTGCACCAAAAGACCCAAATGAGACAACATACATCTGTATAGGGTGGTGTTAACCCTTTGTGCCATTGTGTTTCTAACCAAAATCTAGTAACATAAAGCAGAAATCAATACAAGAGAAACAAAAGTTACATTCCGTGTACAAGCTAAGGCCCCATTCACATCATGCTTTTCAAGTCAGTTTAAAGGATCCGTTATTTAAATTAAAAAATTGACGCAAACTGATGTGCGTTTGTATGCATAAAAAAAATAAGAACCTGTTTTTTATATTTACCTCTGCCACCTCCCACATGTTCTTCATCTAATACCATTAGGGGTAGCACATGTGGTGGGGCAGACATTAGGGATTGATTGTCTCGGCAGCATGTGCTACCCCTGGTACCAGCAGGATACTGCCATTTGTAACCCCCATTAGAGAAAATGCTGTCGCCACTCCCCATCTCTCGTGTGTCCCAGCTCCTGTATGAGGTGTGGGAAGGGTTGGCACTCTTGAAGGTGGTGGAAAAAACAGTACTGGGATGGCGCTGAAGAGGTGGGAGGGTGACACTTGTGAAGGGGAGAAGATAGAACTGGGATGGCGCTGGAGACCTTCGGAAGCCATTTCTTTAAGGGGGTCACAATGGCAGGATCACTCATGCTGGGATCAGGGAAAGTAGGAGGGATTTGGTTAGGAGGGGATTTGAGGAGGAGGAGATGTTACCTTATGGAGAGTTCCACTAGCTTCTGCTTCCTACAAGATCCCGCTGTGTGGTTTAAGCACGAAAATAAAGGGCGGATTTGTGGCTAATGGGGGAGGGGTTGGTCTTCAGGGGATGAACTGACAAGCCATAACATAATGGGTCCACTTACTGACACATTTTTATAAGGTAAACAGCAATAAAAACCTATCAGTCAGGCAGACCTGTATAATGTGATATGAATGGGACCATATATCAACATAAGAACAAAAAATTTCTGTTGGAAAATAAAACATGTGGAATGTATAGAATAAGATGGACACATCAGACCTACCTAATATAAAAATACACTAATAAGAGCTGCTGATGATTCCAGAAGCGGAGAAAAGACTCTGGCTGGGCCCTTAATAAAAATGGATGTGCCCAGTGTGCATGTGTTGAATTGAAAAAACATTTTTTGAGAGAAGTCTTCAGTAGTTGATACCTTTATTAATGGCTAACTTAAAAAATGATGACAAATTGCGAGCTTTCGGGAACTGCTAGAATGGTCCCTTCATCAGGCTGTTTTTTTCATATCCACTGGCTAACACGGTACAAAGATTTTGCCTTATGTGTTGAATTGGCAATACTGAAAGACAACACGCCCTTCTGGACTTATAGCCCATGACAAGGTCGCGTGAGTAAATATGACCTTCCGATTTGAGGAAAGATATAGATCATTCAAAGACAGCGGGAATAACAAAAAATGATGACAAAAGTAGGGAATAAATACCACATCTGTGTCCTTCTTTAGTATGGGCACTACAGGAGTTAATTCCCTATTTTTGGATTTCTTAATCTGATAAGTTAGATTTATTTTTATTATATATATATATATATATATATATATATATATATATGTTTGTTTCAATTCAACACATGTGCGGATGTCATGCATGATATATTTGTGTCTATTATCGATAAAGGACATGTTACACATCTTCACCTGCATTATAGAAACAGTGATGTTTTTATTTTATTTTTTTTTTTACATAGGTTATACTACCTACCGTGAATATGTATATAGACACACGTTCAATAAAATGCTTAAAATATTTTGTTTATTTCAGATTAACAATGCTTCTTCACACTGTGTATGGCAAGACAGTAAAAAAGTATGAATTTGCAATATTTTTTTTTGTTTTGTTTTTGTTTTTAGGATTAGAGTAGACTAGACTTTCATATGGGGTGAACCACTAACCAAAAAAAAGAAACATTGTTTTTTTTTTTTTACATTAGTGGATCATATATCTGTTATATATATATATATATATATATATATATATATATATATATATATATATTTATGTCTGTTTGTTCCTTATGAGCGACCAAACAAACGGACCGTTCTTCACCAAATTTGGCACACAAATACATCAGGTGTTCAGGAAGGTGTTAGACTGGGCCTCCACTTTCTCAGACATACCGTTCCTGAGATACAGTATTCCCAAAACAATGACCTGCATTAACCAATACAAACCTGCAAGTCTTTCACTCATATTCCTGCCATATAACTACCATACATATGGTCACTCCACATGCAAAATCCAACACTGATATCCAAACTGAGATAGATGCATAAGAGGATTAGATACACATGTACACAGTACCACATGCTGGAGGATTAGATATGCATCTCTGCACACACTACTACACGCCGGAGGATTAGATACGCACCTCTGTAAACAATACCACACACTGGAGGATTAGATAGGTGGTTCAGCACACATTACCACATGCCATGGCATTAGATACCTGTCTCATCATACATTACAGCATGCCAGAGGATTAGATACGCGCCTCAGCACACAGTAGCACACACCAGAGGATTAGATACGAGCGTCAGCAAACAGTATCACACGTCATATAAATAGATACACGGCTCAGCACACAGTAGCACACATCAGAGGATTAGATAAGCAGCTCAGAACATGTCGGAGGATTAGATATGAAGTTCAGCACATGTCAGAGGATTAGATACACAGCTCAGCACACCTCGAATGTTTAGATACACAGCTCAACCCACATTGGAAGATTAAATACACAGCTGAGAAGACAGTATCACATGTCGGAGGAGTAGATACGCAGCTCAGCACACATCGGAGGATTAGATATGTGGCTCAGCACACGTAGGATTAGATACGTGGCTAAGCACACATTATCACACATTGGAGGATTAGATACATGGCTGAGCACACAGTATCACACATCAGACGATTAGATATGTGGCTGAGCACATACTATCACACATCGGAGGAATAGATACATGTCTCAGCTCACAGTCTCACACATCAGAGGTTTAGATACGCGACTCAGCACACAGTATCACACATTGGAGGATTAGATATGTGACTCAGCACACAGTATCACATGTCAGAGGAAAAGATACACAGCTGAGTACTCCTTGGAGGATTAGATATTCAGCTCAGCACACTTCTGAAGATTAGATTCACAGCTCAGCACACGTCAGAAGATTAGTGTTACAGTTCTGTATATATATATATTTAACAACAGAACCACTTAGCTGCAAGACACTGCAGCGAGGTCCACAGGCCCAATGGTGGGCAGCTGTTTGTCTGAACTCAATGTGAACTACTGCAAAGACACTGCAGCATGAAAATCAATGTGAACTACTGCAAGACACTGCAGCCTGAACTCAATGTGAACAGTGTGTACTGTGCAACACTACATGTGAACAAGGTGCAACTAAAATCCTGCCAGTTTAGCTCACTGGCCAGGTACACCAGTACAAGTGAAACACAAATGGCTGCCAATAGTTAACACTTACCCCAGGACAGCAAACACACACACTTACCCCTGCGACAGCTAGGGGCCACCACGGAAGTTTTAGAACATTCTCCTGCACACAGCTTGGAGTTACCAGGGGTGTTTGCATGCTCCTGCACACAGCTAGGAGCCATACATGAAGTCAGACAGTAACACATAGGCTATCTCAGAGACCAAGCCTGCTGCAGCTCCACAAGCTGGAACAGCATCTACCGCTCCTAGCCCTGGTGTAGATCTAGCAGTTCAGGGTTTACAGGTCCTAACTAACAGCACCCGGATTGAAGCAGAGAAACCCCACACAGAGGCCTAGTCTGACAACCTGCCTGAGTACTGGAGACTATCCCTGACTACTGTCATTCACTCCGTGGACTTTGAGGAAATTTTAGTCAAAGTGTGAGCACCCAACGGCCGTCGGCTCACACTATTTAAAGGGAAGTCCCCACCCAATAGGGGCGGTGGTGATGACCTCACCGCTCATGCTCAATAGGGGAGAAATGGCACAGATACATGGCTCAGCACATAGTATCACAAGTCGGAGGAATAGATACATAGATCTGCACACAGTATCACACATCAGAGCTGTACTCCAGGTTACCATAGCAACCCAGCCAGTTTTCTTCACTGCTGTATGTCAGCTTTAAAGGGGCAGGGTGTTGTGGCTGACACTGTTACACGAGGTCACATACACACAGCTTTACTCCAGGTATCCATAACAACTGATCACATCACAGGTTTTTCACTGATAACCAAACTGAGATATTTCTAATCACCTGATGCTTATAGGCACACACACAAACCACATACAAAATACACCAGTGCAAAACTAGGTCATTCTTTTTTGGCCACTACACAGACAAAAAAATGAAATATACCCGTGCGAAACCAAGCCCTCCTGATATATATATATATATATATATATATATATATATATATATATATATATATATATATATATATGGTCTGCTAGTGCACTTGAGAAAGGTTCCTATGAGGACGGATACGTGGTGTACTGCTTTTTCCATAAAAGGAAATTTTCCATCCATACATATGGCTCGCAGACCAGATTGTTTTTTTTCTATTTGGAACCCTTTTGACCGGACAGGAGTTTCTGCCACGCAATTTATGGGATGATTCCCAGATTTACTGGTGTTGCTACAATTGTCTATTTAAAAAAATAAAATAAAAATGGCTGACCAGCTGGTGTGTTTGGTGGAATGGTACCGAGTCACCGAGGAGCTACTGCAGACGTCTCTCAGACCTCTTATCTCCAAGACTGGTAAAACTGTACCAACTTGTACGGGCAGGCTGCTGGGACTGTGAACTTTAAACCCAGGTCTCAGAATGGATATCCATACCATCTCAGTTGTTGAAGGTGCCATGAACTGGGTCATATTGCTGCATACTGTCCCCTGACAACTGAGCCTATGGACTACAGCAGTTCCCGGAGGGTGTCCCTATCTTCTCACCCCCATGTTCAGCAGAAATTGTGACTGAACTACAAATATGTATAGTGACTATAGCAGGGTGTGCGGCACTTGCTCTCCTGGACTCTGGGAGCCTTGTAACTATGTTGCACCATGATCTAATTGATCCTGCACAGCACAGTGGACAAACTATTGGGGTCTTGTGCATACATGGTGAAACTAGGGAGTATCCTATAGCAGAAGTCTCCATAATAACTACGTCTGTCTGGCACCGTCTCTCACAAAGTGGGCGTGGTTAAGTCCCTGTTCTATGGTGTGATTATAGGGACCGATTTTCTTCTGTTCTGGGATATGTGGAAAAAGCAGAAGCCGCCATGTCCTGAAAATGTGAATATTGATAATGTCTTACCTGAGGTTATCCCTGAACCTTTTGATCCTGACAGGGAAACACCAGCTGTAGGGGAGACCCAAGATGGTAATCATTTCCCCCTGTTTGTGTTAGCTGGTGCTGCTGAAGGTCAGGAGGGAGTTCCCGAGATGCTGGAGCTCGAGGTATGCCATGACAAGTTTGGGACTGCTCAAATGAGAGATCCTAATCTGGCTCATGCCAGAGAAAACCTAAAAGTGGTAAATGGTGAACCTCAGTATCCAGGGACTGACAAAGAGTTCCCCTATATGTCCATGAACCAAGACCTTCTGTATAGGGTGAACCAAATATGGGGAGAAATTGTGAGGCAATTGGTGGTGCCTCGGCCCTCTCAAAGGGTAGTGTTAGATTTGGCACATAAGCCTGTGTTAGTCGGACACCTGGGGTATGAAAAGACCTAAGAGCACATTCTGCAGTGTTTCTATTGGCGGGGTGTTGATAAACATATTTAAGAGTATTGTAACTCCTGTTTAGAGTATCAACTAACCTCTCCTGTGTCACACTTTACACATTCTCTTGGACAAGGAGATCCTGACTGATCAAGGGGCTCTTTTTATGTCCAAGGTAATGAAAGAAATGCAAGTTCTGACAAATAAACCCCTGCGCACCTCTGTATATCAGTCCCAGACAGATGGCCTATCGGAAAGGTTCAATAAAACCCTTAAGGGCATGTTAAAGAGGTTTATTAACAAGGATGGCAAAGATTGGGATTCCCTACTGCTCTGTTTAATGTTTGCAGTCTGGGAGGTATCTCAGTCCTCCACAGGTTTTTTCCCATTTGAGTTGGTGTAAGATAGACACCCACGTCGTCTCCTAGATATAGCTAAGGAAATCTGGGAATAAGAGCAAACTCCTTACCGGAGTGTAATTGTACATATTACCCTGATGCAGGACAGAATTGCAGCAATAATGCCTATTATAAAGGAACATATGGAGCAGGCCCAAATGACTCAAAGCCATGTCTACAACAGAACGGCTAAAATTAGGACCTTTAATCCAGGTGATCGGGTGTTGGTGTTGGTTCTCACGGAAGAAAGTAAATTTCTGGCCAAATGGCAAGGACTGTATGAAATTATTGAAAGAGTGGGGGAAGTAAACTATAAGGTACCAGCCGGGCAAGAGAAAGCCCGAACACATATACCATAGAAATTTACTAAAACCCTGGATGGACAGAGAAATATTGACATCAGTAGCTACTCCTAGCAAGGTTACTACTAAAGGGGTAAATTCTCCTGGTAGGGCTTCACCCGAGGTGCAAATAGCAGAGACCCTGTCTAAGTCACAGAAATAGGAGTCAAAACAGTTGGCACAGAAAAACCAAAACATAAGGATGTACTTTCTGCGTCATGTGGACACATCCATGTGATAGAACATGACATTATCACCGAGCTGCAGGTACGGGATAATGTAAAACCACACTGGATATCTGAAGCTCGTAGACAAGCCATATCTAAGAAGGACAAAGATATGTTGACCCTTGGGGTAAATGAGCAATCTAAGAGTGACTGGTCCAATCCCATTGTTTTGATTCCTAAGCCAGATGGTACCATAAGGTTCTGCAATGATTTCTGTAAGCTGAATGAAGTTTCAAAATTTGATGCCTCCCTGATGCCCAGAGTTGATGAGTTAATCGAGAGGTTGGGACATGCCAGGTATTTCTCCATCCTCGACTTAACCAAAGGGTAATGGCAGGTACCTCTCACTAAAGAGTCCAGGGAAAAAATGGTATTTGTCACCCTAGATGGTTTATTTCAATATGTGACTATGCCATTTGGGTTACATGGGGCTCCAGCAGTCTTCCAGAGATAGATGTGCAGACTCTTTAAGCCCCATTAAGGATAGGCCTCAGCTTATTTAGATGACACTGTCATCTTTAGTACAGACTCGGAAAGTCACTTACCAAAAGTTCAGGCCGTACTAAATTCTCTCAGAGCAGATGGTCTAACAGCCAACCCAAAAAAGTGTGCTTTGGGTCTGGAAGAGGCCCGATACCTGGTAGAAGGGTGATAAAACCCCAGGTTAATAAAGTGAAGGTTATTCAAAATTGGACTTGGCCTTTAAATTAAAAAAAACAAAAAAAACATGTAAGAGCTTTCCTGGGAATTGTTGGCTACTATCGCTGGTTTATCTCAAACTTTGCAACTATTGCAGCCCCGCTGACAGGTCTAACTAAGGGGACTAATTCTGTCATGGTTATATGGAGTGAAGAGGCTGAGGGGGCATTCCAGGAGTTGAAGTTGATCCTCTGTAAACAGCTGATTTTGGTCACACTCGACCGTACTAAAGAGTTTATGGTTCCAGGTGTAGGATTAGGCGCAGTGCTGTCCCTAATGGTGGGTTATAAAGAGCACCCAGTCACCTATCTGAGGAGGAAGCTTACCCCACCTGAGAAAAATTACAGCATCGTAGAAAGAGAGTGCTTAGCCATTAAGGTGCCCTAAAGTCCCTAAGATATTACCTACTGGGATGATACTTTAAACTGGTCACTTATCACACCCCTCTTACATGGATGTGCTGCGCCAAAGAGAGGAACGCCAGGAGGCTCCTGACTCTGCAAAATTTTAAATTTACTGAGGAACACGGAGTTAGCAAGTTGCAGGGGAATGCTGATGCCCTATCCAGGACCCATTGTATGTGGGTGAAAAGTGTCCGCCCCCTACAGGTCTGAACAAAGGGGGATGGGGTATGTGGAAGGTGACAGGCACAGTGCTTGGAACCACGATATATCTCTCCCAGGTTTGTAACTTATGTGTGGTGCAGTGCAGGTCTTGAGTAGGCCTCTGTTCCAGGTGTGAGTCCTTGGTTCATTACTGGGTCAGAAAAGGCTGCAGCTCCAATGCTCTTCTTCTCACTGTAGTATGGGGGTATAATACAGGGAAGATGAGGCTTTGGAATCACTTCTATTATATCTCAGGCATTATAAAACTTAGAACAGTGTTCCTGGTGCCACATGAAAAATATGATGCTCATCTTTCATACAATACCAAGATTGCACCTGCAAGTTCTACTTGTATTATTTCCAGATATATCACCAGCAGCAGAGAAATATGTCAGTCCTGACCGGTGATATCCCTGAAAATAAAACAGATAGAACTGTAATGTAGTCTTTCATATAACACCAGAATCACCAGAATCAGTGCTTACCTGCCATACACAAGATTCCAACATCGAGAAGTGGTGTACACCGTCAGCTCACAATAGTGAAACGGAGAAGAATAAAGAAATGCAAGGTTTCATGGAAAAAGAGAAAAAAATTGATAATACATTTTATTACAATATTTATCAATGTCACCAATGTTCCAGAAAATGAAAAGCTGTTAGATATAATTTATAAGTAAGGGTCATACATTTAAAATAAAGGATTGCTTCAAGGAGATGATCCAAGGAAGTTCCTGGTGTCAAACTGCTGGTTCTTAAAGGAAATACGTCATGAGCATAGAAGCAAGATATAGTTGTAGGTTACTTGCCTTGACTTTACTTTGTGGGACTAAGCCCAGGATCAGTGCTATAAGAATGTTAAGGACTTATTTATCATGTCTCCCATATCAAAATGTTTGTCCTTGTTTGCCTCAATCGACATTTTTCTTTTTTGGGGAGGCCACTTGAGGCAGAGACTCTCAAATCTCTAACCAGCTTTTATACACAGTCCAGTCACATTAATGCGACCACCTGTCAAAATCCAGAATAACCCCCTTTGGCAGAGCGGCCCGCTGCGAGACGTGCAGGAAGAGAGGGGATGTTGTGATGATGTCACTGGGATGTTGAGCCATGCCGACTCCAGTTCCATGGCCAGCTGAACTAGGTGACGCAGTTGAGCATCCATGGCCCAAACAACCCGATTGAGGTGGTTCCACAGATTCTCAATTGGGTTCAAGTCTGGGGAATTATTATTATTATTATTATTATTATTATTATTAATAATAATAATAATAATAATAATAATAATAATAATAATTTATTACCAATTATTTTAAGAATGAGTAGATGCAGAATCACGTGCTCTGTTGTGAGACACTTTTTATTAATATACAGTAGTTTTTCACAAGTATTCCTGAATATATTTTTTTTTATTCAAACTTGCCAAAGTAATACAAGGACCTGCTATAGACCTCTACAATGACCCTGGTGTATATATTACCCCATAGCACACATAACACTATATAGTGACCTTCTATAGACCTCTACAATGACCCTGGTGTATATATTACCCCATAGCACACATAACACTATATATTGACCTTCTATAGACCTCTACAATGACCCTGGTGTATATATTACCCCATACTACACACATAACACTATATAGTGACCTTCTATAGACCTCTACAATGACCCTGGTGTATATATTACCCCATACTACACACATAACACTATATAGTGACCTTCTATAGACCTCTACAATGACCCTGGTGTATATATTACCCCATACTACACATAACACTATATAGTGACCTTCTATAGACCCCTACAATGACCCTGGGTGTATATATTACCCCATACTACACATAACACTATATAGTGACCTTCTATAGACCTCTACAATGACCCTGGGTGTATATATCACCCCATAGCACACATAACACTATATAGTGACCTTCTATAGACCTCTACAATGACCCTGGGTGTATATATTACCCCATAGCACACATAACACTATATAGTGACCTTCTATAGACCCCTACAATGACCCTGGGTGTATATATTACCCCATACTACACATAACACTATATAGTGACCTTCTATAGACCTCTACAATGACCCTGGTGTATATATTACCCCATAGCACACATAACACTATACAGTGACCTTCTATAGACCCCTACAATGACCCTGGGTGTATATATTACCCCATACTACACATAACACTATATAGTGACCTTCTATAGACCTCTACAATGACCCTGGGTGTATATATTACCCCATAGCACACATAACACTATATAGTGACCTTCTATAGACCCTTACAATGACCCTGGTGTATATATTACCCCATACCACACATAACACTATATAGTGACCTTCTATAGACCCTTACAATGACCCTGGGTGTATATATTACCCCATACTACACATAACACTATATAGCAGGGGTCCTCAAACTGCGGCCCGAGGGCCACATGCGGCCTGCCAAGCACTTCTGTCTGGCCCCACCGACAACGCCGGCAGGCGTGCATTTATAGTGAAGCTCCTGGGGAGCTCGGGCCAGGCCATGGAGCGCACTTCACTTTACCTATTGGAGGGCACCACTCCCGATGTCTGTGTGACCTTCTCTGCCTCCGGCCCACTGTTTAAAAAGTTTGAGGACCCCTGCTATATAGTGACCTTCTATAGACCCCTACAATGACCCTGGTGTATATATTACCCCATACTTCACATAACACTATATAGTGACCTTCTATAGACCCCTACAATGACCCTGGGTGTATATATTACCCCATAGCACACATAACACTATATAGTGACCTTCTATAGACCTCTACAATGACCCTGGGTGTATATATTACCCCATAGCACACATAACACTATATAGTGACCTTCTATAGACCCCTACAATGACCTTGGGTGTATATATTACCCCATAACACACATAACACTATATAGTGACCTTCTATAGACCTCTACAATGACCCTGGTGTATATATTACCCCATAGCACACATAACACTATATAGTGACCTTCTATAGACCTCTACAATGACCCTGGGTGTATATATTACCCCATAGCACACATAACACTATATAGTGACCTTCTATAGACCTCTACAATGACCCTGGGTGTATATATTACCCCATACTACACATAACACTATATAGTGACCTTCTATAGACCTCTACAATGACCCTGGGTGTATATATTACCCCATAGCACACATAACACTATATAGTGACCTTCTATAGACCTCTACAATGACCCTGGTGTATATATTACCCCATAGCACACATAACACTATATAGTGACCTTCTATAGACCTCTACAATGACTCTGGTGTATATATTACCCCATACTACACATAACACTATATAGTGACCTCCTATAGACCTCTACAATGACCCTGGGTGTATATATTACCCCATAGCACACATAACACTATATAGTGACCTTCTATAGACCCCTACAATGACCCTGGGTGTATATATTACCCCATACTACACATAACACTATATAGTGACCTTCTATAGACCTCTACAATGACCCTGGGTGTATATATTACCCCATAGCACACATAACACTATATAGTGACCTTCTATAGACCCTTACAATGACCCTGGGTGTATATATTACCCCATACTACACATAACACTATATAGTGACCTTCTATAGACCCTTACAATGACCCTGGGTGTATATATTACCCCATACTACACATAACACTATATAGCAGGGGTCCTCAAACTGCGGCCCGAGGGCCACATGCGGCCTGCCAAGCACTTCTGTCTGGCCCCACCGACAACGCTGGCAGGCGTGCATTTATAGTGAAGCTCCTGGGAAGCTCGGGCCAGGCCATGGAGCGCACTTCACTTTACCTATTGGAGGGCACCATTCCCGATGTCTGTGTGACCTTCTCTGCCTCCGGCCCACTGTTTAAAAAGTTTGAGGACCCCTGCTATATAGTGACCTTCTATAGACCCCTACAATGACCCTGGTGTATATATTACCCCATAGCACACATAACACTATATAGTGACCTTCTATAGACCTCTACAATGACTCTGGTGTATATATTACCCCATACTACACATAACACTATATAGTGACCTTCTATAGACCTCTACAATGACTCTGGTGTATATATTACCCCATAGCACACATAACACTATATAGTGACCTTCTATAGACCTCTACAATGACCCTGGGTGTATATATTACCCCATACTACACATAACACTATATAGTGACCTTCTATAGACCTCTACAATGACCCTGGTGTATATATTACCCCATAGCACACATAACACTATATAGTGACCTTCTATAGACCTCTACAATGACCCTGGGTGTATATATTACCCCATAGCACACATAACACTATATAGTGACCTTCTATAGACCTCTACAATGACCCTGGGTGTATATATTACCCCATAGCACACATAACACTATATAGTGACCTTCTATAGACCCCTACAATGACCCTGGGTGTATATATTACCCCATAGCACACATAACACTATATAGTGACCTTCTATAGACCTCTACAATGACCCTGGGTGTATATATTACCCCATACTACACATAACACTATATAGTGACCTTCTATGGACCTCTACAATGACCCTGGTGTATATATTACCCCATACTACACATAACACTATATAGTGACCTTCTATAGACCTCTACAATGACCCTGGGT
Organism: Leptodactylus fuscus; assembly: GCF_031893055.1. NCBI lineage: Eukaryota > Metazoa > Chordata > Amphibia > Anura > Leptodactylidae > Leptodactylus > Leptodactylus fuscus. The sequence continues at coordinate 357,462,680 of NC_134265.1, forward strand.
GTATATATTACCCCATAGCACACATAACACTATATAGTGACCTTCTATAGACCTCTACAATGACCCTGGGTGTATATATTACCCCATAGCACACATAACACTATATAGTGACCTTCTATAGACCCCTACAATGACCCTGGGTGTATATATTACCCCATACTACACATAACACTATATAGTGACCTTCTATAGACCTCTACAATGACCCTGGGTGTATATATTACCCCATAGCACACATAACACTATATAGTGACCTTCTATAGACCCTTACAATGACCCTGGGTGTATATATTACCCCATACTACACATAACACTATATAGTGACCTTCTATAGACCCTTACAATGACCCTGGGTGTATATATTACCCCATACTACACATAACACTATATAGCAGGGGTCCTCAAACTGCGGCCCGAGGGCCACATGCGGCCTGCCAAGCACTTCTGTCTGGCCCCACCGACAACGCCGGCAGGCGTGCATTTATAGTGAAGCTCCTGGGGAGCTCGAGCCAGGCCATGGAGCGCACTTCACTTTACCTATTGGAGGGCACCATTCCCGATGTCTGTGTGACCTTCTCTGCCTCCGGCCCACTGTTTAAAAAGTTTGAGGACCCCTGCTATATAGTGACCTTCTATAGACCCCTACAATGACCCTGGGTGTAAATATTACCCCATAGCACACATAACACTATATAGTGACCTTCTATAGACCTCTACAATGACTCTGGTGTATATATTACCCCATAGCACACATAACACTATATAGTGACCTTCTATAGACCCCTACAATGACCCTGGGTGTATATATTACCCCATAACACACATAACACTATATAGTGACCTTCTATAGACCTCTACAATGAACCTGGGTGTATATATTACCCCATACTACACATAACACTATATAGTGACCTTCTATAGACCTCTACAATGACCCTGGGTGTATATATTACCCCATAGCACACATAACACTATATAGTGACCTTCTATAGACCTCTACAATGACCCTGGGTGTATATATTACCCCATACTACACATAACACTATATAGTGACCTTCTATAGACCTCTACAATGACTCTGGTGTATATATTACCCCATACTACACATAAAACTATATAGTGACCTTCTATAGACCTCTACAATGACCCTGGGTGTATATATTACCCCATAGCACACATAACACTATATAGTGACCTTCTATAGACCTCTACAATGACCCTGGGTGTATATATTACCCCATAGCACACATAACACTATATAGTGACCTTCTATAGACCTCTACAATGACCCTGGGTGTATATATTACCCCATACTACACATAACACTATATAGTGACCTTCTATAGACCTCTACAATGACCCTGGTGTATATATTACCCCATAGCACACATAACACTATATAGTGACCTTCTATAGACCTCTACAATGACTCTGGTGTATATATTACGCCATACTACACATAACACTATATAGTGACCTTCTATAGACCTCTACAATGACCCTGGGTGTATATATTACCCCATAGCACACATAACACTGTATAGTGACCTTCTATAGACCTCTACAATGACCCTGGGTGTATATATCACCCCATAGCACACATAACACTATATAGTGACCTTCTATAGACCCCTACAATGACCCTAGGTGTATATATTACCCCATACTACACATAACACTATATAGTGACCTTCTATGGACCTCTACAATGACCCTGGGTGTATATATTACCCCATACTACACATAACACTATATAGTGACCTTCTATAGACCTCTACAATGACCCTGGGTGTATATATTACCCCATAGCACACATAACACTATATAGTGACCTTCTATAGACCCCTACAATGACCCTAGGTGTATATATTACCCCATAGCACACATAACACTATATAGTGACCTTCTATAGACCCTTACAATGACCCTGGTGTATATATTACCCCATACTACACATAACACTATATAGTGACCTTCTATAGACCCTTACAATGACCCTGGGTGTATATATTACCCCATACTACACATAACACTATATAGCAGGGGTCCTCAAACTGCGGCCCGAGGGCCACATGCGGCCTGCCAAGCACTTCTGTCTGGCCCCACCGACAACGCCGGCAGGCGTGCATTTATAGTGAAGCTCCTGGGGAGCTCGGGCCAGGCCATGGAGCGCACTTCACTTTACCTTTTGGAGGGCACCACTCCCGATGTCTGTGTGACCTTCTCTGCCTCCGGCCCACTGTTTAAAAAGTTTGAGGACCCCTGCTATATAGTGACCTTCTATAGACCCCTACAATGACCCTGGGTGTAAATATTACCCCATAGCACACATAACACTATATAGTGACCTTCTATAGACCTCTACAATGACTCTGGTGTATATATTACCCCATAGCACACATAACACTATATAGTGACCTTCTATAGACCCCTACAATGACCCTGGGTGTATATATTACCCCATAACACACATAACACTATATAGTGACCTTCTATAGACCTCTACAATGACTCTGGTGTATATATTACCCCATAGCACACATAACACTATATAGTGACCTTCTATAGACCTCTACAATGACTCTGGTGTATATATTACCCCATAGCACACATAACACTATATAGTGACCTTCTATAGACCTCTACAATGACCCTTGGTGTATATATTACCCCATAGCACACATAACACTATATAGTGACCTTCTATAGACCCCTACAATGACCCTGGGTGTATATATTACCCCATACTACACATAACACTATACAGTGACCTTCTATAGACCCTTACAATGACCCTGGGTGTATATATTACCCCATACTACACATAACACTATATAGCAGGGGTCCTCAAACTGCGGCCCGAGGGCCACATGCGGCCTGCCAAGCACTTCTGTCTGGCCCCACCGACAACGCCGGAAGGCGTGCATTTATAGTGAAGCTCCTGGGGAGCTCGGGCCAGGCCATGGAGCGCACTTCACTTTACCTATTGGAGGGCACCACTCCCGATGTCTGTGTGACCTTCTCTGCCTCCGGCCCACTGTTTAAAAAGTTTGAGGACCCCTGCTATATAGTGACCTTCTATAGACCCCTACAATGACCCTGGGTGTAAATATTACCCCATAGCACACATAACACTATATAGTGACCTTCTATAGACCTCTACAATGACTCTGGTGTATATATTACCCCATACTACACATAACACTATATAGTGACCTTCTATAGACCTCTACAATGACCCTGGGTGTATATATTACCCCATAGCACACATAACACTATATAGTGACCTTCTATAGACCTCTACAATGACCCTGGGTGTATATATTACCCCATAGCACACATAACACTATATAGTGACCTTCTATAGACCCCTTCAATGACCCTCGGTGTATATATTACCCCATAGCACACATAACACTATATAGTGACCTTCTATAGACCTCTACAATGACTCTGGTGTATATATTACCCCATACTACACATAACACTATATAGTGACCTTCTATAGACCTCTACAATGACCCTGGTGTATATATTACCCCATAGCACACATAACACTGTATAGTGACCTTCTATAGACCTCTACAATGACTCTGGTGTATATATTACCCCATACTACACATAACACTATATAGTGACCTTCTATAGACCTCTATAATGACCCTGGGTGTATATATTACCCCATAGCACACATAACACTATATAGTGACCTTCTATAGACCCCTACAATAACCCTGGTGTATATAAGACCCCATACTACACATAACACTATATAGTGACCTTCTATAGACCTCTACAATGACCTTGGTGTATATATTACCCCATACTACACATAACACTATATAGTGACCTTCTATAGACCTCTACAATGACCCTGGGTGTATATATTACCCCATACTACACATAACACTATATACTGACCTTCTATAGACCCTTACAATGACCCTGGGTGTATATATTACCCCATACTACACATAACACTATATAGTGACCTTCTATAGACCTCTACAATGACCCTGGGTATATATTACCCCATACTACACATAACACTATATAGTGACCTTCTATAGACCTCTACAATGACCCTGGTGTATATATTACTCCATACTACACATAACACTATATAGTGACCTTCTATAGACCCTTACAATGACCCTGGGTGTATATATTACCCCATACTACACATAACACTATATAGCAGGGGTCCTCAAACTGCGGCCCGAGGGCCACATGCGGCCTGCCAAGCACTTCTGTCTGGCCCCACCGACAACGCCGGCAGGCGTGCATTTATAGTGAAGCTCCTGGGGAGCTCGGGCCAGGCCATGGAGCGCACTTCACTTTACCTATTGGAGGGCACCACTCCCGATGTCTGTGTGACCTTCTCTGCCTCCGGCCCACTGTTTAAAAAGTTTGAGGACCCCTGCTATATAGTGACCTTCTATAGACCCCTACAATGACCCTGGGTGTAAATATTACCCCATAGCACACATAACACTATATAGTGACCTTCTATAGACCTCTACAATGACCCTGGGTGTATATATTACCCCATACTACACATAACACTATATAGTGACCTTCTATAGACCTCTACAATGACCTTGGTGTATATATTACCCCATAACACACATAACACTATATAGTGACCTTCTATAGACCTCTACAATGACCCTGGTGTATATTACCCCATAGCACACATAACACTATATAGTGACCTTCTATAGACCCCTACAATGACCCTGGGTGTATATATTACCCCATAACACACATAACACTATATAGTGACCTTCTATAGACCCCTACAATGACCTTGGGTGTATATATTACCCCATAACACACATAACACTATATAGTGACCTTCTATAGACCTCTACAATGACCCTGGTGTATATATTACCCCATAGCACACATAACAATATATAGTGACCTTCTATAGACCTCTACAAAGACTCTGGTGTATATATTACCCCATAGCACACATAACACTATATAGTGACCTTCTATAGACCCCTACAATGACCCTGGGTGTATATATTACCCCATAACACACATAACACTATATAGTGACCTTCTATAGACCCCTACAATGACCTTGGGTGTATATATTACCCCATAACACACATAACACTATATAGTGACCTTCTATAGACCTCTACAATGACCCTGGTGTATATATTACCCCATAGCACACATAACACTATATAGTGACCTTCTATAGACCTCTACAATGACCCTGGGTGTATATATTACCCCATAGCACACATAACACTATATAGTGACCTTCTATAGACCTCTACAATGACCCTGGGTGTATATATTACCCCATAGCACACATAACACTATATAGTGACCTTCTATAGACCCCTACAATGACCCTGGGTGTATATATTACCCCATAGCACACATAACACTATATAGTGACCTTCTATATACCTCTACAATGACCCTGGTGTATATATTACCCCATAGCACACATAACACTATATAGTGACCTTCTATAGACCCCTGCAATGACTCTGGGTGTATATATTACCCCATACTACACATAACACTATATAGTGACCTTCTATAGACCTCTACAATGAACTTGGTGTATATATTACCCCATAGCACACATAACACTATATAGTGACCTTCTATAGACCTCTACAATGACCCTGGGTGTATATATTACCCAATACTACACATAACACTGTATAGTGACCTTCTATAGACCTCTACAATGACCCTGGTGTATATATTACCCCATAGCACACATAACACTATATAGTGACCTTCTATAGACCTCTACAATGACCCTGGGTGTATATATTACCCCATACTACACATAACACTATATAGTGACCTTCTATAGACCTCTACAATGACCCTGGGTGTATATATTACCCCATAGCACACATAACACTATATAGTGACCTTCTATAGACCCCTACAATGACCCTGGGTGTATATATTACCCCATACTACACATAACACTATATAGTGACCTTCTATAGACCTCTACAATGACCCTGGTGTATATATTACCCCATAGCACACATAACACTAAATAGTGACCTTCTATAGACCTCTACAATGACTCTGGTGTATATATTACCCCATACTACATATAACACTATATAGTGACCTTCTATAGACCTCTACAATGACCCTGGGTGTATATATTACCCCATAGCACACATAACACTATATAGTGACCTTCTATAGACCCCTACAATAACCCTGGTGTATATAAGACCCCATACTACACATAACACTATATAGTGACCTTCTATAGACCTCTACAATGACCCTGGGTGTATATATTACCCCATAGCACACATAACACTATATAGTGACCTTCTATAGACCTCTACAATGACCCTGGGTGTATATATTACCCCATACTACACATAACACTATATAGTGACCTTCTATAGACCTCTACAATGACCTTGGTGTATATATTACCCCATAACACACATAACACTATATAGTGACCTTCTATAGACCTCTACAATGACCCTGGTGTATATTACCCCATAGCACACATAACACTATATAGTGACCTTCTATAGACCCCTACAATGACCTTGGGTGTATATATTACCCCATAACACACATAACACTATATAGTGACCTTCTATAGACCTCTACAATGACCCTGGGTGTATATATTACTCCATAGCACACATAACACTATATAGTGACCTTCTATAGACCTCTACAATGACCCTGGGTGTATATATTACCCCATAGCACACATAACACTATATAGTGACCTTCTATAGACCTCTACAATGACTCTGGTGTATATATTACCCCATACTACACATAACACTATATAGTGACCTTCTATAGACCCCTACAATAACCCTGGTGTATATAAGACCCCATACTACACATAACACTATATAGTGACCTTCTATAGACCTCTACAATGACCCTGGGTGTATATATTACCCCATAGCACACATAACACTATATAGTGACCTTCTATAGACCTCTACAATGACCCTGGGTGTATATATTACCCCATACTACACATAACACTATATAGTGACCTTTTATAGACCTCTACAATGACCTTGGTGTATATATTACCCCATAACACACATAACACTATATAGTGACCTTCTATAGACCCCTACAATGACCTTGGGTGTATATATTACCCCATAACACACATAACACTATATAGTGACCTTCTATAGACCTCTACAATGACCCTGGGTGTATATATTACCCCATAGCACACATAACACTATATAGTGACCTTCTATAGACCTCTACAATGACCCTGGGTGTATATATTACCCCATAGCACACATAACACTATATAGTGACCTTCTATAGACCTCTACAATGACCTTGGTGTATATATTACCCCATAGCACACATAACACTATATAGTGACCTTCTATAGACCTCTACAATGACTCTGGTGTATATATTACCCCATACTACACATAACACTATATAGTGACCTTCTATAGACCTCTACAATGACCCTGGTGTATATATTACCCCATAGCACACATAACACTATATAGTGACCTTCTATAGACCTCTACAATGACCCTGGTGTATATATTACCCCATACTACACATAACACTATATAGTGACCTTCTATAGACCTCTACAATGACTCTGGTGTATATATTACCCCATAGCACACATAACACTATATAGTGACCTTCTATAGACCTCTACAATGACTCTGGTGTATATATTACCCCATAGCACACATAACACTATATAGTGACCTTCTATAGACCTCTACAATGACTCTGGTGTATATATTACCCCATAGCACACATAACACTATATAGTGACCTTCTATAGACCTCTACAATGACTCTGGTGTATATATTACCCCATAGCACACATAACACTATATAGTGACCTTCTATAGACCTCTACAATGACTCTGGTGTATATATTACCCCATAGCACACATAACACTATATAGTGACCTTCTATAGACCTCTACAATGACCCTGAGTGTATATATTACCCCATAGCACACATAACACTATATAGTGACCTTCTATCGACCTCTACAATGACCCTGAGTGTATATATTACCCCATACTACACATAACACTATATAGTGACCTTCTATAGACCTCTACAATGACTCTGGTGTATATATTACCCCATAGCACACATAACACTATATAGTGACCTTCTATAGACCCCTACAATGACCCTGGGTGTATATATTACCCCATACTACACATAACACTATATAGTGACCTCCTATAGACCTCTACAATGACCCTGGTGTATATATTACCCCATAGCACACATAACACTATATAGTGACCTTCTATAGACCTCTACAATGACCCTGGGTGTATATATTACCCCATAGCACACATAACACTATATAGTGACCTTCTATAGACCTCTACAATGACCTTGGTGTATATATTACCCCATAGCACACATAACACTATATAGTGACCTTCTATAGACCTCTACAATGACCCTGGGTGTATATATTACCCAATACTACACATAACACTATATAGTGACCTTCTATAGACCTCTACAATGACCCTGGTGTATATATTACCCCATACTACACATAACACTATATAGTGACCTTCTATAGACCCCTACAATGACCCTGGGTGTATATATTACCCCATACTACACATAACACTATATAGTGACCTTCTATAGACCTCTACAATGACCCTGAGTGTATATATTACCCCATACTACACATAACACTATATAGCGACCTTCTATAGACCCCTACAATGACTCTGGGTGTATATATTACCCCATACTACACATAACACTATATAGTGACCTTCTATAGACCTCTACAATGACCCTGGTGTATATATTACCCCATAGCACACATAACACTATATAGTGACCTTCTATAGACCTCTACAATGACTCTGGTGTATATATTACCCCATACTACACATAACACTATATAGTGACCTTCTATAGACCCCTACAATAACCCTGGTGTATATAAGACCCCATACTACACATAACACTATATAGTGACCTTCTATAGACCTCTACAATGACCCTGGGTGTATATATTACCCCATAGCACACATAACACTATATAGTGACCTTCTATAGACCCCTACAATGACCCTGGGTGTATATATCACTCCATACTATACATAACACAATCCATTGACCTTATACAATGACATTTATTTCACTGATTTATGATGGAGAAGGTTTTACAATCACTTTCTCTCATGTAACAGACGGATAAGAAAAGACTCAGCGTCTAAATTCCCACTAGAGAGAGCAGAAAGTTTCTGAGCTGTAAATAAGTAAAAGTTTCTCCTTGTTCTCCAGAGTCCTGATCTCATCCACAATACGGTTCCTGCCCTGTAATTATGATAGTGAATGACGCCATATGTCGGGGGAATTCTATACTGTGTGACACTGACATGTGAGGAGGGGGCCGCTCCTCTCACCTCAGCCATTATTACTATAGACTGTGATTCTTTGTGGCTCCTGTATAATTATGTATCCAGGAGATGTATTACAGATTTATCCATGTAGTGAGGGAGGGGGAGCGGAGTGTGACAGCTGTGACTGCAGCTCTGACCTGTCATCTGGTTATACAGTGCCATGAATGAACATATAGATCTGGTCAATACGGATTATAATGTAATAGATACAAATCTGATAGATGTGACAATGCAGCTTCTAATGTAACACATAATAGAACAAACTCCTAGGTCTGGTCATTTCAGGCTATAATGTAATGTATAATATAAAAACATATAAGTCTGGGCAAAACAGTTTATAATGTAACAGATAATAGAATAAATGTATAGCAGGATATCATGTAATACATCATAAAAAACACATGAAAACATAATCTCATCCATCTGGCCTGTAAAGATTATGTATTAATGTTATAAAAACAGAAATATGAATTAAATTAAACACATAGGTCTGGACAATACAGCTTATAATTAGAGATGAGCGAACGGCGTTCGATCGAATATCAGGCCGTTTGCGCTATTCAATTCCAATCGAATACCAAGAGGCAAACGCACTAAAAATTTGATTCCCCTCCCACCTTCCCTGGCGCTTTTTTTGCACCAATAACTGCGCAGGGGAGGTGGGACAGGAACTACAACAACGGAGGCATAAAAAAAAATCGGAAAAAGTAATTGGCTGGCTAAATCAGGTGACCTCCAATTTATACGAATGGTGGATTTAACATTCGGTTAATTTGAGACTGCAAAATATGTGACTGTGAGACAGGGATAGATCTACAGGCAGGGTTAGCTAGGGATTACCTTTATTTAGGCAGGAATGTCACTCTCCCAGCTCTTTGGGGTTCTATCTGGTCGGGATCCCTGGCAGCTTGCGATATGCACGAGCTGACTTTTCCCCATAGGAATGCATTGACTGTTCATTGGCCAAAAGCCATACAGAGTACAGCATTCCGCCAATCAATGCTGGTTCTGCCGGAGGCTCATCTGTGAGGAGGTGGAGTCTAAGATCGGATCAGAATGGAGACTGCTGTGGACTTATCTTAGACTCCGCTTTCTCCAGCAGAACCAGCGTTGATTGGCCAAATGCTGTACTCTGTATGTATACTCTGTCACTCTCCAGCATTCCTATGGGGAAAAGTCAGCTCCCGCATATCGCAAGTTGACAGGGATCCCGACGTAATATAGGTACTTGGACATGTTAGATGTCCCCAGACATGCTTCCTCTGCTGTCCCAGTTGCATTCCAGGGTGTTGGCATCATTTGCTGAGGTGTCATAGTGGACTTGGTGACTGTCTTTAGTCGAAGAGTGGGATCCCCTGAAACGAAGCATTTTTTCCCCGTAGACTATAATGGGGTTCGATATTTGTTTGAATAGTGGAATATTGAGTGGTTATTTAAAACGAATATTGAATATTTTACTGTTCTCTCATCTCTACTTATAATGTAATACATAATATAATAAACTTATTGATCTGGATAATACAGGTTTTGATGTAATGTACGATATAAGAAACCCAGATCTGGACACTTCAGATTATAAAATATAATATAATACAAACATAGCTCTGAATAAAACAGGTTATTAAGTCATAGAGCATGTAACAAACACATAAGTCTGGACAATACTAGGGTTGAGCTGATCTTGACTTTTCAGGATCGATTTTAAAATCTGATTTCCGATCATTTTTCATTCGAACCCGATCCCGATCCCAATTCCGATCCCAATGCAAGTCAATGGGATTTTTTCACTAATCGGAGATCTGATTTTAAAAACAATCCTATTCACTATACAGCATGGAATCTAACAATTGAACACTTTAATTGTTAGAATCCACGCTGTGTAGTGATTTTTTTTAATCACTAAGTAGCCACAGGATTTTTTTTTAATCCTCTGGCTACTTTGTCCCCCCTGGTGTCCACTTACCTGCAGAGATGGCTGGTCCAGTGCCCGGTGTTCTTGTTCATCTTCGCCTCGCTGCCCCCGCCTCCCAGGTTAGGAGAGTGTGGGCGGGTTAGGAGAGTGTGGGCAGGTACTGGGAGGGGAGATGTCACATCTCCACTCCCAGTACCCGCCCACACTCTCCTAAGCCACAAGCCCCACCTTCTTCCTAGCTCTTTAACACTAACCTGGGAGGCGGGGGTAGCGAGGCGAAGAAGAACGAGAACACCGACCACCGAACCAGCCATCTCTGCAGGTAAGTAGCTACTAGAAATGATAGCTAGTCTCCCATTAGAATGAATGGACGCGGCCGGCGTGCAGGGGGTTAAGGCTGTGTGCCGGCTGCTTCCATTCATTCCTATAGAACCGCAGCGGAGCCTTCACACTGAGTATACACTCCGCTCAGAATGAGCAGAGCATATACTCAGTGTGAAGGCTAACATTGTTAGCTTTTCCCACAATGCTTGGCCAGTAGCAAAGCATTGTGGGAAATAATCACCGATCTTGATCCCACCTAAAAAGATTGTGTTCAGAATTCCGATCGCGATCATGAAATTTTTTTGATCGACGATCGGAATCCGATTTTTTCCAAACACGATCGCTCAACCCTAGACAACACATGATATACAATAAACTGATGATCCAAAGCACTTTATTATGTGATGTATAATAGAAACACCTAGAGCTGGACATTACAGGTTAGTATAAAGTGCAGGATATAATCATTTCAAAGGGCTGACCGTTTATAAAGTAATACATCATGTAACAAATACATAGGTCTGGACCAAATAAAAAAAAAAAATTGCATTATTTAAAAAAAAAAAAAAATCCAGGAGATTATAGATTAATAGATTTAGCGAGAGATCGTAGGCGTTAAAGGGGCTGTCCGACATAAATTTAAAATTAATCCCTAAACTAAACCCCCTCCCCTAACTTCTAATTGACTTCATTAAAAAAAAAAAACAAAAAAAAAAACCTATATAGCTGGGGTGGTCATGTGGTTGCCTTAGACACATTTTCTGATGATCCAGTGACGTTCCGTTTCGGTATTTCTGGAAACAAAGCATCACCAATACTCCCCCCACCCCTTTCCTCTATCAGGAAATATGGTTGCATGAGCACCTTTTTCTACCGCACTTTTTCCTTCCACTCCACTTTCCATTCATTTGCTTTGATACAGTGCTGTGTGAACAGCCGGCTTCTGTTGACTTTTTGTGGCTTCCCTCCTTGTGCAGTGTGTCAGTGACGGCCTTCTGGACATCTGTCAGGTCAGCAGTAGGGTTGAGCGATCAGGATTGGAAAAGATCGGATTCTGATCGGCAATCGAGTAATTTTCACGATTGAGATCCGAATTCCGACCCGATCTTTTCCAGTGGGATCAAGATCGGAGGTTATCTCAAGATCAGCTCAACCCTAAAAGTGACTTTTCCCATAGAAAAGCATTGACTAGGGTTGAAGATTGGGATCGGAAAAGATCGGATTCCGATCGTCGATCGAGCAAATTTCACAATCGAGATCAGGATTGAGATCGGCTGGAAAATGATCGGAAATCGGATTTTAAAATCGATCTTGAAATCTCAAGATCGGCTCAACCCTAGTCAGCAGTCTTCCCCATGGTGGTGTCGCCTACTGAACCAGACCATGGGACCTTTCTAAATGCTTAGGAAGCCTTTGCAGCTGTTTTGGGTTGATTATTTTATGAGATTCTAATTTATTGAGACGCTCTTGTGTAATTGGGAAACAGCACAGTTTGGATGAATTTCTTAAAAATATGGGGAAAATGAATTATCTAATATGTAGAAAACAACTAAATAAATAAATTATACATAGTTACATTTGTTATTAGGTTCTGTGTATTGGACTTGTTGTGGTTTTGGGTAAGAAATACATTTTAAAGCTTTGGGTTGCTTGCAAGGAACGGTCGTGAAAGAAGAAATCTCCATGAAATAGATGTTTATTAGCCCCTTCCCGCCGATGACATTTTTTGATTTTCGTTTTTCGTTTTTGACTCCCCTCCTTCTAAACCCCATAACTTTTTTTATTTCTCCGCTCCCAGAGCCATATGAGGTCTTAATTTTTGCGGGACAAATTTTTCTTCCTGATGCCGCCATTAATTATTCTATATAATGTACTGGGAAGCAGGAAAAAAATTCTGAATGGGGTGGATTTGAAGAAAAAATGCATTTCTGCGACTTTCTTACGGGCTTTGGTTTTATGGCGTTCACTGTGCAGCCACAATGACATGTCCCCTGTATTCTGTGTTTCGGTACAGTTCCAGGGATACCAAATTTATATGGTTTTATTTACATTTTGACCCCTTAAAAAAATTCTAAACTGTGTTAATTTTTTTTTTCTAAAAGTCGCCATATTCTGACAGCCGTAACTTTTTTATACGTAAGTGTACGGGGATGCATAGGGCGTCTTTTTTTGCGGGGCCGGGTGTACTTTTTAGTTCTACCATTTTCGGGAAATGTTATTGCTTTGATCACTTTTTATTCAAATTTTTATCAGAATCAAAACAGTGAAAAAACGGCAGTTTGCCACTTTTGACTATTTTTCCTGCTACGGCGTTTACCGAACAGGAAAAATATTTTTATAGATTTGTAGAGCGGAAGATTTCGGACGCGGGGATACCTAACATGTATATGTTTCACAGTTTTTAACTACTTTTATATGTGTTCTAGGGAAAGGGGGTGATTTGAATTTTTAATACTTTTTATATTTTTTTATATTTTTTTTTTTGCATTTATTAGACTATTAGATTATTTATTTATTTTAATTTTTACTTTGCAAAAAATCATCCTTTCTTTTGCAGGCTGCATAGACCAGCCTGCAAAAGAGAATTTGCAGACAAGCCTGGAGCCTTGTAAAGGCTTCCGGCTGTCATGGCAACGTGACGTCAGCCCTGGAGCATGCTCCAGGAGCCGGCGCCTCCAGGAAAATGGCGCCTCCGGCGCCTTTGACCGCGGCGCCGGAGGGGTTAATGCCTCTGACCGGTCCAGGGACCGATCGGAGGCATTAGAGCCAGTTGTCTACTGCTTAAAGCATAGTTACAGACCCGACATGCGCCGTACTATTACGGCACATGTCGGGAAGGGGTTAAAGAAGAATGTGGGATTATAAATTATAAATGAACTATGTTTGATCAAGGGTTAGGGTAAGTTCACACGTAATTTTTTGGTCAGGTTTTTGAGGCCGTAATCTCCTCAGAACCCTGACCAAAAAGACGGCTCGCATTGAAATCAATGGGAGCCGCTCAGGAGCTTTTTCCAGGAGCCGGAGGAAAAAGAAGTGAGATGCTCATTCTTCAGGCCAGTCGTCTCACGATTCAGCCTGAAGACACTCCCTCCTCCGGACTAGGCCCATCCATTGGGCCTAATCTAGAGCAGAGCGTGCGGCTGGATGCCGGTGTAGTGCACCGGCTTTCAGTCGCGGCGACCCGGCTTTTGGATCGGAACCTGTTGCGAAGACCATCTCAGGTTTCAATCTAAAAAACTATGTGTGAACTTACCCTTAGATGTTTGAAACTTTTGCTATACCTCATTTTAACCATTTTAGGACTGGACAATTTCCACAAGTCAGGGAGGCACATTTTTTAAATTATTTCCATGAATTTGTGTATTTATTTTTGAGAGCTATAACACTTTTTTTTTTTTTTTTTTTTACATTTTTTTGGGGGTTACTCAAATTATTTATTTATTAATTTAGATTTTGAGCCCCATATAGGGATCACAATGTACTTTTTTTTTCCTATCAGTATGCCTTTGTAGAATGGGAGGAAATCCACGCAAACATGGGGAGAACAGACAAACTCCTTGTAGATGTTATTGCTGGTGGGATTCGTACCCAAGACTCCAGCGCTGTAAGGCTGCAGTGCTAACCACTGAGCCACCGTGTTGTCCCGTTATTCAAATTATTTTTAAGTCTTTTTTCAGTGATGAATAGGGTTATATTTTTAGTTTTTTTCTATGTATTTTCTTTATTTTAATGTCTGCAAACATGTAAACAAAAAGGAAAGAAATGTGCCTTTTTTTTTTTTTTACATTTTTCATGTTTTTTTTATAGCACAAACCGCTACTAAAAAATTCCTTAAATAGTTTACCCTCTCCATTATTGTCATTTTTTGAATAGATGACAATTTGCTTAATTTGTTTATTTTTTGTTGTTGTACATAGCTGTCTTATTGAGTGCTGTGTATACAGTGCTGTGGGCTGTAATAAACCATCTCTGCCTTCCCTATTGGAGTAGTCCACATATAGCTTTGCAGTGTTAACCCTTTAGTGAATAAACTTGTTTAGGTTCTTGATGATCAAGCCGTTTTTTGCATTCTTCCGTCTTCGCATGCCAAGCCTTATAGCGTTTTTATTTTTCCGGCAATGTAACTGTATGAGGGCATGTTTTTTATGGAAACAAGTTGGAGTCCTTTCACACAGCGGAAAATGAAGAGAAAATTCCTCTTCATTTTCCACCACCAGTATTTTTGCGCATACTCGCCGCGATGGGATGACCGGGGATTGTATCAGCATTCCGTCTGATTAGACCTGGATGAATGAGCCAATCAGGAGGGAGCCTCAAGCCGCAGACCCCGCAGGTGGAATCCGTGGCAATATCGAGCAGAATGCTTCTTTCTTCCACATCCTGCTGCAATCTCTGCCTCCTATTGAAAACAATGGGGGGCGGATTTGAGAGGAATCTGCTCCTGATTCGGGTTTGGAATCCGCCCCCAAATCTGCGGCACAATCCTCTGTGTGAACTGACCCTTACAGTGCTTATTCACACAGTTTTAGGATAGCTATGTCTCATTGTTTAACTTTTATTAACTCTTTGTGGGAAGAAATAGAAAAAAAAAATTCCATCTGGCTTTTTATGCAATAAATTTATCACCGTTCACTGTGTGGCTTAAATAGCCTGATACAATTATTCACGGGGTTGATATAATTAAAAATATAGTGCTTTTTTTTTTTTTTGCTACTTTCATAAAATAAAAACCCCCCTTGTAATACTTATTTTTTCCATCGCTACTTTGCAAGACTCTTTTTTTGGGGGGGTAAAAGACTTGTGCAAGGGTTTATTTTTTGCGGGAACACTTAAACTTTTTTTTTTATGCCATTTGGTCATCATAATACCTCTTGCTCAGTTTTTGTGTGTGCTATGTTTTTATGTGTTGGATCAGCGGTTTGTCAAACCCAACATTAGGAGCAGTTGCGTGCTGTGAGCACATACCCAAGAACTCATGTGTAAGAGTCTGGGAGATGATGCCAGAACTGACATGGACAGACACTTGATGCAGGGTAAGGGTGCATGCACACTACGTAACGCCAGGCGTGTATGAGAGCCGTACACGCCGGCGTTACAGCAGGGCTGCCGAACACTTCCCATTCACTTCAATGGGAGCGCTCGTAACAGCGGCGTTTACGAGCGCTCCCATTGAAGTGAATGGAAAGTGTTCGGCAGTCTGCTGTAATGCCGGCGTGTACGGCTCTCATACACGCCCGGCGTTACTCAGTGTGCATGCACCCTAAGGGCTCGTTCACACGGAGTAAACGCGCCGCGCATTGTGGCGCGTTTACTCCGTGTGAACGAGCCCTAAGGGTTTTTCACATGGGGTTTTAGACTGGATTTTGACGCGGGAAACTGCCTCAGAATCCAGACCAAAAAACGCCTCCTACAGCTAGCATCCAGTCTAGAGATGAGCGAGTACTGTTTGGATCAGCCGATCCGAACAGCACGCACGCATTGAAATGAATGGACGTAGCCGACACGCGCGGGGTTAAGTGGCCGGCATCAAAGCGGAAGTACCAGGTGCTTCCATTCATTTCAATGCGTGTGTGCTGTTCGGATCGGCTGATCCGAACAGTACTCGCTCATCTCTAATCCAGTCGCAGCATTCCACTCTGGATTAGGCTAAAAAGAATGGGCATGAAAGCCGCAGCAAGATAGGGCAACTGGAGGTGAGAGGTCAGCCTGCTATCGATCATATATTTAGGTAATTAAAAACAACACTGGAAAACCCTTTTAATTGCCTGGATGTATGAAGTCAATGGGTGACCGGCAAGCATTTAAAACATTTATTTGCATCTTAAAAAAGGTTACAAAATTTTCTCTTCCTTAGGGCAGCTGATGACTGGTTTACATTAGCCTGCGGTACACAAAAAATACTGTACACAATTAAAAATGTGTTAATTAAGTTGTTTCCACTCATCTAGGCGTTCAATTGTGTGTGTGTGTGTGTATCATATTGAAAGCAATAGGTAAAAAAGCCTCCCATTGAGTTCAATGGGTAGCGCACGTAAGACAGAACCCATTGAAGTCAATGGGATTCTGTTTTGCAGCACTCACTCTGACACGTCTTTACTAGAGATGAGTAAGTAGGTATTTGTTTGATCGAGTACCACTCGCTATTCGAATGGAAAAATTCGATGCAGAACCAGCGTTGATTGGCCGAATGCTATACAGTTGGCCAATCAACGCTGGTTCTTCTCCTACCTTTAGAAGTCTTCTCCGCGCTGCATCCCCACGGCGTCTTCCAGCTCTGAATTCACTCTGCCAGGCATTGGGGGTAAGCAGAGCCGTCTGCGCATGCCCGCGCTACAAGAAAATGGCTCCTTTGACTTTAAGCGGCCATTTTCTTGTAGTGTGGGCATGCGCAGTCGTCTCTGCCCAGGCCTGATGCCTAACAGAGTGAATTCATTGCCAGATGATGACGCGGGGACGCTGCACGGAGAAGACTTCTCAGAGAATCCAGCCCAACCCTCACTCATGGACTTGGTAAGTTCAGTTTGATCGAATGTTGCCTACCCCTGAAACGAGCATTTTGCCCCCATAGAGTATAATAGGATTCGATATTCGATTCGAGTAGTCGAATATTGAGGGGCTACTCGAAACGAATATCGAATATTGAGTATTTAACTACTCGCTCATCTCTAGTGTATACGTGTCAGAATGAGCGGAGCGCTACTCCATGTGAAAGCAGCCTAACATTGATACATAGTCACTTATTGTCCCGGCAGGGTTGCTATTTTATGGCAGCATGGTGGCTCGCTGGTTAGCATTGTTTCTGCATAATGCTGAGGTCTTGGGTTTGAAGGGAAGCAAAACATCAGCACTGAGTTTCAATGCTTTCCTCCATTTGTTTGGGTTTTCCCAAGTTTTTCCCCTAAACTCTAAAGACATGATTATAACTTATTACAATAGTGAGCCCTACTGGGGACAGTGAGTGATATCAATTTCTATAAAGCCCTGAGTATGTTGGACCTACGTGAGAAAGATAAATAAAAAAAGAGTGGAGGGCTATTTCCAGTTATAAATTTGCTTATGTGGAAGAACATTTTTTTATTTTTTTTACTTGTCCTTTATTGCTCACTTCAGGGTCTATCAGGATATTGTAACATTTAGGTAAGAACATGCAGCTCAATATTCCTCCCCCGGAACACAATATGGCGAATATCTCTACGATGACCATGTGTTTCCCTGTACTGCTCAGATAGGCCGGGATGACACAGATCCAGACACTGCAGAACACCAGCATGCTGAAGGTGATGTACTTGGCTTCATTATAGATATCAGGTAATGTCCTCACCATAAAAGCTAGAACAAAACTCAGCACCGCCAGAAAGCCCATATAACCCAACATGAGGTAAAAGGCCAAGACAGAACCTTCATTACACTGGATGATGATCTTCCCAGGATAATCCAGGTTATACTCTTGGTATGGAGGAGACACTGACAACCAGATAACGGCATTCACAATCTGAATAGATGAACAGACCAACACCACTGAATAAGGAAGCTTAACTCCCACACACTTTCTCCAGGAGCTGTCAGGTCTGGTGGCCTTGAATGCTATGTAGACTATGATGGTCTTGGCCAGGACAGAAGACACGGCTAGTGTGAAGAAGGTCCCAAAGCAGATTTGTCGCACTATGCAGGTTATATCCACCGGACGACCGATGAACAGAAACACAGAGAGTAAGCTGAAGATGAGAGAGCTCAGTAGGATGAAGCTGAGGTTCCGGTTATTGGCTCTGACAATGGGAGTGTTCCGGAATAAAGTGAATATTCCTATTATAAATACAGTTATAAGAGAGAGTAATATGGAGATGGTGGAAAAGACTAAACTAAGGACATCAGTCTCATAGGAGAAAAACTCATAATCTCTGAGCACACAATTGTTCTTTCCCTCATTCGGCCATTCATCTTCACGACATCTCTGGCAATTGTCACTGTCTGTAAATGAAAAGCAGATGAAGTTACAATTAGAGATGAGTGAACACAAAAATGTTTGAGGTTCGAAATCCGATTCGAACAGCCGCTCACTGTTCGAGTGGGTTTCGAACCCCATTATAGTCAATGGGGAACAGATACTCGTTAAGGGGGAAACCCAAATCCTTCTCTGGAGGGTCACCAAGTCCACTATGACACCACAGGAAATGATGCCAACACCTCTGGAATGACACTGGGACAGCAGGGGAAGCATGTCTGGGGGCATCTAACACACCAAAGACCCTCTATTATCCCACTATCACAGCCTAACAACTACACACTTTCCACATTCAAAAAAATCTCTATCAAAGTGGGAAAATACCTGGAAACCTTCTTTACTCCCCAAATGGATGGACACAAATCCCAATTTGAGCTCAACAAACAGTAACAACCACCCCTTTAAATCACGTTCCCCATGACAACCACAAATGGAATAGACAATGGGAAATCAAAAAGCCCTCACCCTTAACTGTCATTTTAAGTGTGTGTGTGTGTGTGATGTGGTAAGACCTTCCAAAATTCACTTTTCTAGCCCTTAACGTGAGCCCTTCCAAGCAAAGTTACAGGACCTTAAGCTGAGCTACCAGCAGAGATTGAGGCCTTTGGCATGAGTAGAGCCTTGCACCAGCAGTGTTTTTGGCCCTTGGAGTGAGTAGAGCCTTGCACCAGCAGTGTTTTTGGCCCTAGAAGTCAGTAGAGCCTTGCACCAGCAGAGTGTTAGCCCTTTTAAAATTCTTTGCCCCTAAAACAGTGGTTCCAGAACCATCACTCTCATTGTGTTGGATTGATGCAGTGGATTGGACTGAGGATCCAGACATTGACCTTCATTTTGACTGTCAAATTGATAACATTTTGGCATCAAGTCCTGGGGGTAACTTTGATTTAGAGGACCGCAAAGGGGGAAAATTGGCTGCAACCACTACTAGCGGTAATGGTCCTCTAATATTGGACTCTACATTACCTATACAGGGTTCTGATCAGGTGTTAATTGTCCAAACAACATGCTCCAGTACTTTAGATGTAGATCAGAAACCACTTTCCCTTCCGACACCAGATTTAACCAAGCTTCACCATCATCATCCTGCTGAGATGGAGCCACTAAAGGAAACCTTGCCTTCAAAGGCATGTCCTGGAGCTGCGACTGAGCCAAATGTAAACACAGAGTCCTTTTGAACGGAACAAAATTCACCAGCAGTGTTTTTGGCCCTTAGGGTGAGTTGAGTCTTGCACCAGCGTGTGTCCCGTAACATCAGGCGGGCCCTAAGTTCTGCGCTTTGCATAAAGTTCCACTTGACCACCGACGCATGGACAAGTGCATGCAGCCAGGGACGCTACATCTCAATCACGGCACACTGGCTGAATGTAGTTGAGGCTGGGACCGGGTCGCAAACTGTGGCAGCCTGCCTTGTCTCCCCGCCCAATATTCCTGGCAGGAGTGCTGAAACACCACCCTCCTCCTCCTCCGCCCTTGAATCGACTCCAACTACTGGCGTGGGGAGACGTCATCAGGCCGCGATGAAGCTCATCAGCTTGGGGGACAGACAGCACACTGCCTCCGAGGTCAGGGATGCCATCCTGGCTGAGATGGCAATGTGTTTTTCCCTGCTGCACCTGGGGCCAGGCATTTTTGTCATGTTTGATAACGGCAGGAACCTGGTAGCGGCTCTGGAGCTTGCCAGCCTCCAACACGTTCCATGCTTGGCCCACGTCTAACTTAGTGGTGCAACGTTTTTTGAAAACATACCCAAATGTACAGAAGCTACTGGTGAAAATGCAGCGCTTATGCGCCCACTTTTGCAAGTGTACAGGAGCCGCTGCTAGCCTCAAAACACTCCAGCAAGGCCTACATCTGCCTGAACACCGGCTGTTGTCCGTCGTCCACACACGCTGAAACCCTACATACCATATCTTGACCAGAGTGTGTGAGCTGCACAGACCTTTGATGGAGTTCCATCTACAAAACCCAAGGGTTCCTCAAAGTCAGCTCCCTCAGTTTCTGCACCATGAGTTTCCAGGGGTGGCAGAGTTATGGCTAGAGGCAGAGGCATGGATAGGGGTGATGTCTAGGGGCAAAAGCAGTGTGGATGTGGAGGCAAGCTAAGCAGCAAAAACTGGGGGTACAAGCAGAGGCATGGACTGGGGTGATATCTAGGGGCAAAAGCAGTGTGGATGTGGAGGCAAGCTAAGCAGCAAAAACTGGGGGTACAAGCTGAGGCATGGACTGGGGTGATGTCTAGGGGCAAAAGCAGTGTGATGTGGAGGCAAGCTAAGCAGGGAAAAAGGTGGCTAGAGGCAAAGGGATGTCCAGAGGCAGAAGACAGCTGCATAACAGAAGCTAGGCCTGAGCCAGCAAGGCCCAAGAAGCTCTGTTTTCTAGCTTCCTTAGAAAAATTCCCCCATCGAGGCCACGTTCCTCGCTGGGGGAGATAATTTCTAAATGTAGAGGTCGAGGACAAACTGAGTGTGGTTTACACACTTTGCAATGCGACTCCCCATCTCCCAGGCCTTTCATTCCAGGCTAAAGTACAGCGCAACCCACCCACATGCCCAAGGCTTCAACGGCCTCATCTCAAAAATTCTGGCCCAGGAAATGTTGGGGTCCCGGCTTGTGGACACTCTGCCCTTTTTGGGCCTGCTGGCTACTGCGCCACCTCACTGTGCCGTCCACACCAGCACTTTTCCCCAAACATGAGGCGGTCCCTAAGTTCTGCGCTTTGCCCAAAAGTTCCACGTGACCAGCTACGAATGGACAAGTGCATGCGGACAGGGACGCTACCTTTCAATCTTGGCACAGTGGTTGAATGTACTTGAGGCATGGACCGGGTCGCAAAATGTGGTGGACTGACTTGTCTCCCCACACAACATTCCTGGGAGGAGGGCTGAAACATCACCCTCCTCCTCCTCCACCGTTAAGTGGACCCGCTGCAACACTGATGTGGGGAGACGTCAGCAGGCCGTGCTGAAGCTCATCAGCTTGGGGGACGGACAGCACACTGCCTCTGAGGTCAGGGATGCCATCCTGGATGAGATGGCAATTTGTTTATCCCCGCTGCCCCTGGGGCCAGGCATTTTTGTGTTGTTGGAGGGCTCTGGAGCTTGCCAGCCTCCAACACGTTCCATGCCTGGCCCACGTGTTTAATGTAGTGGTGCAACGATTTTTAAAATCATACCCCAAATTAGCGGAGCTAAGGGTGAAAGTGCGGCACTTGGACACCCACTTTCCCAAGTCTACAGTACCTGGAGCTAGCCGCAATGCACTCCAGCAAGGCCCACCTCTGCTTGAAGCACCTACTGTTGTGCGAGGTCACCACAAGCTCAAACCCTAGATACCGTATATTGAGCAGGGTGTGTGAGCAGCAGAGACCTTTGATGGAGTTCCATCTACAAAATCCAAGGGTTCCTTAAAGTCAGCTCCCTCAGTTTCTGCACCATGAGTTTCCAGGGGTGGCAGAGTTATGGCTAGAGGCAGAGTCATGGATAGGGGTGATGTCTAGGGGCAAAAGCAGTGTGGCTGTGGAGGCAAGCTAAGCAGCAAAAACTGGGGGTACAATCAGAGGCATGGACTGGGGTGATGTCTAGAGGCAAAGCATTGTGCATGTGGAGGGACGCTAAATCAACAAAAAAAAGCTGGGTAAAAGCACAGGCATAAACTGGGGTGATGTTTAGGGGTGAAAGCTTTGTTGATGTTGAGGGAAGCTAAGCAGCAAAAACTGGGGATACAAGCTGAGGCATGGGCTGGGGTGATGTCTAGGGACAAAAGCAGTGTGGATGTGGAGGCAAGCTAAGCAGGGAAAAAGGTGGCTAGAGGCAAAGGGATGTCCAGAGGCAGCAAGGGCAAAGATGCAAAACTCTCCCCTGTTTCAAGAATTTTTCCTAGGTATGGGATATGTTAATGGCACCCCCTGGGCAAACTACCACCACTGAGGGGCCTAGTGTCACCAGGAGGGACAAGTATAGGCGCATGTTGTGGGAATACCTGGCCGAGCCCAGCTCTGTCCTCTCCGATCCCTCTGTGCTCTACAGCCTATACTTATTTTCTCATCTTTTTTTCTGCACTACACATCTCTTGTCAACTTCCTTTGGGGTCTCAGAAGTGGTGGTCTCAGTGCTGAGAAACACATCTGAGCCCCCCTGGCAATATGCATTAAGAGAACCCTGGAGCAACCAAGTGTAGTCAGCTAGCATAGAGCATAGCAAAATGCAGAGAAAGACGTACCACTTCCAGAGATGGTAACTTCAGTGCTGTAGTTGGCAATGGACGGTGTAATGGGATTAGCTGAGGGATCGCTGTCTTGACCACTTTTTGGCACAAAATGAAAGTCCAATCCATCCAAGTATGGTGGAAGGATATGATGCAAGGACACCTACATATCTGTCTGTGACACATTGGGGAGTTCACCCTCATCCGCCCTTTTGGCCTGCATCATAATGCGCCTCTTCCCAGCCACTCCCCATCTCCCAGGCGTTTCATTGCAGGCAGAAGTACAGCGCAAGCCACCCACATGCCCAAGCCTTTAATGGCCTCATCGATAAACTGCTGGCCCTGGAGATGTTGGTGTTTGTTTATGCTTCTGGATACCCAGGCCTTCCGTCAGCAGATGGCAGCTGGGGCACCTTCCTATGCTGGGCCTAGCCATTACTACTTCTCTTGGTGTGCTGTCCCTGCCTTGCACCTGCATGTGTCCCATAACATCAGTCGGGCCCAGAGCTCTTTGCTGCAAGGTCCACTTGACCACCGACACATGGACAAGCGCCTGTGGTCAGGGATGCTGCTTATCTTTAATGACAGGCAGGGTGAATATGGTGGAGTCTGGTCCCGGGGTGCAAACTGGGGTGGCCTATCTCCTCTCCCTGGCCAAAATTCATGGCAGGAGTAGACTGAAACCCTACTACGCTGCAACCTCCACCCCAGCTACTAGCAGCAAACGCTGTAACACTGGTGTGGGGTGATGTCAGCAGGACATGCTGAAGCTCATCAACTTGGGGGACAGACAGCACAGTGCCTCCGAGGTCAGGGATGCCATCCTGGCTGAGATGGCAATGTTTTTTTCCCTGCTACACCTGGGGCCTGGCATTTTTGCACCTGTGATAATGGCTGGAACCTGGTAGCAGATCTGGAGGCTTGCCAGACTCAAACACGGTCCACACATGGCCCACGTTTTCAAATTGTTGGTGCCATGTTTCTTTGAAACCTACACCATTGTGCCTGATATACAGGTCAAAGTGGGGCCATTTTCATAAGTAAGAACTAGCCTCTGCTAGGCAGAAAATATTCAGAGCACACTCCTCTCATCTTCGCACCGTTGGCTGGCGGAGGAAGACGAGGGGGATGGAGTGGCATCTGATGTCCCTGTCCCACACGAGGCTAGAGGGTGCACCTCAGTGCATCCCATTGCTTCACCACAGATGGTGTGAAGGGGAGTGGAAAATGGAGGAAATGGAGAGTGACCCTTACAGTTGGGGCCAGCAAAGGCATGCCAAGTAACACACTGGCACACATGGCTGACTTCATGTTGGGTTGCTTTTCAAGAGTCTAACGCATACTTCACATCATGGAGAGCAAATAATACTGGATTTTTGCAAGCTTCGAACCACGGTCTAGGTCTAATGTCTGTTCCTTTCTTATATTAGGGGAGAGAGGAAAAAAAATACTTCAGTGATGCGTTTAGCGTACATAGACTGACTATTAATGTGTATCCCACTTAGTGTTGTTGGGGTTACACACCGTCACAACCTGGCTAAAGCTTCTATAGCTGTTAATGAAGTCAACATAACTTTACAGTATCCAAAAAGAGAGCTGGTACCGACAGAGAGCAAGACAAATGTCAATAAAAGCTGTGAGCTCTGAACACCCACAGTGACTTTGGCGTCATCATTATAAGGGAGCGGGTGGTAATAAATAACTTGACAGTTCCTAAAACCCAACAAGCTTACAACTATATTTACATTAAGATACACAAATGACACTTTTTAGTAGCATGTCATGAGACAAGCTGATAAGATCTTCCTTTGTGCAGTGCTATTTGAAAGTTAATAGCTGCCTTCATTTTAATTAAGGAGAAGGTGCAGACAGATTAGATTTAGAACATGTTGTCTTCATTGTCAAAATCCTCTATATAGGTAATTGGTTTTTTGGGCCGAGCTGTCTGGGAACGAGCTGGTGCAGCACTGACAACCTGGGTGAATATGGCAAGAGCCCGAGATGTAGGGTGAATGTATCCCCAAATTATTTGGGGAATTTCCACTCAGAAACTGGCACTATATGGCAGTAGCAAGAATTGAGGGTGTATGTAGTCCCATTCTATTGTTAGGGGACTTACAGTGTATTCAAGTTAGTTTCTGGGGTGTAGGTGGGGGGGCACACCGTTGGAACGTGGATCGGAGGTATATAGGGTATACGGGAATACACTTTCAGTGTATTCCATTCAGGATCCTGAACACTGTGGAAAGCTGGGTTGCGCCGATTGCGCCCGTCAATGCCACGTTACACTGACAAGCTTCTCCCTGGAATTTAGCTCTTACAAGAGCTGTTGGTTGTCTTCTCCTTCCTATCCTAGCCTGTCCCTGCCTACCCAGAATCTAATCCCTAGCTAAATGGACGGAAACCTCCGTCCCCGGTGAATTGCAAGCTCAGAATGACGCAAAGCTGGGCGGCGCTGTTCTTTTAAATCAGAGGTCACATGTTTTCAGCAGCCAATGGGTTTTTACTATTTTTTTTTTCAACGTCACCGGTGTCGTAGTTCCTGTCCCACCTACCCTGCGCTGTTATTGGAGCAAAAAAGGCGCCAGTGAAGGTGGGAGGGGAATCGAGTAATGGCGCACTTTACCACGCGGTGTTCGATTCGAACATGACGAACAGCCTAATATCCGATCGAACATGAGTTCGATAGAACACTGTTCGCTCATCTCTAGTTACAATGTATTATTTATTTGATGCCTATTTGTCTATCTGTCTACAGGAGATGGGAAGGTATTATTTGCAGCAGTCATGGCTTGCAAAAGTATTCATACATAAAAATAAAAAAAAGTTCAAGGAGAATGAACTACAGTATCATGTATATTTTTATACAATATTAATGTAATTTCTAATTTTAGGAAAATAAATCCATAATAATCTACCAGAATGATTTGTAAATTCTCCTTCTGAACACGGGATACAGTCATAGCAGCAGGAGTAATATCCTTCTATGGAAACTTTTTGGGTTCCTGGCAGGCAGGGTTCATTGCATCGACCTTTAGGAATCTATGTAAGAAATAAGATACAAGATTTACATTAATAGTTGTCACTTAGCACATTCATCTTCATAATGGTAAAGTATAATCTTATAGTGGTTGTCCCAGCTAGGGAGGGGAAGGTCACGTGCTGCTTCACATGAAATGTATTATACACTTATATACTTACTATTATGTTTTGATATATTGGATACTCCTTGAGTTATAAGGGGTAACTAAGGTTCTGGCTGATGCTTCTCTAGTTCTGTGTTTTGTTAGTATCTTTGTCACTATTGGTAGCCTGAGGTGGGACCTAGAGCCCATTCAGATTGCTCAGGTAGTTCAGCTCCTCCAGGGTGACATCTACAATAAATGGGCCATCACAAGAAGGTTTGCTGTGTCTTGTACCATACAGGACACGGGCCATTACACAAGATGAACTGAACAGCGTTATAGAAGGGCATCAATCCAGCCACATAACTACTACATGTTCTTCTGTATGAGCAGAGGGAGCTCTACCAGAGCCCTATAAAATGGCATCCAGCGGGATACTGGTGTGTATGTTTTCTGATCAAATTGTCAGAAACAGATTCCATCAAGGGGACACACGGTGGCTCAGTGGTTAGCACTGCAGTCTTACAGCACTGAAGTTCTGGTGTTCAAATCCCACCAAGGGCAAAAAACCATCTGCAAGGAGTTTGTATGTTCTCCCCGTGTTTGCATGGATTTCCATTCCATATTCCAAAAAGAAATACTGATAGGGAAAAAATGTGCATTGTGATCTCTATGTGGGGCTCACAATCTACATAAAAAAACAGATTCCTTTAGAGTGCATGAGGACCTGACATCATGCAAAGGGGGTTTTGTTCACAGTCCTAGCATTGGGCCTGGAGGGCTGACATCTAAGTTTTTTGGCGCTGATTTTGATGCTAAATCCACCACAAAATTAGCCTTCAATAAAAACCTCCCAATAGAGATCTATTGGGAGGTTTTTTTTTGTAGACTGAATTTAAGGCAGATTCAGCGTGAAAGTCAGCGCCGAAAAACTCCGTGTTCACTGACCCTAAGCCAGTTTCTCATTTACCACGTCATGCATTATGAATGTCACAGAAGGAGTGATCCCATTAATAAGTTTATAGAATTCATAAGAAAGAAATGGGAAACAAGATTAAAATAATTCTTATAAATAAAACAATCTTATTTTGGTCCCTTATACAGAGCCATCATATTCCGCAGCACTTTTCAGAGACATTGCCACCGCTGTCCCCAGTAGGGCTCATAATCTACTTTCCTTATCTGTATATGTTGTGTCACATCCAATGTGGTACCACACTAGTAGAAAATACAGATATGTTAGAAACGCAGTGATGTATCGGAGTATCTGGTGGACTCAGTGACCTATCAGGGGCCCCTAATGACAGTTATTGTTGTCAGCAAGACAGAAATTATATACAGGGAGTTAAAAAGCCCCAAGAGGGATCCATGAATTCCACTTAAGGAACATCTTCCCATCAGATTCTAGAATTATCTGCGGTCCTAAATGAGCGAACCTGCAGTACTGATCTGGTATCCCAAACACCCGAATAAGAAAGACTGAGCCCTCTAGCAGTAGGTTTGGACTGTCTTAATATTGTATATCCCCAAACCCCTCTCTGCAGGTAGCTGAATATTCTTTTGAACATCAGAGGTATAAGGTATACACATTCCTTCCAGTGTCAGAAATAGCCATGTTTTAACAGCATCACCTTATTTCTTGCTTCTACCCAAGTTTTAATATAATCTCCTGATGAGCCCCCGCCAGTAGGTTGGGGGTGAACCGCGGAGAGACACTTTGATATTTCCACTACAGGCTATTTCTTTACACTTCAAGGAAAGTGTCCTCACCATATTTCTCCTTCCAAGTTCTATGGTGTATGCACAGTAGATGTTGTGAAACGGATAAAGACATAGATAAAGCTTAAGGGTATATTTGTATATGAATACTAGTGGAGGTCTATACAGTAACATACCTGGTTGTGAGTCCATGTTATTTTCTCTGAATCTATATACAGCTGTTTATTCTCTGGAAATGATGTGTCAAATCTTCCCACAGGTGTTCCACTTACTATATCATACCCATCAGATATCCAGTTAGATATATCCAGTGGTGATATCCATTCTCCATCCTCATTAAAAAATATATTTGCTTCTTTTATGTATTTTGCTAACTGTAAAAGATAAGTCACGGATTTGATAGAAAATCTCACTTTGTAATTGACTCAATTGATTGGAAAACTTAACTTTAATTATTTATTAAAACCATTATAGAGGTCACAAATCAATATGGAAATGAAATAAGAGGAACATATGGCCAAGTAGCTCATCTTATCCCGCGTATTACTATACCCCGGATGAGATACTTGGCCACATGTTCCTCTTATTCCATTTCCATATTGATTTTGTGTTCAAAATTATATACACTGTCTGCCAATAAGTATTTGGACACCTGTGGTAGAATAGAAAAACATTTATTTATATTCAATAGTTGTTAGAGCCTCCGCGAGCGGCAGTTACAGCCTCAACCCTCCGGGGCATGCTTTCCACAAGTCCTTGTATGATGGCTAGTGGTATCTTATTCCATTTGGTTTGGAGAAGACAGGTAAGTTCTTTCACCAATTTTGAAAGGCTGCTGCACCCCATAGTTTGGCGATCCAACTCATCTCAGAAGTGCTCTATAGGGTTCAAGTCTGTGGGGGCCAGTCCAGTCGGTTAACCAAATTGCCACTGCACCAAGCCATGGTAGACCTCGCTACATGACAGTTGGCGTTGTCATCCTGGAAGTAACATTGGTCCAACCCATAGAACCACCATAATGTAGGAAGCGTACTGTTATCTAAAATAGTGCAATAGGGTTTTTAAACTGAAGGGGTACCCTCTTAAATGAAGATTGCTAGCTAAAACGTAGCTTTTATTAATAAAAGAGATAAAACCTAAATAGCATGTCTCTATTGCGCAATAGTCAAACAAAAAAAACACAAATGAAGAGGGGGGGGGTCAAATTAAAGATATGCCGGACCCCTTCCATGAATTCATAAGATAGGGGGACGGTGGACACTATGTTAAACCCCCAGTCACTCCAATAGCAAGCAATTTAGATTTTAACCCCTTCCCGCCGATGGCATTTTTTGATTTTCGTTTTTCGTTTTTGACTCCCCTCCTTCTAAACCCCATAACTTTTTCATTTCTCCGCTCCCAGAGCCATATGAGGTCTTAATTTTTGCGGGACAAATTTTTCTTCATGATGCCACCATTAATTATTCTATATAATGTACTGGGAAGCAGGAAAAAAATTCAGAATGGGGTGGATTTGAAAAAAAAATGCATTTCTGCGACTTTCTTACGGGCTTTGGTTTTACGGCGTTCACTGTGCAGCCAAAATGACATGTCCCCTATATTCTGTGTTTCGGTACGGTTCCAGGGATACCAAATTTATATGGTTTTATTTACATTTTCACCCATTAAAAAAATTCCAAAACTGTGTTAAAAAATTTTTTTTCTAAAAGTCGCCATATTCCGACGGCCGTAACTTTTTTATACGTAAGTGTACGGGGATGCATAGGGCGTCTTTTTTTCCTGGGCTGGGTGTACTTTTTAGTTCTACCATTTTCGGGAAATGTTATTGCTTTGATCACTTTTTATTCAAATTTTTATCAGAATCAAAACAGTGAAAAAACGGCGGTTTGGCACTTTCGACTATTTTTCCCGCTACGGCGTTTACCGAACAGGAAAAATATTTTTATAGATTTGTAGAGCGGGCGATTTCAGACGCGGGGATACCTAAGATGTATATGTTTCACAGTTTTTAACTAATTTTATATGTGTTCTAGGGAAAGGGGGGTGATTTGAACTTTTAATTCTTTTTATATTTTTTTATATTTTTTTAACTTTTTTTTAAAAATTTTTTTTTTTGCATTTATTAGACCCCCTAGGGGTGTTGAACCCCAGGGGGTCTGATCACTAATGCAATGCATTACAATGCTAATGCATTGCAATGCATTGCAAAAAAGCATCCTTTCTTTTGCAGGCTGCATAGACCAGCCTGCAAAAGAGAGGCTTTGCAGACAAGCCTGGGAGCCTGTACAAGGCTCCCGGCTGTCATGGCAACGGGACGTCAGCCCTGGAGCATGCTCCAGGAGCCGGCGATCCCGGCCAAAATGGCGGCGCCCATGCGCCGCCGGGAAAAAGGCGCCTCCGGCGCCTTTGACCGCGGCACCGGAGGGGTTAATGCCTCCGATCGGTCCGGGGACCGATCGGAGGCATTAGAGCCGGTTGTCTACTGCTTAAAGCAGTAGACACCCGGCGGCTATGGCGGCCGCCCAGCTCCCGGGCGGTCGCCATAGTTACAGACCCAACATGCGCCATACTATTACGGTGCATGTCGGGAAGGGGTTAAGCAGGAGTGCCCTGTGGTAATAGTCCCTATATGCCATATCCCAATTTCTAATCGCCATAGGATAAAGTTGTAGCGGACCCTAGCGGGAGGCGTGCTGGTATGTGTTGTCCAGCTGGTCAGATATGGACACTGAACAATGTCAGTACAGACCCTGTGTGTTAGATATATGATACAGGGACTGGTTGGACTTCTAGCCCTTGCTAAATGTAAACCCACACAGAGTCACAAGTTCGGTGACTGATTTCAAGCCTAAGTAGTAGTGCAATACCCCCTGTTGTAAGTGGGCTGCTACCAAAGTCTGCCTTTCAACGCATTTCGCTAAGACATTAGCTCTTCAGGAGAGTAAATATTTCTAGAGAAGATGAAAAGAAACAAAATTGCAGTGAAAACTGCATTTCCTGGGTCCTGGATGGTAGATCCCAGTAGTAGAATAGGTCCGACACTGAGTGCTGCGTCTGCCGACTTTTTATAACCCCATGTCCAGGGTACTGCCCACCCTCCGATCACACCTCCGTATCCCTCGGCCAATCAAAGGTGTTCATGGCCGAGCACGTGGTTGGAGGCTCGGCAAGTTATGTCATTAACCCACAGGTTGCCATAAGAGTCACCGCTCTCCACATAGAGTTGATAATTAACCCCAAGGGTGCTGGGCCTCAATCCCTGATGCAATATATTGATTAGAAGATCCCCTATGTGTGCCCCCCATTCACCAACATAGCAGTGGACGCGCAGTCATGGCGTTTAGGTGCTGTTACTAACATCATATATTTATGTGATGGTATAATGCACATAAAAACTGCACGGTGTGAATTAGGCCATGGGAAACACACTGGATGAATCTATCATCCTGTGTGTTCCCACACATCCCAGTGATGCCATGTTATGTCATTAACTCACAGGTTGCCATATGATTCACCGCTATTCACAAAGAGTTGCTACTTGCCCCCAAGGGTACCGGGCCTCAATCCCTGATGCAGTAGTCGGTTATAAGACCCCCAACATGAAGGTGAATGTGCAGTCATGGCGTTTAGGTACTATTACTAACATTATATATTTGTGTGACAATATCATGCACACAAAAACACACAAAAAGCCACACAGTGTGAATAGATCCATGGGGGACACACTAAAAAGATGTATCCTCCTTGGTGTTCTTTCACATCCCAGTGATGCCAAATTATGTGGTTGAATGGTTGAAATCATGTCATACTAAAATGTAGATGGCGGTTGACACCAAAAGAGGTATCATACAATGACAAAGTGCAAGGATAGTAAGTATCTAAACGCCCATACAAACAGAGAGAAAAGAGAGGTCAACCACTGCATTCCTCAGATGAATGGTGAGAAGGATAAGGCCTCATTCAACACCCCCCCCCCCCCCCGTTCTCATGCTTTTGAACCTGAATATCCACTGTGTTTGTCTACGGAGGATAGTGTTATCCCAGTCCCCCCAGTTCGATCCCTTGAAACCTTAGACAGAAGATGTCTCCATCATATTTTTCACGGAAATGATTGGCCACTGATGTGTCCGTGCCTCTGAGAACGTCTCCCACATGTTCTAAAATTCTTCTCCTGAATTGTCTTTTAGTTTTTCCGACATAGTTCTTATTGCACGGGCATGATATTACACAAATGACCCCTTCTGAGAGACAGTTGATAAAGTCCCTAATGATATAGCTTTTACCAGTAGCAAATGCAATGATAATGTATTAGGGTCCCAGTCCATACCAGGAGAAACACCCCCAGACCATAACTCAACCTCCGCAGAACTTTACTTTGAGAACAATGCATTTTGGCAGCAGACGTTCTTCATGCAGACGCCAAACCCAGACCCTGCCATCCGAAGGGTAGGGGTGAACCTTGATTTGTTGCTCCAGAGAACCCAATTCCAGTGATCTACGGTCCACTGTCAATGCTCTTTGCCCAATCTTAACTGAGCACTATGGTTGGACTTTGTGATCAAAGGCTTATGGGCTGCAGCACAACCAAGAAAACCCAGCAGATGTGCTTCCTTATGGATGGTATTGATCGACACAATACACCCGGATGCCTGTTGAAACTCCTGGTGTGTGAGCCATCAGTTGGGTGCGATTTTTTAGAATTTTTCTGGACAATACCCCTCGGTCTCTATATCCCAATTTCAGGGGTCTGCTGATTCGGGGCACATTCTGACAATCACCATTCACCTTCCACTTCATAATCACATAGGCCACTGTAGATTTTGGGTAATTCAGTTCGCTTGCTATGTATGTTAAGGATTGACCATTTCTGAGGTACCCTACAATTATCCTTTTCTCAAAATCCAACAACTCTGTACTTCTTGGCTTCTTGCATGCGAAAGGCGTGATATAAATCATGACCGCAGATATCTTCATTTGCATTGATGTCCAAATACTTATTGGTAGACAGTGTATGTATATATCTCTTTGTACATTTTTGTATATTATATTATTTTCACTTTTGGTGATGTTTTCATGTATATATATTTGTAGAGTCTGATGAACGTCAGGGTTGTGACAAAACATTACTGTATGAATACTCTACTGTTGGTGAATAAAACCACATTTGCAATGCATCATCTCATCTACGAAATCTGTTTTCATACTGACCTATAGGTTAAAAGTCTTCACTATACCCCTTGATAAATTCCTAGTTACAAAACATTTGGAATATTCCTAAGTGAAACTTCCAAGGCCATATCATTCATCTTAATGTTATGTGCTAATATTTTCATAGGGCTAAAATGGCGGACATGGACAATCATGTGTTAACTCATAGATTATATATACACGTATTTATCAACTGTAAACATCCATTACATACTCTGACCAATTATAATACATATTTCTATGTGATGTGTTTTGTGATGCTTCAGCTGACATAAAGCCATTATTTCTCCTTATAATCCAATGATAATTTGTAATAAACCTCAGAACACTTTGTATACAGCATCTGAGTATATATCTGTGTCTGTGTTCTCCGAGCTTGTATTCATCTTTCCTAAATTCATAAACCGGCGGCATCTACCCCGGGCAATTCCCCCGACAGTAAACTTGGCGCCCAACGCGGGGCTTGAGGAAAGACATTGTTTGTAGCCAATAAAAGGGACGACCAGAATCGATCAATTGGGAGGATCAGCCAGGACATAAAACAGCGCTGTATGGTAAGCCCTTGACTTGCCATAAACTAGTATCTGAGCTCCTTTGCTGTGTGCTCCCTGTATCAGTCCAGGTTAGTCTGCTAAATGCTTTATATGTCTCTCGAGCCTGTTATATAATCGGAAGAACCTAAAAAGGAGATACTGTCAGGTATTAATATCAAACTGTTGTACTTCTGCATAGAAGTCCTTTGTCTGCTCTGTTTGTGCTCTACATCTGTTATAAGATTTCTAAGAAATCTGACAGAAGACAAACCTTGGTCTCTTCTGTATCCCTAAAATTGAGTAGAATTTCTGGTGTAGAATCATAGGGCAATTGTCCCACTATCCAAAAATATCACTACAGGCAAGTGTTATCCCTGGTGTAGAGTAATAGAGTAACTGTGCTGCTACCCAGGTAGACTATAGTTCATTAGCTGCTACTGAAAGAAGTATTGTGCAGGTATGGGATCCCCGAGACCATCCGAAGTGATAATGGAACTCACTATACAGGACAAGTAATGAGAAATAATGGAGACTATGGGGATATAACAAGTGTTTTTTGCCCCCATACAGTCCTCAGAGTATTGTAAAGTATTTATCAATTGTCACTTGTATTTGTCTTTCCTGTAAAGTACATTCCTGATAGAAGAATTGGCCTTAGCACCACTAGATTTGGATTTTATTTTTCATAATTGTTCCAGATGTAATATGGTGTGCTGACTATGTGATGAATTGTCAAAAACATGTGATTAATGTATATTCTCGAGTTTTCTCCTTCACTCCAGATTCTAAGTTAGTGGAAGAAACTTATAAGTTATAACCCAAAGATTGGATGATGAAAAGAAACATGTGAGAAGGGCCTCAATTCAATGGTCCCCTCCAGTTCCTGTTGATAACCAGTACAACTGTGAAATTATAAGGAAAGCTTTGTTGCACTTTTTGATAGAATATTGTATTGTCGCTTAATCTAACTGTGTCACTTTTGAAAAAGTATTATTTATGTAAATATTATGTTTATTATGTATATTAAATGCACTGCACTTGCACTTTTGGATATTATATGATATCTATATATTTTATTTTATTTATTTGTCACTATCTTCTGTCACTTGACTGTCTTTTATATTATTATATGTCATAATTATGGATTTATTATTTGTCTTTCATTTTGCTTAATATATTATGTGGAATTTTATCTTATCTGATGAATTCTCGATAGTTTATATGTTATTTATTAATTGCTCCGTTCTATTAGAAACTGTTATTTATATATGTCCTATCCGGCGGCCATGTTTTTGTAGTTCTTCAGCCGTATTGTACGGCCTCTAGTTGTTTTATTTGGCCGAAGCGTTCACGCGCGCGCACCGGCCAGAACTTTATTTAACATCTTATAGTGACAGTGACGTCATCACGGTACGCGTACGTGGTGACGTCACTGCGCATACGTGGCCTTAGCCGGAAATGAAGGGACATGGAAACGCTGCAGATGTAGGTAACTACAGGTGTATTGTATTATAATGTTTATTTAGAAGGGTATTTATATGCTGTCGCGATGTATTGTTATTCACCTCCTGATGAAGCCACGCTAAGGCGAAACGCGCGTCGGGGTGTCTTGGTTCCCTCACTGCTGATGTTCCGGGGTTAACCTCTTATGGTTTATGTACACTGCCAACATGTCTATGGGTATGTACTGACATTGGACCTATGACATTTATTGTTATACCTCCTATCTACCTCTTAACAGGATACTCTTCATTATATGTTTATCATACCTCAATTATGGGGTCTCTGTAATAGGGGATATAATACTTTTGGAGGTTTATATTCTTTGCATCTTGTTTATCCTACATGTGTGCATCTTGTTAGTGCAGTGCATATATTTACTTCTTTAAGGATTAGAGTAATTAGGATTATATGCCATATATGGGGATGTTTTCTCTGGTTCATCAGTAGTGAGAGGGGTACGGTTCTGTTGGACTGTTTTTATACAGTCGGACCCCTCTGCGTTGCTCTCCATTGTATGTTATATGTTTTGTATTATTTTTTTTTCAATAAATATATATTTTTATTTATTCTTCTTTGTACTCCTCAATTTTTGTTGTCGTATAATATTAACAACCTTAGGACAAGTTTCTGCTCTGTTTACTAAAAGTTGGAATGTTCCTAAGTGAAACTTCCAAGGCCATATCATCCATCCTAGTGTTATGTGCTAATATTTTCATAGGACTAAAATGGCGGACATGGATAATCATGTGTTAACTCATGGATTATGTATGCACGTATTTATCATCTGGCAAACCCCCTTTAATCTGGCATAAAGCCATTATTTCTGCTAATAATCCAATGATAATTTGTAGAGATGAGCGAGTAGTGTTCGATCAAGTAGGTGTTCGATCGAATACTAGGGTATTCAAAATACTCGTACTCGATCGAACACTACTAGCTGTTCGAAGTTTACGGTTCGATGCAGAAACAGCGTTGATTGGCAGAATTCTATACATTCTGCCAATCAACGCTGGTTCTTCTCTTACCTTTAGAAGTCTTCTCTGTGCAGTGTCCCCACGGCATCTTCCAGCTGGAATTCACTCTGCCTAGGCATCCAGCCTAGGCAGAGCCGACTGCGCATGCGCGGGTATGCCCTCGCATGCGCAGTCGGCTCTGCTCAGGCGTCGGGCTGGGCAGAGCCGACCGTGCATGCCCTGATGCCTAGGCAGAGTGAATTCTAGCCGGAAGACGCCGCGGGGGCGCTGCGGCGGGAGAAGACTTCAAGGAGAATCCAGCCCGACCGTCACTCGTGGACTTGGTAAGTATAATTTTATCGAATTTTGCATACCCCTGAAACGAGCATTTCCCCCCATAGACTATAATGGGGTTCGAAATCCGTTCGAACAGTCGAACAGTGTGCAGCTGTTCGAATCGGATTTCGAACCTCGGACATTTTAGTGTTCGCTCATCTCTAATAATTTGTAATAAACCTCAGAACACTTTGTATACAGCATCTGAGTCTGTGTCTGTGTTCTCCGAGCTCATATTCATCTTTCCCAAATTTGGAAACCAGCATCATCTACCCTGGGGCATTCCCCAACATTTTTTTTTCTTAACCAAACACAAGACATTTTGACTACAATTTACTACTGACAGGAACAGAATATTCTTCACTCCTTATACTCACTCTCCTTTTATAGTAAGAGATTTGTAATAAATTTTCTTTCCAATCTTTATTAAGAAAAAATTTCAGTCCATGTAAAGCCTGAGCCATACTATAGACAGCAGTGTACACGTGGTAAGGAGTTGTGTCTTCCGAAAAATCATACCGCAAATGAAGTTTCTTCTCTTCCTTGGAACAGTGACGAAATGGAGAATGATAAAACTGTGGGATAAGAAAGTCCTTTAGTTTTTTTCCTGTGTAACACTTAGACATAAGCATCCAAACATCTTCCAATATCTCATCAGATGGTTGTTCAGATATTGGAAAAATATGCAAAATCTTGTTCTCAGTAATATTGTGTCTTGGGGTAATAAATGCTAAACTGCAGTTACCTGTAATTTTACCCTTATTGTAAGCTGCAAGCTCTCCAGGAAACTTCCAGGAACTTGGAAGTATAAGAGTCTTGTTATTTAGGACATGAGCTGCATTATATAAAAACATTACAAAAGTCGCACTATAGGTGCCGCATATAATAATAACATCAGTAGATGATTCCTGTAAAGCTTTAGGGATATTATCATAGTTGGTCTCAGACACAAGAATGGAGAACTCCACACAGATCTGATGAGATGTAAATTGTCGGATTATCTGCTGTAACTCCTGCCGTCCACTCTCATCATCTGATGTGATAATCCCAACCCAATTCCACTGGAATCTTTCCAAAAGCTTCACAAATGCTGAAAACTGTATCTTGTCATCTGGGACTGTTCGGAAGAAGTTTGGGTAAAGCCTTTTATCACTTAGATGAGGATCTCTCGCCCCATAACTGATCTAGGAAAAAGAAAAAAAAAAAACAATCCCACCATAGGATTAAGTGCTGGTGATGAAATAAAATAACAATAAAGTCTTTATCTACCACTAGATCAGCGGTTCTCAACCTGTGGGTCGCGACCCCGGCGGGGTTGAACGACCAAAACACAGGGGTCGCCTAAAGCATACCTCCCAACCGTCCTGGTTGGTGGGAGGTATGTCCCGGTTTCAACTGATCGGCGCCCGGAGGACGCCGATGAGTTGAACACACAAGCGATTAAAGCAGGAGCTGTCACAGCCAGCTCCTGCTTTAAACGCTGCGCTGCAACTTCAGCAGTGTAGCCGCGATGTGATGACGTCATGTGATGACATTTATATGAGTAGAGACTGAGCGGGCAGCGGGGGATCGTTGGAAGGTGAGTATAAGAGTTTTTTTTTTTGTTTTAGGTGGAACATAATGAAGGGGCAGATGAAAGGAGGGACGGCATGACACTGGGGGCAGATATGGAGGGACATGAAGCTCTGGGCAGAGATGGGGAACATGAAACTGGGGAACAGATGGAGACATGAATCTGGGGGAAGAGATGGGGGACATGAAACTGTGGGCAGATGAAGGGGGGTACAGCATGACACTGGGGGCAGAGATGGGGGGACATGAAACTGGGGAAGAGATGGGGGACATGAAACAGGAAGAGATGGGGGACATGAAACTGTGGGCAGATGAAGGAGGGGTACAGCATGACACTGGGGGCAGAGATGGGGGGACATGAAACTGGGGAAGAGATGGGGGACATGAAACGGGAAGAGATGGGGGACATGAAACTGTGGGCAGATGAAGGAGGAGTACAGCATGACACTGGGGGCAGAGATAGGGGGGACATGAAACTGGGGGCAAATGAAGGGGTTATATGAAACTGGGGGAGATATGGCGAGGGGACATATAATGTCTGGGTGACTGTAGGAGGATCATACTGTGTGGGAGAACATGAAAAATTAATGAGAACGGGCGGAGTCAACATAAAAGTGGGCGGAGCTAAATTCGCTGTGCATGCCACAGATTTTCTCCTTATTTCTAATCTTCAAAAGTTGGGAGGTATGCCTAAAGCCATCAGAAAATACATATGTCCGATGGCTTTAGCCACTGAGAAACCACGCTACTGTCTGCAGCAGCACTATTCAGCTGGAACACACGCCGTTATGGACGCATCTTCCAAACTGAATGGGGTCACCGCAACATGAGGAACTGTTTTGCGGGGTCACGGCATTAGAAAGGTTGAGAACCACTGCACTAGATAGACAGAAGTGAGATATGCATAAGAGAACAAATAGATATCCGTATTGCTTGATAGACCAAATGATCGATAGATATAGTGATATATACAAATGTAGAAGATACAGCAGCTCTCTGTGCACAGCACCAGGCCGTATATAAATAGGAGATGAAAATATTTCACATATTTGATCACATAGTGAAAGCCCTGTATTTGTCCCGAAAAGGCGACCTCATTGAGATGGGACCCTAAAATAATCGAACGTACCTCTCCTGGACCCAGAACAGGCCTACAGTGTGAATACAGGGCAAGTAAGATAAGAGCATTACTCTGTCCCAACAACACTAGACTTAGGCAGATGACGGACTAAAGTGAGATATAAGAGCAAACTCTATACAAATAGTCCTGTGCAATTGGAAGGAGTTCACGTACGTTAGGGGTTTTATCTTCATAGAGAAAATATCCATATATATCACACCCTGAATGCCCGCCCAGTGTGCACGCTCGGTAAGTAGAGCACATTCTTTTAGGTTATTATTTTAAAACGGGGGGGGGGGGGGAGTGTAATATAACTTTTCCGGTGCCTGAATAACCTTTTTAAAGGCTATTCACGCATATGTGGGGCTCTATCAGCATGATTTTGCTGATAGAGCCCCTTTAAACAAGATCTCAGATTATTTCCAATTACAGTCTGAATTGACTTCTTTTGAAAAATTACTGACTTCTCAAACAAGGATGCTGAGAAGAATATCTCACCTATTGCACTTCCACATTGTTCCAAAAGCATCCTATACACCGGTGTATCTGGCGTCCTGGGAACAGGAATTGCAGATTAGTCTTTCACCAGATGACGCAGATAGCATATTGAATAACTCACATGGCATCTCAACATGTATTTGCTTACAGGAGAACCAATTTAAATTACTTTTGAGATGGTATAGAACAACGGACTGGCTTTTCCACAAGAAATTAGCTGACAGTGACAGATTCTGGAGATGCTCTGCTCCTCATGGAACATACTTACATACTTGGTGGGACTTTCCAATGATCAAACCCTTCTGGTCACCAATACAAGACAGCATTCAGGATGTTGCATGTTCCTCGTTTCAGATTACACCGTCTATACTCTACTTGAACTTGCCATCACCAATTTATAATCCAATTTATAAAGCTTACCTCCTTTCTGTTAGCAGCAGCCAAACTCCTCATACCACTCTATTGGTTGAACACATCGCCGCCGCCTTTGTCTGCATGGGAGGACAAGGTCAACCAACTGTCCAGATTTGAGGAATTGCTTATTTGGTCAAATAAGACCCATGAAAACTACCTGAAGACCTGGTACCCATGGCTTTTAAGAAAAGTAAATACCTAATAGA
This sequence comes from Leptodactylus fuscus, assembly GCF_031893055.1. NCBI lineage: Eukaryota > Metazoa > Chordata > Amphibia > Anura > Leptodactylidae > Leptodactylus > Leptodactylus fuscus. Next base: position 357,503,749 of record NC_134265.1, read on the forward strand.
TCTAGGTGGAACAGAAATCACGACACCCTATCCCATTACGGAACCACTCTTACTCTTCCCCCTCTTCCTTCCTCCCCCTCTTTTCTCCTTTCTCTCTTTCTCTAACCTCTACTAGCCTTTCTATGTTATTTTCAATGTTTCTCATTTATGGTTGCTCTACAGATGTAATTGTTTCTTATGCAATTATTATTCTTTCAGGGGTGAACATCCCTATGGACTTTCAAGCTCTTAAGTTCTCAACTGGAATACAATTTGTATGCTAATCGGTTCTGTTCTATCGAATTGAATACATCAAATGTGGTTGATTGTTATTTTATTGCTTTGAAAATCTTTAATAAAAAAGTTGAATAAAAAAAAAACATTCCGATAAAATTCTGAGCCTCATTGTTGTCGTGATAAGTGCGATTTTACACTTTGCTAGCCCTGTGATCCGTGTGTGCAGTATACTATATGCGGTGCTATATTTTGTACAGTGGTTGTGCATTGTCTAGTGTTTTCTTTTATCATAGGTTTAGATTACGCTCTTGGATGCTTATACATATCTGCACGTCTGTATACAATGTACAACCTCAGAACAAGTGCTGGATATAACTTTACGAAGAAAAGATTGGAAGCAAAAATCTGTATATTAATTCATAGCTTTCCAGAATGACTCAAAACAGAATCTGATGCTTGGATTTGTCAGAATGGCGATAAAGTGCCGATGATCTCCCTACAACTCATTGTGGACAGGGCAGGACTAACCAATGCTCAGATTATCTCACCGATTATATTCTAAATTATTATATATTATTGTAATAATAATTAGTTACACTTATACAGATTAAATGGGACCCACAATATTCTTTTTTTTTTATGTAGATTGTGAGCCCCACATAGAGCTCACAATGTACATTTTTCCCTATCAGTATGTCTTTGGAATATGGGATAGAAATCCATGCAAACATGGGGAGAAAATACAAACTCCTTGCAGATGGTTTTATGCCCTTGGCGGGATTTGAACGCCAGGACTCCAGCGCTGCAAGGCTGCAGTGCTAACCACTGAGCCACCATGTGGCCCCTGGAACCACAATATTCTGTACTCACCTGTGTATATCCATATACACTTAACAGTCGGGCCATGGGGAGAGTCGTGACAGAGCGGAAATCTCCAATAAATCCGACCACTGCGTCATTCTCCATACATGAGTAGTTTGGAGCTGTTACTGTGGGTCCGGACAGTATCTGCAGAACATCTTTTATAGCTTTATTCCCATTTCCACAAGAGTCATATATATGATATCCCAGAGTGATATTGGGCAGAAGATCTGAGCGATTATTAATTTCATCAATAGCAACGCGAAAAGCCACCAGATGTAAACATTCTCTTGGGTGAACACTGTGAAATAACACAGAGAAGTTTTTTTTAAGCTAGACATGAACCAATTGTGCAGAGGACTTTTAACCATCTCCACTAACTCCAACTCTTATTCCACTGATTCCCCCAACAGCAGCACAACTGGGTTATTCCTGCTAGAGATGAGCGAACACTAAAATGTTCGAGGTTCGAAATTCGATTCGAACAGCCGCTCACTGTTCGAGTGTTCGAATGGGTTTCGAACCCCATTATAGTCTATGGGGAACATAAACTCGTTAAGGGGGAAACCCAAATTCGTGTCTGGAGGGTCACCAAGTCCACTATGACACCCCAGGAAATGATACCAACACCCTGGAATGACACTGGGACAGCAGGGGAAGCATGTCTGGGGGCATAAAAGTCACTTTATTTCATGGAAATCCCTGTCAGTTTGCGATTTTCGCAAGCTAACTTTTCCCCATAGAAATGCATTGGCCAGTGCTGATTGGCCAGAGTACGGAACTCGACCAATCAGCGCTGGCTCTGCTGGAGGAGGCGGAGTCTAAGATCGCTCCACACCAGTCTCCATTCAGGTCCGACCTTAGACTCCGCCTCCTCCCGCAGAGCCAGCGCTGATTGGCCGAAGGCTGGCCTATGCATTCCTATGCGAATGCAGAGACTTAGCAGTGCTGAGTCAGTTTTGCTCAACTACACATCTGATGCACACTCGGCACTGCTACATCAGATGTAGCAATCTGATGTAGCAGAGCCGAGGGTGCACTAGAACCCCTGTGCAATCTCAGTTCACGCTAATAGAATGCATTGGCCAGCGCTGATTGGCCAGAGTACGGAATTCGGCCAATCAGCGCTGGCTCTGCTGGAGGAGGCGGAGTCTAAGGTCAGACCTGAATGGAGACTGGTGTGGAGCGATCTTAGACTCCGCCTCCTCCAGCAGAGCCAGCGCTGATTGGCCGAATTCCGTACTCTGGCCAATCAGCGCTGGCCAATGCATTCTATTAGCTTGATGAAGCAGAGTGTGCACAAGGGTTCAAGCGCACCCTCGGCTCTGATGTAGCAGAGCCGAGGGTGCACAAGGGTTCAAGTGCACCCTCGGCTCTCCTACATCAGAGCCGAGGGTGCGCTTGAACCCTTGTGCAGCCTCGGCTCTGCTACATCAGAGCCGAGGGTGCGCTTGAACCCTTGTGCACACACTGCTTCATCAAGCTAATAGAGTGCATTGGCCAGCGCTGATTGGCCAGAGTACGGAATTCGGCCAATCAGCGCTGGCCAATGCATCCCTATGGGAAAAAGTTTATCTCACAAAAATCATAATTACACACCCGATAGAGCCCCAAAAAGTTATTTTTAATAACATTCCCCCCTAAATAAAGGTTATCCCTAGCTATCCCTGCCTGTACAGCTATCCCTGTCTCATAGTCACAAAGTTCACATTCTCATATGACCCGGATTTGAAATCCACTATTCGTCTAAAATGGAGGTCACCTGATTTCGGCAGCCAATGACTTTTTCCAATTTTTTTCAATGCCCCCGGTGTCATAGTTCCTGTCCCACCTCCCCTGCGCTGTTATTGGTGCAAAAAAGGCGCCAGGGAAGGTGGGAGGGGAATCGAATTTTGGCGCACTTTACCACGCGGTGTTCGATTCGATTCGAACATGGCGAACACCCTGATATCCGATCGAACATGTGTTCGATAGAACACTGTTCGCTCATCTCTAATTCCTGCCCCTATGAGCTCTTAGGACAGGTGGAATTTTTAATTACCTAACAGCTTTGACCCCTATAAGATACTGGAAGACCAACTCCCCCTCTTTTTTTTTCTGTCCTGTGGGACAGGACAGGTGGTAGGGGAGAGGTGTTCTGGCCTCTTATAGGGGTCGGAGCTCCCTCTCCCCCCTGGATTCTTACCTTGGGCTCCTTTTTATTTTCTCTTCCTTGTCCCGCGCTGTCCCTGCTGCCGGCTCCCCCCTCCGCATCCTCCTGCTCCAGCAGGCATGTGCGCGCGCGTGGAGCCGGAGGGGGGAACCGAAGTTGTGCCGACCGCTGGGCGGAACCTTTCTGTCGCGCCTGGGTTCCAGCGGTGGCCCTAGTGGGCGGCCATTTCCAGTTCGGCCGGGATTATTTGAGTTTCTGCGGTCCTTTAGTCCACTATTTGTACTTTAGAGCATATCCCCCCACCCTAAGACTACAATGGGGGGGTAGGGACCCCGTTTTTGTAGTGTGTCTGCGAGGGGCGGGGCTTCTGGATTCTGGCCCCTCCCCTTCCTACTGGAAGTGCTATATAAACCCCCACCTCCACCACCTAGTCCTTGCTTGTCGCTTCGGTTACAGGCACCTACTCAAGCACCCTGTGTCAGAGTAGTGATTGTGGATTGCTATTGCTTTGTTGAAACAAAGTTCCTGCTACGTATAGGTCTAGTGAAGGGGGAGGGAGTGGGTGGTTTACATGCTGATTTAAGAATATTGATTGTCTGTTTCTTCCTTTTCTAGAATGTCATCGTCATCCTCTTCTGCCCTCCCTCCTAGGAGAAAGAGTGCGTCAAAGAGGAAGCATCTGGCCTGTGCCAAATGCAGGATCCCGCTACCAGATTCCTGTGAATACAGGTTTTGCCAGGGGTGCAGAGCTCCTCCCTCTGAAGCCACACCCATTCGAGAGGTAGTGTCGTGGGTCAAAGACTTCGTGTCCCACTCCATGAGAAAGGTGGAGGACACAGTTTCCCACCTGGTGAAGAGGCCCCGCCTAGAGTCATCTGAGCCCTCCCCCCCCTGGAAAAGCTTCATATCAGGGAGGTGGACTCCTCCTCCGAAGATGCAGAGGATGCGGGGAAGGACATATTCCCACTGGAGAGGGTGCCTAGGCTATTTAAAATCATCAAGCCTAGAGATCGAGAGGCTGGCGAGGGGCTGAGCCACAGGTCAAAGACCTTCAGGGGCAGCTCGGACCTAATGGACCATGGAGGGGGAATGGAGACGTCCCGAGAGGGCGTTTGTCCCTTCCAAGAGATTTACAGCGCTATTCCCTACCGCTGAATCCCGGCAGGGGCCCTGGGGTCTACCCCCCAAGGTGGACATCACAGTAGCGAAGCTCTTCCTGCGCACAGTGCTCCCCGCGGAAGACGGGTCAGGTCTGCGAAACCCCATGGACCGCCAGGTGGAAGGGTCCCTGAGGCATACATACGCAGCCTCTTCCGCTCAGACCTCTGTGGCCATCGCGGCTAATGAGGTAATCTCGGGCCTCCAATCTGAGTTGCATTCCCTCAGCAGAGATATTGATGCAGGAGTCAATCAGGACGATCTCTTTTCGGCAGTGAAAGACATCAACCTGCTGGTTGACCATCTCTCGGAGGCCACCCGTTTCCATGCAAGACTGGCTGCCAGAGCTATGGCACACTCCACTGCGGCCAGACGTCCCCTATGGTTAAAGCCTTGATATGTGGACAACTCTTTGAAGTTCAGCCTCTGCTTGCTCCCCTTTGAACCAGGTAGGCTCTTCGGCAGAGAGCTGGACAGAAGAATGGAGGGCCTCGGTGATTCTAAGGGGAAGAATCTTCCCCAACCTGCTGAGGGGTGAAGATCCTTTCGAGGACGTGGATCTTCCCAGAAAGGCTCCAGAGGTCAGAGGCGCGCTGGACCTCAGTCCAGATGTAGAGGACGCAGTACCTCCCGTGAACAAAGAAAGACCCTCTGACGGTGTTACCTCCCTCCCCCAATGCCCTCTGAAGTAAGCGGCTGTCTTTCCTATCATCTGGCTGCCTGGCATCTGCACACCCAGGATCCATGGGCACATGCGCCCACTGCAGAGCGAGATCTTGAGAGTCTGGAATCACAGTCCTTCGGGAATACAGAAGCCTATCCAGTTAACCATCAGCACCCGGCGTTCACTAGCCTGGTTGTCCCATCTACGCGATGGGCAGTCCTCAGTCAGGTTCACCTGGACCCTGTTGACAACAGATGCCTCCCTCACAGGATGGGGAGCTCATCTGGAGGAGACCCCGGCACAAGGTATATGGAACCATCTGGAGAGAATGCGCTCATCCAATTGGCGTGAGCTTACGGCAGTTCACCGAGCACTTCTGACGTTTGCGCCTGTTCTGCGGGGAAAGCAGTCAATATACAGACGGACAACCTGACGGCAGTCCGTTACATCAACAAACAAGGGGGAACCAGGTCCCCCTCTCTTCTGCAGGTTACCAACTTGATCTTCACCTGGGCAGAACAGAATCTTCTCCAGTTGTCAGCGGTACACATCCGAGTTTGTCTGAACATCCTGGCGGATCAGCTCAGCAGAGGTTTGACAACCTCAAGAGAATGGTCTCTAAACCAAGACATTGTTCACCATCTCACCGAGATATGGGGTCTCCCCGAGGGGAATCTGATGGCCACCCAATACAACACCAAAGTAGAAAGGTTTTGCTCCCTGTACTGGGAAGACAACCCTTTGGCGGTAGATGCCCTGTCAATACCTCAGAGGTTCAAACTGGCATACGTTTTTCCTCTCATTACAATGATTCTGAAGGTATTGACGAAACTCAGGCAGGACCAGACCCCGCAATAGTGATCATGCTGTTCTGGCCAAAAAGGGCATGGTTCACCGATCTCATCCTTATGAGTCGGGGGAGCTACTGGAGGCTACCAACAGTCTGAAACCTGGTAAATCTAAACAGCCGGCCGTGCCATGGCCTGGACAAGTTCAACCTCACTACCTGGAGCTTAACAATGCCGTATGCAGAGAAGGAGGATTGTGGATTGTCCCAGGGAGTGCTAAGGACCCTAGCACATTCAAGAGCAGAATCAACTAATCAGAGCTACCGAAGGCTCGCCCGGATATTCCGGAATTGGTGTACAAGTAAACAACGCGACCCTAACAGAAATTCAGTCTTGGAGTTCCTACAAGACGGCCTGGAAAGGGGGCTAGCACCCGCTACCCTGAAGGTCCAAGTTTCAGCTCTGTCCCGGGACCAGATGGCCTCCCGCTGATATATTATAAAAAATTCCAGAAACTCCTGCTTCTACCGCTACTTAGGATGTGCAACGCCCTGTTATACGGAGGTGATTTGCCAGTGCAAGCCCAAGAAGCCCAGGTGACACTGATACCAAAAGAAAGCCGAGACTTATCTATGTTTGGCAATTATAGACCGATATCACTATTAAATTTGGATGTTAAAATATGGGCCAAACTTCTCGCGCTTCGCATGAGACCCTTGATTCCTGATCTGATTAATTCGGAGAAATCTGGATTTGTACAAAATAGGGAGGGGAGAGACAACACTTGGTGTCTTCTTCCCATCATCCATAAAGCAAAGAAGCATAACATTCCATTAGTGCTAGTGGGAATTGACGCGGAAAAAGCCTTCGACAGGGTTGATTGGGACTTCATGAGAGCGGCACTTCAGAGATTTGCTTTTCCTCCTCCCTTCATAAACGCCGTTTTTACACTATACGCCAAACCACATGCGAGACTTAAAATAAATGGGACTTTGTCTGAGATGTTCGAAATTACAAATGACACGAGACAGGGTTGTCCGCTCTCGCCTACCTTGTTTATTCTTACATTGGAAGCGTTGTTACAAGCTGTTCGACAAGACCCTAACATTCGTGGAGTGAAAACTGGAGACTTGACTATTTCAGCAGTAGCCTTTGCGGACGATGTGCTTTTTTTAGTGTTGAACCCAGAAACAGGTCTTAAGGCACTCACAGACATTATCGAAGAGTATAGTCGGGTTTCCAGATATAAAGCAAATATAGATAAGTCTGAAATACTAAATATATCCATTGGACAGACACGTCTGAAGCGACTGCAAGAAGAATCTCCGTTTCACTGGACCTCTGCATCAATCGAGTACTTAGGTACGCGTCTGCCACCCAGAATAGCGCAACTCTACGACCTCAACTTCGTACCCCTATTGACAACCCTCAAAAAAGACCTTCAATCATATCAAGCTTTACCCTTTTCATGGTTCAGACATACTTAATTCCGAAGATCCTATATCTGATGTCCATGTTACCCATTTACCTACCAAAAGTGTTTTTTACATCCATCAGGCAGATGTTCACCAGGTTCATTTGGAATGGTAGAACTCCTCGGCTGCCCTGGGCTCTGCTGATCAAACACAAGCTACAAGGAGGTATAGGAATGCCGGATATTACCAGCTACTACAAATCGAACCAACTGCGCTGGTGGGCTCATCTCCTGTCCCCGATAAAAACACAATCTTACACACTCCCGAGGGAGCTTCAAGGAGACCTTTGGTTCCCCCCAGTATCTAGCAACAACTCCAACTACCTGAATCCCCTCCTCCGAGGAGCAATGGAGAGTTGCCGAGAACTGAGCTCTGACCTGGCACCAGCTCCCTCCCCACTTTTACCGGTCTCACTCCTACCAATTTGGATGGGACAAAACAAATCAAAATTAGAGTCAATATGGCCGCCAAGCTTTAATGGGCGCTTATGGGGACTCTGTGACGAGGCAAAGGAATTCATGCACATTCAAGTTGCTTTCCAGATGGTACAGGACACCAGAGTGGTTGGTACAGAAAGGCCTTTCGAATGATGAGAAGTGCTGGAGGTGCCTATCTCAGAAGGGCACTTATCTCCATATTTGGTGGGAATGCCCAAGATTAGACCATTCTGGGAGGAAATTTCGGATACCATTTCAATGATCAGGGGTTTTCCCTTCCACCTCAAGCCGGAATCGCTTTTCCTCTCGCTATCAACTAAATCTTATTCACCATCAAAAGACAGATTGATATACATGCTAATAGCGGCAGCTAAGCTTCTGATCCCGAGATTTTGGCTACAAGAGTCACCACCACCAGTCCAACTCTGGGTACACACAGTACAGGACATTGCTAGGCTTGAAGAATTACTTAGCTGGTCTAATAGAACACACGACACATATGTGAAGGTTTGGGACCCGTGGAACAAATACAGATCTCCCAAGAATTTACCATAACTCTCTGTATCTCATTATCCAGAGTGTACACTCTCAGACATTGACAAGATGCAGATATTCTTTCTTCCCCTAACCTCCTTGTTTCCCTCCTTCTTCATATAACCAACTCTTTAACTACCCCCCCCTCTAGTATTTCGTACAAAGTTGTCAATGTATTACTTTCACCCTGGTTTTATTGCATTGTGCAGTGCTTGTTTATTCTCGATTTTCTTTGTTTTGAAATGACACTATACATACAATTGAAGAGCTCAACGGAAAAATGGCCTAAGTCCAAAAATCAATATTGTGAGAAAAACGAAATTTAAAGTTTTAGCCTAAAGCAAACGGGCATTATTGTGGAATATACACTCACCGGCCACTGTATTAGGTACACCACACTAGTAACGGGTTGGACCCCCTTTTGCCTTCAGAACTGCCTCAATTCTTCGTGGCATAGATTCAACAAGGTGCTGGAAGCATTCCTCAGAGATTTTGGTCCATATTGACATGATGGCATCACACAGTTGCCGCAGATTTGTCGGCTGCACATCCATGATGCGAATCTCCCGTTCCACCACATCCCAAAGATGCTCCTCTATTGGATTGAGATCTGGTGACTGTGGAGGCCATTGGAGTACAGTGAACTCATTGTCATGTTCAAGAAACCAGTCTGAGATGATTCCAGCTTTATGACATGGCGCATTATCCTGCTGAAAGTAGCCATCAGATGTTGGGTACATTGTGGTCATAAAGGGATGGACATGGTCAGCAACAATACTCAGGTAGGCTTTGGCGTTGCAACGATGCTCAATTGGTACCAAGGGGCCCAAAGAGTGCCAAGAAAATATTCCCCACACCATGACACCACCACCACCAGCCTGAACTGTTACCGATACAAGGCAGGATGGATCCATGCTTTCATGTTGTTGACACCAAATTCTGACTCTACCATCCGAATGTCGCAGCAGAAATCGAGACTCATCAGACCAGGCAACGTTTTTCCAATCTTCAATTGTCCAATTTCGATGAGCTTGTGCAAATTGTAGCCTCAGTTTCCTGTTCTTAGCTGAAAGGAGTGGCACCCGGTGTGGTCTTCTGCTGCTGTAGCCCATCTGCCTCAAAGTTCGACGTACTGTGCGTTCAGAGATGCTCTTCTGGCTACCTTGGTTGTAACGGGTGGCTATTTGAGTCACTGTTGCCTTTCTATCAGCTCGAACCAGTCTGGCCATTCTCCTCTGACCTCTGGCATCAACAACGCATTTCCGCCCACAGAACTGCCGCTCACTGGATGTTTTTTCTTTTTCGGACCATTCTCTGTAAACCCTAGAGATGGTTGTGCGTGAAAATCCCAGTAGATCAGCAGTTTCTGAAATACTCAGACCAGCCCTTCTGGCACCAACAACCATGCCACGTTCAAAGGCACTCAAATCACCTTTCTTCCCCATACTGATGCTCGGTTTGAACTGCAGGAGATTGTCTTGACCTTGTCTACATGCCTAAATGCACTGAGTTGCCGCCATGTGATTGGCTGATTAGAAATTAAGTGTTAACGAGCAGTTGGACAGGTGTACCTAATAAAGTGGCCGGTGAGTGTATCTATCCAATGTAATCAGCTAATGAACACCGTTAATCCTAATCATAAATTGTATTATTTATTAAAAAAATTGTTAAAAAAATGCTAATATCGTCAAATATACCGTAAAAATTATTAAACAATGAAGAATAATAATTACCTGCCTCCCTTTTCGGCGCTAAATATGTGCAAAAGTCGATTTAGAGCCTTTTAAACAATAAGACAAAGTTTTTACACTAATATAAACAACAGACCGGAAGTCACGATTTCAATGAAAAAATGACCAACGAGAGTGAAGTAAGTAAGTTTGTATTGGACTTAGGCCATTATTCCATTGAATGTAAATTCTTCTGCATTGAAATATATGGACTTAGGTCATTAATCCTAGGTACCTTGTAAACCCAATGCATAGAACGAGGTACAAAGAAGCTTTCTAGGTAATAATTTGAAAGATGACAAAATGTGGACTTAGGCCATTTTTCCGTTGAGCTCTTCAATTGTTTTTTTTTGTTTTTTTTTTTAAGCCTTTTAGCGTCAATAACGTCTAGAGCTTCTTATGCTGGACTGGATAATAGGAATGCCCGATGACCGTTTTGGTTTACCTGATATGAGTCGACACATACATTATTGTATTTTATCGTTATTTTATGTTGTCTCTATTCCTTTCTTGTTTCCTTTATGAAAAAAATTCTTCAATAAAAAGTTTTGAATTAAAAAAAAAAAAAAAAAAAAGTTTCAGCTCTGTCTGCTCTCCTGGAGACTAAATTATCTCAAAAACCTCTTATCAAACAATTCCTAAGAGGGGCTGCTAGGCTCTGCCCACAACTGTAGCCTCCTGTGCCTACCTGGGACCTAGCAGCGGTTCTACAGGGTTTCTGTACTCCACCCTTTGAACCCTTATCTGAAGTGGATTGGAAGTACCTGTCATACAAAGTGACCTTCTTCTTGGCAATAACCTCCGCCAAGAGGGTTGGTGAACTGCAGGCCCTAGTGGCCTCCGAACCCTTTATAACCTTCTTTCCAGACAGAGTACAGTTGAGGTTCGTTCCAGGATTCTTGCCAAAGTTACCTACTCTTCAGAATATCAACCAGGTAATTGTCTTACCAGCCTTTTTTCCCTCTCCCACCTCGGAGTGGGAGGAGAAGATGCACAAGTTGGACTTGGTGAGAGCATTACGAATTTACTTGGAGTGCACTGCGTCCTTCCGAAAATCAGGGAATTTGCTAGTCAATGTGTTTGGCCACAATAGAGGTGCCAAAGCATCCAAACCAACTCAGTCAAGATGGATCAAGGAAGCCATTATTTGCTCCCTACGTGCTCAAGATCTTCCGGTACCAGACTTTGTCCTTGCCCATGCCACCCAAGCAGTGGAAACATCTTGGGCTGAAAGGCGGTCCCTTTCCTAAGAGCAGATATGTGCCGTGGCTTCCTGGAGTTCGCATCTAACATTTGCCAAGCATTATAGACTGGATTGGCGAACGACGGATTCTACAGCGTTTGGATACTCTGTGTTGGCATCAGTCTGCCAGAATCAGCCAGCCTAGGGTAAAAGCTATACTTGCTAAATCCCCAGTTGTGCTGCTGTTGGGCGTAGGGGGAATGAAAGATTATGAATGATAATCTGTTTTGCCTTAGCCCAAACAGCAGCACAAGGCTCCCTCCTTATGCTGTATTTTGTACTATGTTGTACTATTTTATATTATGTCTATGAAATATATGCTGTACTTTATACTTGCTACTAACACAAGGGGGAGTTGGTCTTCCGGCCTCTTATAGGGGTCAAAGCTGTTAGGTAATTAAAAATTCCATCTGTCCTAACAGCTCATAGCGGCAGGAATACCCCAGTTGTGCTGCTGTTTGGGCCAAGGGAAAACAGATTATCATTCATAAGCTTTCATTCCATTCCAACTCAAAACTTTCTGGATTCCACATGGTTTCTAAGCAGTTGGTGCTGTTAGTTTCTATGGCAATTAGGCTTTCTACTGTCAGAGGAGTGGTCCTTGGCTGGATCAGATAGCCCAGGACAGCTCAACTGACAATAGAGAGCCTGAGAATATTTTGTGCTGGATCTAACATCAACAAATGTTCAGGGCTAGTGGACGCCAGAAAAAAAAAATTCCAAAAGCGCCAAATCAGTGGGACAACATCTATTGAAGGATGCAAAGGGTTGACATTTAGACATTTGTGGTATAGTACAGGATATTTCATACTGTTTATTATAACCTTTGAGACCCATAATTATGCTGAGTCCACAAACCCTAGTCCTGCCTGTATGTAATCTGACTATATTCCATAGTATATGTTGCAGAATTTGGAAAATATTTGTTTAAATTTTGATAAAATTACACCCCCCTTCTTGAAGCTATGGATTTAGTGGGAGAGAGCCCAGTCAGTACAGCCAAGTTCAATGAAATAGAACTGTCCTGTCTACTGGACACAGGGTCACAAGTGACAACAATGGCCAGGGAAATCTTTGAGACTTCCCTCCTCCCTACACCATGACAGTGCAGACTGGGTAAATCTGAAAGCTGCCAATAATCTTCTTATTCCAACAGTTGGAGTCATGCAAGTCGACATTGAGCTTTGGGGCCAGACCAAGAAGAAGAAAGGAGTGGTGGTACAGAGTGCAATGGACCCAGAAGTCCCTGTGATATTAGGAATTAATGTATTGCGAGAATTAGATGGACTGATGGCTCGAGAGTTGGGTCCCAAATATTGTAAGAATGACCCAAACTTGAAACTACCACAAGTGGCCCTACAGAGATCACTCAAACAGTGCCGGATGTAAGAGACCTTATCCAGCTTGATAGGAAAGGTGGGACATGTGAGAGCACCCTGTTCAACTACCTTGGAAGTGCCAGCTGGCCATGAGGTGCTGCTGCCCCTGCCAGTGGGCACCAGTCACAGATTGCTTGGGGCTACAGTGATGATAGAGCCTGTGCTACAGAAAGAAGGGATAGCTGTGGGACGAGCCTTGTGCTCAGTCCAGGATGGCCAAGTACTGATGAGATTAATGAACATTAACCCCTTACCGACATGCGCCGTAATAGTATGGTGCATGTCGGGTCTGTAACTATGGCGACCGCCCGGGAGCCGGGCGGCCGCCATAGCCGCCGGGTGTCTACTGCTTTAAGCAGTAGACAACCGACTCTAATGCCTCCGATCGGTCCCCGGACCGATCGGAGGCATTAACCCCTCCGGTGCCGCGGTCAAAGGCGCTGGAGGCGCCATTTTCCCGGCGGCGCATGGGCGCCGCCATTTTGCCCGGGATCGCCGGCTCATGGAGCATGCTCCAGGGCTGACGTCCCGTTGCCATGACAGCCGGGAGCCTTGTACAGGCTCCCAGGCTTGTCTGCAAATTCTCTCTTTTGCAGGCTGGTCTATGCAGCCTGCAAAAGAAAGGATAATTTTTTGCAATGCATTGCAATGCATTAGCATTGTAATGCATTGCATTAGTGATCAGACCCCCTGGGGTTCAACACCCCTAGGGGGTCTAATAAATGCAAAAAAATAAAATAAAAAAAAGTAAAAAAAAAATATAAAAAAATATAAAAAGTATTAAAAGTTCAAATCACCCCCTTTTCCCTAGAACACATACAGTATAAAAGTAGTTAAAAACTGTGAAACATATACATGTTAGGTATCCTTGCGTCCAAAATTGCCCGCTCTACAAATCTATAAAAATATTTTTCCTGTTCGGTAAACGCCGTAGCGGTAAAAATAGTCGAAAGTGCCAAACCGCCGTTTTTTCACTGTTTTGATTCTGATAAAAATTTGAATAAAAAGTGATCAAAGCAATAACATTTCCCAAAAATTGTAGAACTAAAAAGTACACCCAGCCCAGGAAAAAAAGCCGCCCTATGCATCCCCGTACACAGACGTATAAAAAAGTTACGGCCTTCGGAATATGGCGACTTTTAGAAAAAAATTTTTTTAACACAGTTTTGGAATTTTTTTAGGGGTCAAAATGTAAATAAAACCATATAAATTTGGTATCCCTGGAACCGTACCGAAACACACAATATAGGGGACATGTCATTTTGGCTGCACAGTGAACGCCGTAAAACCAAAGCCCGTAAGAAAGTCGCAGAAATGCATTTTTTCTTCAAATCCACCCCATTCTGAATTTTTTTCCTGCTTCCCAGTACATTATATAGAATAATTAATGGCGGCATCATGAAGAAAAATTTGTCCCGCAAAAATTAAGACCTCATATGGCTCTGGGAGCAGAGAAATAAAAAAGTTATGGGGTTTAGAAGGAGGGGAGTCAAAAACGAAAAACGAAAATCAAAACATGCCATCGGCGGGAAGGGGTTAATAGCCACATTGTGGTTCTGGCACCCAGGAAACTGGTGGCGGATGTGTTTCCCATCCAGGAGGTTAAAGCGCTACAGGAACCTAGCTGGCACATCAAGTTTACTGATATGACCACTACCACCCTCACATTGTGTCAAGTAATGACTGAATCTGTCGGGACAACAGGAGGACAGCTCCTGAAATGGGTATATTTGGAAGGTGCCGAGATGTCCAAAGAGGCAAGGGAGCAGTTGGTCAGGGGCCTGGGGTCTCACCCAAATGCTTTCTCCCATCATGAAGCAGACTTTGGAAAGACATACACACTGGAACATGAAATTCCTACTGGAGATGCTCGACCAGTGAGGGAGCGTTACAGACAAATACCACCAGCACTGTATCAAGAGGTCAAGACTCTGCTAAAGCAAATACAGGAAAGTTGCATTGTCCAGCCTAGTAAGAGGGTATTACCGGCAATTTATCAAGGATTTTGCCCAGTAGCAGCACCCTTATACACCCTCCTCCATGGATGTCCACCTGGAGAAGCAGAGAGGAAGCTTTTCAACTGGAATGAGGAGGCTGAACTGGCTTTTAGGGAGCTCAAAAAAGTTATTGACCAGTGCTCCCATCCTGGCCTACTGTATGTAGATTTCACAAGACCCTTTGTGTTGCAAACAGATGGAAGCCTGAAGGGACTGGGAGCTGTACTGGCCCAAGAACAAGAAGGCCAAGAACAAGTGATAGCCTATGCCAGTAGAAGTCTGCAGGAGAGTGAGAAGAACCCTAATAATTACAGCTCCTTCAAACCTGAACTGTTGGCAGTGGTGTGGGCAGTGACTGAAAAGTTTGCAGACATCCTGATCGGAGAAGAGTTTGTACTGATGACTAGAGATGAGCGAACACTAAAATGTTCGAGGTTCGAAATTCGATTCGAACAGCCGCTCACTGTTCGAGTGTTCGAACGGGTTTCGAACCCCATCATAGTCTACTTCATCAGGCTAATAGAATGCATTGGCCAGCGCTGATTGGCCAGAGTACGGAATTCGACCAATCAGCGCTGGCTCTGCTGGAGGAGGCGGAGTCTAAGATCGCTCCACACCAGTCTCCATTCAGGTCCGACCTTAGACTCCGCCTCCTCCGGCAGAGCCAGCGCTGATTGGTCTAATTCCGTACTCTGGCCAATCAGCGCTGGCCAATGCATTCTATTAGCCTGATGAAGTAAAGCTGAATGTGTGTGCTTAGCTCAACTACACCGGTGGAGTAGTTGAGTTAAGCACACACATTCAGCTCTGCTTCATCAGGCTAATAGAATGCATTGGCCAATCAGCGCTGGCCAATGCATTCTATTAGCGTGAGCTGAGTGTGCACAGGGGTTCCAGTGTACCCTCGGCTCTGCTACATCTGATGTAGCAGAGCCGAGCGTGCATAAGGGTTCTAGTGCACCCTCAGCTCTGCTACATCTGATGGGCTGACCGGCACACGGTGTAGTTGAGCAGAACTGGCTCAACACTGCTGAGTCTCTGCATACCCATAGGAATGCATTGGCCAGCCTTCGTCCAATCAGCGCTGGCTCTGCCGGAGGAGGCGGAGTCTAAGGTCAGACCTGAATGGAGACTGGTGTGGAGCGATCTTAGACTCCGCCTCCTCCAGCAGAGCCAGCGCTGATTGGTCGAATTCCGTACTCTGGCCAATCAGCGCTGTCCAATGCATTCCTATGGGAAAAAGTTTATCTCACAAAAATCACAATTACACACCCGATAGAGCCCCAAAAAGTTAATTTTAATAACATTCCTACCTAAATAAAGGTTATCCCTAGCTATCCCTGCCTGTACAGCTATCCCTGTCTCATAGTCACAAAGTTCACATTCTCATATGACCTGGATTTGAAATCCACTATTCGTCTAAAATGGAGGTCACCTGATTTCGGCAGCCAATGACTTTTTCCGATTTTTTTCAATGCCTCCGGTGTCGTAGTTCCTGTCCCACCTCCCCTGCGCTGTTATTGGTGCAAAAAAAGCGCCAGGGAAGGTGGGAGGGGAATCAAATTTTTTTGGAGTTTGCCACATGATGTTCGATTCGAATCGAACACATCGAACAGCCTGATATCCAATCGAACATGTGTTCGATAGAACACTGTTCGCTCATCTCTACTGATGACCAATAATAACCCACTGGTTTACCTGAATACTGCCAAACTAGGAGCCTTAGAGCAGCGGTGGGCAGCTCGCCTCAGTAAATTGAACTTTAATACGCAATACAGGCCAGGATGGAGTAATGCTAATGCAGATGCTTTGTCTTGTAACCCGTTGAAGAATCCTAGGGGTCCCACAGATGAAGAGCGAGAGGAGGTCGAGACCCCCAATTTCGGAAAAAAAGCCTCAACCACTGAATAGTGCTCCAGTACAGAAGAGGGAGCCTGCAGTTGAGGTCACTGCTGGAGGTTCCATGAAAGAGTGGAAGGACTGTCAACAGTGAGGTTCACAGATTGCCAGAGTAAGGGAATGGCTCCTTAATGATTACCAGCCAGCATACAGTGTGCAGGAGACCTTGACACCATTTGAGAAGATGTTGTAGCAGCAGAGAGACCGTCTGACCTTCCGCGAGGGAGTCCTATGCAGAAGAGTACAGCTCCCTACAGAGATTGGTCCCACCTGGCAAGTAGTAGTGTCAGATAGTGAAATGAGGAGAGTAACAGAATGGATGCATGAAAGGAAAGGGCATTTTGGACTTGCCAAGACTTATGCATGGTTGCAGAGATTCTTCTATCATCCCAATTTATAAAGGGTGGCCCAGGACATTTGCAGAAACTGCCGAAACTGCAACCTAGCAAGAGCTGGGGATCAACAGGTCCCAATTGGCATTATACAGACTAGCTACCCACTACAACTTGTGATGATATACTATCTGTCAGTGGGAGAGTCCCTGTGTGGATACAAGTATCTGCTGTTCATGGTGGACCAATTTACTAAGTTTGTGGTAGCAGTCCCCACCCGAGACCAATCTGCAGAATCGGCAGCACAAGACCTGTGGAAGAACTTCATCCTGCCTTATGGCTGTACTACACAATTGCACTCTGACCAAGGGGCTTTCTTTGAAGGCAGAGTGATAGAAGAGCTATGTCGGCTGTACCAGATTCGCGTGCTACGCCCCACCATCCACAGGGAAATGGTACATGTGAGCGCCTGAAAAGAACACTACTACAGCTGTTGTGAACATTGGAGGAACAGAAAAAGGAGAGACTTTATAGCAGAATTAGTGCACTCAGCCACCTTTTATTCACCCTTCTTGCCTATGTTTGGGAGAAATGGAAGGTGTCCTCTGAATATGTGTTAGGATTAGAGATGAGCGAACAGTGTTCTATCAAACACGTTCGATCGGATATCAGGCTGTTCGCCATGTTCGAATCGAACACCGCGTGGTAAAGTGCGCCATTACTCGATTCCCCTCCCACCTTCCCTGGGGCCTTTTTTGCTCCAATAACAGCGCAGGGTAGGTGGGACAGGAACTACGACACCGGTGACGTTGAAAAAAGTAGGAAAAACCCATTGGCTGCCGAAAACATGTGACCTCTGATTTAAAAGAACAGCGCCGCCCAGGTTCGCGTCATTCTGAGCTTGCAATTCACCGGGGACAGAGGTTTCCGTCCATTTAGCTAGGGCTTAGATTCTGGTAGGCAGGGACAGGCTAGGATAGGAAGGAGAAGACAACCAACAGCTCTTGTAAGAGCTAAATTCCAGGGAGAAGCTTGTCAGTGTAACGTGGCACTGACGGGCTCAATCGCCGCAACCCAGCTTTCCCAGGATCCTGAATGGAATACACTGAAAGTGTATTCCAGTATACCCTATATACCCCCAATTCACGTTCCAACGGTGTGGTTCTGAGTGTTAATTCCACCCAATAAATTGGAGCCTGCATACACCCTCAATTTATTGGTATTGGCATATACACCCAGGTTCTGAGTGTGTTTAAGCAAGAAAAGCATATTGAAATGCGCAAGGCTCCCGGAAAGGGATGAGGACGAGGCCGTGGGCGAGGTCGAGGGAATGGTTCTGGGGAGCAAGTTAGCAGTGAAGCCACAGGGCATCCCGTGCCTACTCCTGTGGGGCAGCAAGCATTGCGCCGCTCCACAGTGCCAGGGTTGCTTGCCACATTAACTAAACTGCAGGGTACAAACCTTAGTAGGCCCGAGAACCAGGAACAGGTCTTGCAATGGCTGTCGGATAACGCTTACAGCACATTGTCCACCAGCCAGTCAGCCTCTGCCTCCTCTCCTCCTCTTACCCAACAGTCTTGTCATCCTTCCTCCCAAAATTCCCAATCTTCCCAGAACAATAACCCCAACTGTCCCTGATCCCCAGAGCTGTTCTCCACTCCTTTCATTGTCCCTCAACCTGCCCCTCCATTTTGCGATTTCACGGACCTAACAGACAAGCATCTGTGTCCAGATGCTCAAACACTGGAGTCTCCTCCATCTCCGTTCGATTTGGTGGCGGATGACCAGCAACCCACCCTCATCGACGACGATGGGACGCAGTTGCTGTCAGGGCAGCCAGTTGACATACACATTGTGCGGGAGGAGGAGATGAGACAGGAGTTGGAAGAGGAGGTGGTGGACGACGAGGACACTGACCCGACCTGGACAGGGGGGATGTCAAGCGGGGAAAGTAGTGTGGATGTTGAGGCAGGTGCAGCACCAAAAAGGGTAGCTAGAGGCAGAGGTCAGAAGCTTAGGCAAAGCCAGGCCACACCCGGAATCTCCCAAGATGTTCCAGTTCGTACCCAGCCCCGAAAAACTCCCACCTCGAGGGCACGTTTCTCGAAGGTGTGGAGTTTTTTCAAGGAATGCGCTGAGGACAGATATAGTGTTGTCTGCACAATTTGCCTCTCGAAATTGAGTAGGGGCTCTGAGAAGAGCAACCTGTCCACCACTTCAATGCGCCGTCATTTGGAATCCAAGCACTGGAATCAGTGGCAGGCAGCAACGGCAGGACAAACGTCGCCCGCCGTTCACGCCACTGCCTCTGCCTCTGCCACTGCTCACAGTGCTGGCGATGCACTCCAGAGAACGAGCCAGGACACCACTTCATCTGCCTCCGCCACTTTGTTGACTTCTCCCTCATCCTCCCCTGTTCCTGTCTTATCTCCTTCTCCTGCACCATCAAAGGTACCATCAGGCGCTTCATTACAACAACCCACCATCTCTCAGACATTGGAGCGGCGGCAGAAATACACCGCTTACTACCCACACGCGCAAGCCTTGAACGCCAACATCGCTAAACTGCAGGCCCAGGAGATGTTGGCGTTCCGGCTTGTTGAAACTCCCGCCTTCCTGGACCTGATGGCAACTGCGGCACCTCGCTATGCCGTCCCTAGCCGTCACTACTTCTCACGGTGTGCCATCCCCGCCTTGCACCAGCACGTGTCACTCAACATCAGGCGGGCCCTTAGTTCCGCGCTTTGCACAAAGGTCCCCTTGACCACCGACGCGTGGACAAGTGCATGCGGACAGGGACGCTACATTTCACTGACGGCACACTGAGTGAATGTAGTTGAGGCTGGGACTGCTTCCCAAACTGGCCCTGGTGTACCTCGTCTCCCCGCCTAACATTCCTGGCAGGGACACGAGAAGAACACCCTCCTCCTCCTCCTCCTCCTCCTCCACCGCCTCCGCCTCCTCCTCTGCTGTTAGATTAACCCCAGCTATGAGTTGGAAACGTTGCAGCACTGGCGTTGGTAGACGTCAGCAGGCCGTGCTGAAGCTGATCAGCTTGGGGGACAGACAGCACACTGCCTCCAAGGTGAGGGATGCCCTCCTCGATGAGACGGCAATATGGTTTGAGCCACTGCACCTGGGCCCAGGCATGGTCGTTTGTGATAACAGCCGGAACCTGGTAGCAGCTCTGGAGCTTGCCTGACTCCAACATGTTCCATGCCTGGCCCACGTCTTCAACCTAATGGTGCAACGTTTCCTAAAGAGCTACCCAAATGTTCCAGAGCTACTGGTGAAAGTGCGGCGCATGTGTGCCCACTTTCGCAAGTCGACAGTAGCCGCTGCTAGCTTAAAATCTCTCCAGCAACGCCTGCATGTGCCACAACACCGGCTTTTGTGCGACGTCCCCACACGCTGGAACTCAACGTTTCAGATTTTGAGTAGAGTGGTTGAGCAGCAGAGACCTTTGATGGAATACCAGCTACAAAACCCTAGGGTGCCACAAAGTCAACTGCCTCAGTTTCTCATCCATGAGTGGCCATGGATGAGAGACCTTTGTGACATCCTACGGGTGTTTGAGGAGTCCACAAGGAGGGTGAGCTCTGAAGATGCGATGGTGAGCCTTACAATCCCGCTCTTGTGTGTTCTGAGAGAATCCCTGATTGACATCAGGGATAACTCAGATCACACAGAGGAGTCAGGGATAGCATCCGATCCATCACAGCTGGAGAGTAGGTCCACACATCTGTCCGCTTCATCGCGTTTAATAGAGGATGAGGAGGAGGAGGAGGAGGAGGAGGAAGAGCTGTCCGATGATGTGATGGTGATACAGGAGGCTTCCGGGCAACTTCGAATCGTCCCATTGTTGCAGTGCGGATGTGTAGAAAGGGAGGATGAGGAGGAAATGGAGATTGAACTTTCCGGTGGGGCCAGAGGAGTCATGCCAACTAACACTGTGGCAGACATGGCTGAGTTCATGTTGGGGTGCTTTACAACCGACAAGCGTATTGTCAAGATCATGGAGGACAACCAGTACCGGATCTTTGCTATCCTTGACCCCCGGTATAAAAACAACATCTCCTCTTTTATTCCGGTAGGGGAGGGCCAATAGCATCAATGCTTGCCACAAGCAATTGGTGCAGAATATGATGGAGATGTTTCCAGCATGTGACGTTGGCGGCAGGGAGGGCAGTTCCTCCAGTAGGCGACCAAGTGCTCACCGGTCCACACAAACAAGGGGCACACTGTCTAAGGTCTGGGACACCTTGATGGCACCCCCTCGCCAAAGTGCCGCCACTGAGGGTCCTAGTGTCACCAGGCGTGAGAAGTATAGGCCCATGTTTCGGGAATACCTTTCCGACCACAGCCCTGTCCTCTCCGATCCCTCTGCGCCCTACAAGTATTGGGTGTCGAAGTTGGACCTGTGGCTTGAACTTGCCCTATATGCCTTGGAGGTGCTGTCCTGTCCTGCCGCCAGCGTCCTATCTGAGAGGGTGTTCAGTGCAGCCGGTGGCATCCTCACTGACAAGCGCACCCGTCTGTTAGCTGAGAGTGCCGACCGGCTCACTTTGATAAAAATGAACCACCACTGGATAGAGCCTTCATTTTCGTGCCCACCTGTGTAAAGCACCCCAACATGAAACTCCATATCTGTGCTCAACCTCTCCAATTCCTCCGCATCCTCATACTCATCCACCATAAGCGTTGCACAATTCTGCTACTACTAGGCTCCCTCCAACATGATTTCCCCCAACTCTGCTGGTTAGAGGCTCCCTCCACCCTGATTTCCACCAACTCTGCTGGTTAGAGGCTCCCTCCACCCTGATTTCCCACAACTCTGCTGGTTAGAGGCTCTCTTCACCCTGATTTTCCACAACTCTGCTGGTCAGAGGCTCCTTCCACCATGAATTTCCCCAAACTGTGCTGGTTAGAGGCTCCCTCCACCATGAATTTCCCAAAACTGGACTGGTTAGAGGCTCCCTCCACCATGAATTTCCCAAAACTTGGCTGGTTAGAGGCTCCCTCCACCATGAATTTCCCAAAACTGTACTGGTTAGAGGCTCCCTCCACCATGAATTTCCCACAACTTTGCTGGTTAGAGGCTCCCTCCACCCTGATTTCCCACAACTCTGCTGGTTAGAGGCTCCCTCCACCCTGATTTCACACAACTCTTCTGGTTAGAAGCTCCTTCCACCATGAATTTCCCAAAACTGGACTGGTTAGAGGCTCCCTCCACCATGAATTTCCCCAAACTGTGCTGGTTAGAGGCTCTCTCCACTGTGATTTCCCACAACTTTGCTGGTTAGAGGCTCTCTACACCCTGATTTCCCACAATTCTGCTGGTTAGAGGCTCCCTCCACCCTGATTTCCCCAAACTGTGCTGGTTAGAGGCTCCCTCCACCATGAATTTCCCAAAACTGGGCTGGTTAGAGGCTCCCTCCACCATGAATTTCACAAAACTGGGCTGGTTAGAGGCTCCTTCCACCATGAATTTTCCCAAACTCTGCTGGTTAGAGGCTCCCTCCACCCTGATTTCCCCAAACTGTGCTGGTTAGAGGCTCCCTCCACCATAAATTTCCCAAAACTGGGCTGGTTAGAGGCTCCCTCCACCATGAATTTCACAAAACTGGGCTGGTTAGAGGCTCCTTCCACCATGAATTTTCCCAAACTGGGCTGGTTAGAGGCTCCCTCCACCATGAATTGGTCCAAACTGGGCTGGTTAGAGGCTCCCTCCACCATGAATTTGCCCAAACTCTGCTGGTTAGAGGCTCAATCCACCCTGATTTTCAAAAGTAATGTTGGTGCCAACCTCAACTCACTACAAGGGCCAAATTCACTGCTGGTGACAAGCTCTCCTCACTCCAAGGGCCAAATACACATGTTTCCAGGTATTTTCACACTTTGATAGAGGTTTTTTGGAATGTGTAAAGTGTGTAGTTGTTAGGCTGTGATGTTGGGGTAATATAGGGTCTTTGGTGTGTTAGATGCCCCCAGACATGTTTCCCCTGCTGTCCCAGTGTCATTCCAGAGGTGTTGGCATCATTTCCTATGGTGTCATAGTGGACTTGGTGACCCTCCAGACACGGATTTGGGTTTCCCCCTTAACGAGTATATGTTCCCCATAGACTATAATGGGGTTTGAAACCCGTTCGAACACTCGAACAGTGAGCGGCTGTTCAAATCGGATTTCGAACCTCGAACATTTTAGTGTTTGCTCATCTCTAGTTAGGATGGGTCCCGCAGGTTTGGCTTCAGGCGCACAGCGCCACCTGCGGGCGGGTCCAGCTCTCAGCCTCATTGTCGGACAGCGAGACGACTGGAGGATGTGTCCAGTTTTCTCCCTACTGAGCATGCTCAGACTTTGTGGAGCTTCTCAGAAGCTAAGTCCTGTTTTGACCACACAGAGCATACCCGAGGAGGTCATGGGCACCGCTCTGCTGGGCAGGGACTTCCCTTTAAATAGGTTGAGTTTCCTCTGCCTGGTGCTCACACTTAAAACCCAAACTAGAGAATGACAGTGTGGTAACCAGGGGCAACGGGCAATGTAGTGTTGTCACGTTTGGGCAGAGTGGTGTCCCGGTGTATCCCTGATTATCCACAACCCTTTCCACTCTTCCATTCACCCAGGCGCGATGTGCAGGATAACAGTCGACCACACAGGGTTAGGGTGAACAGGTTAAATTTACTGAAGAAACCGACAGTGTTACAGTGCTTTGCAGCAGCAGGTTCGCAGTGCAATGTGACAAAGTCCAGTCCAGGCACTGAAGAGTTAAGTGAGGCACCAATCACAAATCCTTATGTCCCTTAGCAGCAGTTGGGAGGACGGTTGCTATTAGCAATGTGAAGGTGTACAAATACAGTAGGAAGGTAGATGATAGGACAGGCCAGCCCTTGTGGGAGACAACGATAACTGCGGCTTCGTAACTTGGCTCGTTACGGATAAAGACTCACGTTTGGTGATGTCGGGGTGCAGTGGCTCGGGGACCGATGAAAGGCCACTAGCAAGGCAGGAGGGTCCTTGAAGTAGTTGCCCCTCCTGGCAAACAGTATGCACAATACTTTAGGGAGGTAGGAGACCTTGGAGAGTTTCCGCAGCTCGCGGGGCTCTGTCCGGAGAGGTAGAAGGTGCAGGAGTTGATTTCAGGGGTGCAGGCACTTCAGCCCAGCTGTACCTGCGGGCTATATCTTCCAGACCCAGATTTCAGCTTGTCAGGGATCTCGGCTGAGACCTGCAGTCTCACTGCAACTTCAGAGAAAACAAGTGTGTATAGACCTCAGGCTTGAGGCCTACACAGGAGCTAAGAGCTGGTGGCAGGTATGTCTGCCTTCCCTAGACTCTAGGTCTAGACTGCAGGCCTGAGAGGAAGGAAGCTCCTCCCAGGGAGAGGACTGGATAGGGATTAGTGCTCACAACTCACATGTTTAGCAGACACAGGAAACTTAAAGTGACAGTACATAACAATACATTTATAATGCAAAGTACATCAGAACCTATATAAAAGAGATACATCTGCCTAAATACTGACAGGGGTGCCACAGAGGTGCTGGGGAGCAGTGCCCAGGAGTAAGCTACTGGCCACAGGCGCACAAGGGCCCTAACTCACTATCAGTGGCCGCTCTGGGTCACTGCACACCCCCGGGCTTTGACAAAAGCCGGCCTCGGCGCAGGGCTCGAGGGCGACTGGTGGACAGTCTAGTCCCCAAACTAGAAGACAGGGGTTCTGGGTCACCTCGACTCAGGATTTACTGCAACCATCAGGCCCCTAGGGGTCCTGCAGGCTAGGCCTAAGAGAACCTGAGGAGGGAAGAAGTTAGGCACTCAAATATATGCAAACAGGTGTAGTGCAAACAAGGTATACATCTTTAAATATCAAAAATATACCTATTGGCATAGATGTGTAAACAGTAGAAAAATACATAAAAGCATAAAAATCAAAGTGCTAATCCAAGGGGGCTCATAGTCTTTAGAGTCCGTGTAAAAGGGGGCAAGGTAAGTAGATGTATAACGTTCATGGCAGAGCCAGGCACACAGCTTAAACGTTGCATAACAAAGAAACAGTCCATAACAAGGGCAAGTCTTTGCAGGCTCAGATGCATTAGAGTCCATGCAGGAGATAAAAAATTAAATCCTTGTAGCGGGCAGGAGGCACACCTCTTGTGCTTCTCTCAGACCTCCTGAGAGCAATCTCCGCAGCAGGGGGAAGTCCGTGAGGTTCTGCAGCAGGCAGAAGTGGCTGTGTAGCCGGCAAGGTTGGTGCAGCCGGAGGCATGGCTGCAGGCTGTAGAGCAGATGGGTAGTACCCTGTCAGGAGAAAAGGGGTTTCCTGACACAGTTCACTGATGGGAATGATAGTTCTGAAGGCGGTAGAAGGAGGATGAGGAGGAGGTACCTCTGGAGCAGGAAGAGGGTACCTGATAGGAGCTTCACTCGGTGGCAGCACCGGTGCAATGTACAGTTCTTCCCTGTGACAGGGCTTTAGCCGGTTTCGGTGAACGACTTGGGGAGCTCTTCCTTCTTTAAAGATCTCACATACATCAGGGTAAGGCACAGCTGTGAGGATATATGGTTCTGGTTCCCACAGAGGTTCTAGCTTGTGGCTACGGTGCTCCTTCTTCAGCCAGACCTTGTCTCCAATCTGGAGGGGAACAGCATGCGCTCGCTGGTTGAAATCTTCCTCCTGACGTCGGCGAGCTTCTTCCATTCGGAGATTAACAATTTCTTGTGCCTCTGTTATTCTCCTCTGATGTTCCGTAACCCAGTCATCCCTTGGCAGGGGATTTGTAGAGTCGGGTATCTGTATCCCAAGAGCTCGGTCTTTTGGGAGTTGTCCTTGTCGCCCGAACATCAGGTAGAAGGGCGTGAAGCCAGTGGAACAGTGGACGGTGTTGTTATAGATTTCCACCAGCTCAGCAAGGAGATTAGGCCACTCTTGTTGTTTTGCCACTGAGGCTGTGCGCAGCATGTTGATGAACACCTGGTTAACCTTTTCGCACAGTCCATTGCCTTGTGGATGGTAGGCAGTTGTCCGTAACTTCTTGCACTCATGGTACTGGCATAACTCCTGGAACAGCTGGGATTCAAAGGCAGAACCACGATCTGTCAGGACTTTCTCCGGGCAGCCATAGTGCTTCACGTACTCATGGTAGAAGACAGCAGCTGTTGTGCGGGCGGTAAGGTCCTTGACAGGGACAACTGCGGTCCATTTGGAGAAGTGGTCTACCATTGTAAGAGCGTGGGAGTAGCCAGACCTAGTAGGGGCCAATTTTACATGGTCCAGGGCAACGAGTTCGTTAGGCCTTTGAGTCTGGATGGGGTGAAGTGGTGCACGCTGGTCTCTTCTTCCTGCCTTGGTCAAGTTGCAGGCGGTGCACTCCTGGCACCACTTCTCGATGTCGAATCTCATCCCAATCCAATAGAATCGGCGGCGGATTGTAGCTTCGGTCTTATAGACCCCGAAGTGACCAGACTGGTCATGGTAGGCATCCAGCACCATGTTGGCGTCTCTCCTGGGGATAATAATTTGATGAAGTCGTTGGTTGGACACTGGATCTAGGGTGTTTCGGAGGATCAGCCCCTTTTGGAGGAAGAGACGCTTTCTTTGCCGCCACAAACGAAGGAGTTCGAGGTCTGGACAAGATTGACGTAGGCGGACAGGAGTTCTTCCGGTGAGCAGGTAGTCGTGTATCTCACCTAGGCTGCGGCTCTCTTGCTGCAACAGCAGCCACTTGGAAGGTTCCTGTAGAGGATCAATTGAGTTAGATGGTGACGTTTCTGCTTCTACAGCAGCGGTAATGACGTTTTGCTGGGCGAATCTGTTATAGAAAGGCGGCATCTCGACTTCTTCCCATTCATCTGGGACAGCAGACTCTTCTCCATTTTGGAGTCGTGACAGGGCATCTGCGTTTGTGTTCGTCTTTCCGCTTCTATATTTTATAGTGAAGGAGTAGTTCGCCAGCCTAGAGGCCCATCTTTGTTCAAGTGCACCCAGCCGTGCGGTGTTCAGGTGCGCCAGGGGATTGTTGTCAGTGTAGACTACGAAGGACGATGCAGCAAGATAGTCCTTGAATTTTTCAGTGATAGCCCACACAAGAGCCAGGAGTTCGAGCTTGAAGGAGCTATAATTGTTATTGTTTTTCTCAGCTCCTCGGAGACTTCGACTGGCATAGCCGATCACCCTTTCACGGTTGTCTTGCACCTGAGACAGCACAGCACCAAGTCCTTGGAAACTAGCATCAGTATACAGCCGGAAGGGTTGACTGTAGTCCGGGTAAGCTAGGATAGGAGGCTGGGTGAGCAAGGCCTTCAGCGCCTGGAAGGCGGTTTCTTGTCTCTGGGACCACTCTACTGGCAGCTTTCTGTTGTAACTTTCTTTTGGGCACCCCCGAAGCAGTTCTGTCAGAGGCTCAGCAATCTGTGCGAAGTGGGGGATGAAGCGGCGATAATAGCCAGCGAAACCCAGAAAACTTCTGACTTCTTTGACAGTAGAGGGTGTCTTCCAATCCGTGACAGCGGAGACCTTGTCCGGGTCAGGTGATACGCCTTCTGCGCTGACGATATGGCCTAGGTAATTGACACGAGGTTTCAGAAGGTGACACTTGGAGGGTTTGATCTTGAGACCGTGCTCTGTGAGCACCTGGAACACTTCAGCAAGGTGATGTAGATGGTCTTTGTAAGACTTGGAATAGATGATGACGTCATCCAAGTAGAGCAACACATGTTGGAAGTTCACATGCCCTAAGCATCTCTCCATCAGTCTCTGGAAGGTGGCTGGTGCGTTGCAAAGCCCGAATGGCATGCTATTGAACTCATACAGGCCCATGGGAGTAGTAAAGGCAGTCTTTTCGTGGTCGTCCGGAGCCATGGGGACCTGCCAGTAGCCACTTGTCAAGTCCAGAGTGGAAAAGTAAGCAGCAGAGCCCAGTGCAGTCAAGGATTCCTCTATACGTGGCAGAGGGTACGCATCTTTATGGGTCACAGCATTCAATTTTCTATAGTCCACACAAAATCGGATAGTCCCATCCTTCTTTTTGACTAGCACAAGAGGAGCGGCCCAGGGGCTCTGACTTTCTCGGATGACATTGGCCTCTTTCATTTCCCGCAACAGCTGCTTGACAGGTTGGTACATTGCAGGAGGAACAGGCCGGTGCCTCTCTTTGATGGGAGGATGATCGCCAGTGATGATGCGATGCTGAATTAAGGAGGTCTTTCCATAATCAGAGGGGTGTTTGCTGAAAGCGTGGTGATGACGTTTGG
This sequence comes from Leptodactylus fuscus, assembly GCF_031893055.1. Classification (NCBI taxonomy): domain Eukaryota; kingdom Metazoa; phylum Chordata; class Amphibia; order Anura; family Leptodactylidae; genus Leptodactylus; species Leptodactylus fuscus. The sequence goes on from NC_134265.1 coordinate 357,531,865, forward strand.
CCAGGTTGATGACACCGTTGATGTATTCTGGAGGTGTGTTAGCGTCTCCCACGTTAAGCTCCATCCACCAGGGTGAAGGGCTGGTCCTATCTGTGTAAGGTGTGGTGGTAGCAGCCCGTTGTTTTGCCGTAGCTGTGTCAGCAAGGATATCTGCAGGGCACAGCTGGTGCAATTGGCCGACCGGTGTGAATTTGTAAAGGCTCACAGGTGTGTCACTCATGTTGATGAGGCGTACTGGTATCTTACCGTTGGTGACAGTCACAAGACTGCGTGCAGCTTTAACCAGAGGTTGAGTCTCCAGCTGGATGGGTTCCAGAAGAGCCTGATAATCTTCGTTCTTTACACCGGGGCGTGCGTGGCACCAGACGATCGTCTCAGAGTTGGCAGACAGAGTCGCAGGGTGTGTGTCCCAGATCCGGACACGGCAGATCTCTCCGTTGCGGTTAGCGAACCGTTGATGTGCCACCAGCACCTTGACATGGTGTTGTATGGCTTTCCTGTGGGAAGAAGAAGCAGTGGAGAGAGACACGTGCAAGGCACTGATTATTTCATCAAAACAGTTCTTAAGGACATTCATGCCTAGCACTAAAGCAGCGGAGCCCTCTTCTTCTACCCCTGTGACAATGACACCTTGTTGAGGGAGACGGCAGTCGCCAATCTGGATGGTGGGTTCCCAATAACCCACTTGAGGAATAGGCTGACCGTTACTTGCTAAGAGATCAAATCCTTGGCTGCCAATGTCTTTGGATAGGTCTCTGAGGTCCCAGTGTTGAACATAAGCAAACTTCTTTAGGGTAGTGACTTGAGAGCCAGTGTCTATAAGGGCCTCGAATGGGACTCCATTGATTCGGACAGTGATGTACGGACAGGGCGCAATGAATTTGGGCGCCTTGGAGGGACCTCTGTATATTCCTCCCGAGGGTTGGTCCTCTGCCTCGGGGGCATCCCGTTTAACTGAAAGCATTGGTTGCGATGGTGGCCAAATTTCTTACAATAAGAGCAAACAGTTCTATTAGTAGGTGGTGGCCTGTCAGGCGGAGGACGCCTGGGACGTGGATAGTACTGTCGTGGCTCAGGTGAGGAAGAGCGGGACAGGGAAGGCTCCCTGGAGGGAGGCGCGGCTGGCACTGTCAGTCCCTCTAATTTTTTAACAGCACTTTCAACTATTCTGTCCATGCAATCTTTCAGACAGGCCACCAGATCAGGTGTAGAAGCTTGGGCAGCCTGAGTAACAGCAGGGACAGCTGGAGCGGCAGGTAACAGAGGTGTAGGTGCGACAACCGGTCCACTTTCTAAGTTGGAAGGGTGAGAGTACAGGAAGGGGCTGTAAGGTGACTCGGTCCCTAAGACTTGGATGGCTAGCGACTTGAAATCTGCAAATGAAACATCCTGATTCTGCACTGCTAGCATGCGGAGTTGAGTTTGTACTAGCCGGGAGTCTACGCCTTCAATAAATCTGTCCTTGAGCATCTTATCAGCTTCAACCGCAATAATGGAATCAATTTGCTGTACAGCCCGGAAAGCAGTTTGCAGGGCTAAGGCATAGTCTCTCAATGTCTCACCTGGTTGTTGTCTTCTATTGAAGAATCCCAGTCTCACCTCTGTAGAAGATCTTGGTTCAAATTCCCGCTTGAGCCGGGTGAAGATCTTTTCAACAGAGTCTTTATCAGCTGTGGGCCAGGAGCGAGCTTCTTGGAAGGCGACTCCTTCCAGCTGGCCCAGCAGTACGTTCACCTGCTGCACTGGGGATAAAGGTAACAAGTGAAAAGCCCGGAGTATTTGTTCCTTAAAGTCTGTTAAAGTGTGGGGGTCCCCCCGATAACTGGGTAGGTGCGGAGCCCCCAGAAGAAAGTTCACTCCGGTAGCTGCAGCAGCTGATCCATCATCAGGAATAACATTTAATTGAGCATTGTCCGCGTCAGACATTATAGTAGGATAGTGTGGCACTGCACCGGGTGGTCAATCAATTCACTCTTTCATCCTCTCACCAGCGCTGCTGGCTTACTCACTGCGCGGCTGGGCGTGACGTTACTCCTTTCACTGCGGCCGGCTGAGATGAAGGCACGCCTCCCAACACTAGAGGGGAAGCCCAGGGCTTCAGCAAGATGGCGGCTGGAGCGGAGGCCACAAGAGGAGGAGTTGGCAGAAAGCAAGTACACAGTCTGTGGAGGGGGCGGCGACACTCTGGGGCTTTTGGCGCCAATCCAGGGGGCGGTTCTGGCGCAGCCTGAGGATTTTGGCGCCCGCGGCAATACAGTCCACAGACACGCCGGCCACACAGCAATGGCGGCGGTTTTAAAAGCACAGTACCCCTTTATACACAACAGTTCGTTACTCACTCTGAGATGGCTGGTAGTCCACAGGAGGGGTAGCGCTGATGGAGTATAATGTCCAGCAATAAATTGGGGCCCAATTTTCACAAAGTTCAAATCCTGTTCGTGACGCCAGAAAAAGGGGTCTTGTGGTAACCAGGGGCAACGGGCAATGTAGTGTTGTCACGTTTGGGCAGAGTGGTGTCCCGGTGTATCCCTGATTATCCACAACCCTTTCCACTCTTCCATTCACCCAGGTGCGATGTGCAGGGTAACAGTCGACCACACAGGGTTAGGGTGAACAGGTTAAATTTACTGAAGAAACCGACAGTCTTACAGTGCTTTGCAGCAGCAGGTTCACAGTGCAATGTGACAAAGTCCAGTACAGGCACTGAAGAGTTAAGTGAAGCACCAATCACCAATCCTTATGTCCCTTAGCAGTAGTTGGGAGGACGGTTGCTATTAGCAATGTGAAGGTGTACAAATACAGTAGGAAGGTAGATGATAGGACAGGCCAGCCCTTGTGGGAGACAACGATAACTGCGGCTTCGTAACTTGGCTCGTTACGGATAAAGACTCACGTTTGGTGATGTCGGGGTGCAGTGGCTCGGGGACCGATGAAAGGCCACTAGCAAGGCAGGAGGGTCCTTGAAGTAGTTGCCCCTCCTGGCAAACAGTATGCACAATACTTTAGGGAGGTAGGAGACCTTGGAGAGTTTCCGCAGCTCGCGGGGCTCTGTCCGGAGAGGTAGAAGGTGCAGGAGTTGGTTTCAGGGGTGCAGGCACTTCAGCCCAGCTGTACCGGCGGGCTATATCTTCCAGACCCGGATTTCAGCTTGTCAGGGGTCTCGGCTGAGACCTGCAGTGTCACTGCAACTTCAGAGAAAACAAGTGTGTATAGACCTCAGGCTTGAGGCCTACACAGGAGCTAAGAGCTGGTGGCAGGTGTCTGCCTTCCCTAGACTCTAGGTCTAGACTGCAGGCCTGAGAGGAAGGAAGCTCCTCCCAGGGAGAGGACTGGATAGGGATTGGTGCTCACAACTCACATGTTTAGCAGACACAGGAAACTTAAAGTGACAGTACATAACAATACATTTATAATGCAAAGTACATCAGAACCTATATAAAAGAGAGATACATCTGCCTAAATACTGACAGGGGTGCCACAGAGGTGCTGGGGAGCAGTGCCCAGGAGTAAGCTACTGGCCACAGGCGCACAAGGGCCCTAACTCACTATCAGTGGCCGCTCTGGGTCACTGCACAAGCGCAGGGCTAGGTTCCAGTTTTAGGCAGGTGGTCAGTGTTAGGCCTCTGTGTGGGGTTACCTCTGCCTATCTGGGGACTGTTTAGCTAGTGCCTCTAAATCCTGAACCACCAGATCCACACTAGGGCCAGGTTCACATGGAGTATTCTGGCTCGTCATTTGGTACGTAGACACCGCGGGAGGACTTGTGGGCCGTATACGCTCCCATTGTTTTCAATGGGAGCCAGTACCACACACACGGCGCTATTTTGCGACCGCCGCAAAATCACGGCTGCAACATAGCGCTGCGTGTACAGTACCATCTCCCATTGAAAACAATAGGAGCGTATACGGCCCGCAAATCCTCCCGCGGCGTCTACGTACCAAATGACGAGCCAGAATACTCCGTGTGAACCCAGCCTCGGGCTTGGGAGCAGCAGACATTGTCCCAGCCTGTGGCACCTGGCGGCAGGTAAGGTTTGCACTTAGCCTTTCTGCTCTGTCTACCTCCATAGCCACTCCCAGTTGGTGTAGGAGTCCTTGTTTGTTTTCTGACCAAGGGTGTCGTTAACCCCTGGCAGCCTGGCTGCGGCCTAAACTGTGGTGCAGTCTTCCCAGTAGCCTTACTGGTGCACGGCTATTGCACCCAAATCTACATTTAACCCGTACACACCCAGTGAAGTTAACTGGAGTGAATTTCCCCTTGCAGCCAGTCCACATTGAATGCTGCATAAGCACACTCGCCAGTGAAGTCAACTGGAAATCTATTCTCCTTGCAGCCCTGTACACATTGGGAGTGGCACCGCCTCTTTACTCCAGTAAAATCAACTGATGTATGTGTGTTGCCCCAGTGTGTACTAGTGCAGTACTGCAGCTTGCTCAGACCCACGGCTGCCCAGAGGCTTGTGGACCTCACTGCAGTGATCTGCAGTCTAGCGGTTCTGTGGTTAAAACACAATTTTTTCTATAAATTAGTACACAGAACCGTAACAATATGATGATGCCTGTTAGTGAAGAAGGTGAGGGGTGGACCCCTGAGACTTGGCACGGCAATTTTTTTTTTTTTACTTTTTTTGCCTAAATTAACGCAACAGAGCTGCCGCTGTTAAAACAACACGATTGGCCTCTTCTGCGCTGGTATAGACGTCTGCGTCTCAGCACAGGTGGGGTCATCACACCGCCTACACTGAGACGCAGATGTCTTACTGCTGGGTGAAGAGGAGGTGGCAGCAACCTCCCCAGGCCTACTCACTGCCGTCCCCGCTTCCCCTTCTACTATAGGCTGCAGAGGGCAGTAGTGAGCAGGCCCAGGCTGCGCTCCCACTACCGCTAGTATTCTACTTGGGGGTCTTTTCAGACACCCGAGTATAATAATCGGAGTCCCAGGGGAGGTGAGGGAACATAAACAGTGTTAATCACCTCTCCAGGATTCAATGTTAATCCTAGCAGGCTTCGGACCTATATGGTAATGTCCCAAATGTCACGTGGGATATTACCATATAGGCCCAAAGCCTGTGCTAGCAGTAAAATATAGACCCAAAGCCTGTACTAGTAGTAATAGCCTGTTACTGCTACCACAGACTTTGGGCCTGTATGGCAACAGGCTGTTAATGCTAGCACAGGCTTTGGGCATATATGGTAATATCCCAGACCACATGACATCTGAGACATTACCATATAGGCCCGAATCCAGCTAGGATTAATACCGGATCCCGTAGAGGTGAGTAACATTGTTTATTATGTTCCCTCACCTCCCCTGGGGCCCCGATTATTATATTTGGGGGTCTGAAAAGACCCCCGAGTATAATATTACTACTAGAAATTGGGAGTTAATCTGATTGTCTGGGGTAGAGCATTCCATAGAAGTGATGCAACTCAGGAGAAGTTTTGTACACGAGCATGGGAGGTTCTGATAATAGAGGATGTAAGTGTTATTGAATGAATGAAGAGTACAGCTTGGGCGGTAGACAGAGATGAGGGAGGAAATGTATGGAGGTGGGACATTATGGAGAGCCTTGTGGATGAGGGTGATAATATTATATTTTATTCTATAATGAATAGGCAGCAAGTGTAACGACTGGCACAGACCAGAGGCCTCGCTGTAGCGTCTAGACTGATAGATGAGCCTGGCCGCTGCATTCAGAATAGATTGTAGAGGGGAGAGTTTAGTGAGGGGAAGACGGATTAGTAAGGAGTTACAGTAGTCAAGGCGAGAATGAATCAGAGAGACAATAAGTGTCTTTAGTGTATCTCTGGTGAGGAAAAGGCATACACTACCGTTCAAAAGTTTAGGGTCACTTAGAAATGTCCTGTTTTTGAAAGAAAAGCCCAGTTTTTTTTCAATGAAGATAACATTAAATGAATCAGAAATCCCCTCTATACATTGTATGATGTGGTAAATGACTATTCTAGCTGCAAATGTCTGGTTTTTAATGCTATATGTACATAGGTGTATAGGGGCCCATTTCCAGCAGCCATCACTCCAGTCTTCTAATGGTACATTGTATTTGCTAACTGTGTAAGAAGGCTAATGGATGTTTAGAAAACCCTTGTACAAGTATGCTAACACAGTGGAGAACATTCTGCTGCTTAGAGAAGCTATAAAACTGAACTTCTTGGAGCTAGTTGAGAATCTGGAGCATTACATTTGTTGGGTCGATTAAACTCTCAAAATGGCCAGAAAAAAGAGAAGTTTCATGTGAAAATCGACAGTCTATTCTTGGTCTTAGAAATGAAGTCTATTCCATGCCAGAAATTGCCAAGAAACTGAAGATTTCCTACAATGGTGTGTATTACTCCCATCAGAGGACAGCACAAACAGGCTCTAACCAGAGTAGAAAGAGAAGATGGAGGCCGCGCTGCACAACAGAGCCACAAGACAAGTACATTACAGTCTCTAGTTTGAGAAATGGACAGGTCCTCGCAGGTCCTCGACTGGTAACTTGATTAAATAGTAACTGCAAAATGCCAGTGTCAACGTCTACAGTAAAGAGGCGACTCCGGGATGCTGGCCTTCAGGACAGAGGTACAAAGAAAAAGCCATATCTGAGACTGGCTAATAAAAGGAAAATATTAATATGGGCAAAAGAACACAGATATTGGACAGAGGAAGATTGGAAAAAAGTGTTATGGACAGACAAATCAAAGTTTGAGGTGTTCGGATTGCACAGAAGAACATTTGTGAGACACAGAGCAACTTAAAAGTTGCTGGAAGAGCTTGGTGCCATCTGTCAACTTCTCTTACATTGTAAGCTGTGAGAACTTTCAAGATGCTGCCAGTCCAGTGTACAGGCAGCAAATCTTTTGCAGACATGTGGTGACTTTGAGGAAACTCTATCCCTCCCCTGTACACACAGCGTGTGAAGAAAATCAGCCCTCTTATTCAATTTAATTTGAATCCGTCTTAGTCTGCAGCTATCCAAGTATGGGACTTACCTAGTAACAAGGAGTGAACAGCAAATTACTATCACTAGTAAAGAGACACCAAGTGTCAGGAACTTTAGAGAGGTTTCTTTAGGCAGAAAACAGGAAATTTTTACATAAAGTGCAATTCATTTTGGTCCAGGCTCTTATTAATGAGACTAAGTTGTCTGAATAGCTAGAAGCCATTTAAGTGTCAAATCAAACTTTTTTTTAACTCTGTACAGAAAAATCTTGCTTTAAACTGTTAAACTACAAAAATACCACAATTCTCTATTTGTCTGAGATTTCTGGAGTAGACAAGACCTCTGAGGGCAAGACCATAAAAGCAAGTAGTAACGGTTCCTTGGAAAAAGGAGGGTAAGAACTAAAAACCAATCAAGAAAACCCCTCATCCTCTTCCTCTCTGTATTATACTGTTATACTGTACTGTATTATACTGCAAAGATTGTATTTACTATGAACATTAGGATCTTCCATCGTTTGGCTTTGGCCCAAAAATCATCATTAGTTTCTGCCAAAATAACTGTATGTGTGACCATAGACTAAAAACTATCATGTAAAGGTGACCAATCTCTAGCTCATGTGACCAGATCAATATTTCAGCACTATTTAAAACAGATAGAAAAGAACGAACACTAAAATGTTCGGGGTTCAAAATCCGATTCGAACAGCTGCACACTGTTCGACTGTTCGACCGGGTTTCGAACCCTATTATAGTCTATGGGGGGAAATGCTCGTTTCAGGGGTAGGCAACATTCAATCAAATTCTACTTACCAAGTCCACGAGTGAGGGTCCGGCTGGATTCTTCTCCCTGCGCAGCGTCCCAGCATCCTCTTCCGGCCTTGAATTCACTCTGCTGGCAGAGTGAATTCAGTGCCGAAAGACGCCGCGGGGACGCTGCGCAGGGAGAAAACTTCTAAAGGTAAGAGAAGAACCAACGTTGATTGGCAATGTATAACATTCTGCCAATCAATGCTGGTTCTGCATCGAATCTTAACTTTGAACAGATAGTAGTACTCGATCAAGTACGAGTATTTCGAAAACCGTAGTATTCGATCGAACACCTACTAGATCGAGTACTACTCGCTCATCTCTAATAGAGATACAAGATAGAGATAATATAACATATAAATATAACATGCAATATAGCATTAAAAAGTTGTTTGAATAAAATAATGTTGTCCTGTCATTGTAGGGTTAATCTAGTTAAAATCTTTCTGTCTTTCTTAATACACATATAATAGACACCAAATGATTAAACCTTTCTATAAGATCCTCCACTTGTGTGTTCTGTGATACTTTTATTTGATCCTTTATGACACAGAATATTTGCCATGACTACTTTCTGGCTAACACGGATTATTGTAGCACAACATATGAGACAATACAGGGTGTAATACAGATCAGACCCGGTCTTCATAGTGTTATCTCCTGAGAGGGCTGATCTGTAACAGGAGAAATGTCCTCTATAAATGGGAATGTTGTACACTCTTCTTGTATCTCTTGGTTTTATACAGTATATGATGTTTCTTACTTACCCTAAACACATTGAGTTGTATACAAAAGTTCCCATTTCACACCACTGCGACACCCAGGAATGTACAGTGAAGATCCCTCCTAGAATAATATCTCCTTCCTTAGAATATTTGTACTCAATGGTATAATTTGTCATCCTCAGATGACATTGAGCTGCAGGATCCTGAGTCTCAGAGATGCAGAAAGTAATACAAAGAGCCAAAAACAATGCTAACATGTTCAATAGAAGACAGAAGACCCTTGTGTGTCCCGGCAGATGTATCAGCAGCAGCAGCAGCAGCACAGAACGTGAGGGATCCTTCAGCTGTGCTGCAGAGGTTGGAGCAGGGAGAGGTTTATATAACCACATACAATGGAGTTTATACTAAAATAAATAATATACTGACTATTCTGTGCACTAGTGAAAAAAATACATAGAATAAGAAAAGTCACTATCACAAGGGAATAACAGATGAAATAGGAGAGATAGACAGAGTGATAAAAAAATATATGTGTAAGAACAAAAGAATTACAGATTCAATCCTTTCACTGCCAGGGGTCTCTGGAAATTTTGGACCTTCAGTAGCAATTTTCACAGTTTTGAGATGGATAAATCAAAGCTAAATTGCAACATTAAAAAATCATCCAAACCCCCCCCCCATACCTATATATTTTATTAAAGTAGACACCTGCAGCATTGTCTCAATGCCACTTGGTACTGTATACGAACTGGCACCTTCATGTAATTTTGATTTAAAGTGAATGTTTTATTTTAAAAAAAATGCAAATAAATGTATATTAGTTGCTAAAAGCGGAAACCAAACAAATTATATGCACCAAACCTTCTAAAACTAAGAGTTCAACATGTGCAGAGTTCATTCATATCACTATGGCCTACACCCGCATGCACAAGTCTTCAGAAAATCACCAGAACTGGAAGGAACAAAAATCTGCTTTGAAGCTGGAAATGCTAAAAATGTATCATCCTGTAAAATGTAGGGATTACACAGCATGAAAAGTAAGTGAACCCCTAAACGCTTCAACTTTTCAACCTTTTGCCACATTTCAGGCTTCAAACATAAAGGTATAAAATTTTAATGTTTTGGGGAAGAATCAACAACAAGTGAAGTGAAACAAAATTTATTGGATATTTTAAACTTTTTTAACAAATAAAAAACTGAAAAGTGGGGCGTGCAATATTATTCGGCCCCCTTGCATATATTTGTACCTGTATTCTATCTGCAAGATATATATGTACCTGTATTCTTTCTGCAGGGTATATATGTACTAGAGATGAGCCAACAGTGAAATATTCAACAATTTGAAATTCGATTTGAGTAGACCTCAATAATCAACTATTAATTTAAATATAGAATCTGATTATAGTCTATGGGGAAAAAATGCTTGTTTCAGGGAAAACCAAAATTTGCCTAATTGTAGTCACCAAGTCCACAATGACACCTCAGTAAATGATGCCAACACCTCTGGAATACAACTGGGACAGCAGGGGTAACATGCCTGGGGGCATCTAACACACCCAAGTCCCAGTATTACCCCAATATCACAGCCTAACAACTAGACACTCCAAACTCAAAATTAACTCTATGGAAAGTGGAAAAAACTTGGAAACCTTCTTTCCTCTACATTAGTATGGACAGAAAGACAATTTTTAAGTTAAAGAAACATTAGCCTGCACCCCTTTAAAACACTTTGCCCATGACAACTACAGAAGGCATAGGAGAGGGGGAAATCGAACAGCCCCCACCCTTAACTGTCATTGTGTATGTGTGTGTGATGTGGTGAGACACTTTTGTGACCCTTCAGCTGAGCCCTTCCAAATTAAGTTAAAGACCCTTAAGCTGAGCCATGCAATTTTTTTTATTTATTTTTTTACTTTTAAGCCCTTGAGGTGAGTTGAGCCTTGTACAAGCAGCGTTTTAGTCCCTTGAGGTGAGTTGAGCCTTGTACCAGCAGAGTTTTAGGCTCTTGAGGTGAGTTGAGCCTTGTACTAGCAGAGTATTAGGCTTTTAAGGTAAATTGAGTCTTGTAGTAGCAGAGTTTTAGGTCATTGAGGTGAGTTGAGCCATGTACAAGCAGAGTTTTAGGCCATTGAGGTGAGTTGAGCCTTGTAGTAGCAGAGATTTAGGTCCTTGAGGTGACTTGAGCCTTGTCCCAGCAGAGTTTTAGGCCATTGAAGTGGGTTGAACCTTGTACCAGCAGAGTATTAGGCCCTTGAGGTGAGTTGAGCCTTGTACCAGCAAAGGTTTAGGCCCTTGAGGTGAGTTAAGCCGTGTACCAGCAGAGTTTTAGGATATTGAGGTGAGTTGAGCCTTGTACCAGCAGAGTATTAGGCTCTTAAGGTAAATTGAGTCTTGTAGTAGCAGAGTTTTAGGCTCTTCAGGTGATTTGAGCCTTGTCCCAGCAGAGTTTTAGGCCATTGAGGTGCGTTGAGCCTTGTATTAGCAGAGATTTAGGTCCTTGAGGTGACTTGAGCCTTGTCCCAGCAGAGTTTTAGGCCATTGAAGTGGGTTGAACCTTGAACCAGCAGAGTATTAGGCCCTTGAGGTGAGTTGAGCCCTGTACCAGCAGAGTATTAGCCCCTGAGGTGAGTTGAGCCTTGTACCAGCAAAGGTTTAGGCCCATGAGGTGAGTTAAGCCTTGTACCAGCAGAGTTTTAGGTTATTGAGGTGAGTTGAAAGTTGTGCCAGCAGAGTTTTAGGCCATTGAGGTGAGTTGAGCTTTGTACGAGCAAAGTATTACGCTCTTAAGGTGAATTGAGTCTTGTAGTAGCAGAGTTTTAGGCCCTTGAGGTGAGTTGAGCCTTGTAGTAGCAGAGATTTACGCCCTTGAGGTGAGTTGAGCCTTGTCCCAGCAGAGATTTAGGCCATTGAGGTGAGATGAGCCTTTCCCCAGCAGAGTTTTAGGCCCTTGAGGTGGGTTGAACCTTGTACCAGCAGAGTATTAGGCCCTTGAGGTGAGCTGAGCCTTGTGCCAGCAGAGTATTAGGCCCCTTAAGTGAGCTGAGCCTTGTACCAGCAGAGTATTAGGCTCTTAAGGTGAATTGAGCCTTGCAGTAGAAGAGTTTTAGGACCTTGAGGTGAGTTGAGCTTTGTACCAGCAGAGTATTTGACTCTTAAAGGGATTCTACCACTAAAACACTTTTTTTTCTAGTTACCACGTCGGAATAGCCTTTAAAAAGGCTATTCGTCTCTTACCTGTGGAAGTGCTCTCCGCCGCGCCGTTCGTTCAAAATACCGGTTTGTACCGGTATGCTAATGAGTTCTCTCGCAGCGATGGGGGCGTCCCCATCGCAGGAGCAGCGATGGGGGCGTCCCCATTGCAGCTCGAAAACTGACCGCAGCGCCGCCTCTCTGGTCTTCGGTGTCCTCCCTTTGCTTCTTCAGCGTACTGTCGGACGCCTGCGCAGTACGCTCTGTTCGACGAAGATTGCCGAACGTACTGCGCATGCGCAAAATTGCGATCCCAGCCATAGTGCGGGCACCGAACTTTCGCGCATGCGCAGTACGTTCGGCAATCTACGCCGAACAGAGAGCATACTGCGCAGGCGTCCGACAGACGCTGAAGACGCAAGGGGAGGACACCGAAGACCGGAGAGGCGGCGCTGCGGTGAGTTTTCGAGCTGCAATGGGGACGCCCCCATCGCTGCGAGAGAACTCATTAGCATACCGGTACAAACCGGTATTTTGAACGAACGGCGCGGCGGAGAGCACTTCTACAGATAAGAGACGAATAGTCTTTTTAAAGGCTATTCCGACGTGGTAACTAGAAAAAAAAGTGTTTTAGTGGTAGAATCCCTTTAAGGTGAATTAAGTCTGGTAGTAGCAGAGTTTTAGGCCCTTGAGGTGAGTAGAGCCTTGTACCAGCAGAGTTTTAGGCTCTTAAGGTAAATTAAGTCTTGTAGTAGCAGAGTTGTAGGCTCTTCAGGTGATTTGAGCCTTGTCCCAGCAGAGTTTTAGGCCATTGAGGTGAGTTGAGCCATGTACCAGCAGAGTTTTAGGCCATTGAGGTGAGTTGAGCCTTGTAGTAGCAGAGATTTAGGTCCTTGAGGTGACTTGAGCCTTGTCCCAGCAGAGTTTTAGGCCATTGAAGTGGGTTGAACCTTGTACCAGCAGAGTATTAGGCCCTTGAGGTGAGTTGAGCCCTGTACCAGCAGAGTATTAGCCCCTGAGGTGAGTTGAACCTTGATCCTGCAGAGTATTAGGCTCTTAAGGTGAATTGAGTCTTGAAGTAGCAGAGTATTAGAGCCTTGAGGTGAGTTGAGCCTTGTACCAGCAAAGGTTTAGGCCCATGAGGTGAGTTAAGCCTTGTACCAGCAGAGTTTTAGGCCATTGAGGTGAGTTGAGCTTTGTACGAGCAAAGTATTACGCTCTTAAGGTGAATTGAGTCTTGTAGTAGCAGAGTTTTAGGCCCTTGAGATGAGTTGAGCCTTGTAGTAGCAGAGATTTACGCCCTTGAGGTGAGTTGAGCCTTGTCCCAGCAGAGATTTAGGCCATTGAGGTGAGATGAGCCTTTCCCCAGAAGAGTTTTAGGCCCTTGAGGTGGGTTGAACCTTGTACAAGCAGAGTATTAGGCCCTTGAGGTGAGTTGAGCCTTGTACCAGCAGAGTATTAGGCCCCTGAGGTGAGCTGAGCCTTGTACCAGCAGAGTATTAGGCTCTTAAGGTGAATTGAGCCTTGCAGTAGAAGAGTTTTAGGACCTTGAGGTGAGTTGAGCTTTGTACCAGCAGAGTATTAGACTCTTAAGGTGAATTAAGTCTGGTAGTAGCAGAGTTTTAGGCCCTTGAGGTGAGTAGAGCCTTGTACCAGCAGAGTTTTTTATGCTCTTAAGGTAAATTAAGTCTTGTAATAGCAGAGTTGTAGGCTGTTCAGGTGATTTGAGCCATGTACCAGCAGAGTTTTAGGCCATTGAGGTGAGTTGAGCCTTGTAGTAGCAGAGATTTAGGTCCTTGAGGTGACTTGAGCCTTGTCCCAGCAGAGTTTTAGGCCATTGAAGTGGGTTGAACCGTGTACCAGCAGACTATTAGGCCCTTGAGGTGAGTTGAGCCCTGTACCAGCAGAGTATTAGCCCCTGAGGTGAGTTGAACCTTGATCCTGCAGAGTATTAGGCTCTTAAGGTGAATTGAGTCTTGAAGTAGCAGAGTATTAGAGCCTTGAGGTGAGTTGAGCCTTGTACCAGCAAAGGTTTAGGCCCATGAGGTGAGTGAAGCCTTGTACCAGCAGAGTTTTAGGATATTGAGGTGAGTTGAACCTTGTGCCAGCAGAGTTTTAGGCCATTGAGGTGAGTTGAGCTTTGTACGAGCAAAGTATTACGCTCTTAAGGTGAATTGAGTCTTGTAGTAGCAGAGTTTTAGGCCCTTGAGGTGGGTTGAACCTTGTACAAGCAGAGTATTAGGCCCCTGAGGTGAGTTGAGCCTTGTACCAGCAGAGTATTAGGCCCCTGAGGTGAGCTGAGCCTTGTACCAGCAGAGTATTAGGCTCTTAAGGTGAATTGAGCCTTGCAGTAGAAGAGTTTTAGGACCTTGAGGTGAGTTGAGCTTTGTACCAGCAGAGTTTTAGGCTCTTAAGGTAAATTAAGTCTTGTAGTAGCAGAGTTTAAGGCTCTTCAGGTGATTTGAGCCTTGTCCCAGCAGAGTTTTAGGCCATTGAGGTGAGTTGAGCCATGTACTAGCAGAGTTTTAGGCCATTGAGGTGAGTTGAGCCTTGTAGTAGCAGAGATTTAGGCCCTTGAGGTGACTTGAGCCTTGTCCCAGCAGAGTTTTAGCCCCTGAGGTGAGTTGATCCTTGAACCAGCAGAGTATAAGGCTCTTAAGGTGAATTGAGTCTTTTAGTAGCAGAGTTTTAGGCCCTTGAGGTGAGTTGAGCCTTGTACGAGCAGAGTATTAGGCTCTTAAGGTGAATTGAGTCTTGTAGTAGTAGAGTTTTAGAGCCTTGAGGTGAGTTGAGCCTTGTACAAGTAGAGGTTTAGGCCCTTGAGTTGAGTTAAGCCTTGTACCAGCAGAGTTTTAGGCCATTGAGGTGAGTTTAGCCTTGTGTCAGCAGAGTTTTAGGCCCTTGAGGTGAGTTGAGCCTTGTATGAGCAGAGTATTACGCTCTTAAGGTGAATTGAGTCTTGTAGTAGCAGAGTTTTAGAGTCTTGAGGTGAGATGAACCTTGCCCCAGCAGAGTTTTAGGCCCTTGAGGTAGGTTGAACCTTGTACCAGCAGAGTATTAGGCCCTTGAGGTGAGTTGAGCCTTGTACCAGCAGAGTATTAGGCTCTTAAGGTGAATTGAGTCTTGTAGTAGCAGAGTTTTAGGCCCTTGAGGTGAGTTGAGCCTTGTGTCAGCAGAGTTTTAGGCCCTTGAGGTGAGTTGAGCCTTGTATACGCAGAGTATTACGCTCTTAAGGTGAATTGAGTCTTGTAGTAGCAGAGTTTTAGAGCCTTGAGGTGAGATGAACCTTGCCCCAGCAGAGTTTTAGGCCCTTGAGGTAGGTTGAACCTTGTACCAGCAGAGTATTAGGCCCTTGAGGTGAGTTGAGCCTTGTACCAGCAGAGTATTAGGCCCCTGAGGTGAGTTGAGCCTTGTACCAGCAGAGCATTAGGCTCTTAAGGTGAATTGAGTCTTGTAGTAGCAGAGTTTTAGGCCCTTGAGGTGAGTTGAGCCTTGTATGAGCAGAGTTTTAGGCTCTTAAGGTAAATTGAGTCTTGTTGAAGCAGAGTTTTAGGCTCTTCAGGTGATTTGAGTCTTGTCCCAGCAGAGTTTAAGGCCATTGAGGTGAGTTGAGCCTTGTAGTAGCAGAGTTTTAGGCCCTTGAGGTAGGTTTAACCTTGTACCAGCAGAGTATTAGGCCCTCGAGGTGAGTTGAGCCTTGTACCAGCAGAGTATTAGGCCCCTGAGGTGAGCTGAGCCTTGTACCAGCAGAGTATTAGGCTCTTAAGGTGAATTGAGCCTTGCAGTAGAAGAGTTTTAGGACCTAGAGGTGAATTGAGCTTTGTACCAGCAGATTATTAGACTCTTAAGGTGAATTAAGTCTTGTAGTAGCAGAGTTTTTGGCCCTTGAGGTGAGTTGAGCTTTGTACGAGCAAAGTATTACGCTCTTAAGGTGAATTGAGTCTTGTAGTAGCAGAGTTTTAGGCCCTTGAGGTGAGTTGAGCCTTGTAGTAGGAGAGATTTACGCCCTTGAGGTGAGTTGATCCTTGTACCAGCAGAGTTTTAGGCCATTGAGGTGAGTTAAGCCTTGTACCAGCAGAGTATTAGGCCCTGAGGTGAGTTGAGCCTTGTACGTGCAGAGTATTAGGCTCTTAAGGTGAATTGAGTCTTGTAGTAGCAGTTTTTTAGGACCCTGAGTTGAGTTGAGCCTTGCACGAGCAGAGTATTACGCTCTTAAGGTGAATTTTGTCTTGTAGTAACAAAGTTTTAGGCCCCTGAGTTGAGTTGAGCCTTGTACGAGCAGAGTATTACGCTCTTAAGGTGTATTGAGTCTCGTAGTAGCAGAGTTTTAGGCTCTTCAGGTGATTTGAGCCCTGTCCCAGCAGAGTTTTAGGCCATTGAGGTGAGTTGAGCTATGTACCAGCAGATTTTTAGGCCATTAAGGTGAGTTGAGCCTTGTAGTAGTAGAGATTTAGGCCCTTAAAGAGGACCTTTCACCACTTTTGGGCACATGCAGTGTTATATACTGCCAGAAAGGCTCTTAAGGTAAATTAAGTCTTGTAGTAGCAGAGTTGTAGGCTCTTCAGGTGATTTGAGCCTTGTCCCAGCAGAATTTTAGGCCATTGAGGTGAGTTGAGCCTTGTAGTAGCAGATATTTAGGTCCTTGAGGTGACTTGAGCCGTGTCCCAGCAGAGTTTTAGGCCATTTAAGTGAGTTGAGCCCTGTACCAGCAGCGTATTAGCCCCTGAGGTGAGTTGAACCTTGATCCTGCAGAGTATTAGGCTCTTAAGGTGAATTGAGTCTTGAAGTAGCAGAGTATTAGAGCCTTGAGGTGAGTTGAGCCTTGTACCAGCAAAGGTTTAGGCCCATGAGGTGAGTTAAGCCTTGTACCAGCAGAGTTTTAGGATATTGAGGTGAGTTGAACCTTGTGCCAGCAGAGTTTTAGGCCATTGAGGTGAGTTGAGCTTTGTACGAGCAAACTATTATGCTCTTAAGGTGAATTGAGTCTTGTAGTAGCAGAGTTTTAGGCCCTTGAGGTGAGTTGAGCCTTGTAGTAGCAGAGATTTACGCCCTTGAGGTGAGTTGAGCCTTGTCCCAGCAGAGATTTAGGCCATTGAGGTGAGATGAGCCTTGCCCCAGCAGAGTTTTAGGCCCTTGAGGTGGGTTGAACCTTGTACAAGCAGAGTATTAGGCCCTTGAGGTGAGTTGAGCCTTGTACCAGCAGAGTATTAGGCCCCTGAGGTGAGCTGAGCCTTGTACCAGCAGAGTATTAGGCTCTTAAGGTGAATTGAGCCTTGCAGTAGAAGAGTTTTAGGACCTTGAGGTGAGTTGAGCTTTGTACCAGCAGAGTATTAGACTCTTAAGGTGAATTAAGTCTTGTAGTAGCAGAGTTTTAGGCCCTTGAGGTGAGTAGAGCCTTTTACCAGCAGAGTTTTAGGCTCTTAAGGTAAATTAAGTATTGTAGTAGCAGAGTTTTAGGCTCTTCAGGTGATTTGAGCCTTGTCCCAGCAGAGTTTTAGGCCATTGAGGTGAGTTGAGCCATGTACTAGCAGAGTTTTAGGCCATTGAGGTGAGTTGAGCCTTGTAGTAGCAGAGATTTAGGCCCTTGAGGTGATTTGAGCCTTGTCCCAGCAGAGTTTTAGGCCATTGAGGTGAGTTGAGCCTTGTGTCAGCAGAGTTTTAGGACATTGAGGTGAGTTGAGCCTTGTACCCATAGATTATTAGGCTCTTATGGTGAATTAAGTCTTGTAGTAGCAGACTTTTAGGCTCTTGAGGTGAGTTGAGCCTTGTATGAGCAGAGTATTACGCTCTTAAGGTGAATTGAGTCTTGTAGCAGAGTTTTAGAGCCTTAAGGTGAGATGAACCTTGCCCCAGCAGAGTTTTAGGCCCTTGAGGTAGGTTGAACCTTGTACCAGCAGAGTATTAGGCTCTTGAGGTGAGTAGAGCCTTGAACCAGCAGAGTATTAGGCCCCTGAGGTGAGTTGAGCCTTGTACCAGCAGAGTATTAGGCTCTTAAGGTGAATTGAGTCTTGTAGTAGCAGAGTTTTAGGCCCTTGAGGTGAGTTGAGCCTTGTACGAGCAGAGTTTTAGGCTCTTAAGGTAAATTGAGTCTTGTTGTAGCAGAGTTTTAGGCTCTTCAGGTGATTTGAGCTTTGTCCCAGCAGAGTTTAAGGCCATTAAGGTGAGTTGAGCCTTGTCTGAGCAGAGTATTAGGCTCTTAAGGTGAATTGAGTCTTGAAGTAGCAGAGTTTTAGAGCCTTGAGGTGAGTTGAGCCTTGTACCAGCAGAAGTTCAGGCCCTTGAGGTGAGTTAAGCCTTGTACCAGCAGAGTTTTAGGCCACTGAGGTGAGTTGAGCCTTGTACCAGCAGAGTATTAGGCTCTTAAGGTGAATTGAGTCTTATAGTAGCAGAGTTTTAGAGCCTTGAGGTGAAATGAACCTTGCCCCAGCAGAGTATTAGGCCCCTGAGGTGAGTTGAGCCTTGTGCCAGCAGAGTATTAGGCTCTTAATGTTTATTGAGTCTTGTACTAGCAGAATTTTAGGCCCTTGAGGTGAATTGAGCCTTGTACGAGCAGAGTATTAGGCTCTTAAGCTGAATATAGTCTTGTAGTAGCAGAGTTTTAGAGCCTTGAGGTGAGTTGAGCCTTGTACGAGCAGAGGTTTAGGCCCTTGAGGTGAGTTGATCCTTGTACCAGCAGATTTTTAGACCATTGTGGTGAGTTTAGCCTTGTACCAGCAGAGTATTAGGCCCCTGAGTTGAGTTGAACCTTGTACGAGCAGAGTATTAGGCTTCTAAGGTGAATTGAGTCTTGTAGTAGCAGAGTTTTAGAGCCTTGAGGTGAATTGAACCTTGTACCAGCAGAGGTTTAGGCCCTTGAGGTGAATTGATCCTTGTACCAGCAGAGTTTTAGGCCATTGAGGTGAGTTAAGCCTTGTACCAGCAGAGTATTAGGCCCTGAGGTGAGTTGAGCCTTGTACGTGCAGAGTATTAGACTCTTAAGGTGAATTGAGTCTTGTAGTAGCAGAGTTTTAGGCTCTTCAGGTGATTTGAGCCTTGTCCCAGCAGAGTTTTAGGCCATTGAGGTGAGTTGAGCTATGTACCAGCAGAGTTTTAGGCCATTAAGGTGAGTTGAGCCTTGTAGTAGCAGAGATTTAGGCCCTTAAAGAGGACCTTTCACCACTTTTGGGCACATGCAGTGTTATATACTGCCAGAAAGCCGAGCATTATCAGGAGCGGGAGGGGGGAGTTCCTCCCCGCGCCACAGCACAGCGCGATTGGCGCCGCGAGGCAGAAGGACATCTCTGGCTAATGGTCAGAAATGCCCTTCTGACCATAGAGCACTACGGTACCGGCACCGTAAGCTCTTTACACCAGGCACAGATCGGGAACTCAGCTCACTGTCGGCTTTCTAGCAGTATATAACACTGCATGTGCCCAAAAGTGGTGAAAGGTCCTCTTTAAGGTGAGTTGAGCCGTGTACGAGCAGAGTATTAGGCTCTTAAGGTGAATTGAGTCTTGAGGTAGCAGAGGTTTAGGCCCTTGAGGTGAGTTAAGCCTTGTAAAAGCAGAGTTTTAGGCCATTGAGGTGACTTGCGCCTTGTGCCAGCAGAGTATTAGGCTCTTTTGTTGAATTGAGTCTTGTAGTAGCAGAGTATTAGGCCCTTGAGGTGAGTTGAGCCTTATACGAGCAGAGTATTACGCTCTTAAGGTGAATTGTAATAGCAGAGTTTTAGAGCCTTGAGGTGAGATGAACCTTGCCCCAGCAGAGTTTTAGGCCCCTGAGGTGAGTTGAGCCTTGTACCAGCAGAGTTTTAGGCCATTAAGGTGAGTTGATCGTTGTACCAACAGAGTTTTAGGCCATTGAGGTGAATTGAGCCTTGTACCAGCAGAGTATTAGGCCCCTGAGGTGAGTTGAGCCTTGTACCAGCAGATTATTAGGCTCTTAAGGTGAATTGAGTCTTGTAGTAGCAGAGTTTTAGGCCCTTGAGGTGAGTTGAGCCTTGTACGAGCAGAGTATTACGCTCTTCAGGTGAATTGAATCTTGTAGTAGCAGAGTTTTAGGCCCTTGAGGTGAGCTGAGCGTTGAACGAGCAGAGAATTACCCTCTTGAGATGAATTGAGTCTTGTAATAGCAGAGTTTTAGGCCCTTAAGGTGAGTTGAGCCATGTACCAGCAAAGATTTAGGCCCTTGAGGTGAGTTGAGCCTTGTACGAGCAGAGTATTACGCTCTTCAGGTGAATTGAATCTTGTAGTAGCAGAGTTTTAGGCCCTTGAGGTGAGCTGAGCGTTGAACGAGCAGAGAATTACCCTCTTGAGATGAATTGAGTCTTGTAGTAGCAGAGTTTTAGGCCCTTAAGGTGAGTTGAGCCATGCACCAGCAGAGTTTTCAGCCTCAAGGGCCTAAAATTCTTCTGGGGCAAGGCTCATCTCACCTCAAGGGCCTAAATCTCTGCTACTACAGGGCTCAACTCACCTCATTGGCCTAAAACTTTACTGGCACAAGGCTCAACTCACCTGAAGAGCCTTAAACTCTGTTACTACAAGATTCAATTCACCGTAAGAGCTTAATACTCTGATGGTACAAGCTCAACTCACCTCAAGGGCCTTAAACTCTGTTACTACAAGACTCAGTTCACCAGAAGAGCCTACTACTCTGCTGGTTCAAGGCTGAAATCACCTCAATGGCATAAAAGTTTGCTACTACAAGGCTCAATTCACCTTAAGAGCCTAATACTGTGCTGGCACAATGCTCAACTCACCTCAAGGCCCTAAAACGCTGCTGGTACAAGGTTCAACTCACCTCAATGGCCTAAGCCTCTGCTGTTACAAGGCTTAAGGGCCCAAAAACCTAGGCCTCAAGGGCCCAACACTCTACTACTACAAGACTCAATTTTCCTTAAGAGCCTAATATTCTGCTGGTACAAGACTCAACTCACCTCAGGGGCCTAAAACTCTGCTCCTACAAGGCACAACTCACCTCAATGGCCTAAAACTCTGCTACTACAAGACTCAATTTACCTTAAGAGCGTAATACTCTGCTGGTACAAGGCTTAACTCACCTCAAAGGCTTAAAACTCTGCTGAGGCAAGGCTCAACTCTCCTCAAGGGACAAAATATCTGCTACTACAGGGCTCAACTCACTTCAGTGGCCTTAAACTTTGCTACTACAAGACTCATTTTACCTTAAGAGCCTAAATCTCTGCTGGTACAAGGCTGAAATTATCTCCAGTGCCTAAAACTCTGCTACTACAAGACTCAATTCACCTTAAGAGCCCAATACTATGCTGGTACAAGGCTCAACTCACCTCAAGGGCCTAAAACTCTGCTACAAGGCTTAATTCACCTTAAGAGAATAATAATGTGCTGGCAAAAGGCTCATCTCACCTCAAGGGCCTAAAACGCTGCTCGTGCAAGGCTCAACTCACCTCATCTGCTCCAGTGTCAAGCACCCCAATATGAAGATCCATGTTTGTGCTCCAGCTCACCAATTAATCCTCCTCACCTCCTCACCAACTAACCTCAAGGGCCTAAAACTCTGCTACTAGAAGGATCAATTTCCCTTAAGAGCCTAATGCTCTGCTAATACAAGGCTCAAGTCACCCCAAGGGCCTAAAATGCTGCTGGTAAAAGGCTCAACTCATCAAGAGGGTCTAAAACTCTGCTACCACAAGACTCAATTCATATTAATAGCCTAATTCTCTGCCGGTACAAGGCTCAACTCACCTCAAGGGCCTAAAACTCTGCTACTACAAGACACAATTCACCTTAAGAGCCTAATACTCTGCTGGTACAAGGCTCAACTCACCCCAAGGGCCTAAAACTCTGCTACTTGAGTCTTGTAGTAGCAGACTTTTAGGCCATTGAGGTGAATTGAACCTTGTACCAGCAGAGTATTAGGCTCTTAAGATGAATTGAGCCTTGTAATAGCAGAGTTTTAGGCACTTGAGGTGAGTTGAGATTTTTGCTAGCAGAGTATTAGCCTCTTAAGGTGAATTGAGCCTTGTAGTAGCAGAGTTTTAGGCCCTCTAGGTGAGTTGAGCCTTTTACCAGCAGAGTTTTAGGCCCTTGAGGTGAGTTGAGCCTTGTACCAGCAGAGCATTAGGTTCTTTAGGTAAATTGAGCATTGTACTAGCAGAGTTTTAGTACCGTCAGGTGAGTTGACACTTCTACCTGCAGAGTTTTAAGCCATTGAGGCGAGTTCAGCCTTGTAGTAGCAGAGATTTAAGCCTTAGAGGTGAGTTGAGCCTTGCAGCAGCAGAGTTTTAGGCCCTTGAGGTGAGTTTAGCCTTGTACCAGCAGAGCATTAGGCCCTTGAGGTGAGTTGAGCCTTGTACCAGCAGAATTTTAGGCCCTTAAGGTGAGCTTAGCCTTGTACCCGCAGAGTATTAGGCTCTTAAGATGAATTGAGCCTTGCAGCAACAGAGATTTAGGCCCTTGAGGTGAGTTTAGCCTTGTACCAGCAGAGTATTAGGCCCTTGAGGTGAGTTGAGCCTTGTACCAGCAGAATTTTAGGCCCTTAAGGTGAGTTGAGCCTTGTAACAGCAGAGTATTAGGATCTTAAGGTGAATTGAGTCTTGTAGTAGCAGAATTTTAGGCCCTTCAGGTGAGTTGAGCCTTGTACCAGCAGAGTATTAGGCTCTTAAGGTGAATTGAGCCTTTTACCAGCAGCATTTAGGCCCTTGAGGTGAGTTGAGCCCTGTAGTAGCAAAGCAGCAGCTGGCGTCGATGTTACGGTGGAGGAGAAGGAAGTGGATGAGGAGGAGTGTTTGTCATTGAGGTGAGTTGAGCCCTGTAATAGCAGAGATTTAGGCCGTTGAGGTAAGTTGAGCCTTGCACCAGCAGAGTTTTAGGCCCTTGAAGTGAGTTGAGCCTTGTACCTGCAAAGCATTAGGCTCTTAAGTTGAATTGAGCCTTGTACCAGCAGAGTTTTAGGCCCTTGAGGTGAGTTTTGCTTTGTGCAAGCAGAGCTTTTGACCCCTGAGCTGAGTCGAGCCTTTTTTGTAGCAGAGGTTTAGGCCCTGGAGGTGAGTTGAGCCTTGCACTAGCAGAGCATTAGGCTCTTAAGGTGAATTGAGCCTTGTAGTAGCAGAGTTTTAGGCCCTTGAGGAGATTTGAGCCTTGTACCCGCAGATTTTTAGGCCCTGGAGGTGAGTTGAGCCCTGTAATAGCAGAGATTTAGGCCGTTGAGGTAAGTTGAGCCTTGCACCAGCAGAGTTTTAGGCCCTTGAAGTGAGTTGAGCCTTGTACCTGCAAAGCATTAGGCTCTTAAGTTGAATTGAGCCTTGTACCAGCAGAGTTTTAGGCCCTTGAGGTGAGTTTTGCTTTGTGCAAGCAGAGCTTTTGACCCCTGAGCTGAGTCGAGCCTTTTTTGTAGCAGAGGTTTAGGCCCTGGAGGTGAGTTGAGCCTTGCACTAGCAGAGCATTAGGCTCTTAAGGTGAATTGAGCCTTGTAGTAGCAGAGTTTTAGGCCCTTGAAGAGAATTGAGCCTTGTACCAGCAGAGCATTAGGCTCTTAAGATGAATTGAGCCATGTAGTAGCAGAGTTTTAGGCCCTGAAGTTGAGCTGAGCCTTATAGTAGCAGAGTTTTAGGCCATTGAGGTGAATTGAGCCTTGTACCAGCAGAGTATTAGGCTCTTAAGGTGAATTGAGTCTTGTAGTAGCAGAGTTTTAGACCCTTGAGGTGAGATGAGCCTTGTAGTAGCAGAGATTTAGGCCGTTGAGGTAAGTTGAGCCTTGCACCAGCAGAGTTTTAGGCCCTTGAGGTGAGTTGAGCCTTGTACCTGCTGAGCATTAGGCTCTTAAGTTGATTTGAGCCATGTAGTAGCAGAGTTTTAGGCCATTGAGGTGAGATGAGCCTTATACCAACAGAGTTTTAGGCTCTTAAGGTGAATTGAGTCTTGTAATAGCAGAGTTTTAGGCCCTTGAGGTGAGTGGAGCCTTCTACCTGCAGTGTTTTAGGCCATTGAGGTGAATTGAGCCTTGTAGTAGCAGCGATTTAAGCCTTAGAGGTGAGTTGAGCCTTGCAGCAGCAGAGTTTTAGGCCCTTGAGGTGAGTTTAGTCTTGTACCAGCAGGGCATTAGGCCCTTGAGGTGAGTTGAGCCTTGTACCAGCGGAATTTTAGGCCCTTATGGTGAGCTGAGCCTTGTACCAGCAGAGTATTAGGCTCTTAAGATGAAATGAGCCTTGTAGTAGCAGAGTTTTAGGCACTTGGGGTGAGTTGAGCTTTGTACCAGTGGCCTGAACACTTTGCCGTGCAGACCTACCTTTTGCAAGCTCCCGGACCCCGAGCAACTTCTTGGATCTTTTGAGGGTCAGAACCCCTTCAGTTCCCTCCTGTAACAATGGTCCTTGGACGAAAGGGGTCCTCCTCTGCCTTAGCGTAGCCACACATTACCCGCTATCTTCTGTCCTCATCTTCCCTCCAGGCTAAGGGATCCAAGATGGCGCCAGCGCGTGCCTCTGCAGTGCTGCCAGATCCATCGATGTTGCAGGCGGCACCTCCGCTATCCCTGCCGACACTCTCCATGCAGCGCTGTCTCTCGCCGCTCTAGCAACCATCGATGGAAGACGGACGGGCTTCCCTCTCACAGGTATCGGCCTCCCTGCCACTCTGCTCGCAAATTGGCAGTCACAGTGCTGCCTCAGTCCTCCAGGCCTCTTCCTCTGTGATGGGTGGGTTAACCCATACACTTCCACCTCCCTCATCCTCTCCTGCTCTGCTCCCTGATGGCCCGAGCCCAGGCCCACAGCAGCAAGCTCCCCTGGCCCACTGTTCCCCAGCTGCCATCCTGGTCTCCTCCACTGCTCCTGGGTCCCTGATCTTCCAGCCCCTGCTTCATCCTGGGAGCCTCCAGGACACCCAGTCCTCACTAAGGTCCTCCACTTCCTTTCCCAAGACAGGCCCGCAGACTACCTGGTCCTCTGTTGCCGGCCCCTCCGTAGCTACTCTGGGGGCTTTCGGCCCACCCCCAAAAGAGGTGAACCCGCTGCTCCATACTGAGTTTCCACAGTGCTCTCCACAGCACGGGCCCCCTGGTGCTATGGCTCCTCAAGATGGTCTTCACCCTGATTTCTCTTCTACCCCGGCGGCCCTCCGCACTCTGCCCTCTTCTGATATGTCCGACTCTTCCCTGCGGGATGCTGCCTCACTATCTTACAGACCCAAACGTCCTAAGCTGGCAGATCTCTGGAATCTTATCAGTGCTCTGCCTACTAAGACAGACTTGGAAACCAGCATCTACAAAGTTGAAGAGAAACAGGAGAGGATTCTGTCAGAGTTTAAGTCGGAACTCCAGTCCATTTCCATGCAGGTTTCTGCTTACCAGCGGCAGACCGCCTCCATGGACCAATGTCTTACTGAAGTAGAGCAGTTCCTGATCACCCAATGTGCTTTAAACAGATCCATCCTCCTTCAGGTCAACGATCAGGAAAACAGAGGTCACCGAAATAACATTAAGCTACGGGGTGTTCCTGATACCGTGTCTCTGGCGGTTAAGACCATCTTTAATACCGTCCTCTCCCGCCCTGTGGGAACAGAGATCCCTATTGACAGAGTCCTTCGGCTGCTGGTCCCTGGGCGTAATGTTGCTACAGCACCCTATGGTTCTCTATGCAGAGTCCATTTCTTCAGGGAGAAAGAGGATATTCTCCAGGCGGTTGGCAGCATGGCCCGATCTCCTTTATGGGCACTCAGTTGCAGCTCCTCCCAGATGTATCCCGTCGCACTCTAGCCATGCGCAGAGTCCTCAAGGTGGTCCTACAAGCTATCCTCAACTCCGGCACTACCTATAGATGGGGCCATCCTCTCCACCTTCAAGTACGCCGCAATGGAGCGATGTTTGCTCTTCACTCTCCTGACCAAGCGATCCCGCTGGCGCAGTTTCTGGATCTGCCTGAGATGACTTTGCCAGATTGGTTGGACTACCTTTTACCGTCTGTGCCACCTGATGGGCGCCTGGACTTCTCTGCTCTGACTCGTCAGCGACGTCGGGTTGAGGACTCCTCACAGACTTCTTCCTGATGAGTGATATCCTTTTGCTGTTGGCTCCAGGACTTTTTCGCTGCTAAGTTACATTGTGCCTTTTCTTGTGCCCCTTCCCCCGGGGCGACTTGTGTTGCCATATTTTCTCTACTTTCCTAATTTAAGTCTCCTGCCTGGCAGAGGTCGTGTTGGACTCCGGTCTGCGGCGGCCTCCACTGATGAGACCTGCTCCCCCACAAAGTTTTTGCCTTGGGCTCCACCCCTTTGGTTGTCATCCCCCCCACCCCCATCCTCTCTGTTCCTGTAGTTCCCTGTGCCAGCCATCTGTTTTCTTTTGTTCACTCTGGTTCTGGCCCATTCCTCCCTTTATATGCATCTTCTGCAACCAGTTTTACTGCTCGGGAAATGGGTATCAGTACATTACTGTTTTACTTCTCCCCCGTTATTTAGGTTTGGCAGTTCTCTAGGAGTATACTGCAGTGCAGCGCCGCACCTCCCATGAGGCGACCTGAAGCAAGCGCTTCAGGCGGCGCTATGTCAGGACCCCAGGGAGGGCGGCATTTTTGATTATCTAAGCCAGTCCAGGACAAGCTGTCCTGGACTGGCTTAGCACCGAGCGGAGGTTTGGGGAGGCCACTGGAGCAGCGCTGCTCCAGCAGCCTCCCCTCACGCTCAGGCACAGAGCAGGTCTTCTCTGTGCCTGCTCTCTGCCTGCGAACGGCGCTAAGCCCCGCCCACTTCACTATGCCATGCCCCCTGTGCTCCGCCACGCCCCTTCGCTCCGCCCCCTCCTCCGGGGGGGGGGGGGGCAGCTTTTTGTAGTTCGCCTCGGGCGGCGAAAGGGGTAGATTCACCCCTGCTGCCGTGTGCTCCTGAGACCTGCTTAACTGGGTTTTCCCACTGTTGAGTATTACCTGCTCTTAGAATAGCTTTGATTGGGATTTATTGTTTTGTTTGTTTTTCACTGTTTCTCTTTCCGCCCTCTTTCCTTCTCCCCACCCCTTTCCTTTTTTTCTCCACTCTCTCTGCCCTCTTTCCTTCTCCCCACCCCTTTCCTTTTTTTTTTTTTTTTCTTTTCTCTCTCTCTTACTTCTCTCTAGCTTTTGGCAGGACCCCGGTTCCCCAACATGCATTCCCTGGTGTTCTCTTTTATTAACTCCAACAGTCTCAACGCTCCAGAGGAGAGATTTTCCTCTTCCAGGTCTCTCTCCCTTATAAACTGGCCTCTTCCTGCTGTGTGTCGGCAATTGGGGTATATGGAGGTGTAGTCTGTGTGTGAGTAAGAGGAAGGATGGTGGGGTTCAGGCTTGGGGGCACTGTGAGCACATAGTACTGTGTGGTGGCTAATGTGAGCATATAATTCTGTATGGGAGTCACTGTGGAGCATATAATACTGTTTGAAGCCACTATGGAGCACGTAATACTGTTCGAGTGCCACTGTGGACCATGTAATACTGTCCCAGTGATGTGCACATGCTAGGTACTGCGTTGCTCACCATATTCTTGATAACTGAAGTTGTGGGTACTAAAGTATCTGAGATATCGCTTCAGCACCAATAACTGCCACTATCAAGAATTTGCTGTATGAAGGAAGTAGGGGGCCCCAGACAAAAGTTTGCACCCGGGTCCACAAGTCTTTAGTTGCACCACTGCTAACGAACACACCGACTCTTGACTGGGGGTGTCTGATATGACTTGTCATATGACAATCAGTCTACAAATGTTGGATTGCTGGTCAAGACACAACCGCTATTTGGCACTGGGAGGTCAGGGCTCTGTAAGTGACCCCTGCTGCCACACCCACTTACTCTGCTACGACCTATGCTTGCACCAGAACATTTAGCCCTTTGGCCCTCCCCTGTGCATGGCCTGTCGATTCTCTGTATGACATACCGTTAATTGAAAAAAATGTAATTGCAAACGAAGACCTGTAATTTTCTACTTTGAAGAGAACAGCGAATAATCCCCTTATTTCTTTCCCTCCTAATGAACATCTTTAAAAAAGTGAGATAAAGTCAGAGATTACTGGATAAGAATTATGATTTTTTTTGCAATACTGTACTGAAAAATGGCCGGTAATTTTATACTTGGAACAGAACGTCGAATATGTCCAATATCTGTTTCCCCACTAATAAACATCTTTAGATAAGTGTGAGAATAACCACTAACTGCAGAGATTAGTGACTAACAATTATTGATTTTAGCACTACTGAATTGAGAAATGGCCGGTAATTGTATACTCTGAACACTACGGCTAATATGCCCCTTTTTTGTTCCCTCCCCCCCCCTCCCCAATAAACACATTTAGATAAGTGTGAGAATAACTGGTAACTGCGGAGATTGGTGGTTAAGAATTATTGATTTTTTTGCCACTACTGTATTGAGAAACGGCCTGTAATTTTATCCTGAGAACAAAATGGCGAATATGTCCCTAATTTGTTGTGAGTATTAGAACAGATGACTGCAGAGATAACTGGATAAGAATTCCTTCTTATTTGGCACAGTAGTACTAATGGCTTGTAATGTTATGCTTTGAATGAGCAGAGAATAAGCCCCATATAGAAAACACCTTGAAAAAGACATGAGAACAGATAAGTGCACATATTAGTGGATGAGAATTCACAGTTTTTTGCTGTACTGCTCTGTAAAAGGCTTGTTGTGTTCCACCTTGAACACACAGGTATCAGTAATGAGCAGCAGGATAGAGGCAGTGAGCGCTGCAACGTGTATTATGTTTCTTTCTGTTAATGACGCTGCAACCACCCCAAATTCTTCTTTGATTTCCTCCCTATACTTTCCCTACACCTGTAATCCTCTTTTCATGAACTTATATTTGTTTTCTATCACTGTCCCTAGCTCCTGACGATGTCTTTCACTTCAGTAAGAATGACGTGAACTGACTAAAATGACATATAGGGCTGTGACATCACAGGGCTGGTTAGCAGCCATTTTCTGAAAAAAATGAGATTCAATGCATCGTAGCATAAGGAAATCCGGATTCTTGGCGAATCGAAGATCAAATTCCACTTCTACAGAATCGATTCACTCATTTCTATTCATCACCAAATTCTACCACAACAGCTTTCCGATTCTGGATATTCAGGTCTTTAGCTGGTTTAGGCCATCCTAACTACGACTCTAGCTCAGTTTCATCATACTGTCCTGACCAGGTACTAATCCCTTCTTACTTACACACGGAGGTAGGACTGAATGGACTTCCACCACCACTAAACCCGTAAGGTGACATATAAATAAATGTATATAAAACTATCTCAAATACCATCAATAAACACATTAGACCGTGATTTGGGTAAAACGTGGGGTTGGCCACAGCTTTATTGACTATCATTTAACTTTAACACTTCTACGAAGCCGGAAACACTAACAACCATGCCCCATGATCCTTGATTATCAAATTCGAATGCCCCGCTGTGAAGAAGCAGGCATGTAGGACCTACTTCTCCTCCAGATTTTTGGCATGGTCTCCTGTCACACTGTGGCATCTAAAAAGAAAAGAAAAACAACATGAAACAAAGGAAACGTTAACCAAAATCAAAAAGGCAGAATGGGTGGATGTTCCTTGTGCTGGAGAGCTGAGGGTAAAACTCCACCTATGGCCCTTTACTGTTATTATATAGTAGTTCTCCCCCTCCCAATTTTTTATTTAGGAAACATCACCATATTCAAAGGAAAACATATACTCTTCCCACCACTCAGTCCATGGCTCCCTCCGTAGACAGATCAGGACCTTGCAAGACTAACTGTATTCTCCTCTTCCCTAACCAGAGTCCCTAAGTCATGGGTCATACCATCAGCTCAGTCCCCAACTGAAATAGTCTGTTCCGATAAAGACACCGATGCATTTTCCACAGGATTATCATTACTGTATATATAGGAATTCCTGAGTCCTGTGATTGGGCCACCAGTGGTTACATGGGCACACTGATAGTCAAAATGTCATGACAATAACATGCCACAGCAGTGACCCGGGGTGCATGATATCACCAAGAAGGCTAAGAGAGAGCAACAAGATAAGTGAAAGTGAGTATGAACATTTTTTTAACACCCCCCTCCCCCCCCTGGACTCCACTTATTAATATCAAGGATATGAAGAATATAAGGTGTGTTGTAATGTGTGGTTCTTATCAAACATGTTCGACATGATACAAACCTTGGACCAAAACTAACCAAACCCAAAACAAAACATATTCTGTGAGGTTCACCCACCTCTAGTCTTAATGACATTGGTTGTATATTTGGGATTGTTCTCTTTCTGCAGAATAATTTTGGAGTCAATCAAAGGCGCCCTTGATGGTATTGTGCGATGGATAAGTACCTGCCTGTATTTCTCCGATTTAACATACTTTGGTTGTACTTTGGCAATCTCTGACATTCCCATTGATATAAATGGAGTTGTGCACCTCCTGCCCAACCACTGACCAACTCCTGCTCCATTCAGAAAGGGGGACAAAAATCTCCCATCCTCCCGATTGGTGGGAATTTGAGAAGTTGAACCTCCACTGTCCAAGGAAACAAATTGGAAAACTCCTTTAAATTGACATGTGAGATGTTAACTAGAGATGAGCGAACAGTAAAATGTTCAAGGTTCGATATTCGTTTTGAGTAGCCCCTCAATATTCGACTACTCAAATCGAATATTGAACCCCATTATAGTCTATGGGGGAAAATGCTCGTTTCAGGGGTAGGCACCGTTTGATCAAATTATACTTACCAAGTCCAAGAGTGAGGGTCGGGCTGGATCCTCCAAGAAGTCTTCTCCTTGCAGCGTCGCCGCAGCGTCTTCTGGCTCTGAATTCACTCTGCCAGGCATTGGGCCTGGGCAGAGCCGACTGCACATGCCCACACTACAATCGGACATGCGCAGTCGGCTCTGCCCAGGCCCGATGCCTGGCAGAGTGAATTCAGAGCCGGAAGATGCCGCGGGGAAGCTGCACGGAGAAGACTTCTAAAGGTAGGAGAAGAACCAGCGTTGATTGGCCGACTGTATAGCATTCGGCCAATCAATGCTGGTTCTGCATCGAACTTTTACATTTGAACAGTGAGTGGTACTCGATCGAGTACGAGTATTTCGGATACCGTAGTATTCGATCAAATACCTACTCGATTGAATACTACTCGCTCATCTCTAATGTTAACCACACTGTAGTACAGTCCGTTAAATGTTTTTAACAGGACTATGTTATTAAGCTTGACTCTTCTTGGGTAGTGACATCACGTCCATTGTTCACACGGCTGAGCTGCAAAGTAGTCCTATTCAAATGACTGAAGATATTCTGCAGTACTAAGCACGGCCACTAGACACATTACGGCATTGTGCTTGGTAAGTAGTGAAGAAGCCTCAGCAACCAATATTATAGTCCCAGAAAAAACGGTAAGTTAATTCTTACTATTGGGTTTTGTTGCCTTCTGTGATAAGATATCAGTCTGCATCATACCAAGGTAATCTTTTGTACATCTGTATATGAGCTAATATTATTATTATTATTATTATTATTATTATTATTATTATTATTATTATTAGAGATGAGCGAACACTAAAATGTTCGAGGTTCGAAATTCGATTCGAACAGCCGCTCAATGTTCGTGTGTTCGAACGGGTTTCGAACCCCATTATAGTCTATGGGGAACATATACTCGTTAAGGGGGAAACCCAAATCCGTGTCTGGAGGGTCACCAAGTCCACTATGACACCCCAGGAAATGATGCCAACACCTCTGGAATGACACTGGGACAGCAGGGGAAGCATGTCTGGGGGCATCTAACACACCAAAGACTCTCTATTACCCCAACATCACAGCCTAACAACTACACACTTTACACATTCAAAAAAACCTCTATCAAAGTGGGAAAATACCTGGAAACCTTCTTTACTCCCCAAATGGATGGACACAAACCCCAATTTAAGCTCAACAAACAGTAACAACCACCCCTTTAAATCACGTTCCCCATGACAACCACGGATGGAATAGACAATGGGAAATCCAAAAGCCCTCACCCTTAACTGTCATTTTGAGTGTGTGTGTGTGTGTGTGTGATGTGGTCAGACCTTCCAAAATTCACTTTTCTAGCCCTTAACATGAGCCCTTCCAAACAAAGCTATAGGACCTTAAGCTGAGCTACCAGCAGAGATTGAGGCCCTTGGCATGAGTAGAGCCTTGCACCAGCAGTGTTTTTGGCACTTAGGGTGAGTTGAGCCTTGTACCAGCGTGTGTCCCTTAACATCAGGCGGGCCCTAAGTTCTGCGCTTTGCACAAAAGTTCCACATTAACTAGGCTGAATGGTACAAAGATTAGTAGGCCCGAGAACCAGGAACAGGTCTTGCAATGGCTGTCGGATAACGCTTAAAGCACATTGTCCACCAGCCAGTCAGCCTCTACCTCCTCTTACCCAATAGTCTTGTCCTCCTTCCACCCAAAATTCCCAATCTTCCCAGAACAATAACCCCAACTGTCCCTGCTCCCCAGAGCTGTTCTCCCTTCCTTTGACTGTACCACAACCTGTCCCTCCATTTCGCGATTCCACGGACCTAACAGACGAGTATCTGTGTCCAGATGCTCAAACACTATGTCTCCTCCATTCCATCTCCGGTCGATTTGGTGGCGGATGACCAGCAACCCACCCTCATCGACGACGATGAGACGCAGTTGCTCTCAGGGCAGCCAGTTGACATGTGCATTGTGCAGGAGGAGGAGGCGACACAGGAGTTGGAAGAGGAGGTGGTGGACGACGAGGACACCGACCCCACCTGGACAAGGCGGATGTCAAGCTGGGAAAGTAGTGTGGATGTTGAGGCAGGTGCAGCACCAAAAAGGGTAGCTAGAGGCAGAGACATGTCCAGAGGCAGAGGTCAGCTGCTTTGCCGAAGCCAGGCCAGACCCGGAATGTCCGAAGATGTTCCCTTTTGTACCCAGCTCAGAAAAACTCCCCCATCGAGGGTACGTTTCTTGAAGGTGTAGAGTTTTTTCAAGGAATGCGCCGAGGACAGATATAGTGTCGTCTACACAATTTGCCTCTCGAAATCAAGTAGGGGCCCTGAGAAGAGCAACCTGTCCACCACTTCAATGCACCGTCATTTGGAATCCAAGCAATGGAATCAGTGGCAGGCAGCAACGGCAGGACAAACGTCGCCCGCCGTTCATGCCACTGCCTCTGCTCACAGTGCTGGCGATGCACTCCAGAGGACGAGCCAGGACATCACTTCATCTGCCTCCGCCACTTTGTTGACTTCTCCCTCATCCTCCCCTGTTTCTGTCTTATCTCCTTCTCCTGCACCATCAAAGGCACCATCAGGCGCTTCTTTACAACAACCCACCATCTCTCAGACATTGGAGCGCCGGCAGAAATACACCGCTAACCACCCACCCACGCAAGCCTAGATCGCCAACATCGCTAAACTGCTGGCCCAGGAGAGTTTGGCGTTCCGGCTTGTTGAAACTCCCGCCTTCCCGGACCTGATGGCAACTGTGGCACCTCACTATGCTGTCCCTAGCCGTCACAACTTCTCCCGGTGTGGCGTCCCCGCCTTGCACCAGCACGTGTCACTCAACATCAGGTGGGCCCTTAGTTCCGCGCTTTGCTGCAAGGTCCACTTGACCACCGACGCTTGGACAAGCGCCTGTGGTCAGGGATGCTGCTTATCTTTAAGGACAGGCAGGGTGAATGTGGTGGAGTCTGGTCCCGGGGTGCAAACTGAGGTACCCTATCTCCTCTCCCAGGCCAAAATTCATGGCAGGAGTAGACTGAAACCCTACGACGCTGCAACCTCCACCCCAGCTACTAGCGGCAAACGTAAAACACTGGTGTGGGGAGACGTCAGCAGGCGGTGCTGAAGCTCATCAGCTTGGGGGACAGACAGCACAGTGCCTCCGAGGTCAGGGATGCCATCCTGGCTGAGATGGCATTTTTTTTTCCCTGCTACACCTGGGGCCTGGCATTTTTACGCCTGTGATAATGGCTGGAACCTGGTAGCGGCTCTGGAACTTGCCAGCCTCCAACACGTTCCATGTTTGGCCCACGTCTAACCTAGTGGTGCAAAGTTTTTTGAAAACATACCCAAATGTACCAAAGCTACTGTTGAAAATGCGGCGCTTGTGCGCCCACTTTTGCAAGTGTACAGGAGTCGCTGCTAGCCTAAAAACACTCTAGCAAGGCCTACATCTGTCCAAACACAGGCTGTTGTCCGTCATTCACACACGCTGAAACCCTACAATACCATATCTTGAGCAGGGTGTGTGAGCTGCACAGACCTTTGATGGAATTCCATCTACAAAACCCAAGGGTTCCTCAAAGTCAGCTCCCAAAGTTTCTGCACCATGAGTTTCCAGGGGTGGCAGAGTTATGGCCAGGGGAAGAGGCATGGATAGGGATGATGTCTAGGGGCAAAAGCAGTGTGGATGTGGAGGCAAGCTAAGCAGGGAAAAAGGTGGCTAGAGGCAAAGGGATTTCCAGAGGCAGAAGACAGCTGCATGACAGAAGCTAGACCTGAGCCAGCAAGGCCCAAGATGCCCTCTTTTCTAGCTTCCTTAGAAAAATTCCCCCATCGAGGCCACGTTCCTCGCTGGGGGAGATAATTTCTAAATGTATAGGTCGAGGACAAACTGAGTGTGGTTTACACACTTTGCAATGCGACTCCCCATCTCCCAGGCATTTCATTCCAGGCTAAAGTACAGCACAACCCACCCACATGCCCAAGGCTTCAACGGCCTCATCTCAAAAATTCTGGCCCAGGAGATGTTGGGGTCCCAGCTTGTGGACACTCTGCCCTTTTTGGGCCTGCTGGCTACTGCGCCACCTCACTGTGCCGTCCACACCAGCACTTTTCCCCAAACATGAGGCGGTCCCTAAGTTCAGCGCTTAGCCCTAAAGTTCCACGTGACCAGTTACGAATGGACAAGTGCATGCGGACAGGGACGCTACCTTTCAATTTTGGCACAGTGGTTGAATGTAGTTGAGGCGTGGACCGGGTCGCAAAATGTGGTGGCCTGACTTGTCTCCCCACACAACATTCCTGGGAGGAGGGCTGAAACACCACCCTCCTCCGCTGTTAAATTGACCCCAGCTACGAGCTGGAAACGCTGCAACACTGGTGTGGGGAGACGTCAGCGGGCCGTGCTGAAGCTCATCAGCTTGGGGGCCAGACAGCACACTGCCTACAAAGTGAGTCATGCCATCCTCGATGAGACGGCAATGTGGTTTTTGCCACTGCACCTGGGCCCAGGCATGTTGTCATGTGTGATAATGGCCGTAACCTGGGATCGGCTCTGTAGCTTGGCAGCCTGCAACATATTCCATGCCTGGGCCACTTTTTTAACTCATTGCTGCTAATCATTTTAAAAAGGTACCCCAATGTTCCTGAGCTACTGGTGAAAGTGTGGCGCTTGTGCGGATAGTTTTTAAAGTCTATAGTTGCCGCTGCTAGCCTCTATGCACTCCTACAACGCCTGTACCTGCTGGAACAATGGCTGTTGTGCGACGTCTCCACACTGCTGGCACTAAACATATCATGTGTTGAGCAGAGTGTGTGAGCAGCACAGACCTTTGATGTGGTTCCAACTCCAAAACCCTCGGGTTCGTCAAAGTCAACTCCCTCAGTTGCTCAACCATGAGTGGCCATGGGTGGCAGACTTATGTGAAATCCCATCCCATCCATTGCACTGGACACGAAACATTAGCATGCGCTCAGCACAACTTCGGATATGGCAGCTGCGTTAAGCAGGGTGCAGGGTACAACACAGACCAGGCCCGAGCACCAGGAACAGGTGTTAGAAATACTGCAGCATCCGCCATTTCCTTCCAATTTTGGGGTTTTGGACCCGCCACCGACTTGTCTGGACCTAAGTGGGGATCATGAGACATAGTTGCCATCAGGGCAAGCTGTGGTCATGTGCGGTTTGCAGTAAGGGGCCAGTGCGCAATTGGAAGAGGAGTTGGTGGATGACGAGGCCACCGACCCCACATGGACAGGGGTGATGTCTAGGGGCTAAAGCAGTGTAGATGTAGAGGGAAGCTAAATCAACAAAAAACCTGGGTAGAAGCAAAGGCATAAACTGGGGTGATGTTTAGGGGCTAAAGCAGTGTAGATGTGGAGGGAAGCTAATTCAACAAAAAAAAAAACAGGGTAGAAGCAAAGGCATAAACTGGGGTGATGTTTAGGGGCTAAAGCAGTGTAGATGTGGAGGGAAGCTAATTCAACAAAAAAAACAGGGTAGAAGCAAAGGCATAAACTGGGGTGATGTTTAGGGGCTAAAGCAGTGTAGATGTGGAGGGAAGCTAATTCAACAAAAAAAACAGGGTAGAAGCAAAGGCATAAACTGGGGTGATGTTTAGGGGTGAAAGCAGTGTAGATGTGGAGGGAAGCTAAGCAGCAAAAACAATGGGTAGAAGCAAAGGCATGCAAAACTCTACCCTGTTGGAAGACTTACTCCTAGGTCTGGAACACGTTAATGGCCCCCCTGGACAAATTACTGCCACTCAGGGGCCTAGTGTCACCAGGAGGGACAAGTATAGGCGCATGTTGTGGGAATACCTGGCCGACACCAGCTCTGTCCTCTCCGATCCCTCTGTGCTCTACAGCCTACACTTATTTTCTCATCTTTTTTTCTGCACTGCACATCTCTTGCCTGCTTCCTTTGGGATCTTACAAGTGGTGGTCCACTTCCAAAGATGGTAATTTCACTAGACAGTGTAACGGGAGTAGCTGAGGGATCGCTGTCTTAACCACTTTTTGGCACAAAATTAACTTCCAAAGCCAAATATGGTGCAAGTATATGATGCAAGGACACCTACACACCTATCTCTGACACATTGGGGAGTTCACCCTAACGCGCCCTTTTGGCCTGCACCATCATGCGCCTCTTCCCAGCCACTCCACATTTCCCAAGCTTTTCATTGCAGGCAGAAGTACAACACAACCCACCCCCATGCCCAAGCCTTTAACAGCCTCATCGATAAACTGCTGGCCCTGGAGATGTTGGTGTTTGTTTATGCTTCTGGAGACCCAGGCCTTCTGTCAGCAGATGGCAGCTGGGGCACCTCCCTATGCTGGGCCTAGCCGTTACTACTTCTCTTGGTGTGCTGTCCCTGCCTTGCGCCTGCATGTGTCCCATAACATCAGTCGGGCCCAGAGCTCTGCGCTTTGCTGCAAGGACCATTTGACCACCGACACATGGACAAGCGCCTGTGGTCAGGGATGCTGCAGTGCTTATCTTTAATGACAGGCAGGGTGAATGTGGTGGAGTCTGGTCCCCGGGTGCAAACTGGGGTGGCCTATCTCCTCTCCCAGGCCAAAATTCATGGCAGGAGTAGACTGAAACCCTACGATGCTGCAACTTCCACCCCAGCTACTAGCGGCAAACACTGTAACACTGGCATGGGGAGATGTCAGCAGGCCGTGCTGAAACTGATCAGCTTGGGGGACAGACAGCACAGTGCCTCCGAGGTCAGGGATGCCATCCTGGCTGAGATGGCATTTTTTTTTCCCTGCTACACCTGGGGCCTGGCATTTTTGCGCCTGTGATAATGGCTGGAACCTGGTAGCAGATCTGGAGCTTGCCAGACTCAAACACGGTCCACGCATGGCCCACGTTTTCCAACTTGTTGGTGCCATGTTTCTTTGAAACCTACACCATTGTGCCTGATATACAGGTCAAAGTGGGGCCATTTTCGTAAGTGAGAACTAGCCTCTGCTAGGCAGAAAACATTCAGAGCACACTCCTCTCATCTTCGCACCGTTGGCTGGCGGAGGAAGACGAGGGGGTTGAAGTGGCATCTTATGTCCCTGTCCCACACGAGGCTAGAGGGTGCACTTCAGTGCATCCCATTGCTTCACCACAAATGGTGTGAAGGGGAGTGGAAAATG
This sequence comes from Leptodactylus fuscus, assembly GCF_031893055.1. Taxonomy (NCBI): domain Eukaryota; kingdom Metazoa; phylum Chordata; class Amphibia; order Anura; family Leptodactylidae; genus Leptodactylus; species Leptodactylus fuscus. Next base: position 357,569,369 of record NC_134265.1, read on the forward strand.
GAGGAAATGGAGAGTGACCCTTACAGTTGGGGCCAGCAAAGGCATGCCAAGTAACACACTGGCACACATGGCTGACTTCATCTTGGGTTGCTTTTCAACACATATTTCACATCATGAAGAACAAATAATACTGGATTTTTACAAGCCTCGAACCCCGATCTAGGTCTAATGTCTGTTCCTTTCTTATATTAGGGGAGAGGGGAAAAAAATTACTTCAGTGATACGTTTAGCGTACATAGACTGACTATTAATGTGTATCCCACTTAGTGTTGTTAGGGTTACACACTGTCACAACCTGGCTAAAGCTTCTATAGCTGTTAATAAAGTCAACATAACTTTACGGTATCCAAAAAGACAGCTGGTACCGACAGAGAGCAAGACAAATGTCAACCAAAGCTGTGGGCTCTGAACACCCACAGTGACTTTGGCGTCATCATCATTATAAGGGAGCGGGTGGTAATAAATAACTTGGCAGTGCCTAAAACCCAAAAAGCTTATACAACTATATTTACATTAAGATACACAAATGACACTTTTCAGTAGCATGTCATGAGACAAGCTGATAAGATCTTCCTTTGTGCAGTGTTATTTGAAAGTTAATAGCTGCCTTCATTTTAATTCTGGAGAAGGTGCAGACATTAGATTTAGAACATGTTGTCTTCATTGTCCAAATCCTCTATATAGGTAACGTGTTTTTCGGGCCGAGCTGTCTGGGAACGAGCTGGTGCAGCACTGACAACCTGGGTGAATATGGCAAGAGCCTGAGATGTAGGGTGAATGAATCCCCAAATTATTTGTGGAATTCCCAGTGAGACAATGGCACTGTATACCAGTAGCAAAAATTGTGGGTGCACATAACCCCAATATATTCTTTGAATTCCCAGTCAGACAATGGCACTATATACCAGTAGCAAAAATTGTGGGTGCACGTAACCCCAATATATTCTTTGAATTCCCAGTCAGAAACTGGCACTATATAGCAGTAGCAAAAATTGTGGGTGCACATAACCCCAATATATTCTTTGAATTCCCAGTCAGACAATGGCACTATATACCAGTAGCAAAAATTGTGGGTGCACGTAACCCCAATATATTCTTTGAATTCCCAGTCAGAAACTGGCACTATATAGCAGTAGCAAAAATTGTGGGTGCACATAACCCCAATATATTCTTTGAATTCCCAGTCAGACAATGGCACTATATACCAGTAGCAAAAATTGTGGGTGCACATAACCCCAATATATTCTTTGAATTCCCAGTCAGAAACTGGCACTATATAGCAGTAGCAAAAATTGTGGGTGCACATAACCCCAATATATTCTTTGAATTCCCAGTCAGACAATGGCACTATATGGCAGTAGCAAAAATAGTGGGCGTATATAGCCCCAATTCTATTGCTAGGGGACTTGCAGGGTATTTCTGGGGTGAAGGTGGGGGGGGGGCACACCGTTGGAACGGGTATCGGGGGTATATATCGGGTATACGGGAATACACTGTCAGTGTATTCCATTCAGGATCCGCGGAAAGCTGGGTTGCGGCAATTGAGCCCGTCAGTGCCACGTTACACTGACAAGCTTCTCCCTGGAATTTAGCTCTTACAAGAGCTGTTGGTTGTCTTCTCCTTCCTATCCTAGCCTGTCCCTGCCTACCCAGAATCTAAGCCCTAGCTAGCTGGACGGAAACCTCCGTCCCCGGTGAATTGCAAGCTCAGAATGACGCGAAGCTGGGCGTCGCTGTTCTTTTAAATTAGAGGTCACATGTTTTCGGCAGCCAATGGGTTTTGCCTACTTTTTTCAACGTCACCGGTGTCGTAGTTCCTGTCCCACCTACCCTGCGCTGTTATTGGAGCAAAAAAGGCGCCAGGGAAGGTGGGAGGGGAATCGAGTAATGGCGCACTTTACCACGCGGTGTTCGATTCGATTCGAACATGCCGAACAGCCTAATATCCGATCGAACATGAGTTCGATAGAACACTGTTCGCTCATCTCTAATTATCATCATCATCATCATCATCATCATCATCATCATCATCATTATTATTATTATTATTACTATTATTATTACTATTATTACTAGTTGTAGTGATAATAGTAAATGACATTTTGTTACAGTATTATGATTATTGCAGTAAGTTCTTTCTAGTGTAACTGAATACATGGTTAATTTTTCAAAGACAAAATAAAAAATAAAAAAAATAGTAAATCTGTAAAATTAAACTTAGAACTTCTTTTCTTTTCTCTTATAATCTCTATTCTCCTGGTGATTGTAGTTACTGTATCAGTCGCAGGTAACATATATAAGCGGCTGCTGAGCTGACTGTCATATCTTACCTGTGCTGAGGATCTGCAGGGCTGTCACTGTCTGTGCTGTACCAGACCTTGTTTGGACCATGAAATTGTCCCCTGTCCTCTATGTCTCTTACATGTTTGTAACCTTCATACCTGTGACCTATTTTGGAAGTATAACCCCTCGTTGCGAGTTGTCTGGATTGAAGCTTGGCTTTGGCTATGAATATTATCAGACGGGAGACGTCATTATCGGAGGTCTGCCTGCTGCTCATAAAAGAATTTTTTATTTTAGGTCTTTTAATAAGCCATTATTTTTAGAAGGCTACTGTGCTCAGTGAGTATTTCGTCTTCTTTCTTCTCTGATTATGTCTATAGGAAAAAGCTGTATAAGAAATATCTCAGTAATATTTTATATCCATGCAGAAGAACTGACATGACTATATATTCCCTTCTCACAGTGATTTGGAGATTCCATTTCTTTTTTTTTTCCATTCATTTATGTATTTTACTTTTAGGCAAAATCAGAAGAATCCGACTCATTCTTGTTTTATGGCTTTTACGTTAAAAAAATAATAATTTTAATGACTTAATAAAATGGATGAAATATTTCTCCGAGGATGTGTAATTTCTTTAAACTAAGCAGAACTCATAGATGTAACATATGTATAATATGATTTAAATACTTATTTGTTTGATTCTTTGTACTCTGGGACTCACAGGTCAATTTCATAGGGTCAGTATTTTGTATCAGTAAACCCAGGAACGTTTCTAGAACTTGAGAGAGATACAAATCTTTCCAGGATAGGATTTCTCTTTGTAATGCAAAATACGGACTGAACACTGACTGTGTGAATGTGGCTGCGTAACTCTGAGGTTCAGTGCTATAATCACAAAGGGTGGACTGAAATTCTCAGCACAATGTAATATGTGGAATCCATAGTAAATTTGTTGACAGATTGTATTATAGTGTTCTACATGACCTCACCATATTTTTTTTTATATATTTTTATGTTGCAGGTTTACAGGGTTTTTTTTAATCCTTCTACCATTTATTAATATATAATATATAACATGTGTGTGTATACCTTGTGAGAAGGGACAGGCAGAGTGCTAGAATCTCGCTATATCGCCCCCAGGTTTTTAACTTATGTGTAGAGATGAATGATTAGTGAAATATTTGATATTCAATATTTGTTTTGAGTACACCCTCAATATTCGACTATTTGACTGAATATCAAATCCCATTACAGTCTATGGGGAAAAAAATGCTCATTTCAGGGGAAAACCAAATTCAACTAAGGAAAGTCACCAAGTCCACAATGACACCCCAGGAAATGATGCCAACACCTCTGTAATGCAACTGGGACAGCAGGGGAGGCATGTCTGGGGGCATCTAACACGTCCAAGTCCCAGTATTACCCCACTATCACAGCCTATCAACTAGACACTCCAAACCCAATATGGAAAGTGGAAAAATACTTGGAAACCTTCTTTCCCCTACATTAGTATGGACAGAAACACAAATTTCTAGCTACAGAAACATGAGCATGCACCCCTTTAAATCATGTTGCCCATGACAACCACAGATGGTGTAGGCAATGGGGTAATCAAACAGCCCCCACCCTTAACTGTCATTGTGTATGTGTGTGATGTGGTGAGACCTCCAAAAATTACTTTTGTGGCCCTTGAGGTGGGCCCTTCAAAATTAAGTTAGAGGCCCTTAAGCTGACAAAAAAATACAAAAATGTACTTTTCAGGCACCTGGGGTGAGGTGAGCCTTGCACCAGCAGAGTTTTAGGCCCTTGAAGCACTCTGTTCATCCACTTCCTGAATCCCAGGAGCTACCAGACAAATTTCTCTGTCCTGATGCCCAAACACTGGAGCATCCGCCCAATATACCTGTGCCATATGGGTGTGAAGCAAGGGGTATACTTTCCATACAGTATATACCGTACTTTCTATACGCTCCAATTATATACCGTGCATACTTGCAATACACTACGCTTGTATACATCTTGAAATGCGTAAGGCTAGCGGAAGAGGACGGGGTCAAGGAAATCCAGCTTGGGGCCCAGGACGCAGTCAAGCTTCTGTGGATGCAATGCCTACTGGTGAGAGACAGCCAACATTGTGCTCATCCACAATCCATGGCTTCATAGCAACGTTAAGCAGGGTGCAGGGTACAATGCTGGTGAAGCCTGAGAACCAGGATGGCTAGCGGATAATGCTTCCAGCAGCTTTTCCACCAGCCAGTCAGCCACTAGCTCCAGTTGTGTTCCTACCCAAGAGTCTCCCCCATCTTCCTCCCAATATGCCCAATCTTCACAGCAGAGTCATCCCCCTTTTGCCCCCTCCCAGGATCTGTTTTCGGGTCCTTTTACTGTCTCTCCCTGTGTTGAACCACTTCCCGAATCCCAGGAGCTACCAGTTGAATTTCTCTGTCCTGATGCCCAAACACTGGAGCATCCGCCATCTCCTTCCGATTTTGTGGTTGTGGACCCGCAATCAGCGTTTCTTGGCCTCAGTCATGATGATGAGGCACAGTTGCCATCAGTGCAGGCTGTGGTTATGTGCGGTGTGCAGGAGGAGGAGGAGAGTGAGGAATTGGAAGAGGAGGTGGTTGGTGGACAACGAGGCAACCAACCCGACCTGGGCAGGGGTGATGTCTAGCGGGGAAAGCAGTGTAGATGTGGAGGCAAGCGCAGCAGAAAAAAAGGTGGCTAGAGGCAGAGGCAAGTCCAGAGGCAAAGGACAGCTGTTTCACAGAAGCCAGGCCAGAGCCAGCAAGAGGTTCCCTGTACTAGCCACTCACCCAAAATGCACCCATCGATGTTCAACATATGCACGGAGGACAAACTGAGTGTGGTTTGCACCTGTGCACTGAAAACTGAATAGGGACTCTGAGAAGAGCAACCTGACCACCTCAACCATGCGCCTTCATTTGGAAGGCAAGCACTGGGCTCAATGGGAGAGAGCAATTGCAGGACAATCATCGGCCGGCATTGCCGACACTGACTCTTCCACTGTTTCCAGGGTTCTTCAAAGTCAGCTCCCTCAGTTTCTCAACCATGAGTGACCATGGATGGCAGATTTATGTGAAATCCTAAGCGGCTTTGAAGAGTCCACCAAGAGGGTCAGCTGTGACGACGCATTAGTGAGCGTAACCATCCTGCTCCTCTGTGTGTTTTATAGTAAGTCTCCTCTTCTCAGAGTCCTTTGCCCCTTGGTGTGAGTTGAACCTTGAACCAGCATTGTTTAAATTTTGTGCCCCTTGGTGTGAGTTCAGACTTGCACCAGCCAGATGACAGTATACAGGAATGAGTGAGTACATCAACTGATGTATACAAATGGGGTATTTTTGTGGTATACACACAGGGTAGATATAATGAACGTATCTACTGCTGAAAATACCGGATGACAGCATACAGAGTGCTTCTCGCCCAATGGAACAGTTACAATGAGTGAGTGCACAAACCGATGTATACAAGTGTTTTTGATAGAACTATACACAGAGGGTAGATCTATTGAGTGTATCTTCTTCCGTATATACCGGATGACAGTATACAGGATGACAGTATACAGGTTTCTTCTCACCCAATGGCACAGGTACAATAAGTGAGTGAACAAAAACACTTGTATACATCGGTTTCTTTAAAGTATACACGGAGGGTAGATAGATATGACGTTTATCTACTACCATATATACTGGATGCAAGGTAAACTGCTAGCTTCTCACCCCTATGGGACACATATGTAGTGTATACCAGTGGTAGGGAATTGGAGCTGTAAAAAGGGTTTTTGTCGAAATTAGCTGCAGGATGAGTGTATATACTAGTGGTGTATATACACTCATCCAGCAGTATAGCTCTGAGAATGTTTTCTGCCTGCCTAGCTCAGCAGATCCCTGTCCCTATCTCTCCAAGCCGCAAATGGCACGAATATGACTGCCACTATTCTTATAAATCCGAGGTCACCTGATTTCACCAGCCAATGACTTTTTCCTATTTTATGCCTACGTTTTCCTGCTTCTTGTCCCACCTCCCCTGCACAGTTATTGGTGCAAAAAGCGCCAGGGAAGATGGGAAGGTATATGAATTTTTAGTGTGTTTACCATGTGGTATTCGATCGGAATCAAATATGTCGAATATTGTGATATTCGATCGAATACCTACTTGATTGAAGCGTATTCGCTCATCTCTACTTATGTGTGGTTTGAGTCCTTGATTCATTACTGGGGCAGAAAATGGCTGTAGATCCTGCACTCCAGGGCAGATCTAGTGAGTGAAAGGAGTCATCTGGGTCTGCCCTGTAACCCTGAGTCTGATGAGACAAAGTTGTGCTTATTTTGTTTGTGTGGCTGGTAGTAAGCCACATGTATAGTTAGGTTAACATTTCTGTTTGGTTAGTTACAATAAGATAAGATTAGATAAGATAAGATAATCCTTTAATAGTCCCACAGTGGGGAAATTTCAGAATGTTACAGCAGCATAGTAATACAGATACAGGATAATACACAGTAATATATTATAGACATAGACACACATATGCTGAGAAGAGAAGATACACTAGAAGTCCATAGCAGCTAAGGAACAGAAGAGAAAGAAGGAAGACTTCATAATCATAATCATTAGTTCTCTGTGCGGAGTGATCTTCACTTGGTCTGATGTAGATTATACAGCCTGATCGTGGTTGGAAGGAAGGACTTGTGATAGCTCCTTATCATACTTGGGGTGAAACAGACGGTCACTTACTGTGCTGCTAAGTGCCATCAAGTGGCATTGCGGTGGTACTTCACTTGCACATGCCTATGGGCAAAAGTTCTTAAAAGTGTTTTAATAGTATCAAATAAAAGTAAAGTTTTAAATTTATTTGGATACTCCCCTGGGAAATTTTCTTCCAGTCTGTGATGTTCTAAGTTCCATCAAGGTCTCATACATGGGGTGGGATTTGTTCTCCCGCATGGAGGTCACCAAGGACAGTGTCCTTCTGTCACCCACCACCTGTACTTGGTACAGGGGGCTCCCCAGGACAGAGCTGTCCCTTCTGATCAGCCTGTCAAGTCTATTTCTGTCCCTGGTTGATATACTGCTCCCCCAGCAGGCCACACCGAAAAAGATGGCTGAAGCAACCACAGAGTGCAAGAAGGCCCTAAGAAGTGTCCCCTGGACTCCGAAGGCCCTCAGCCTCCTGAGCAGGTAGAGTCTGCTGTGGCCCTTTCTGTGCAGCGCCTCCAGGTGATCAGCCCAGTCTAGTTTATTATTGAGGAGCACACCCAGGTACTTATAGGTCCTGATTATCTCAAAATATGTCCCTTGGATCTCCACCGGGGTCGGAGCAGTTCTCTGTTTACCACCATCTCCTTGGTCTTCCCAGCATTAAACCTGAGGTGGTTCTGCTGGCACCATTCAACAAAGTCCCGGTTTAAGTCTCTGTATTCCCTATCTTCACCATCAGTGATGAGGCCTACTATAGCAGAGTCATCGGAGGACTTCTGTAAGTAACAGCTGGATGAGTTGTGTTTAAAGTCAGCAGTGTACAGTGTGAAGAGAATTGGGGCAAGAACTGGACCTTGTGGTGCCCCTGTACTACAAATCACAGTGTCAGATACACAGTCCTGGACTCTCACATACTGAGGATGGTTTCTCAGGTAGTCTAGTATCCAGTTGGACAGGTGATGGTCTACTCCACCAAGGCTCAGCTTCTCCCTCAATAGCCCTGGCTGAATGGTGTTGAACGCACTGGAGAAATCAAAGAACATTATTCTCACAGTGTTTCTGGGTTTCTCCAGGTGAGCGAGAGCTCTGTGAAGAAGGTGGATGTTGGCGTCATCTACCCCAATGCCTGATCGATAGGCAAACTGGAGGGGGTCCAGAGCGGAGCTCACTAGGGGGCGTAGGTGTGTTAGGACCAGTATCTAGGACCTTCATCAGGTGGGATGTTAGTGCTACAGGTCAGTAGTCATTGTAGCCCACCGGGTTGGGTTTCTTTGGTACCACACAAGATGTTTTCCACAGTTGTGGTACCACTCCTGCTTCTGGCTCATATTGTACATGTGCGTAATAATACCACCCAGCTGGTCTCTGCAAATTTTAACTCTTAGGATTTGATTTTGTTTTTGCCTGAAGTTAAAGCTGTATTTTATTTTGCTCATTTCTGTGATTGAAGTGAAGGTTTAACCATGTTCCTGTTTTTTTTCTAAATAAACCTGTTTGCTGCATATTTTGTGTCCTTGTCTCTGACTATTAGAGTCTGTACCTCTGCTTCTACCGAGCTTTCTTCCCCACATATGTTGCTTTGGATGCGGCAAAACCTAATTTAAACATTCTTAAAGAGACATACACCATTTCTTTCCGTTCTCCTATGTTCTGGGTTTAAAGCTGCAGGAGAGATTAAAAAGGAGACCGCCAACATGGAGGACTTTGTGGGATAATTTGGGCAGGTCACCCTATAGCAGCAGTAAGCTCAGGCACAGCAGAAAAATGGCATGGTAGGAGGTAAGATGCGATAACAGCAAACTCAGGCACAGCAGCAGGAGGTGAACTTGCAGTTTATGAAGATGCTGACACAACTCAGACTCTGGTCAACTAGAGGACAGCAGGAGAGTGTGCTGGTGCAAAAGAGACCCAGATCATACAGACCACTGCCTGAACTACTGTGCAGAGTGCAGAGTTCTCTGCTGAGTGGCAAAGCGAGAGAATCTGCCAAGAGATCAGTGGACCGATGTAATGGCACCGTTTCTCACTGGGAACCTATGTGTGAACAGGAGGCTAAGGACTACCTCAAACTGAAAGGTGAGATTTTGGCACATCACAGGGTGAACATAGATGTACGTCCTGCAAGAGTGACCCATTGAACTTTCTCTGAGAGTCTCCTATCCCGATCCCAGATGCATGCTCTAGTGCAGTGGTGCCCAATACATCAATCGCGATCTACCAGTCGATCGCAATGGAAGTATGGGTCGATCGCGTGACATTTTTTATTTTTTATCTTTTTTACTTTTTTTTTGTTTGAACCAGTGCTGCCGCTCTCCTTGCGCAGGTTCATACGTCTATGTCATCACGCAGCCTACGCTGATACACAGACGTCTGCCAGGAGAAAAGGATGCGGTGGCGGCAGCGGGAGCAGCAGCAGCATCGAGGTCGGTGAGTATGAGAACTTTAAGTTTGTTTGTTTTATAATAGACAGCTACCTGCTGGAGTATTCCCATCAGGTAGCGGCCTATTTACCAACCTCCCTGGACCTATTCACTGCCGCCCCCGCTTCCCCTTGTAGTATAGGCCGTGGCAGGCGATAGTGAATAGGCCCGAGCCAGGCCGCGATCCCACTACCGCTATTATTATATTTGGGGGTCTCAGACCACCGAGTATAATAGTCGGAGCTCCAGGGTACTCCAACCCACTATAGAGGTACCCTTTGAAAGACTGGCGATCAACTTGATAGGTCCTGTTGTGAAATCTGCTAGGAGTCATCAGTATATACTAGTGGTGTTAGATTATGCTGAGGCCGGACCTTTGAGACATACTTCAGCTAAGCTAATTGCTAAGGAGCTCTTTTACACGTTCTCTCGGATAGGTATCCCCAAGGAGATCCTGACTGACCAAGGGGCTCCTTTTTTGTCCAAGGTAATGAAAGAAATGTGTAAGCTCCTGACAATTTAACCCCTGCGCACCTCTGTATATCACCCCCAGACAGATGGCCTAGTGGAGAGGTTCAAGAAAACCCTTAAGGGCATGTAAAAGAGGGTGGTTAGCAAGGATGGCAAAGATTGGGATTGCCTACTGCTCTGTTTAATGTTTGCAATCAGGGAGGTACCTCAGTCCTCCATCGGTTTTTCTCCATTTGAGTTGGTGTAAGATAGACACCCACATGGTCTAGACATAGCTAAGGAAACCTGGAAACAAGAGCAAACTCCTTACAGGAGTGTAATTCAACATATTACCCTAATGTAGGACAGAATTGCAGCAGTAATGCATATTGTTAAGGAGCATATGGAGCAGGCCCATATGGCTCAAAGCTAACCCTGAGTTCATTGTGTACATGCAGTTGCATATTATCTGATCTGCTCCAGCTAGAGTGCTGACACACTGTAAAATAACGACGTAAAATTACAGACGTGAAAAAACAGGCGTATTTTACTATAGAACTCAATGGAAACGATATAGATGAATCATCAGCGCCAGCAACACGCAGATGAAGTCGTGGGCAGAGTGCAATGTGCACTTAGCTTTAGGACTGCTGTATAAAGTTTAGTGGTCTTGATTTTGTTAATCATTGAATCCTGATATGTAAAGACACCAATGAAGCAAAACAATAATTGTGATATTTATTCTATATTCTAGGCAATGTAATAGTGTCCATGTACTGTATACTAAACATGGCCTATATACAATGTGTAAGAACAAGTGGGGAGGAACCACTGTGTCACCAAACAGATTTGGCTTAGGGTAACTCGTAATGGAATTTCTAATTTCTCTGTTTTCCATCGTTTAACCCCTATACAGGACTCTAGACTTTGCTGCAGGGGAACTATGAATTTGCTACCCCATGTGCAGTCCCTGGTATTAGTGAAAACTGGTCTGGTGGTTCCGAGACACTGGTGCAAGGAACTGACGGGTCAAGCAGTAGAAGTGTCAGGAAGCAGGCTGAGGTCAGGGCTGGCCGAGTATAGGCAAAGTCAGAAGACAGGTGAATAGTCCTGGCTTGTAGCAAAGGTTTGAAGGTCATAAACATATTAGTAGCAGAGGAGAGGATCCTAGACAGAATGAGGTTGGGGGTAATGAACAGTAACAAACAATATAAGAGACAACACTGTAGGACATGAGCAAGATAGAAATTGTAATGCTCAATAACTAGGGTTGAGCGATCGGGATCGGAAAAGATCGGATTCTGATCAGCGATAGAGTAAATTTCACGATCTCGATCAGAATTCTGATCTCGATCCCACCCGAAGGTTATTTCCCACAATGTTTGGCTATTGGCCATTGTGGGAAGAGCTTAGCACCCATAGGAATGAATGGAAGCAGCCAGCCGCTTAACCCCCTGCGTGCTGGCTGCGTCCATTCATTCCTATGGATTTACCGCAGCTTGCCACTCTTCTGCTTTGTCCCTGTTTTACCGTATACTCAGCTGAATATACAGTAAAACAGGGATGAAGCAGAAGAGTGGCAGGCTGCGGGAAATCACTGTGTGCTGCGCTTCTGTGAGGACTATGAGGCAAGTTCGCGAGTGGATAGATACTACTGTACATTGACTTGTCTATCTACTAGACAAGTCAATGTACAGTAGTATCTATCTACTCGCAAACTCTGCTCAACTTACCTGCACAGTAGTGCTGCCGCTGTCCTCTTCTGGTCTGGTCCTCTCTCCTTCACATGCCTTCAGAGCGCCCTGCACCCCCCGCCTCCCTAGACTAGTATTATAGAGATGCTGGGAGAAGGTGGGGCTTGTGGCTTAGGAGAATGGAAGGGAAGATGTGAGTGATGCACTCACGTCTCCCTGCCCACACTGTCATAAGCCACAACAAGCCCCGCCTACTCCCATCATCTCTAACACTAACCTAGGGAGGTGGTGGTGCTCTGAAGGCCTGTGAAGGCGAGACCAAGACCGGACTGGACCAAGAAGAACTGGTAGTGGCAGCGGATCTGTGCAGGTAAGTGGACACCAGGGGGATTCTTTTTTTAAATCACTAACACTAACAATTGTTAGACTCCATGCTGTGTAGTGAATAGGATCGTTTTTAAAATCCGATCTTCGATTATTAAAAAAATCCCATTGACTTGCATTGGGATCAGAATTGGGATTGGGTTTGAATGGAAAATGATCGGAAATCGGATTTTAAAAGCGATCCTGAAATTTCAAGATTGGCTCTACCAATAACCCTTTTTACCTACATGGATCGAATTATGATTCCTCTCCCTGCGCTCCTATGTATAGTGGAGGTCAGGAAGGGGATATGTATGTATCTGTATAACATCATTTGTAAAGCACCATTGACGGTGATGGACCTCTAGAAATGTCTCTTATTATTTGTATTCTTATTGTTTATAGAGCTGATATTGAAGAATATAAAAGCATCTTGTCCTTCATCTTTGCTGTGGATGAGATTAACAGGAATCCTGTCCTTTTGCCCAACTTGACTTTGGGGTATCATATATTTGATACTTGTGGATGTGCATTGCAAACCATAAAATCTGCCTTCCGTATAATGTCTGGAAAACATCAGGAAGCTCCCAACTATTCCTGTAGAGATCGTGGTGAAGTGATGGCTTTTGTGTTTGCCTCTAATTATGAACCTATGCAGTCAATGAATGATGTTATCAGTCTATATAAGCACACACAGGTGAGTGGCATTTACATATCTGTATTATCTCATATACAGTATAAAATAATTCATGATGTCAGATGATATTATACATCATGGTCAGACATTAAAAGGGTTGTCCAAAAATGTTTGCTTTATGGCTATTGTCTAGCCTAGGCCATAAATATCTGATTAGTAGGGTGGGATATTCTGATGGCCCCAGCATGGGTCAGCCGCACTGAGTTGTGTGTGTTTTCTGTACTATTCAGTGTATGGAGCCGGAAACAGCTGACGCCATGTTCTATGGATCAATACTGTAGTTTAACTCCCGCGATGGACCCTAAATGGGACACAAAACCAACTGTTTCTGGTTTCAAGCACTGTGAAGTATGGGATGAATGGATGTACCCTGAGCAGATCTTATGTACATGTTCTGGCCACCCACCACTCAGATGTTTATTATGAGAGATGGACGGACCTCTCGAGACTGTTTTTGTTTTGCGTTTGGGTGGCTTGGGTCCCATATTATTTCCTAGAAATCTATCAATAAAATATAGTGTAGACCAGGGGTGCTCACACTTTTTCAGCATGTGAGCTACTTTATAACATGACCAAGTCCAAAGATCTACTACCCACTTCTTGTTGGTGGGGGCGGGGCCTGTGGGCGGGGCCTGCGGGCGGGGCAGAGCATGAGAGCAGGAGGCAGCGGCATTCTGTGGTTGTCTAGTAACGGCCCTCACTCAGCATAATGGGAAGCCACAGAATGCCCACAACACGGAAGCAAGGCGGCTGCCCAGGGATCCTCAGTGTCTGCTTGTTCACAGCGCAGGCTGAGAGTCATGAACAAGCACACTTGCAGGCCGGGCAGCAGCAGCTCCGGGGTATGATGCACTCCCCGCTCTTAGGGATGGAGGGAACAGCCGGGGTGCTGCTTGTTCACAGCACAGGCTGAGAGTCATCTCCGGACACTGGCAGGCCGGGGCGAACGAGTGTAAGGGCCTTGCACTCGTTCGCAGACAGGGCTGCAGCGGCCCCGCCTGCAATTGTCCAGAGATGACTTTCAGCCTGCGATGTGAACAAGCAGACACCGGGGATCCCTGACTGCATCCCGCGATCAACCCATACGTCCTTTGCGATCGACGGGTAGATCGCGATCGATGTATTGGGCACCCCTGGTGTATACTATTCTTAGGGCTTTAAGGAACCTACTTATCCAATTTCTAGTGCGCTAGGGCAAACATAGCTAAGGTTATGTCAAAGTGACAGTGACAGTGACATGTATGTCTATGGAAAAACAGATTGTAAGCAGAGGAAACAAACAGCGACTTTACCCTATACTGTGCAGGCACTCTCTTTTATGCATTTTAAAATGTAAAATTCTTCAAAAATTGCCATTTTGAGTGATAAAACATTTTGTGCCCTTTGTTTCTTAGTCACACATAGCAGTTATATCGAAAATGCAATGGTACTACTGTACTTGCTGGTGCAACCAGTGCGTGTTAGTTGCCTGTTGTGGATCCACAGCGAGCTGAAAAAGTTCTGGTCTATCATTTTCCAGATACTTTACTGGGCCTGGCTGCTGCTTTTTCTCCTACTGACACTTGTGGTAATGATAAAGGTGGTGGAGTGCGAGCTGAGTGAGGTGGACTGGAAGTGGGCAGAGGACACATGGGTAGGTGTGTGACTGGAAGTGGCAGTGCTCTCCCTAAATGCTGCATCAAGCTTTTTATACAGCATATCCTGATAATATTCTAATTTTTCTTCCCTTTTGTAAGCTGGGAGTATTAACCTATTTTGTCTTTATAGAGAGGGTCTAAGAGCATTTCCATACAGTGCACATCACTTTAATTGATGCTAATAATACATTTGTCCGTCTATAAGCAGCAGAGTATACACCCTGCCATGCTTGCCTACATATGCGTGGACGCAGGGGCCTCCATGGTTAGTGTTCTTGGCCAGCATGGTAGTCATCATCATTGTCATCTTGAAACAGATAAGGGTAAGCTTTCTCCCCAGACTGTGCCTGGAACATTTCCAAGAGCCCCCTCTACATCCAAGGGAGAGTCTTCCTCCTCTTTAATTCTAGAAGTTGCAATTCATCTACCATAATGACCTTGACTGGATCATCCTCCTCCTTCTCCATCAACACAGAGCAATGACATTGACTAACAGATGGATAATGTTCCAACTCTGCCCTCCCTTGTTGCATGAATGTATGGGTTTTCTGTATAATATACAATAGAGGGATCATATTGCTAATGTTAAATATGGTGGCCTCTTCAAAGGGCTTAAGAAAGTGGCACACTTACCTTATAAGCTGACAACGATGTATCTCAAAGTTGAACATAGGCTCTGTGTTCTGCTGCATGCTTTAAGGCTAAGTTCACACAGAGATTTTTGGTCAGGATTTTGAGGCCGTATCCACCCTGACCAAAAAGACGGCTTCCAATGAAAACAATGGGAGCCACTCAGCTCTTTTTTTCGGAAGCTGTTTCTTCCGGCTCCTGGAAAAAAAGAAGCGAGATGCTCATTCTTCTGGCCATTTCACCTCAAGATTTAGCCTGAAGACACTCCCTGCTCCCGACTAGGCCCATTCATTGGGCCTAATCTGGAGCGGAGTACGCGGCTGGATGCCGTTGCAGTGCACCAGCTTTCAGTCACGGTTTTTGGTACGGAACCTGAGGCGGCCTCTGCCTCGGTTCCAAACACCCCGTATAAACTTAGCCTAATTGTTCACTGCCTTCTGCTTCTCACAAAGAAGCTGCAGCAGGTTTAGGGTTGAGTTTCACTGAGTTGGAACGTTGCAGATAAAGCAGTGCAAATGTTATCCATTTTGTCAGTACAAAAATAACAGGGTGTTTTTGGCGACATAAGAATGGCTGAAATGCACAAAAATTTATCCAATCATGAAATGTACATTTTTTAAGCCATTGTACAGGTAATTAAAGCGGAAAACCACTACATTAAGGATCTGCCCCATACATGGACAATGTGTTATTAAAAATGGTCGAGAGAGGAGGATCCAAAGGAGGTGGAAAGACCCTCCATTATCTTAGACCTGGACCTGCAAAATTGGGTTGAAGCTAGCAGGTGGCCTTGCTGTGTTTCTTGATTTTAGCCACTGCTGCTCAAAACATTGATGCAGTGGGCTTTGAAAGTAGAGATGTTGTTCCTACATTTGTTCCTGCACAACCTCAGCAAAGTTTCTGCTTGCAAATCTTTTACATTTCCAACGATTTATCATTTGGCAATGTACCAAAAACTCCCAAATGGAGATGACTGAGTGCAATTGCTGCCGCAAGCATCGTAAACTTTTCTGCCATTACCGCCACCATCAGTGCCATCACACCCACCCTATGAGGTTCCCCTAAGTCTCCACCAGGCAGCCTTTTTTTGTACATTGGACCTGCACAGTGGCTGGAAACATTATTGCCAACACTGCCACCACTTCATTCATGTAATGTGACCTTGTCACCATGACCCAGTTGCCAGGTCCTATCTGTAAAAGAATCATCATTGGCAAAGTAATGATAATCTTTCATGTTTTTTTCTGATGCAACACAATGGCCATGCACACCGTCAGACTATCCATCTTCAGATATACCGCTAGCTCCCTTATCAGAACAACTACCATCCAGTGCATGACCTTCAGAGAAACGCAATACAAACTTCATGTGCTCCAGAGTCCACCACTTACACGTGCTGGTGCGAGATGGCGTCTGGAAAAAGGTTATGTGCATGCCCCGACCTCAAAACCAGCTGGGCCGGCATGCGGCCAACAAAAAGGTTGGTGGGCAGCCTAGAAATTGTGCTGGATGAGGCGTAATCCTAGAAGCTGCAAATCAGACGTGTGAGCAGTGGACCCTGGAGCACCTGCGCAGCTGTAGGAGTGCGGGAAAACGCTGAATTAGCTGAGATTCTTTCTTAGATTAGGGCTCACTTGGGCATATAATGAAATGCTTAATCAACTAATATTGATATTTTTTTTGGATTTGTTTTCTCATTTTGTCTCTCATAGTTGAGGTCTACCTATGACGTCAATTACAAGCCGACTTCATTTTTTTAAGTGGGAGAACTTGCACAATTGGTGACTGACTGAATACTTTTTCCCCCACTGTATGTGATAGTGAGATGGATCACAGATCTATTTGCATGTCCACAATTATAGATATATCACAGGTGTCCAAAGTTTGATACTACATATGACGTCAGCACTATATGATCAACCTATCGCACCACTGTTTATTGACTGAGAATCTTCTGGAATCTATGCAAAGTCATAGTGCCTCACAGTGTCTGAGTCAATGCATGGGAAGAATATGCAAATCTGACTTCCATGATGTAATTAGGAAGCCAGTGCCTCAAGCATGCACACCAATAGAGGGCGCTCACCGAGGATGTGCAAGTCTATTGCATGACTGAGGCTCTGTCTTCCTAATTACATCATGGAAGATAGACTTGCACATCCTCAGTGAGCGCCCTCTATTGGTGTGCATGACTGAGGCATGAATAGTACTCGCTCATCTCTATTGTTGATACATTTTTAGCACGTTTGAATTGTAAGTAAATTCTCTTCCTGCAGATCGTTTATGGAGATTTTAACCACTTGAATGATAAAGAACCACCAGCACGTCTATTCAGGATGGTTCCTGAGGATCGGGTCCTATATGCAGCTATTAATACCTGTCTCAAATACTTTGGATGGAATTGGGTTGGACTTATTGCCCCGCCAGATATAAATATCGATATGGGATTATTACAACTGAAGAAGAAAATGGAGCAGAATGGGATCTGCATTGAATTTATTTTAAGACTGACTGAATCTGAAAAAGATAATAGACGATTGACGGCTGAGACAATAAGCAAATCAACGGCTACAGTCCTGGTGATATTTGGCCAATACGCCATAGAATATGCCAACTATTTCATACTCAATAGAGATTACTTAGCGAATCACACTCTGCTCCTTCACGACTCTTGGCTGCAATCCTTAGAATACAATGATGATTTATATTCATTGCTCAACTGCAGTATAATTTTCACGTTAGAAGATAAAACAATTCCTCACATTAAACGCTTGATCTATGATATAACGTCATTAAGCCGGCCAGATGACCCAATATTAGACGAGCTTTTGTTAATAAAGTATTCCTGCCTTACAAAAAAGGAAAACAGAACTGGTTATTTTTATCAGAAATACGGTGATCTTTTTAGCAATTGCACCGAAAAGCATAAACTTTGGCAACCTGTCATTTGTAAAGATAGAAGCTTGTACTATACCTACGTATCCGTTTATTTCCTGACTCTCGCCATGCATGAGATGATCAGAAGTGAACATGGAACAATCCAAGAAGTAAGTGGTGTGTAAGACGTTGTATTTTGGTGGAAATCCTTCCTCACATCTATCACGCGTTTTCTAGATTCCTTCTATTGTTCTGATGTCAGAACTGCCTATTCTTTATCAATCTAATGTGCTCAAGACTGGACAGAGGGGCAATGAGAGGGACCAAGAAGATCCAATTTACCAGTGTTTAGAGATGAGCGAACAGTAAAATGTTCGAGGTTCGATATTCGTTTCGAGTAGCCCCTCAATATTCGACTACTCGAATCGAATATAGAACCCTATTATACTCTATGGGGGGAAAATGCTCGTTTCAGGGGTAGACAACGTTCGATCAAATTATACTTACCAAGTCCACGAGTGAGGGTCGGGCTGCATCCTCCGAGAAGTCTTTTCCGTGCAGCGTCCCTGCGGCATCTTCCGGCTCTGAATTCACTCTGCCAGGCATCGGGCCTGGGCAGAACCGACTGTGCATGCCCGCACTAAAGCAGGCATGAGCAGTCGGCTCTGCCCAGGCCCGATGCCTGACAGAGTGAATTCAGAGCCGGAAGACGCCGCGGGGAAGCTGCACGGAGAAGACTTCTAAAGGTAGGAGAAGAACCAGCGTTGATTGGCTGACTGTATAGCATTCGGCCAATCAATGCTGGTTCTGCATTGAACTTTTCCATTCAAATAGCGAGTGGTACTCGATCGAGTACGAGTATTTCGAATACCATAGTATTCAATCGAATACCTACTCGATCGAGTACTACTCGCTCATCTCTAATAAAGATGTGTTATAGTGAGGCAGGTCATTAAAACACTGTACTTGCTTATAACTAGACCAGGCTGATTTTTTAATTGGTAAACATACAGTGTAAGGCTGCGTTCACACAGAGTTTTTTGGTCAGGAAACTGACTCAAATTCCTCCTCCAAAAAAACGCCTTACCATACAGTTCTATGGTGAGGCATTTCTAGGGTAAGTTAACACGGCGTTTTTTGGATCGGAACCAGAGGAAAAAACGGGTCACCATGACTGAAAGCATCCAGCCACGCACTCTTCTCCGAATTTGGCCCATTGAATGGGCCTAGTCCAGAGGATGGTGTGTCTTCAGGCCGAATCGCGAGGCGACTCAGCCTGAAGAATGAGCACCTTGCTTCTTTTTTCTGGGAGCCAGAAGAAACAGCTCCTGGAAAAAAGACCTGAGTGTCTCCCATTGATTTTAATGGGAGCCATCTTTTTGGTGAACGTTTTGAGGTGATTACGGCCTCAAAACCGTGACAAAAAAACTCTGTGTGAACTTACCCTTAGGCTAAGTTCACACAGAGTTTTTTGGTCAAGGTTTTGGCAGAAATACGCCTCCAAACCCTGAACCAAAAAATGCCTCATCATTCAAAGTATACACTTCTGAGTCTTTTCCGCTAGCGTTTTTTCCGCTAGCGGCAAAAAAGAAGCAAGATGTCCATTCTTTTTTGAAGCCGTAAGCGTTTCTCGCAGCTTCAATGCAAGTCAATGAGAGCTGGTTTTTCCTGCTCACGGTTTTTTAGCCAGAAACCTGAAGCGGAAATGGCAAAAGCCTCAGGAAACTGCTCACGCGTTTTCCGGTCCGGTTTTGACAATGGCAAAACCCTGACCAAAAACTTTGTGTGAACTTAGCCTTAGGGTAAGTTCTCACAGAGTTTTTTGGTCAGGGTTTTGAGGCCTCACATCAAAACCCTTACCAAAAAGACAGCTCCCATTGAAAATCAATGGGAGCTGCCCAGGTCTTTTTTTCTGGGAGCCGTTTCTTCCGGCTCCCAGAAAAAAGTGGTAAGGTGCTCATTCTTCAGGCCGAGTCGCCTCGTGATTCTGCCTGAAGACACTCCCTCCTCCCGACTAGGCCCATTCATTGGGCCTAATCTGAAGCAGAGTGTGTGGCTGATTGCTGTTGCAGTGCACCGGCTTTCAGTCGCGGCTACCAGGTTTTGGGATGGGAACCTGAGGCAGTAACGAGACGGTAATGAGCCCTATATACTTACCGATCCTGGCAGGGGCCGTGATCAGTAAGTGACGATGCGGGCCCCACAAGCACTATTATACTCGGGGGTGTTTTTGGACTCCCGAGTATAAAGATCGGAGGCCCGGGAGAGGTAGGATAACATAAAAAACTGTGTTACTTACCTGTCCAGACTCCGGGCAAGCTTCAGCCTACTTGTGTGATGTCATATGACCCGCGACACAGGGCCCCGGTCACATGATGTCCCGAAAGATGGCCGACAGCGACAGAAAATGCAGGGGAGTCGGGAGATAGGTAAGTAACAGTAGTTTGTTATGTTTGTATCCCTCTGGGTCTCCGATTATTATACTCTGGGGTCTTTTCAGACCCCAGAGTATAATAATTGTTCATGTGTGTCCACAATGGGACATAATACAGTGTACTGGGGCCAGTATGGGGACATAATACTGTGTACTGGGGCCAGTATGGGGACATAATACTGTGTACTGGGACCAGTATGGGGACATAATACTGTGTACTGGGACCAGTATGGGGACATAATACTGTGTACTGGGGCCAGTATGGGGACATAATACTGTGTACTGGGACCAGTATGGGGACATAATACTGTGTACTGGGACCAGTATGGGGACATAATACTGTGTGCAGGGGCCACTATGGGACATAATACTGTGTACTGGGGCCAGTATGGGCACATAATACTGTGTACTGGGGCCAGTATGGGGACATAATACTGTGTACTGGGACCAGTATGGGGACATAATACTGTGTACTGGGACCAGTATGGGGACATAATACTGTGTGCAGGGGCCACTATGGGACATAATACTGTGTACTGGGGCCAGTATGGGCACATAATACTGTGTACTGGGGCCAGTATGGGGACATAATACTGTGTACTGGGGCCAGTATGGGGACATAATACTGTGTACTGGGGCCAGTATGGGGACATAATACTGTGTACTGGGGCCAGTATGGGGACATAATACTGTGTACTGGGACCAGTATGGGGACATAATACTGTGTACTGGGACCAGTATGAGGACATAATACTGTGTACTGGGACCAGTATGGGGACATAATACTGTGTACTGGGGCCAGTATGGGGACATAATACTGTGTACTGGGGCCAGTATGGGGACATAATACTGTGTACTGGGACCAGTATGGGGACATAATACTGTGTACTGGGACCAGTATGAGGACATAATACTGTGTACTGGGGCCAGTATGGGGACATAATACTGTGTACTGGGACCAGTATGAGAACATAATACTGTGTACTGGGGCCAGTATGGGGACATAATACTGTGTACTGGGGCCAGTATGGGGACATAATACTGTGTGCAGGGGCCACTATGGGACATAATACTGTGTTCTGGGGCCAGTATAGGGACATAATACTTTGTACTGGGGCCACTATGGGACATAATACTGTGTGCTGGGGCCAGTATGGGGACATAATACTTTGCACTGGGACCAGTATGGGGACATAATACTGTGTACTGGGGCCAGTATGGGGGATAATACTGTGTACTGCGGCCACTATGGGACATAATACTGTGTGCAGGGGCCAATATGGGGTATTATAGTGTGCGCAGAAATGCGTGCGGGGTGGGGGACCGCGGTAGGGGTCAGTTGGTCGATGTCTTCAGCATTGGGGGGGGATGTCAAAAGTCCACCACGGCGCCCCGCCATTCCTAGTTACGCCACTGTTGACGTGTATACATGGCTCTCCCAAGTGCAAAAGAAGACAACCTAGATGGAGATTTGTATATTTTGATTTGATTGGGAAAGAAAAACTGTAAAATGTATTTATATTTTTAAAGAGCAAAATTATTAAGAAAAAAAAAACTTAGGAATTTTCTTATTTGCTAGAATTATTCTGACCTTCCTTCTTCTTTGTCAATCAGCTGCATAAGTATGTGAGAAATGTCAAGTGCGCCGATGCCAATGGAGATGATATTACATTCAGTGAGAGAGGAACAATCACATTTACGTGGCGCTTAAAGAACTGTTTTATAGATGACCGTAAGAAAATGATTATTTTAGAAGATTTTGGCGCTTTAAATGAATTAACAGTAGACCGCAAAAAGCTCATTATTAATAGAAGAAACATCAAATGGAAAAACAATAGAGTAAGATGAGCTACTATTATTATTCTTCACGTGACGTGCATGCTCGGCTGTGCCAAACATGACCATTACAGACGTGTTCTTCCCTACCATTAGGCTGCTTTTACACAAACTATTAGTTTTGTTGGCTACAAAAAACAGGCATTGTACATCCTGTTTTTGAGTCCAAACCACAAATCATCATTGTTTTTTACAGGCCCATAGATGTATATAGTTACATAGTTACATAGTAGATGAGGTTGGATGAAGACATCAGTCCATCAAGTCCAACCTATAACCCTACAGTGTTGATCCAGGGGAAGGCAAAAAAAAAAAAAAAAAACACAAAAAAAATTCCTTCCTGACAATATATGGCAGAGATGAGTAGAAACTGAAATGTATAGAATTACCAAGCGTGGCCACACTAATTAAGAATTAGGTACATATAAGAATTAGAGATGAGCAAGTAGTTAAATATTCGATATTCGTTTCGAGTAGCCCCTCAATATTCGACTACTCGAATCGAATATTGAATCCTATTATAGTCTATGGGGGGAAAATGCTCGTTTCAGGGGTAGGCAACATTCGATCAAATTGAACTTACCAAGTCCACGAGTGAGGCTTGGGCTGGATTCTCTGAGAAGTCTTCTCCATGTAGCGTCCCCGTAGCGTCTTCCGGCTCTGAATTCACTCTGCCAGGCACCGTTCCTGGGCAGAGCCGACTGCGCATGCCCGCACTACAAGCAAATGGCCGCTTACAGTCAAAGCGGCCATTTTCTTGTATCGCGGGTATGTGCAGTCGACTCTGCCCAGGCCCGATGCCTAGCAGAGTGAATTCAGAGCTGGAAGACGCCGCGGAGATGCTGCACGGAGAAGACTTCTAAAGAACCAGCGTTGATTGGCCAACTGTATAGCATTCGGCCAATCAACGCTGGATCTGCATCAAATTTTTCCATTCGAATAGCGAGTAGTATTCGATCGAGTACGAGTATTTAGAATACCGTAGTATTTCCTTGTGGACTCCAGAAATAGGTCAACTTGTCTTACGCCTTTTTTGGTATGTAATAAAGCTATGAATACTGAAAAACATGGGGCAGCGTCTATGGCTTACGACTCAAAGGTCGAAAGATATCACAGGACAGTAATTGAGGGATATACCCCCAAGAAACACCAATAGTGCGCTCCCTTCAGTAAAAATAAGTTCTGGTACACTGATGTATCAAACATTGCAAACATTCTAGAACTCCTAAAGATCTGATGAATGGGTGGTACTTGTGAGGTACCGGAGAACCCCGAAACGCATCATCTTAAATAAATCCTTTTTATTTTGATACATCAGCGTACCAAAACTTATTTTTACTGAAGGTAGTGCACTATTGGTGTTTCTTGGGGGTATATGCCTCAATTACTTTCCAGAGATGAGTAGAGAAAGTATATGAAACATTTTTTTTTCGCAGTGTTTCTGGATCCTTGGAAAAAAAATAAAAATCAGTCTTCTGGATGGCTCTGTTCACTATAATCGCTCGGTATGCTGTACTTGTACCCACTATTTTTTTTCATGGACGGAAGACTTTTTAGTTTGGATGGCCCATTATTCTTGGCTTGTATTGTCCTGCGATGATCAGCCATGAAGGGACGAGGGATCCTGCAAATCACTAATTGCAAATTTAGGAATATTCAAAGACTAAAAGCCGACTTTCTAAAGATTACTGACCCAAAAACCAGATGGTCCATAGAAAAGCTGAGTGACTTATGATACTCACATATGACCAGCCAAGGTCCGGTAATGGAGGACATAAGAAACGGGCAGTTTTGCCACAAATATGAGCAATTTGCAAATCTTTTATTTCCCACATACAAAATGTTTTGCAAGTAAACAAATCTTTACCTACAGGCGGTGACATTAAGTGTGATTAGAAATCTATCACTATGTAATAAAACCACATGACAAATCCCCTTATGGACAGGATTGGGAGAAGGTTTTAATCTGGTGTGGAAGAAATTCTGCAAAGTAAGAATGATGTCACATATAGAAGTGTAAGGGTAAGTTCACACAGGCCTCAAAACCCTGACCAAAAAGATGGCTCCCATTGAAATCAATGCTAGCCGCTCAAGACTTTTTTCCGGGTGCTGTTTCTTCCGGCTCCTGGAAAAAAGTAGTAAGGTGCTTATTCTTCAGGCCGAGTCACCTTGCGATTCGGCCTGAAGACACTCCCTCCTCCGGACTAGGCCATTCATTGGGCCTAATCCGGAGCAGAGTGTGCGGCTGGATGCTCGTGCAGTGCACCGGCTTTCAGTCACGGCTACCAGGTTTTTGGACCAGAACCTGAGGCAGCCTCCACCTCAGGTTCCGATCCAAAAACCCTGTGTGAACTTATTCTTACTAGCCAATAGAGATGAGCGAGTAGTATTCGATCGAATACCTCCCTTTGCATAGTTATTGGTGTACTTGATAGAATCCCACGCGCTAAACATTCGATTCCCCTTCCACCTTCCCTTGCACTATTTTTTTTTACACCAAAAAATATGCAGGGGAGGTATTCAATCGAATATACTCACTCATCTCTACTAGTCAATATTGGTAACTTACCAAAATGAAAATCAATATACGGTGGGCCCTTTGCCTTCCATCTGTTCTTCTTGGTACTTGAAGACAGTTTTTGGCCTAACTTGGCAGGGAGTTTGTCCCCGTTGCCATCTTGAAGAACCAAGTACAGATCTGTAGATGTAAGATTGCTGTAATACTGCTCTCTATTCAAGTCTTCCCAGACATTCTGGATGAGGATAATATTGGGACTGTATCCAGGGGGGGGGGGGGGGGGGAATATCATCACTATTTCTCCTTCAAAGGGCAAAGGTCACACCAAATATTGATGGGATTTATATTTCTTTTTTCTTCACTTCATTTTAACCCCTGCCCCTACAGTTCTGAATGAGCAGGGATCGGGGTCTGATCAAAGTTCACCTCAAGATACTAATTTAGAAACATGAAAATGGCTGTAATATAAGACCAAGATCAAGTCTGTAGCCCATATAGATTGAGAGATATCACTGGTTAGATCAGAGGTGCATATACTCGCAAGGAGACAAGACAATGATGGTCTTATTCTCCTGTCCCAGTCACTTCAGATAACCTCAGGGGAGGGGGTAACATGAACTTTTGTTGCCGTTTAACCACTTATATGCTGTGGTCAATGCTGAGTTACAGAAAAAAAAAGTAAAAATAGATTTTTATCCCACTTGTTCATAAAAAAAACAAAAAAAAAACACACACACAATTGGTAACAACAAATCCATAACAATCCCTAAAAGGAAATTAATATGATATTTATTAGAGATGAGCGAGTAGTACTCGATCGAGTAGGTGTTCGATCGAATTCTACGGTATTCGAAATACTCGTACTCGATTGAATACTACTAGCTGTTCGAAGTTAAGATTCAATGCAGAACCAGCGTTGATTGGCAGAATGCTATACATTGCCAATCAGCGCTGGTTCTTCTCCTACCTTTAGAAGTCTTCTCCCTGCGCAGCGTTCCCACGTCCTCTTCCGCCTCTGAATTCACTCTGCTTAGGCATCGGGCCTAGACAGAGCCGACTGCGCATGACCGCACTACAAGAAAATGGACGCTTACACTGTAAGGCAGTCGGCTCTGCCCAGGCCCAATGCCTAGCAGAGTGAATTCAAGGCCGGAAGATGCCGCGGGGACGCTGCGCAGGGAGAAGAATCCAGCCTGACCCTCATTCATGGACTTGGTAAGTAGAATTTTATCAAATTGTGCGTACCCCTGAAACAAGCATTTCCCTCCATAGACCATAATGGGGTTCGAAACCCGTTCGAACAGTCGAACAGTGAGCGGCTGTTCGAATCGGATTTCGAACCTCGAACATTTTAGTGTTCACTCATCTCTAATATTTATTCAAGATTATAAATGTCGCAAACCTTAAAATTCAGAAGCCAGAAATGATGTTTTCGGACCATCTCACCTCTCAAAAACATAAAGTAATAAAAATGATCAAAAAAATTCTAATGTACCCACAAAAGACAAGGACTCATATAGCTACATTGAAATAAAAGTTGTGAACGAGGGTACGCAGGGAGAGTTTGCTAGTGTAAGGGCTCGTTCACACGGGGGGTGGTGGGGCGGATTTTGGCACCAAGACTGATGCGGGAGCCCCGTCACTCTCGGGTCAAAACCCGACTGCCACGACCGTCGCAGTCTCGGATTCCCCCCAGTCGCTAGTGGTCTCCATAGACCACCATTGTATGGAGGCGGACTTTGAGGCAAAATCCGCTGTCAAAATTTGCCTCCTTGCCCTAAGTCTAAAACGTCTCAGATCACTTAAAGGTTAGAATGCACAAATGACCCCGGAGTGATGTATAACAAGTGATTATGAAGATAATCTTGTTTCCCTTAGTCTTAACAGCGGCACAATGTGGGGTATTTTCTGCCCCTGTGTGCTGGTAGGACAGGCAGATATTTAATTAGCCAATAAAGTACATGGCTTGCCCTATAAGAGGGCACAAGAACCTCCCCCTGCGTGTTTATACAAAAGTAATACATAAAACAAAAAATATGAAGCTGCATACAATCAAATTGACTCCCTGGGTGGGAAGTTTTGTGCCGCTGTTAGGACTAAGGGAAACAAGATTATCTTCATAATCACTTGTTCCCAGTCATCCGTACCAGCGGCACAATATGGGGAGATAGCAAGTAATCCCCTTTAGAGCAGGATCACACTACAACCGAGCTCAACACAGTACGAGTAAAGGCCATAGATTCTGAGACATGGTTCTTTAAACGATAGTGGGATATGAAGGTAGACTCAGAGGACCATGAAGCAGCAGCGCAGATCTGGTCCAAAGATAGCATCTTGCTTTCTGCACAGGAGGTGGAAACCGCCCTCGTTGAATGGGCTTGAAGAAAGGCTGGAGGAGATAAACATGGGAGGCATAGGAGACCTTAATTGTCTCCCTGACCCATCGCAATATTGAAGCCTGAGGGTCCATTCACACGGAGTAACGTGCCGCGTGATGTGGCACGTATACGGAATGTGAAACTTTGCCCACCATAAAAGCTCCCATTGATTTCAATGGGAGTCTGGATCATATACGCCGCATTATTTTGCGGTCGTGATTTTGCAGCCGCAAGATCACGGCCGCAAAATAATATGGCGTATACGATCTAGGCTCTCATTGAAATCAATTGGAGCTTTTACGGCGCGCAAAGTCCCACACGCCATATACGTGCCACATCATGCGACACGTTACTCCGCGTGAATGGTCCCTTAGAGGCTTTGAGCCCCCTGTGCTTTCCCAGATAATTAATGAGGAGGTTCTCTGACTTCCTGAAAGAGCGGGTGCGGCGCAGGTAAATCTGTAAGCACCTCACCAATTTCAGCATGTGGAATTTCTCCTCCTTTCTTGAGGAGGGAGAAGGGAAAAAAAAAAAGCTGGAAGGGAAATCAGCTGATTGATGTTCGCTGTAGATGGGACTTTGGGTCTAAACCCTGGGAGAAATCGGAGCTGCACGCGGTCAGGGAAGAAGGAGATATAAGGCTCCTCTGACGACAATGCTTGTAGCTCACTGACCCTTTTGGCAGAAATTATTGCCAAAAAAAAAAAAAACACTTTATAAGTTAAACTTAAGCAGGACTTCCTCCAGAGGCTCAAATGGGTGTGCAAATAACGCAGTAAGGACCGTACTAAGGCCCCATTGGTGGACAGGGGTAGTAACTACCGGTCTCAGCCTAGTTGCTCCTTTGATAAAGGTGCTCACTAAAGGATCCTGAGACAAATGCCTCCCCAGATAGGCGGGCAGAGCGGCTACATGTACCTTCAATGTGGCTGCAGCCAGACCCCTGTCTAGGCCGTCTTGAAGAAAATCCAGGATCGCCCTAGTTGGGGGATCGTCGGAGTCCACTTCGTGTTGAAGACACCAGCCGTTAAAGATGTTACCAATTCTTCGATAGCTGTTTTAGTAAACTCTGCTCTGGCACTTGCAAGGGTCTTCAAGACCACAGTATTATCCCCCATAGTGGCCCCTGCACACAGTATTATCCCCCATAGTGGCCCCTGCACACAGTATTATCCCCCATAGTGGCCCCTGCACACAGTATTATCCCCCATCGTGTCCCCTGCACACAGTATTATCCCCCATAGTGGCCCCTGCACACAGTATTATGTCCCTTAGTGGCCCCTACACACAGTATTATCCCCCATAGTGGCCCCTGCACACAGTACTATCCCCCATAGTGACCCCTGCACACAGTACTATCCCCCATAGTGGCCCCTGCACACAGTATTATCGCTCATAGTGGCCCCTGCACACAGTATTATCCCCCATAGTGGCCCCTGCACACAGTAGTATCCCCCATAGTGGCCCCTGCACACAGTATTATCCCCCATAGTGGCCCCTGCACACAGTATTATACCCAATAGTGGCCCCTTCACACAGTAGTATCCCCCATAGTGGCCCCTTCATACAGTATTATCCCCCATCGTGTCCCCTGCACACAGTATTATCGCTCATAGTGGCCCCTGCACACAGTAGTATCCCCCATCGTGTCCCCTGCACACAGTATTATCGCTCATAGTGGCCCCTGCACACAGTAGTATCCCCCATCGTGTCTCCTGCACACAGTACTATCCCCCATAGTGGCCCCTGCACACAGTATTATCGCTCATAGTGGCCCCTGCACACAGTAGTATCCCCCATCGTGTCCCCTGCACACAGTATTATCGCTCATAGTGGCCCCTGCACACAGTAGTATCCCCCATCGTGTCCCCTGCACACAGTATTATCCCTCATAGTGGCCCCTGCAAAGACCCCCAAGTAAGAAAGCCAAACATACATGAGTTTCTAGACATCAGTTACTAAGTAGAGATGAGCGAACAGTGTTCTATCGAACACATGTTCGATCGGATATCAGGGTGTTCGCCATGTTCGAATCGAATCGAACACCACGTGGTAAAGTGCGCCAAAATTCGATTCCCCTCCCACCTTCCCTGGCGCCTTTTTTGCACCAATAACAGCGCAGGGGAGGTGGGACAGGAACTACGACACTGGGGGCATTGAAAAAAATTGGAAAAAGTCATTGGCTGCCGAAATCAGGTGACCTCCATTTTAGACGAATAGTGGATTTCAAATCCGGGTCATATGAGAATGTGAACTTTGTGACTATGAGACAGGGATAGCTGTACAGGCAGGGATAGCTAGGGATAACCTTTATTTAGGGGGGAATGTTATTAAAAATAACTTTTTGGGGCTCTA
Organism: Leptodactylus fuscus; assembly: GCF_031893055.1. Taxonomy (NCBI): domain Eukaryota; kingdom Metazoa; phylum Chordata; class Amphibia; order Anura; family Leptodactylidae; genus Leptodactylus; species Leptodactylus fuscus. The sequence continues at coordinate 357,598,661 of NC_134265.1, forward strand.
TCGGGTGTGTAATTGTGATTTTTGTGAGATAAACTTTTTCCCATAGGGATGCATTGGCCAGCGCTGATTGGCCGAATTCCGTACTCTGGCCAATCAGTGCTGGCCAATGCATTCTATTAGCTTGATGAAGCAGAGTGTGCACAAGGGTTCAAGCGCACCCTCGGCTCTGATGTAGCAGAGCCGAGGCTGCACAAGGGTTCAAGCGCACCCTCGGCTCTGATGTAGGAGAGCCGAGGGTGCACTTGAACCCTTGTGCACCCTCAGCTCTGCTACATCAGAGCCGAGGGTGCGCTTGAACCCTTGTGCACACTCTGCTTCATCAAGCTAATAGAATGCATTGGCCAGCGCTGATTGGCCAATGTATTCTATTAGCCTGATGAAGTAGAGCTGAATGTGTGTGCTAAGCACACACATTCAGCTCTACTTCATCGGGCTAATAGAATGCATTGGCCAGCGCTGATTGGCCAGAGTACGGAACTCGACCAATCAGCGCTGGCTCTGCTGGAGGAGGCGGAGTCTAAGATCGCTCCACACCAGTCTCCATTCAGGTCCGACCTTAGACTCCGCCTCCTCCGGCAGAGCCAGCGCTGATTGGCCGAAGGCTGGCCAATGCATTCCTATGCGAATGCAGAGACTTAGCAGTGCTGAGTCAGTTTTGCTCAACTACACATCTGATGCACACTCGGCACTGCTACATCAGATGTAGCAATCTGATGTAGCAGAGCCGAGGGTGCACTAGAACCCCTGTGCAAACTCAGTTCACGCTAATAGAATGCATTGGCCAGCGCTGATTGGCCAATGCATTCTATTAGCCCGATGAAGTAGAGCTGAATGTGTGTGCTAAGCACACACATTCAGCACTGCTTCATCAAGCCAATACAATGCATTAGCCAGTGCTGATTGGCCAGAGTACGGAATTCGGCCAATCAGCGCTGGCTCTGCTGGAGGAGGCGGAGTCTAAGGTCGGACCTGAATGGAGACTGGTGTGGAGCGATCTTAGACTCCGCCTCCTCCAGCAGAGCCAGCGCTGATTGGTCGAGTTCCGTACTCTGGCCAATCAGCGCTGGCCAATGCATTCTATTAGCCCGATGAAGTAGAGCTGAATGTGTGTGCTTAGCACACACATTCAGCTCTACTTCATCAGGCTAATAGAATACATTGGCCAATCAGCGCTGGCCAATGCATTCTATTAGCTTGATGAAGCAGAGTGTGCACAAGGGTTCAAGCGCACCCTCGGCTCTGATGTAGCAGAGCTGAGGGTGCACAAGGGTTCAAGTGCACCCTCGGCTCTCCTACATCAGAGCCGAGGGTGCGCTTGAACCCTTGTGCACACTCTGCTTCATCAAGCTAATAGAATGCATTGGCCAGCACTGATTGGCCAGAGTACGGAATTCGGCCAATCAGCGCTGGCCAATGCATTCTATTAGCCCGATGAAGTAGAGCTGAATGTGTGTGCTAAGCACACACATTCAGCACTGCTTCATCACGCCAATACAATGCATTAGCCAGTGCTGATTGGCCAGAGTACGGAATTCGGCCAATCAGCGCTGGCTCTGCTGGAGGAGGCGGAGTCTAAGATCGCTCCACACCAGTCTCCATTCAGGTCCGACCTTAGACTCCGCCTCCTCCAGCAGAGCCAGCGCTGATTGGTCGAGTTCCGTACTCTGGCCAATCAGCGCTGGCCAATGCATTCTATTAGCCCGATGAAGTAGAGCTGAATGTGTGTGCTTAGCACACACATTCAGCTCTACTTCATCGGGCTAATAGAATGCATTGGCCAGCGCTGATTGGCCGAATTCCGTACTCTGGCCAATCAGCACTGGCTAATGCATTGTATTGGCTTGATGAAGCAGTGCTGAATGTGTGTGCTTAGCACACACATTCAGCTCTACTTCATCGGGCTAATAGAATGCATTGGCCAATCAGCGCTGGCCAATGCATTCTATTAGCGTGAACTGAGTTTGCACAGGGGTTCTAGTGCACCCTCGGCTCTGCTACATCAGATTGCTACATCTGATGTAGCAGTGCCGAGTGTGCATCAGATGTGTAGTTGAGCAAAACTGACTCAGCACTGCTAAGTCTGCATTCGCATAGGAATGCATTGGCCAGCCTTCGGCCAATCAGCGCTGGCTCTGCCGGAGGAGGCGGAGTCTAAGGTCGGACCTGAATGGAGACTGGTGTGGAGCGACCTTAGACTCCGCCTCCTCCAGCAGAGCCAGCGCTGATTGGCCGAATTCCGTACTCTGGCCAATCAGCACTGGCTAATGCATTGTATTGGCTTGATGAAGCAGTGCTGAATGTGTGTGCTTAGCACACACATTCAGCTCTACTTCATCGGGCTAATAGAATGCATTGGCCAATCAGCGCTGGCCAATGCATTCTATTAGCGTGAACTGAGTTTGCACAGGGGTTCTAGTGCACCCTCGGCTCTGCTACATCAGATTGCTACATCTGATGTAGCAGTGCCGAGTGTGCATCAGATGTGTAGTTGAGCAAAACTGACTCAGCACTGCTAAGTCTGCATTCGCATAGGAATGCATTGGCCAGCCTTCGGCCAATCAGCGCTGGCTCTGCCGGAGGAGGCGGAGTCTAAGGTCGGACCTGAATGGAGACTGGTGTGGAGCTATCTTAGACTCCGCCTCCTCCAGCAGAGCCAGCGCTGATTGGTCGAGTTCCGTACTCTGGCCAATCAGCACTGGCCAATGCATTTCTATGGGGAAAAGTTAGCTTGCGAAAATCGCAAACTGACAGGGATTTCCATGAAATAAAGTGACTTTTATGCCCCCAGACATGCTTCCCCTGCTGTCCCAGTGTCATTCCAGGGTGTTGGTATCATTTCCTGGGGTGTCATAGTGGACTTGGTGACCCTCCAGACACGAATTTGGGTTTCCCCCTTAACGAGTTTATGTTCCCCATAGACTATAATGGGGTTCGAAACCCATTCGAACACTCGAACAGTGAGCGGCTGTTCGAATCGAATTTCGAACCTCGAACATTTTAGTGTTCGCTCATCTCTATTACTAAGGCATGACAGAAAGAACAAACGAGGTCAGAAGCAAGGGGGGAGAAGGAAAAGGGAAGAGAGGGGATAGGGGTAATGAGATAGAAACAAAAGAAAACAAGAGAGTAAAACACATAATCAAAAACAATATACCCGAATACATTGCCGGTGTCACAGAGGGTACAGCAAATACAAGATACATAGGTTGCAGAATAGAGAAATATAGAAATATATCAGCCACCAGTGCTGCAGATGGCTGCCCAAGAAGGCAACAGTGAGATGAGCCAGGTAGTCAAGCCGACACAGTGGTTGTTAGTAGGCAAGTGGCAGGCAGCTCACAGGCAGATCTAACCTTCGGGTAGAGTACAAACAGTATTGACCTCTAGGCCTGATGCACTCAAAATAAAAGTCTGTTTCCTTACAGACAGCAACACAAAAAAAAAACTTTTTTTTTTTTTTTTAAAAGGGACTTGCTCACTCACCAAAGTAGTCTTGCTGCACCTTCAGCTTACCTCACCTGAGCTGTGGGAGTTGCTGGAAAACTCACTGCCATCTCACAGGCTGCTGTTCACATTAGCTGCGCTTTAGGGCAGCGGGTGAAGCTCGGCCAGACATGTGCGCACAAGCCCTAGCAATCGATATAAGTACTCAGACTAAGCATAAAGGGAAAGCTGAAAGCTCCCACACAATTCCCATGCCTGACTGTAACACAGACAGGCCACGCTACACTGCGGCACAGATAAGTTGACAGAGTGCCCGTAGCAAAAAATATCAGTGCTTTTAGTTTGCACTAACACAGAGGAAAGCTGGAGCTAGGACCTGGGCAGTGAATGAGCAGAAACACAGCTGAAGCATCAGACACCCTGCAGAGCAGGTAAGACAAAACCAAAATCTTTCTCTCAGGAGGAAAGAAAAGGGAAAGAAGAAGGGTTAACAGACACCTTCTTGCAACCCCTACAGGAGGCCACAGGCCTCCTCACCACCTGTCCGGTCACACAGGACAGAACATTCAGGGGGGAGGTTCTTGGGCCCTCTTATAGGGCAAACCATGTACTTTATTGGCTAATTAATACATTCCGCCTGTCCTACCAGCACACAGGGGCAGAAATACCCCACATTGTGCCGCTGGTACGGACGACAAACTCATAATCTACAATTTAAAAAATGACAATTTTCAGAGGGTTTTTAGAACTTTATTATTACTGTTAAGCAGTGAATTGAAAAAAATAAACTATTAACCCTTCTATTTTCTAAAAGCATTCTTACTTACATGCCTAAACCTTTTGCACAGTACTGTACCTTATGAGAGCGCATTGCCAATGCCGAGTCTGTATCTAAACTTGAAGACGTCTTCCTGAGAGATGGCGGAGTGCAGCGTCCTCTGTGTGGTCTCACATTACAGAAAGATTTCCCATCATTACTTTACAGGCTGATCTAAAAAAAATAAAAAAAATCTTTATAATAGAGTAGACTAGACATTGTGTTATGTTGTGGGGGTGTTATCTTAGTACCTAAATAAATATTATAATATATGTAAGGAATATTGGAGGAGAACACAATGGTAACTAAAGTTGTGTATCTAGAACATAAATGATGAATACAATCCAGACGTGTGACTGATCAGTAATAATATACGCTGTATGTATGACTGTATGTATTGTGTATCATTTACTACATGTACAAGAACCCGCAGTCTCGCTGTAATGATCGATGTTCTCCGGGATACAGAAAAGCTCCTAATGGAGGATATCATGTCTGCTGCTATGACTGTGTCCCGTGTTCGCAGGGGGAGATCTCCAATATAACAGGTAGGAGTATATTACACATTAGATAGACCAGCATATAGGAGATATGAACCAAGTGTGAGACATAGTTTGCATAAAAATTTATAAAAATGTATCTGCATACAGAAATATGGAAGGGTTCAGGTAGAGAATTTTTTCTAATGTCAGGAAATGTTTTTGAATAGTCATTTTCTCAATAAACACCTATACAGACCTGCTGATGTATCGTAGTGCTACACGAGTTGTTGGTGGTACTGCAACTATAAAGGAGTTCAACCTGTTTGTAAAGAGCCAAGTTCATTACACATTGTCCAAAAATCATAGATTCAGATAATCCCATGCTTTAGGGGGATCACCACCCACAAATCACTGCTAGACATCGACCACCAACATCAAAACTGGTGCCTATTAGAGATGAGTGAACACTAAAATGTCCGAGGTTCGAAATCCGATTCGAACAGCCACACACTGTTCGACTGTTCGAACGGATTTCGAACCCCATTATAGTCTATGGGGGGAAATGCTCGTTTCAGGGGTAGACAAAATTTGATAAAATTATACTTACCAAGTCCACAAGTGACGGTCGAACTGGATTCTCCTTGAAGTCTTCTTCCGGCTGGAATTCACTCTGCCTAGGCATCAGGGCCTAGGCAGAGCCGACTGTGCATGCGCAGATGGCTCTGCCCCGGCCTGACGCCTGAGCTGAGCCGACTGCGTGTGCGTGGGCATGCTCGCGCATGCACAGTCGGCTCTGCTTAGGCAGAGTGAATTCCAGCTGGAAGACGCCGCGGGGACGCTGCACGGAGAAGACTTCTAAAGGTAAGAGAAGAACCAGCGTTGATTGGCCGACTGTATAGCATTCTGCCAATCAACGCTGGATCTGCATTGAACCTTAAACTTCGAACAACTAGTAGTATTCGTTTGAGTACGAGAATTTCGAATACCGTAGTATTCGATCGAACACCTACTCGATCGAACACTACTCGCTCATCTCTATTGCCTATGACATCACATAAGAAGCCACAATAGACTCGAATAGGAAAAAAGAAGGTGGGAATTTTCACACAGACACTTATGGCCCCTTCACACAGCGTAAGCGCGCTGCTCATTTAGACACGTATACACGTGTCTGAGCACGGCGCTTCAAAACAGAGCCCATTGATTGCAATGGGAAGCGCGCGTATATGCTGATATACACGCGCTTCCCATTGAAATCAATGGGCTCTGCTTTGAAGTGCCGTGCTCAGACACGTGTATACATGTCTAAATGAGCGACGCGCTTACGCCGTGTGAAGCGGCCCTTATACCAATTTAGAAGAAATAATGAAATCAGTAAAAAAAAATAAACACGGGTCGTCTTCCTGAGTTAATCGAATAGTCCTATGTCCTTTTGTTGGGAATGGTTCTATTAGTTTCTAATATACAGTCCTATGAAAAAGTTTGGGCACCCCTATTAATCTTAATCATTTTTAGTTCTAAATATTTTGGTATTTGCAACAGCCATTTCAGTTTGATATATCTAATAACTGATGGACACAGTAATATTTCAGGATTGAAATGAGGTTTATTGTACTAGCAGAAAATGCGCAATATGCATTAAACCAAAATTTGACCGGTGCAAAAGTATGGGCACCTCAACAGAAAAGTGACATTAATATTTAGTAGCTCCTCCTTTTGCAAAGATAACAGCCTCTAGTCGCTTCCTGTAGCTTTTAATCAGTTCCTGGATCCTGGATAAAGGTATTTTGGACAAACAATTCAAGTTCAGTTAAGTTAGATGGTCGCCGAGCATGGACAGCCCGCTTCAAATCATCCCACAGATGTTCAATGATATTCAGGTCTGGGGACTGGGATGGCCATTCCAGAACATTGTAATTGTTCCTCTGCATGAATGCCTGAGGATTTGGAGCGGTGTTTTGGATCATTGTCTTGCTGAAATATCCATCCCCGGCGTAACTTCAACTTCGTCACTGATTCTTGAACATTATTCTCAAGAATCTGCTGATACTGAGTGGAATCCATGCGACCCTCAACTTTAACAAGATTCCCGATGCCGGCATTGGCCACACAGCCCCAAAGCATGATGGAACCTCCACCAAATTTTACAGTGGGTAGCATGTGTTTTTCTTGGAATGCTGTTTCTTTTTGGACGCCATGCATAACGCCTTTTTTTATAACCAAACAACTCAATTTTTGTTTCCAAAATGAAGCTGCCTTGTCCAAATGTGCTTTTTCATACCTCAGGCAACTCTATTTGTGGCGTGCGTGCAGAAACGGCTTCTTTCTCATCACTCTCCCATACAGCTTCTATTTGTGCAAAGTGCGCTGTATAGTTGACTGATGCACAGTGACACCATCTGCAGCAAGATGATGCTGCAGCTCTTTGGAGGTGGTCTGTGGATTGTCCTTGACTGTTCTCACCATTCTTCTTCTCTGCCTTTCTGATATTTTTCTTGGCCTGCCACTTCTGGGCTTAACAAGAACTGTCCCTGTGGTCTTCCATTTCCTTACTATGTTCCTCACAGTGGAAACTGACAGGTTAAATCTCTGAGACAGCTTTTTGTATCCTTCCGCTGAACAACTATGTTGAACAATCTTTGTTTTCAGATCATTTGAGAGTTGTTTTGAGTAGCCCATGATGCCACTCTTCAGAGGAGATTCAAATAGGAGATCAACTTGCAATTGGCCACCTTAAATACCTTTTCTCATGATTGGATACACCTGGCTATGAAGTTCAGTAAGTCAGTAAAAAGTAGTTAGGAGTATTCAAATCAATAAAATGATAAGGGTGCCCATACTTTTGCACCGGTCAAATTTTGGTTTAATGCATATTGCGCATTTTCTGTTAGTACAATAAACCTCATTTCAATCCTGAAATATTACTGTGTCCATCAGTTATTAGATATATCAAACTGAAATGGCTGTTGCAAACACCAAAATATTTAGAACTAAAAATGATTAAGATTAATAGGGGTGCCCAAACTTTTTCATAGGACTGTATAAAACAGGGCAGCTTTTTATTTTATTATTTTTTTTAAGATATTTATTTTTAATTATTTTAATTATTTAATTATTTTAATTATTTTTATATTTATTTTATATTTATTTATTTTATTAAGATAGGATTCTTGAGCATTTGTACCCAAGTCATTGGCAAATAAAACACAAAAAACTTGGCTTGAATATTTGTCCCTTTTGCAATTTTCAAAAATCTTGGTTCATGAATCCTAAATGAAAATTTTTGTCTTAATGTTATATCTGCTGAGCACATTACTGACCCCATTATCTCTCTATGTGTAATTGTAGACAGTGACACCTGCTACAAATGTCCTGAAGAAGAGTGGCCTGATGAGAAGAAAGTGATCTGTATCCCCAAACCCTATGAATTTCTATCTTATAAGACAGATATTTTGGTTTTTGTATTTTTAGGATTAGCTTTAGTTTTTTCTATTACAACATTGTGTATATTGGGAATCTTCATCTATTACTGGGACACTCCAATTGTTAAAGCCAATAACCAGACTGTGAGCTTCATCCTCCTGGTCTCCATCTTGCTCGGCTTCATTTGTGTCTTCTTCTTCCTTGGTCGTCCGGTGGCCATAACCTGCTTACTGAGACAAACATCATTTGGGATCTTCTTTTCCATTGGTGTCTCTTCTGTTCTGGCCAAGACTATCACAGTTTGTATTGCCTTCAAAGCCACCAAACCTGACAGTGTCTGGGTGAAGTGGCTCTCACCCAGAGTCTCTTATTCCGTGGTCTTGGTGTGTTCTTCTGTTCAAGTCCTCATTTGTGTTATTTGGTTGTTGGTGTCTCCTCCTTATGTAGAATTTGACCATCAGTCTTATCCTGGGAAGATCATCATCCAGTGTAATGAGGGCTCAGATCTCTGGTTCTACTCCATGTTGGGTTATTTGGGGCTCCTGGCCGCTGTCAGCTTTCTTCTGGCTTTCATGGTGAGGACATTACCGGACAGTTTTAATGAGGCCAAGTACATCACCTTCAGCATGCTGCTGTTCTGTAGTGTCTGGATTGCCATGATCCCGGCTTATTTGAGCACCAAAGGAAAGAACATGACTATTGTAGAGATATTTGCCATATTGACCTCATGTGCGGGAGTTCTTGGATGTATATTTTTCCCTAAACTCTACATTCTTCTTTTACAACCAGAACTAAATTCTATAAAGATCATAAAGGTGAAAAATCAATTATAAAATGTGTAATTATTAGAGATGAGTTAAATATTTGTTTTGCGTAGCCCCTCAATATTCGGCTACTCGAATAGAATATCGAATCCTATTATAGTCTATGGGGGAAAAATGCTCATTTCAGGGGTAGGCAACGTTCGATCAAATTGAACTTACCAAGTCCACAAGTGAGGGTCGGGCTGGATTCTCTGAGAAGTCTCCATGCAGTGTCCTTGCGGTGTCTTCCGGCTCTGAATTCACTCTGCCAGGCACGGGGATGCTGCATGGAGAAGACTTCTAAAGGTAGGAGAAGAACCAGCGTTGATTGGCCGACTGTATAGCATTCAACCAATCAATGCTGGTTCTGCATCGAGTTTTTCATCTCTCATGTCCACTACGCACCTTGGGCCAGGCCATTTACTTCTCAATTGTTTAGATTAGTGTGGCAATACCAATTATCAGAAATGAGATGATTTATCTTTAAGGATAATGTATGATCAGCAAATGTGTTACATTTTATACCTAGTTTTTATGTCAATTTATGTCATCAGAGATTGCCAAAAACACAACACCCATCATCATATCTACTATTAATAAAAGAAATTGTCACAGCTTGTCCATTCCATTCCTCTCATAGACTATATCTTGAAATATATTCCATAGACCTCAATAGACTGTAAGCCCTCACGGGCAGGGCCCTCTACCCCACTGTGCCAGTCGGTCATTGTTAGTATTATATCTACCTGTATATTCTGTGTATTGTATGTAAATGCAAATGGAAAGCACCATGGAATTAATATAATAATGTACAGCACCATGGAATTAATGGTGCTATATAAATAAATAATAATAATAATAATAATAATAATAATAATAGAGTTGGCTCGAGACTGTTGTTGCCTATCAAGACTCTGCTGTAAAGCGTATCACTAAATGCTGTAAATCAGGCAAAATGGCCATCCTACAATCATGTACAGACAATACAGTGAAAGCATTTACAAAGAAGTGTGAAGTATTCAATTATCTGGTTTTATTACATAATAATTACATATTTTGATCCATTCCTTTTTAGCTATCTGATGGTCTTCTTACTGAGCATACAATATTAGTCTGGTTATAGCATCTGGGAAGTTTCTCTTTATTTTTCAATGTTCGCTCCTTTTTGTGATTGTGTCTTCCCTCACAAGAATGTTCAGTCAATAGCTTTATAGCCTGTACAGAATGTAATAGATTAGAGAATAGCTTGTAAAGATTAGAACATTGTCAAATATATTACTTCGTTATTAAAGGGATTCTATCATTTAGAAACTCTTTTTAGAGTAAATCCCCATAGGAATAGCCTTCAGAACGGTATCCTTCTCTTACCTTTATTATTCTGATCCGTGCCGCCGTTCCTTAGAAATATCTTCTCTCTTCTTTATGTAAATGAGTTTCCTCGCAGCATTGGGGCGTTCTCCAGCCTGTCTTCTTCACCGCCTCCACCTGCTTCTCGCGCGGCTCCTCTTCTCTGGGATCCAAAAGCCCCAACTGTGCATGTTCATCAGCCATTTTCCTGTGGGCCGAACGGTAGAGGCCACAGGAAAATGGCGGACTGTGCCGACTGCACATATCTGTCAGCCATTTTCCTGTAGTCTCTCCTGTTCTGCCCACAGGAAAATAGCCGATGGTTAACAATAACAATACACACTCAGAACTTCTCGCACAATTCAGTTACTCTCTATTTGGTCTAGTGATCGGTAATATCACTGCTAATTAGAGATGAGTGAGTAATATTCGATCGAGTAGTTATTCGAATGGAAAAATTTGATGCAGAGTCAGCATTGATTGGCCGAATGCCTTACAGTCGGCCAATCAACGCTGCTTTTTCTCCTACCTTTAGAAGTCTTCTCCGCGGCATCTTCCGGCTCTGAATTCACTCTGTCAGGCATCGGGCCTGGCCAGAGCCGACTGCACATGCCCGCGCTACAAAAAAATGGCCGCTTTGACGCTCCAGGGACGCTGCACGGAGAAGACTTCTCGGAGAATCCAGCCTGACCCTCACTCGTGGACTTGGTAAGTTCAATTTGATCGAATGTTGCCTACCCCTGAAACGAGCATTTTTCCCCCATACAGTATAATAGGATTCGATATATTCGATTCGAGTAGTCGAATATTGCGGGGCTACTCGAAACGAATATCGAATATTTAACTACTCGCTCATCTCTACTGCTAATCCTCCACAACTACAGCATCCCTAGTACAGTACACATGCAACAAGTGCTGATGAAAGTCTATCTGACTGAAATGTCCTTGATTGCTGGGCGTTATAATGAGTATAATGATTCACAGTACTCAATAATTTTCATAAGTGTCCTATTGTTCGAATATATTCACTGAAGAGATTGATCAAATCTCAAAAATAGGATAAAAAGATAAAATATAACTTTTATTTGACTATGCTATTAAAATTTAAGCACAAACAACCCACACCTAATAGTGAGAAACAACTTAATGTCAGGGAGAAAGCCTGAAACCCTCGTTCAATATTACTGACTCCCTGTCTTTTAGAGCCGGACTAACTCTCAATATAACTGCTGCAAGGGACTCTCAATGATACTCAGCATATCATTCCCCAGCCTTCTGGAGTGCCGGCTAAATGCCGCGCCAACCAGGGGGGGAAGGGTTAAATGCTGACTAAGACCCAGTACAGATTCGCTAAAGCCGACTACAAATTAAAGATGCGTATTTTCTTTGACCCAACGCGTTTCGTTTGACTCATCAGGGGTCAATCTTAATGGTTCTCTCTCAATATATTAGCAGTAAAGACTGCGGTCATTATTAAGAAGAAAGTGCGGTTGATATTCTGACCGCCAGCAGGACCGCCGCTACCTTTATCAGCGATGAATTGCCCAGCTGGAAGGCACTCCTTTATCGTGTCCGTGGTCCCTCCCACTCCTCATAGCCCGCCAATAGCCGCCGTCCGTCATGCTGGCAGTAATTCGTCAGAAGAGCTATACCGCCCTCAATTCTCTATTGGCCGAGCATAATACAGCCCACTCATTCCAGCGCGCATGCGTGATACAGCTGACCCGCGCATGCGCGTATTGTTGTCATGCCTATTCAACCTGATTTACGGAGCTTTATGCTCCCTTCGCGTTCCACGCAGTTGCGCACTGGGGATCAGAGCCCATGCGCGCATGCGTGATGCGGCTAGCCCGCGCATGCGCGCATTGTTGTCATGCCTATTCAACCTGATTTACGGAGCATTATGCTCCCTTCGCGCTCCACACACATGCGCACTGGGGATCAAAGCCCGTGCGCAACGATGACTACTGTAAAGCGACTAATTCACACTACGTGTGAACTTAGAGTATTTTAACCCTCTGCCAGCCCAACGCTTCACATCCCTAAGAAGTGAGGCCAGATGTTGGACCATCAATCATCTCAGAGTGGACCTTCATTTCTAATGTGCCATTTGGAATGGGGCAAAAGGGGAATATTTCTTCCCCAACTACCAAGTTTAATAAGGAAAATACAGCGGCAAATGCCACTGGGAGGTATTATGTTACACGGCCTAGCTCACCCACAGATGTCAATGGGAATTGCAGTGGTGTAGAGAATACTATTAAAACCTGTATGCTCAACAGTTTTACCCAACATACTTTATATCGCATCATATTAGCGACACAACTAGTGTCTTAAACAGATTAGGAGGGACTCGGTAAGCACCACCTATGATGACAACACTTTGTGCCTACTCATTCTATAAAGCATGAAAAATCCAATTGTTCATTCAGTCCTGTTGGTACCATGCTTCCCATTCTATAAATCCATTGAGTTTCTTTCCTTAACAGGAACCTGTCCCAATCCCCTCCCCTACGTGGGGGTTTGATAACTTCTATGACCTGAACAGTCAAATCACTTATTTCCCCTCAGTGTTGGTTCACAAAGTGCCTAGCCACCGGAGTGTCCCTTTGATTTTGTATATCGCAGACATGTTCTCTTATTCTTCTCCGTAATTGCCTACGAGTCTTGCCCACATAATTAAGGGGGCATGGGCATCTAAGCAAATACACCACCCCCATAGTCTCGCAATTAGCGAAACTCCTACATTCAAAAGTTGCTCCAGTGGCTACACTCTGAAAAGATGGTTTCTTGAGGATAAATGGACATGCCGTACATTTTCCACATGGGTAGGTTCCCATGGGTCTTTTTGCTGATAACCAGGTCACTCTCTCTTCCTCAATTGGTAAAACACTATGAACCAGACGATCTTTAAGATTTTTTCCTCGTCTGAAAGTAATGCTGGGCTGTTTCCCCACCATGTCTCCAACATCGGGATCGGCTGTTAAAATTTTCCAGAACTTTTTCATGATATTTCTAACCTCTTGGTGACCTGAATCAAATGTTCCAATGAGCCTTATGGGACCCTGTGATGAATCTCTTTTCTTAGGCACAAGTAGATTTTTTCTATCCGTATGCTTTGCTCTAATAAATGCATCCTCAACCACTTTTTTTGGGAAACCTTTCTTTTCAAACCGATTTGCAAGTATTCTAGATTCATCCAAAAAATCAGAATAGGCTGAACAATTACGTCGAGCCCTAACAAATTGTCCCCTAGGGATACCTCTTTTCAAGGGGTCAGGGTGACAACTAGACCAATTCAGAAAACTATTTGTTGCCGTCGGCTTCCTATGTATTTTAGAGCCAATTCTGCCATCCCTGCATCTCCATAGCCTTAGGTCCAGAAATGTTATGGAATCCTCTTGGAACTCCGCTGTGAATCTCAGGCCTAGGCTATTGTGATTCAGTTCTTCCACAAAGCAATCAAATTGTGCCTTAGATCCTCTCCATAATAAGAGCACATCATCAATATAGCGTATCCATAAATCAATATGGCCCGCCCATTCAATATTCTCCTCATCATGTACAACGGTTTCCTCCCACCAGCCGAGGTATAGGTTAGCATAAGTGGGGGCCACAGGGGCCCCCATAGCTGTACCCCTCAGCTGGTGGAAGGTCCGTCCCTCAAAAGAGAAAATATTTCGTTCCAAGATAAATGCCAGAAGTTTCATCACAAATCCATTGTGCTCTGTGAGGCCAATACTTCTTGATTTTAGGAAGTAATCAACTGCCTCATAGCCTTTGCTATGCGGAATGGAGGAATATAATGCCTCTACATCCAGACTTGCAAAATATACACCCTCTTCCAAGATTACCCCTTCCAAACGATTCAGTACGTCCATACTATCTCTCGTATATGAGGCTAATCCAAGGACAAAAGGTCTTAGTATATTGTCCACATAATGACTTGCATTCTGGGTAAGACTCCCAATTTGGGACACGATAGGTCTGCCCCGTAGGGGGGTTACCCCTTTATGGATTTTAGGAAGGGCGTAAAAAGAGGGCATAACTGGATGTCTGGGCGCCAAGTAATTCCTCTCATTCTCATCAATCAGTTTAGCTGCATAGGCCTCATTTAGGATCACTTTAAATTCATTCCTAAAATCTGCAATCCTCTCTTGGTTTATTATAGTGTAACATTCATTGTCATTCAGAAGGGACAGGCACATATCCAGGTATTTTTCTCTATCCAAGGCCACAATATTGCCTCCTTTGTCGGCTACTTTTAAAACTAGCTTGTGTTTTTTTTTTGTTTTTTTTTTGGGATAGAGAAATTACAGGCTGTTCGCTTAAGTTAATGCAAATCCTCCTTGAGGAAGAAAAAACTTTATTTAAATCATTGGAGGAGACACTTAACAGTGAGAGAGAAAAAGCCAACCCTCCTTGGATTAACCTCATATACGAGAGATAGTATGGACGTACTGAATCGTTTGGAAGGGGTAATCTTGGAAGAGGGTGTATATTTTGCAAGTCTGGATGTAGAGGCGTTATATTCCTCCATTCCGCATAGCAAAGGCTATGAGGCAGTTGATTACTTCCTAAAATCAAGAAGTATTGGCCTCACAGAGCACAATGGATTTGTGATGAAATTTCTGGCATTTATCTTGGAACGAAATATTTTCTCTTTTGAGGGACGGACCTTCCACCAGCTGAGGGGTACAGCTATGGGGGCCCCTGTGGCCCCCACTTATGCTAACCTATACCTCGGCTGGTGGGAGGAAACCGTTGTACATGATGAGGAGAATATTGAATGGGCGGGCCATATTGATTTATGGATACGCTATATTGATGATGTGCTCTTGTTATGGAGAGGATCTAAGGCACAATTTGATTGCTTTGTGGAAGAACTGAATCACAATAGCCTAGGCCTGAGATTCACAGCGGAGTTCCAAGAGGATTCCATAACATTTCTGGACCTAAGGCTATGGAGATGCAGGGATGGCAGAATTGGCTCTAAAATACATAGGAAGCCGACGGCAACAAATAGTTTTCTGAATTGGTCTAGTTGTCACCCTGACCCCTTGAAAAGAGGTATCCCTAGGGGACAATTTGTTAGGGCTCGACGTAATTGTTCAGCCTATTCTGATTTTTTGGATGAATCTAGAATACTTGCAAATCGGTTTGAAAAGAAAGGTTTCCCAAAAAAAGTGGTTGAGGATGCATTTATTAGAGCAAAGCATACGGATAGAAAAAATCTACTTGTGCCTAAGAAAAGAGATTCATCACAGGGTCCCATAAGGCTCATTGGAACATTTGATTCAGGTCACCAAGAGGTTAGAAATATCATGAAAAAGTTCTGGAAAATTTTAACAGCCGATCCCGATGTTGGAGACATGGTGGGGAAACAGCCCAGCATTACTTTCAGACGAGGAAAAAATCTTAAAGATCGTCTGGTTCATAGTGTTTTACCAATTGAGGAAGAGAGAGTGACCTGGTTATCAGCAAAAAGACCCATGGGAACCTACCCATGTGGAAAATGTACGGCATGTCCATTTATCCTCAAGAAACCATCTTTTCAGAGTGTAGCCACTGGAGCAACTTTTGAATGTAGGAGTTTCGCTAATTGCGAGACTATGGGGGTGGTGTATTTGCTTAGATGCCCATGCCCCCTTAATTATGTGGGCAAGACTCGTAGGCAATTACGGAGAAGAATAAGAGAACATGTCTGCGATATACAAAATCAAAGGGACACTCCGGTGGCTAGGCACTTTGTGAACCAACACTGAGGGGAAATAAGTGATTTGACTGTTCAGGTCATAGAAGTTATCAAACCCCCACGTAGGGGAGGGGATTGGGACAGGTTCCTGTTAAGGAAAGAAACTCAATGGATTTATAGAATGGGAAGCATGGTACCAACAGGACTGAATGAACAATTGGATTTT
Source organism: Leptodactylus fuscus (assembly GCF_031893055.1). Classification (NCBI taxonomy): domain Eukaryota; kingdom Metazoa; phylum Chordata; class Amphibia; order Anura; family Leptodactylidae; genus Leptodactylus; species Leptodactylus fuscus. The sequence continues at coordinate 357,614,898 of NC_134265.1, forward strand.
TCATGCTTTATAGAATGAGTAGGCACAAAGTGTTGTCATCATAGGTGGTGCTTACCGAGTCCCTCCTAATCTGTTTAAGACACTAGTTGTGTCGCTAATATGATGCGATATAAAGTATGTTGGGTAAAACTGTTGAGCATACAGGTTTTAATAGTATTCTCTACACCACTGCAATTCCCATTGACATCTGTGGGTGAGCTAGGCCGTGTAACATAATACCTCCCAGTGGCATTTGCCGCTGTATTTTCCTTATTAAACTTGGTAGTTGGGGAAGAAATATTCCCCTTTTGCCCCATTCCAAATGGCACATTAGAAATGAAGGTCCACTCTGAGATGATTGATGGTCCAACATCTGGCCTCACTTCTTAGGGATGTGAAGCGTTGGGCTGGCAGAGGGTTAAAATACTCTACGTTCACACGTAGTGTGAATTAGTCGCTTTACAGTAGTCATCGTTGCGCACGGGCTTTGATCCCCAGTGCGCATGTGTGTGGAGCGCGAAGGGAGCATAATGCTCCGTAAATCAGGTTGAATAGGCATGACAACAATGCGCGCATGCGCGGGCTAGCCGCATCACGCATGCGCGCACGGGCTCTGATCCCCAGTGCGCATGTGTGTGGAGCGCGAAGGGAGCATAATGCTCCGTAAATCAGGTTGAATAGGCATGACAACAATGCGCGCATGCGCAGGTCAGCTGTATCACACATGCGCGCTGGAATGAGTGGGCTGTATTATGCTCGGCCAATAGAGAATTGAGGGCGGTATAGCTCTTCTGACGAATTACTGCCGGCATGACGGACGGCGGCTATTGGCGGGCTATGAGGAGTGGGAGGGACCACGGGCACGATAAAGGAGTGCCTTCCAGCTGGGCAATTCATCGCTGATAAAGGTAGCGGCGGTCCTGCTGGCGGTCAGAATATCAACCGCACTTTCTTCTTAATAATGACCGCAGTCTTTACTGCTAATATATTGAGAGAGAACCATTAAGATTGACCCCTGATGAGTCAAACGAAACGCGTTGGGTCAAAGAAAATACGCATCTTTAATTTGTAGTCAGCTTTAGCGAATCTGTACTGGGTCTTAGTCAGCATTTAACCCTTCCCCCCCTGGTTAGCGCGGCATTTAGCCGGCACTCCAGAAGGCTGGGGAATGATATGCTGAGTATCATTGAGAGTCCCTTGCAGCAGTTATATTGAGAGTTAGTCCGGCTCTAAAAGACAGGGAGTCAGTAATATTGAACGAGGGTTTCAGGCTTTCTCCCTGACATTAAGTTGTTTCTCACTATTAGGTGTGGGTTGTTTGTGCTTAAATTTTAATAGCATAGTCAAATAAAAGTTATATTTTATCTTTTTATCCTATTTTTGAGATTTGATCAATTGCGTTATAATGAGTATCTTAATGGCAGGACTAAATACTTTTATTATATATTACTGGCTTGGAAGCCTACCACTGCACGCAAGTATACAATCTTACAAGAGTGTCATTTAAATGCACTCAGTATGAGAGAAACAACAACTTAAGTAATAGGGGTTAATTCTCTGGTTTACTCATGTCACATATGCCAGTAAGTATGCTCAGTATGCTCTTCAGCTTCCTACATGGATGGCCACTTTCTAGGATTCAGAGCATTAAAACTGCTTGCTAATATCCTCTAAGTTGTAATACTACGGTGTGATTTCCTTGCACTTAGGTACGGGTGCCTGAGAGATGTCCTTTGAGGTTCTGGTGTTATACGTTATACATAGTTAAGCACTAAGTTACAAAACAAAATGTCCTTTAACCCCTTAACGACTGGCCCATAGTAAAATTGCGTCGGCACTGACAGGTCCTTCCTGACTGCCCTATAGTAAAATTATGTCGGGCAGTCAGTGAAGGATTCCCTGTCACTGCAGACGTAATTGGAGCAATTCTTAGCTGTATCTGACAGCTAAGACCTGCTCCAGCTTAACCCCTTCAGTTCCGTGATCAAACATGATTGCGGAACTGAAGCGGTTCCGTGATGTTGCCAGTCAGACTGGCACCCCCCCGCGACGAGATCGGGGTTGCCGATATGTAAAACATGCAGCCTGGGGTCTGGCCAGTGACCCCAGACTCCCTGAACCCCCTGTTTCCTGGTTGATAGTGCCGGGTACTCAGGAAACCAAGCGATGCCTCTGCATTGCTTGACTTCCTGTTACAGGCTGGAGACAAGTGTATGCTGTGTCTCCAGCCTGTAACATTGATTCAGCAATTAAATCATTGCTGAATCTAGTGTCCTGAAAGGGACACACAAAAAAGTGAAATAAAAAGTGAAAAATAAATAAAGTGTTTGAAAAAAAATAATAAAGTTATAAAGCCCCCAAAATTCCTTTTTTTTTCTATAGAAAATGAATTATATAAAAAACCCTAAAAATTAATAAAAACAATGCATATTTGGTATCATCGCGTCCGTAACAATCTGCACAATAAAACGGAAACAATAATTAATGTACACAGGGAACGTCTGGAAAAGAAAAGGAAGTAGTGATTTTTCGCCATCTCACCTTAGAAAATATGCTATTAAAAGTAATTAAAAAGTCATATGCACCCCACCACAGTACCAATAAAAATCGCAGGTTGTCCCGCAAAAAATAAGCCCTCAACCAACTTTGTTAACCGAAAAATAAAAATGTTACACTTCTCAAAATATTGTGATGCAAAAATCACTGATTTATGTCCCCAAAAGTGTTTTTGTTATGCAGACTTAGTATCGCATGAAAAAATAATATAAATGAGGTATCGCCGTAATCACACCGACCCGCAGAATAAAGGGAACATGTTACTTATACTATACGCTGCATGGCAAAAAAATTTAAAATTTAAAATGCAATGACAAATGACAGAATTTTATTTTATTTTTTTTAAATCCAGCAAAAAAAAAAAAAAGAGTTAATAAAATGTATTCAATAAATTGTAGGCACCCAAAAATGGTGTCATTACAAAATGCATCTCATCCCACAAACAAGCCCTTATATGGCCACGTCACCAGAAAAATAAAGAAAATATAGCATCTAGTAATGTGAAGGCAAAAACCCGCAAAAATTGCCAAATTATTAGAATACAACTGGCTGCGTCAGGAAGAGAATATATAAGCTGTGCGAGCGAATATCAGGGGACACCCCAGATTTACAGCTTATGAGGGAAAAGACACCAGAAGTGACCCCTAAAGTGACTGCCCCAATCATAGGAAATAGCGCTCCTCCCCTTCTGCGCCCTGCTGTGTGCCTGAACTGCAGTATATGCCACATATATGACACTGGTGTACCCGGGATAATCGACGTAAAGTCATATGTGGGTATAAACTGATATTAAGGCACAGCCGGACACAGAAGGAAAGAAAGGTCATTTGGTTTTTGGAGCACAGACGGTTTGGCTTTTGGACATCATGACACTTTTGCAGAGCTGAAACACCAGTAAAGTGGAATCCCCTGATATGAGACCTTATTTTGGACACTACACCCCTGAAGGATTTCTCCAGGGGTACAGAGAGCATTTTTAACCCCCCAGTGTTGCTATAACTTATTACCCATAAATGAATACACAGCTGATTGTGAGAGGTGAAAATGACCATTTTTCCAGGAATCCGTCATTTCAGTGCGTAATATATTGTGCCCCCCTTGTATCAGAGATGAACGCTCTGAAAGCCGTTGTGCCCGGGATACCTGCTTACCAGTTTTTGGAGTGTGTATCTCTGCTGACTGTTAGGGACATCAAGGGGTCCTCATAATAGAGTATGTTGCAGAGCTCCAAATTAAATAACAGGCCTGGATGAGCTACACCCATCCTTTGGGGCCTGGAGAAGCCACACAGACACACACACAGCTGATAGTGTATCAAGTGAGTTCTGATTTTAATGGTGCAAAAAGGTAGTTTAAATACAATACAAACAAAAGCAGGTTGGACTATTCTAATGACATGATTGGTTATAGAGTTACAACATAAGGTGTGGCACATGACTATTGGATAAGGCCTAATGTAATCTGCATCTCATTATTACTTTCCAAACTGGGATGACCTTTCTCATGAAATAAAGAAGAATCTAAAATATTTATGTGTAAACCAACATCTTACACTAATTCTAGATGTATATATCACAGCAAGAGAGATATCGATCACATACTGGTCTGACCACTCCGGTCTTAGACTGATGATCAACAGGTTATAGAACCTGTTTCTACACACACCTTCAAAGATGAGACCCTTACCACAAACAGATAAGGATTTATAACCCAACTATTAACATTCCACACGCCTTATCCCCTAAAGGGGTCTCTTATATGAAAGAAAATTACAAGATGGCTGAAAAGAATACAAAGATGTAGGATGTGATCCTAACACTGACATAAGTTGGATACAACATATCGGGCACTGAAATGGTGAATCTCTGGAAAATTTCAATTTTTAACTTTTCATTATCAGCTGCACATTCATTTCTGGAAACTAAATAAATGCAAAACTCAGGGGTTAAAAATGCTCACTACGCCACTCGACAAATCCCATCAGTGGGGTAGTGTCCAAAATGTGGTGACGCCTGTGGATTCCACTTTATTGGCAATTCAGCGGCTTTGCAAAAGTGGCATGATGTCCAAAAACAAGACTGTGCTCCAAAAACCAAAAAAGCGCTCCTTCCCTTCTGTGCCCGGCTGTGTCCAAACAGCCGATTCTACCCACATATGGCAATAGGTCCGTTATCCGGGGTACACCAGTGTCATACATGTGGGCATACACTGTCATTTGGGTACACAGCAGGGCGCAGATGTGAAGGAGCGATATGTGCTTTTGGAGTGCAGATTTAGATTCTTCGTTTTTGGACACCATGTCACATTTGCAGAGACCTTAGCAAATGCCCCTACAAAATGGGGTCACTTCTTGGGGAATTCCAGTTTACAATCACCTCCAGGGCTCTACTAAAACAACATGGCGCCCAGAAAGTCCCTCTAAAGCTGTACCCCAATAGCTAAAAAGCACAGTTCTACTTCCCTTCTGAGCCCTGCTGTGTTCCCAAGCAGCAGTTTACACCCACATATATAATTTTTTGACCCCCGGGATGGCCCACTTAATAGTTTTAGGAGTGCAGGTCTCTGACAACATAAAGTGGGTGCAACATATTGGGCGCCGAAATGGCAGATTTCTTTAAAATTTTCAATTTTCATTTTGTACATTCATTTTTGGGAAGCATTTTTAGGCTCAAAATGATAATACCCCTTGATAAATTCCTTGATGGGTGTAGTTTTTAAAATGGGGTCACATTTGAGGGGTTTCCATTGTATTGATACTTTAGCGGCTCAGCAAATGTGACATGGCACCAGAAAACTATTCCAGCCACATCTGCCCTCCAAAAGCCAAATAGCGCTCTTTCCATTCTGAGCCCCACCATGTCCCCATACAGCAGATTATGGCCACATATGGGGTATTGCTGTGTTCAGGAGAAATTGTTTAACAAACTGTGGGGGGCTTTTTCTCCTTTAACCCCTTGTGAAAATGAAAACTTTGGAGATAAAGGGACATTTTAGTAATTTTTAACCTACACATCCCAAGGTTATTAAAATCTGTGAAATAGCTCTAGGGTCAAAATACTCACTATGCCCCTCAATGAATACCTTAGGGGTCTTGTTTATAAAATGGGGTCATTTATGGGGGGGTTTCCATTGCTTTGTCAACTCAAATCTTGTTCGAAATTGCAAATGGGCCTAAAATATCTGCAAGCAAAATTTGTGTTTTGAAATCCAATTGGCCTTCCCTACCTCTTGGGCCCTACTGTTTGTGCGTACATAGGAGTAAGTGTACATTTTTTAGTGGGGTGATATATTTTGGGGTGTGTTTCTTCTTTTTGATGTGTTGTGTGCAAAAAAAAAAAAACTGCCTTTAAAATAAAACATTTGAAGAAAATGATTTTTTTTTTTTTGTAATTTGCAATAATTCTTGCAAAACAATATTTGTTTGATCAAAATGCTCACTATACCCCTCAAAGAATACCAGAAGGGATCTAGTTTTACAAATTGGGTCATTTAATGGGATATTCTGTCATTATGCCACCTATTCCTGTCTGTAAACATAGCTTGGTGCAGGAAAAAAAATCACAAACTCAAAATTTCAAAAATTTGCCTATAAATTGATAAACTTCTAAATTGTCTAAATTACTCAAATATGCTTAAAACACAAAAGGAACATTTGGAAATATATAACTGCTAACGTGTTTGCCCTGTATTATTGTATATATGTGAGATATTGCAGCTGAAATTGGAAAACATTGAAAAATGTTCAAAATTTTAAAAATTTGTGAGTTTTTTTAATAAATTTACACAAGATATATCAGTCTAATTTTACATTCTCCGTAAAGTACAAAGTGTCATGAAAAAAGAATATCAGAATCGCTTGAATGCACTATACTGTTACAGAATTATTTACTGATAAAATCACACAGGGCAAATTTCCAAAATTTGGCTTGGTCATTAAGATCCAAAACAGGCCGGTCACTAAGGGGTTAAGGGCCTAATACTCTGCTGGTACAAGGCTCAACTCAATTTAAGGGCCTAAAACTCTGTTCCTACAAGGCTCAACTCACCTCAAGGGCCTAATACTCTGCTGGTACAAGGCTCAACTCACCTCAAATGCCTAAAACTCTGCTCCTACAAGGCTCAACTCACCTCAAGGGCCTAAAACTTTGCTGGTACAAGGCTCAACTCACTTCAAGGGCCTAATACTCTGCCGGTGCAAGGCTCAACTCACCTCAAGGACCCTAAACTCTGCTCCTACAAGGCTCAACTCACTTTAAGGGCCTAAAACTCTGCTGGTGAAAGGCTCAACTCACTTTAAGGGCCGGATACTCTGCTGGTGGAAGGTTCAACTTACCTCAATTGCCTAAAACTCTGCCAGTGCAAGGCTCAACTCACCCCAAGGGCCTGAAGCTAAGTTTGGGACGGCTTACCCAAAGGGCCTGAAAAGTAAATTTTTGTATATCTTAGCTTAAGGGCCTCTAACTTAATTTGAAAGAGCTCACCTCAAGGGCCACAAAAGTAATTTTTGGAGGTCTCACCATATCACGCACACGATAACAGTTAAGGGTGGGGGCTGTTTGATTTCCCCTTTGCCTTCTATGGTTGTCATGGGCAACGTGATTTAAAGGGGTGCATGCTAATGTTTCTTTAGCTTAAAATCTGTGTTTATGTCCATACTAATGTGGAGGAAAGAAGGTTTCCAAGCATTTTTCGACTTTCATAGAGGTTCTATTGAGTGTGGGGTGTCTATGAGTTGTATGTACTATATATATATATATATATATATATATATATATATATATATATATATATATATATATATAGGTGTGGCATGTATGGACTCCTCACATCTTGCAGTTTTTTGGACTGTACATTTTGTTTGAAGAAAGGGATTGCTTGAGTTGTCACTTTAGAAAGGTCTGACAAGTGGAGCAAAAAGAAGGCTGGGGTTAAAGGTAGAGAGGAGTGAAAGACCTGACACAGAACTCTATGGACCCCAGTCCAGAAGTCCCTGAGTGCAGCACAGTCCCAGAACACATGCAAAAGGGTCCCCTCCTCCAGGCCACAGCGCCAGCAAACTGGGGAGGAGGAAGGGAAGATCCTGTGCAGCCTAGAGGGGACGAGATACCAACGGGTCAAAAGTTTATAGCCCATTTCCTGATATTTGCTGGCCACCGAGCACTTGTGGGTGAACTCAAGGATCCTGGCACACTGGTCATCCGAGAAGGTCAGATTCAGGTCCGCCTCCCATTTAGTAAGGCCGGGTAGTCTGTCTGTTCTCTAATGCAAAAAAAAACATGGTATAAAGAGACCGACTGTAACTTCTTGGTTGATGATTCAACCAATTTACACACTTCATAAGCCGCAGAGGAAACAATTTGTGGGAAATAAGGTGATAGTGGTAACCATTGATTCACAATGGCAAGTCGACCTGAGTGACATGTCAAACTACGCCAAAAAAAAATAAAAAAATGCAATAAAATATATTTTAACCGTGATCAACATATTATCAGAATAAGCGTGGTGTGTCAGCTTGAAAGATAAGACGGGGCCTCTGTAGTGAAAGATTAGAGTGAATAGATTTTAAAGAATGATCACCGTGTGCCTCATAAACTACAGACAGATCAGAGCGCGAATGAACAACGCTATTAAAGCAGCTTTGTAAAGAGCGCAATATCCACCATTTTTTTTTTACTACAAACAGCACGAAAGACGCTTTAGTGGAACGATTTAACAGAACGTTAAAAACAAAAATGTGTTAATTTTTTATATAGCCGCAATATGTATCGCTATATAGAAGAACTAAATTTTTTATACAGCTATAATTATAAATACAATCCGGTGCAGGTCTGCAGATGTACCAAAAAACAATTTTTTAAGAATATGAGGGATTATTTATATCAAATGCGTGACTCTTAAACCGAATAAACAGACTTTCACATTCTTGAGCACATCGCATTCTTGAACCTTTGTAATGTGTGCACAGAGGGTGGGGGGATGGGGGAGAGGGAACTTTTCTACACACGCCTGTGACATCTGCTAGGGGAGGATGAGGGCTGGAGGGAGACGTGGGAGGGTTGGAGGAGGGCAGAGGGCCTGACACAACACAAAGGAAAGGGGCGTGTTGGGGCGTATTGACGAGAAGTGCTTTGGAAGCTAAGGGGTGGGGTTTCAGCAAGAGTGCGTGGTACCTGTCATTTTGACAAAAAGTATATTCGCTTTACTTCTTCTTTTTTCATCAGAATGTTTTTGTAGAATGGGAGGAAATCCACACAAACACGGGGAGAACATACAAACTCCTTGCAGATGTTGTTCCTGGTGGGATTCGAACCCAGGACTCCAGCACTGCAGTGCTAACCACTGATGCTTTACTACTTCTGACACACATCTTGCAATATTTATCTTGTGCTTCTTACTATGTTACATTAAATTACTGTTACTTTCTGGTTTACAAAATCATATAAAGAAACTGAACTTAAAAAATAAATAAATAAATAAAATCAACCATAATGAGAGCAGGAATATAACCGGAGATATAGAAAGAAAGGGGAGCCAGAAATGATCCAGAAAGTGTCAGAGTAACTCAGGGAGGACAGCAAGTAACAGGAAGGTACAGGCCGAATTAGAGGAAGAGTCTGATGGTGTAAACCTCCGGATGAGGGGACAGTGAGCTGCAGGTACAGGGGAGATAATATGGAAAGTGTACTGTGGGGATAGAATTAGGACTACTCCTCTATCCACCCAATACTAAGGTCTGAGGGTGTCAGGTAAATATATAACCCATAGGAAATAACAGAAGGGGAAGCTGTATCCGACTGTTAGATCCAGGTATCTGTAAGGGCCAGCAGGTTGAAAGATTTTATATGCAATAGTTGATGAGCAAGTTCAGGTTTGTTACCTACTGACCTGGTGCTCCAGAGCACAGAGTTACTGTAAAAAAGACAGGAGAAAGAGAAGGGACACAGTGAATGTCAATAAGAGTAGTGGGTGGTGGGTAAGTGGGAATCAGCAGAAGGTGGACCATGGATAGGAGAGATGTTCCCCGCAGGTAGTATTTCACGGTTATGTCAATGCCGAGCAACCGTATACTGAATGCTGCTTGCACCTCTGTGGAAATGGGGTAAGAAAACTGTCCCTGGTGCTACAACAGCTGATTTGGCCCTGCCTGAGGGTGTTGGTCAGCTGTACCCAAGCTAAGCTTGGCCCCGACAACTTCTAGCTCTCTAAGGCCCTATTCACATGAGGAGCCATACCTGCCACGACGGTCGCAGCTTCCCCCTCCGGAGTAGGCTCAAATGAATGGGCCAACTCCGGAGGTTGCTGCCGTGAGGCAAAATCCGCCTGAAGAAAGCTTGCTTCTTTTTTCCGCTAGCGGTCTCCATAGCCCACCAATATAAGGGGGTGGATTATGACATGGCCATAATCCGCCCCCCTCTGTGCCCGTGTGAACTAGCCCTAAACACGAAGACCTAACAGACAGGTGGGGTGAGAGCTGAAAGAGGCTAGGGACTGGAAAACTATAGGTGGTCACGCCTAACAAATGAATAGGTGCAGCTGCAAACAGAAACAACTAGGATGGGACGTGCTGGAGAACTAACAGGCACAGCACAACCATAAACACACAAGAGGAGTTTGAGGAGAGGAAAAGTGGAGTAGTGAGGAAAGGGTATCACAGGACAGGGGCAAAATAAACCTGAAGCCCCAAACAAAAACTCACTAATACCAAAACAGTGTCAGGCAGCCAGAAACGCAGGACAGGGCTTGAGTAGAAATGTTGCGGGTAAACAGACTCTCACACAAGACAACACTCACACAACTTACAATCAGCTCCTGAGACCGTGCAACTCTCCTCCTAAACTGGGCCAAGAATCCTGGTTGGTAAAAACAAAAACCAGCGAGAACTGAAGCCAGCAGTGAGTCTTATACAGACCCCGGAATGACTTGATAGGTTGATGACAAACACCTGAAGCTTGCATCTACTAAGACACCCAGCCAGCTCAAGTATACACTGAGACAGATACCAAACCACCAACTCCACAGCTTGGTGACAAAGAGAATGACCAGAAAGTCACAGGACACCGGCTCAAATCCCCAGCAAACACACAACAATTTTATAAAACAACTCAGGTCCTGTCATAGTATCAGGAGAAGAGATTGAAACAGAAGATGGTTCAGTGATTTATTAGAAATGTGTTGATGTTCCCCAGGGGAAAAAGAAGGGATAAGGTGGTCTAAGGGTGCGTTCACACGATGTAATGTGCCGTGTGATGTGGCAAATCACGGGCGCAAAATAACGTGGCGTATCCGATCCTAACCCCCATTGAAATCAATGGGAGCGTATATTGTGCGCAAACTCTCACGCGGAGAGATCACGCGCACATTACATCGTGTGAACGCACCCTAAGAAAGTGTAAAGTGTAAGAGGGTTGTACATAGGTGATGGAAGGAGAGAGGACTGATGTAGAAGTAGATGATAACTTTGCAAAAAAACATAAAATATGGAAAATGTGCTCCTAGTAAAATAATGGTGACAGGTAGTTGGTGGCCCCATAGTTTACCTGCCAGGACACATTGACATGATGCCAGAGATGTTTCCTACACAAATGTCCCGGCAAAAAGTATTTTGTTATAAATAGAGATGAGCGAACACTAAAATGTTCGAGGTTCGAAATGCCGCTCAATGTTCGTGTGTTCGAACGGGTTTCGAACCCCATTATAGTCTATGGGGAACAGATACTCGTTAAGGGGGAAACCCAAATCCGTGTCTGGAGGGTCACCAAGTCCACTATGACACTCCAGGAAATGATACCAACACCCTGGAATGACACTGGGACAGCAGGGGAAGCATGTCTGGGGGCATCTAACACACCAAAGACCCTCTATTACCCCAACATCACAGCCTAACAACTACACACTTTCCACATTCAAAAAAACCTCTATCAAAATGGGAAAATACCTGGAAACCTTCTTTACTCCCCAAATGGATGGACACAAACCCCAATTTAAGCTCAACAAACAGTAACAACCACCCCTTTAAATCACGTTCCCCATGACAACCACAAATGGAATAGGCAATGAGAATTCCAAAAGCCCTCACCCTTAACTGTCATTTTGAGTGTGTGTGTGTGTGTGTGTGATGTGGTAAGACCTTCCAAAATTCACTTTTCTAGCCCTTAACATGAGCCCTTCCAAACAAAGTTACAGGACCTTAAGCTGAGCTACCAGCAGAGATTGAGGCCCTTGGCATGAGTAGAGCCTTGCACCAGCAGTGTTTTTGGCACTTAGGGTGAGTTGAGCCTTGTACCAGCGTGTGTCCCTTAACATCAGGCGGGCCCTAAGTTCTGCGCTTTGCACAAAAGTTCCACGTTAACTAGGCTGAATGGTACAAAGATTAGTAGGCCCGAGAACCAGGAACAGGTCTTGCAATGGCTGTCGGATAACGCTTAAAGCACATTGTCCACCAGCCAGTCAGCCTCTACCTCCTCTTACCCAACAGTCTTGTCCTCCTTCCACCCAAAATTCCCAATCTTCCCAGAACAATAACCCCAACTGTCCCTGCTCCCCAGAGCTGTTCTCCCTTCCTTTGACTGTACCGCAACCTGCCCCTCCATTTCGCGATTCCATGGACCTAACAGACGAGTATCTGTGTCCAGATGCTCAAACACTAGAGTCTCCTCCATCTCCGGTCGATTTGGTGGCGGATAACCAGCAACCCACCCTCATTGACGACGATGAGATGCAGTTGCTGTCAGGGCAGCCAGTTGACATGCGCATTTTGCAGGAGGAGGAGGCGAGACAGGAGTTGGAAGAGGAGGTGGTGGACGACGAGGACACCGACCCAACCTGGACAAGGCGGATGTCAAGCTGGGAAAGTAGTGTGGATGTTGAGGCAGGTGCAGCACCAAAAAGGGTAGCTAGAGGCAGAGGTCAACAGCTTCGCCGAAGCCAGGCCAGACCCGGAATGTCCGAAGATGTTCCCTTTTGTACCCAGCCCAGAAAAACTCCCCCATCGAGGGCACGTTTCTCGAAGGTGTAGAGTTTTTTCAAGGAATGCGCCGAGGACAGATATAGTGTCGTCTACACAATTTGCCTCTTGAAATCGAGTAGGGGCCCTGAGAAGAGCAACCTGTCCACCACTTCAATGCACCGTCATTTGGAATCCAAGCAATGGAATCAGTGGCAGGCAGCAACGGCAGGACAAACGTCGCCCGCCGTTCATGCCACTGCCTCTGCTCACAGTGCTGGCGATGCACTCCAGAGGACGAGCCAGGACATCACTTCATCTGCCTCCGCCACTTTGTTGACTTCTCCCTCATCCTCCCCTGTTTCTGTCTTATCTCCTTCTCCTGCACCATCAAAGGCACCATCAGGCGCTTCTTTACAACAACCCACCATCTCTCAGACATTGGAGCGCCGGCAGAAATACACCGCTAACCGCCCACCCACGCAAGCCTAGAACGCCAACATCGCTAAACTGCTGGCCCAGGAGAGGTTGGCGTTCCGGCTTGTTGAAACTCCCGCCTTCCCGGACCTGATGGCAACTGTGGCACCTCACTATGCCGTCCCTAGCCGTCTCAACTTCTCCCGGTGTGGCATCCCCGCCTTGCACCAGCACGTGTCACTCAACATCAGGTGGGCCCTTAGTTCCGCGCTTTGCTGCAAGGTCCACTTGACCACCGACACTTGGACAAGCGCCTGTGGTCAGGGATGCTGCTTATCTTTAAGGACAGGCAGGGTGAATGTGGTGGAGTCTGGTCCCGGGGTGCAAACTGAGGTACCCTATCTCCTCTCCCAGGCCAAAATTCATGGCAGGAGTAGACTGAAACCCTATGACGCTGCAACCTCCACCACAGCTACTAGCGGCAAACGCTAAAACACTGGTGTGGGGAGACGTCAGCAGGCGGTGCTGAAGCTCATCAGCTTGGGGGACAGACAGCACAGTGCCTCCGAGGTCAGGGATGCCATCCTGGCTGAGATGGCTTTTTTTTTTCCCTGCTACACCTGGGGCCTGGCATTTTTACGCCTGTGATAATGGCTGGAACCTGGTAGCGGCTCTGGAGCTTGCCAGCCTCCAACACGTTCCATGTTTGGCCCACGTCTAACCTAGTGGTGCAAAGTTTTTTGAAAACATACCCAAATGTACCGAAGCTACTGGTGAAAATGCGGCGCTTGTGCGCCCACTTTTGCAAGTGCACAGGAGTCACTGCTAGCCTAAAAACACTCTAGCAAGGCCTACATCTGTCCAAACACAGGCTGTTGTCCGTCATTCACACACGCTGAAACCCTACAATACCATATCTTGAGCAGGGTGTGTGAGCTGCACAGACCTTTGATGGAGTTCCATCTACAAAACCCAAGGGTTCCTCAAAGTCAGCTCCCAAAGTTTCTGCACCATGAGTTTCCAGGGGTGGCAGAGTTATGGCTAGGGGCAGAGGCATGGATAGGGATGATGTCTAGGGGCAAAAGCAGTGTGGATGTGGAGGCAAGCTAAGCAGGAAAAACTGGGGGTACAAGCTAAGGCATGGACTGGGGTGATGTCTAGGGGCAAAAGCAGTGTGGATGTGGAGGCAAGCTAAGCAGGAAAAACTGGGGGTACAAGCTAAGGCATGGACTGGGGTGATGTCTAGGGGCAAAAGCAGTGTGGATGTGGAGGCAAGCTAAGCAGGAAAAACTGGGGGTACAAGCTAAGGCATGGACTGGGGTGATGTCTAGGGGCAAAAGCAGTGTGGATGTGGAGGCAAGCAAAGCTGGGAAAATGGTGGCTAGAGGCAAAGGGATGTCCATAGGCAGCAAGGGCAAAGATGCAAAACTCTCCCCTGTTTCAAGAATTTTCCTGACTTGTCTCCCCACAAAACATTCCTGGGGGGAGGGCTGAAACACCACCCTCCTCCTCCTCCGCTGTTAGATTGACCCCAGCTACGAGCTGAAAACGCTGCAACACTGGTGTGGGGAGACGTCAGCAGGCTGGGCTGAAGCTCATCAGCTTGGGAGACGGACAGCACACTGCCTCTGAGGTCAGGGATGCCATCCTGGATGAGATGGCAATTTGTTTATCCCCGCTGCCCCTGGGGCCAGGTTTTTTAGCTTGTTGGAGGGCTCTGGAGCTTGCCAGCCTCCAACACATTCCATGCCTGGCCCACGTGTTCAATGTAGTGGTGCAATGATTTTTAAAAACATACCCCAAATTAGCTGAGCTAAGGGTGAATGTGCGGCACTTGGACACCCACTTTCCCAAGTCTACAGTACCTGGAGCTAGCCGCAGTACACTCCAGCAAGGCCTACATCTGCCTGAAGCACCTACTGTTGTGCGAGGTCACCACACGCTCTAACCCTAGATACCGTATGTTCAGCAGGGTGTGTGAGCAGCAGAGACCTTTGATGGAGTACCAGCTACAAAACCCAAGGGTTCCTCAGAGTCAGCTCCCTCACTTTCTGCACCATGAGTTTCCATGGGTGGCAGACTTATGGCTAGAGGCACAGGCATGGATAGGGGTGATGTGTAGGGGCAAAAGCAGTGTGGATGTGGAGGCAAGCTAAGCAGCAAAAACTGGGGGTACAAGCAGCCGGTGGCATCATCACTGACAAGCACAGCTGTCTGTCAGCTGACAGGCTGACTTTCACCAAAATGAACAGACAATGGATAGACTCATCATATACATGTCAGTTACATGACAAATTTAGTGCAATTTGCAAGTCCAAGATGGGTTGGAGATCTGCGGAGAGGAATCTCACCACCTCTTGCGGGTGCCATCATTTGGAAGGCAAGCCCTGGGCTCAGTGGGTGAGAGCAAGCGCAGGATAATCGTCGTTTGGCCTGGCGGCCACTGCCTCTCCCACTGTTGACAGGGCTGGCGCTGCAGTCCAGACCAGCAGCCAGGACACCTCCACATTTGCCTCTGACACTTTGGGGAGTTCACCCTTATCCTCACCTTTTCCTGCCATTTCTCCTTTTGCCCGCGCCATCATGCGCCTCTTCCCAGCAACTCCCCATCTCCCAAGCCTTTCATTTCATGCTAAAGTACAGCGCAACCCACCCACATGCCCAAGGCTTCAACGGCCTCATCTCAAGAAATCTGGCCCAGGAGATGTTGGAATCCCGGCTGGGGGACACTCTGCCCTTTTTGGGCAGAGTGTCTACTGCGCCACCGCACTGTGCCGTCCACACCAGCACTTTCCCCCAAACATGAGGCGGTCCCTAAATTCAGCGCTTAGCCCTAAAGTTCCATGTGACCAGTTACGAATGGACAAGTGCATGCGGACAGGGACGCTACCTTTCAATTTGGGCACAGTGGTTGAATGTAGTTGAGGCGTGGACCGGGTCGCAAAATGTGGTGGCCTGACTTGTCTCCCCACACAACATTCCTGGGAGGAGGGCTGAAACACCACCCTCCTCCGCTGTTAAATTGACCCCAGCTACGAGCTGGAAACGCTGCAACACTGGTGTGGGGAGACGTCAGCGGGCCGTGCTGAAGCTCATCAGCTTGGGGGCCAGACAGCACACTGCCTACAAAGTGAGTCATGCCATCCTCGATGAGACGGCAATGTGGTTTTTGCCACTGCACCTGGGCCCAGGCATGTTGTCATGTGTGATAATGGCCGTAACCTGGGATTGGCTCTGTAGCTTGGCAGCCTGCAACATATTCCATGCCTGGGCCACGTTTTTAACTCATTGCTGCTAATCATTTTAAAAAGGTACCCCAATGTTCCTGAGCTACTGGTGAAAGTGTGGCGCTTGTGCGGATAGTTTTTAAAGTCTATAGTTGCCGCTGCTAGCCTCTATGCACTCCTACAACGCCTGTACCTGCTGGAACAACGGCTGTTGTGCGACGTCTCCACACTGCTGGCACTAAACATATCATGTGTTGAGCAGAGTGTGTGAGCAGCACAGACCTTTGATGTAGTTCCAACTCCAAAACCCTCGGGTTCGTCAAAGTCAACTCCCTCAGTTGCTCAACCATGAGTGGCCATGGGTGGCAGACTTATGTGAAATCCCATCCCATCCATTGCACTGGACACGAAACATTAGCATGCGCTCAGCACAACTTCGGATATGGCAGCTGCGTTAAGCAGGGTGCAGGGTACAACACAGACCAGGCCCGAGCACCAGGAACAGGTGTTAGAAATACTGCAGCATCCGCCATTTCCTTCCAATTTTGGGGTTTTGGACCCACCACCGACTTGTCTGGACCTAAGTGGGGATCATGAGACACAGTTGCCATCAGGGCAAGCTGTGGTCATGTGCGGTTTGCAGTAAGGGGCCAGTGCGCAATTGGAAGAGGAGTTGGTGGATGACGAGGCCACCGACCCCACATGGACAGGGGTGATGTCTAGGGGCTAAAGCAGTGTAGATGTAGAGGGAAGCTAAATCAACAAAAAACCTGGGTAGAAGCAAAGGCATAAACTGGGGTGATGTTTAGGGGTGAAAGCAGTGTAGATGTGGAGGGAAGCTAATTCAACAAAAAAAAACCTGGGTAGAAGCAAAGGCATAAACTGGGGTGATGTTTAGGGGCTAAAGCAGTGTAGATGTGGAGGGAAGCTAATTCAACAAAAAAAAAACAGGGTAGAAGCAAAGGCATAAACTGGGGTGATGTTTAGGGGTGAAAGCAGTGTAGATGTGGAGGGAAGCTAAGCAGCAAAAACAGTGGGTAGAAGCAAAGGCATGCAAAACTCTACCCTGTTGGAAGACTTATTCCTAGGTCTGGAACACGTTAATGGGCCCCCTGGACAAATTACTGCCACTCAGGGGCCTAGTGTCACCAGGAGGGACAAGTATAGGCGCATGTTGTGGGAATACCTGGCTGACACCAGCTCTGTCCTCTCCGATCCCTCTGTGCTCTACAGCCTACACTTATTTTCTCATCTTTTTTTTCTGAACTGCACATCTCTTGCCTGCTTCCTTTGGGATCTTAGAAATGGTGGTCCACTTCCAAAGATGGTAATTTCACTAGACAGTGTAACGGGAGTAGCTGAGGGATCGCTGTCTTAACCACTTTTTGGCACAAAATTAACTTCCAAAGCCAAATATGGTGCAAGTATATGATGCAAGGACACCTACACACCTATCTCTGACACATTGGGGAGTTCACCCTCATGCGCCCTTTTGGCCTGCACCATCATGCGCCTCTTCCCAGCCACTCCACATTTCCCAAGCTTTTCATTGCAGGCAGAAGTACAACACAACCCACCCCCATGCCCAAGCCTTTAACAGCCTCATCGATAAACTGCTGGCCCTGGAGATGTTGGTGTTTGTTTATGCTTCTGGAGACCCAGGCCTTCCGTCAGCAGATGGCAGCTGGGGCACCTCCCTATGCTGGGCCTAGCCGTTACTACTTCTCTTGGTGTGCTGTCCCTGCCTTGCGCCTGCATGTGTCCCATAACATCAGTCGGGCCCAGAGCTCTGCGCTTTGCTGCAAGGTCCACTTGACCACCGACACATGGACAAGCGCCTGTGGTCAGGGATGCTGCAGTGCTTATCTTTAATGACAGGCAGGGTGAATGTGGTGGAGTCTGTTCCCCGGGTGCAAACTGGGGTGGCCTATCTCCTCTCCCAGGCCAAAATTCATGGCAGGAGTAGACTGAAACCCTACGATGCTGCAACCTCCACCCCAGCTACTAGCGGAAAACACTGTAACACTGGCATGGGGAGATGTCAGCAGGCCGTGCTGAAACTGATCAGCTTGGGGGACAGACAGAACAGTGCCTCCGAGGTCAGGGATGCCATCCTGGCTGAGATGGCATTTTTTTTTCCCTGCTACACCTGGGGCCTGGCATTTTTGCGCCTGTGATAATGGCTGGAACCTGGTAGCAGATCTGGAGCTTGCCAGACTCAAACACGGTCCACGCATGGCCCACGTTTTTCAACTTGTTGGTGCCATGTTTCTTTGAAACCTACACCATTGTGCCTGATATACAGGTCAAAGTGGGGCCATTTTCGTAAGTGAGAACTAGCCTCTGCTAGGCAGAAAACATTCAGAGCACACTCCTCTCATCTTCGCACCGTTGGCTGGCGGAGGAAGACGAGGGGGTTGGAGTGGCATCTTATGTCCCTGTCCCACACGAGGCTAGAGGGTGCACTTCAGTGCATCCCATTGCTTCACCACAAATGGTGTGAAGGGGAGTGGAAAATGGAGGAAATGGAGAGTGACCCTTACAGTTGGGGCCAGCAAAGGCATGCCAAGTAACACACTGGCACACATGGCTGACTTCATCTTGGGTTGCTTTTCAACACATATTTCACATCATGAAGAACAAATAATACTGGATTTTTACAAGCCTCGAACCCCGTTCTAGGTCTAATGTCTGTTCCTTTCTTATATTAGGGGAGAGGGGAAAAAAATTACTTCAGTGATACGTTTAGCGTACATAGACTGACTATTAATGTGTATCCCACTTAGTGTTGTTAGGGTTACACACCGTCACAACCTGGCTAAAGCTTCTATAGCTGTTAATAAAGTCAACATAACTTTACGGTATCCAAAAAGACAGCTGGTACCGACAGAGAGCAAGACAAATGTCAACCAAAGCTGTGAGCTCTGAACACCCACAGTGACTTTGGCGTCATCATCATTATAAGGGAGCGGGTGGTAATAAATAACTTGGCAGTGCCTAAAACCCAAAAAGCTTATACAACTATATTTACATTAAGATACACAAATGACACTTTTCAGTAGCATGTCATGAGACAAGCTGATAAGCTCTTCCTTTGTGCAGTGCTATTTGAAAGTTAAACGCTGCCTTTATTTTAATTCTGGAGAAGGTGCAGACATTAGATTTAGAACATGTTGTCTTCATTGTCCAAATCCTCTATATAGGTAACGTGTTTTTCGGGCCGAGCTGTCTGGGAACGAGCTGGTGCAGCACTGACAACCTGGGTGAATATGGCAAGAGCCTGAGATGTAGGGTGAATGAATCCCCAAATTATTTGTGGAATTCCCAGTGAGACAATGGCACTATATACCAGTAGCAAAAATTGTGGGTGCACGTAACCCCAATATATTCTTTGAATTCCCAGTCAGACAATGGCACTGTATAGCAGTAGCAAAAATTGTGGGTGCACATAACCCCCATATATTCTTTGAATTCTCAGTGAGACAATGGCACTGTATAGCAGTAGCAAAAATTGTGGGTGCACGTAACCCCAATATATTCTTTGAATTCCCAGTGAGACAATGGCACTGTATAGCAGTAGCAAAAATTGTGGGTGCACGTAACCCCCATATATTCTTTGAATTCCCAGTCAGACAATGGCACTATATACCAGTAGCAAAAATTGTGGGTGCACGTAACCCCAATATATTCTTTGAATTACCAGTCAGACAATGGCACTATATACCAGTAGCAAAAATTGTGGGTGCACGTAACCCCCATATATTCTTTGAATTACCAGTCAGAAACTGGCACTATATAGCAGTAGCAAAAATTGCGGGTGCACATAACCCCAATATATTCTTTGAATTCCCAGTGAGACAATGGCACTGTATAGCAGTAGCAAAAATTGTGGGTGCACGTAACCCCCATATATTCTTTGAATTCCCAGTCAGACAATGGCACTATATACCAGTAGCAAAAATTGTGGGTGCACGTAACCCCCATATATTCTTTGAATTCCCAGTCAGACAATGGCACTATATACCAGTAGCAAAAATTGTGGGTGCACGTAACCCCAATATATTCTTTGAATTCCCAGTGAGACAATGGCACTGTATAGCAGTAGCAAAAATTGTGGGTGAACGTAACCCCCATATATTCTTTGAATTCCCAGTCAGACAATGGCACTATATACCAGTAGCAAAAATTGTGGGTGCACATAACCCCAATATATTCTTTGAATTCCCAGTCAGACAATGGCACTGTATAGCAGTAGCAAAAATTGTGGGTGCACGTAACCCCCATATATTCTTTGAATTCCCAGTCAGACAATGGCACTATATACCAGTAGCAAAAATTGTGGGTGCATGTAACCCCCATATATTCTTTGAATTCCCAGTCAGACAATGGCACTATATACCAGTAGCAAAAATAGTGGGTGTATATAGCCCCAATTCTATTGCTAGGGGACTTGCAGGGTATTTCTGAGGTGAAGGTGGGGGGGCACACCGTTGGAACGGGGATTTGGGGTGTATATATGGGGTATACGGGAATACACTGTCAGTGTGTTCCATTCAGGATCCTGGGAAAGCTGGGTTGCGGCGATTGAGCCCGTCAGTGCCACGTTACACTGACAAGCTTCTCCTTGGAATTGAAGTGATATGTAACCCCAATATATTCTTTGAATTCCCAGTAAGACAATGGCACTATATGGCAGTAGCAAAAATAGTGGGTGTATATAGCCCCAATTCTATTGCTAGGGGACTTGCAGGGTATTTCTGGGGTGAAGGTGGGGGGGCACACCATTGGAACGGGTATCGGGGGTATATATTGGGTATACGGGAATACACTGTCAGTGTATTCCATTCAGGATCCGCGGAAAGCTGGGTTGCGGCGATTGAGCCCGTCAGTGCCACGTTACACTGACAAGCTTCTCCCTGGAATTTAGCTCTTATAAGAGCTGTTGGTTGTCTTCTCCTTCCTATCCTAGCCTGTCCCTGCCTACCCAGAATCTAAGCCCTAGCTAACTGGACGGAAACTTCCGTCCCCGGTGAATTACAAGCTCAGAATGACGCGAAGCTGGGCGTCGCTGTTCTTTTAAATCAGAGGTCACATGTTTTCGGCAGCCAATGGGTTTTTCCTACTTTTTTCAACGTCACCGGTGTCGTAGTTCCTGTCCCACCTACCCTGCGCTGTTATTGGAGCAAAAAAGGCGCCAGGGAAGGTGGGAGGGGAATCGAGTAATGGCGCACTTTACCACGCGGTGTTCGATTCGATTCGAACATGCCGAACAGCCTAATATCCGATCGAACATGAGTTCGATAGAACACTGTTCGCTCATCTCTAGTTATAAAGTTTCATAAATTCTAAAGATTCAGATTGTTTTTTGCTTTTGATATCAGACAGATATAGATTTATTACATCTCTAAAGTCTACTGTTCTTGTTTCGTTGCCGGCTGCTCCCCGGTGGTTGTGACTTTTCTGATGAGTTTTCTACCAGTGATCGGCATTTTAGTTATTTTAGTATAAACTCCATTGTATCTGGTTATATAAACCTCTCCCTGCTACAACCTCTGCTGAAGGATCCCTCACGTTCTGTGCTGATACATCTGCTGGGACATCTGAGGACATTCTGTACAAGCATCAGCTTTTCTCTTCTACTCAACATGATCTTATTCCTATTGGCTCTTTATGTGACTTTCTGCAGTTCTGAGACTCAGGATCCTGCAGGTCAATGTGATCTGAGGATGAAGGATTATACGTTTGAGTACAAATATTCTCAGCCAGGAGATATCATTATAGGAGGGATCGTCACTGTACATTCCTGGGTGACACAGTGGGACAATGGAGGCATTTTACACCATCGAGTGTGTACAGGGTAAGTAGGAACCGTCATATATAACTCCACCAGCTAAAAGGAAAAACTGAGAACATTCTATAACTTTGGCAGACAATAATTATTCTCATGTTTTCTCAGGAAATAATACAATGGGATCTGATCTGCATTTCATCCTCTCTCTTGCTGTAAATGTGATTCCTCAATAGGACTTTTGGCCACTGACCTGGAGAGTTTCCATTTATTCACTTCTCTCTATACCTGAGGCTCTGGTGCTGCATGTTAAGGCTAGGACACAGAAAAGTGCAATATTTCTAGATACAATGGTCTCAATGTGCCGTCTCCAGGTCACAGACTAATGTTTTGTATTTTTTTAATTTCCTTCCTAGCCTTATATGCCTAAGATTAGAATACCCATCTGTCTATGCGGCCCAAGGTGCCCAGGAAACAGCCCGATGGGAACTTCTTTGCTATTTCTGAAACTTCTATAGACATCCTGTGTCCCTAACTTGGAATTTTCTACAGCAATGTAGCTCGCGGAAGTCAATGAGAGGCTTTTTTTCTGCACAGATTTTGACGTGGATTCTGCGTTAGTACCCGGTCCAGAAAAGTCTGTGTGAATGGACCCTAAGAAGTCTTTAGATTGGATTTTGGAGAGTTTATTTGAGAATTTTTACGATTCATGAGAACATTTGTAATGTTAGACACTGATAGATGTTGGACAAGAGGGCCTGGATCACAATTTCCATTCTAGTTCATCTCAAAAGGTGTCCCAATGGGGTTAAGCTCAGAGCCCTATGTGGACCAGTCAAGTTCTTCTACATCAAACTCTCCTAACCATGACTATCTAACAATGCTTTGTCCGTATGAACAGAATCTTGCCGAAATAGAGGGATTAACTAAGGGACCTACACCAAGACTGGAAAATCAAGAACAGTTTTTTGTGGATGTTTTTGAACTATACACCTCAGTATTTGGTGCTAAGCTGTGGAGCTCTACGGGGTCTGCCTGCACTTCATGGCTGAGTTGCTGCGGTTCCTAGATGCTTCCAAATTTCAAAAATACCACTCACATTTGATAATTGAATATTTGTAGAGAAGAAATTTCACCAACTGACTTGATGCAGCGATGACTCCTATTACAGGACCAGGCAGAATAGGGCTGGGCTATCAACTAACAGTAAGTCTAGAAGGGAATATGACTTTATGAGTTTTGGGTGAACAAAAAACATTGGGACAGATTTAATAAGTATGATTTATGTTGCTCTGGCATCTTCATAAATCTACACCACTTAGGACTTAGTATAAATTTCCTGTATAACTCATATTAGAAAGCTTATGTTAGTTACTAGAGATGAGCGAACACTAAAATGTTTGAGGTTCGAAATCCGATTCGAACAGCCGCTCACTGTTCGAGTGTTCGAACCCCATTATAGTCTATGGGGAACATATACTTGTTAAGGGGTAAACCCAAATCCGTCTCTGGAGGGTCACCAAGTCCACTATGACACCACAGGAAATGATGACAACACCCTGGAATGCAACTGGGACAGCAGGGGAAGCATGTGTGGGGGCATCTAACACACCAAAGACAATCTATTACCCCAATATCACAGCCTAACAACTACACACTTTACACATTCAAAAAAACCTCTATCAAAGTGGGAAAATACCTGGAAACCTTCTTTACTCCCCAAATGGATGGACACAAACCCCAATTTAAGCTCAACAAACAGTAACAACCACCCCTTTAAACCATGACAACCACAGATGGAATAGGCAATGGGAAATCCTTCAGTCCTCACCCTCAACTGTGAGTGTGTGTGTGTGTGTGTGTGTGTGTGATGTGGTAAGACCTTCCAAAATTCACTTTTATGGCCCTTAACGTGAGCCCTTCAAAACAAAGTTACAGGACCTTAAGCTGAGCTACCAGCAGAGATTGAGGCCCTTGGCATAAGTAGTGCCTTGCACCAGCCGTGTTTTTGGCCCTTGGAGTGAGTAGAGCCTTGCACCAGCAGTGTTTTTGGCCCTTGGAGTGAGTAAAGCCTTGCACCAGCAGAGTGTTAGCCCCTTTAAAACTCTTTGCCCCTAAAACAGTATTTCCAGAACCATCACTCTCATTGTGTTGGATTGATGCAGTGGATTGGACTGAGGACCCATACATTGACCTTCATTTTGACTGTCAAATTGATAACATTTTGGCATCAAGTCCTGGGGGTAACTTTTATTTAGAGGACCGCAAAGGTGGAAAATTGGCTAAAGCCACTACTACCGGTAATGGTCCTCTAATATGGGACTCTACATTACCTCTACAGGGTTCTGATCAGGTGTTAATTGTCCAAACAACATGCTCCAGTACTTTAGATGTAGATCAGAAACCACTTTCCCTTCCGACACCAGATTTAACCAAGCTTCACCATCATCATCCTGCTGAGATGGAGCCACTAAAGGAAACCTTGCCTTCAAAGGCATGTCCTGGAGCTGCGACTGAGCCAAATCTAAACACAGAGTCCTTTTGAACTGAACAAAATTCACCAGCAGTGTTTTTGGCCCTTAGGGTGAGTTGAGCCTTGCACCAGCATGTGTCCCGTAACATCAGGCGGGCCCTAAGTTCTGCGCTTTGCACAAAAGTTCCACTTGACCACCGACGTGTGGACAAGTGCATGCGGCCAGGGACGCTACATCTCAATCACGGCACACTGGCTGAATGTAGTTGAGGCGGGGACCGGGTTGCAAACTGTGGCGGCCTGCCTTCTCTCCCCGCCCATTATATCTGGCAGGAGTGCTGAAACACCACCCTCCTCCTCCTCCGCCATTAAGTGGACCCCAGATATGAGCTGGAAACGCTGCAACACTGGCGTGAGGAGACGTCAGCAGGCCGTGCTGAAGCTCATCAGCTTGGGGGACAGACAGCACACTGCCTCTGAGGTCAGGAATGCCATCCTGGATGAGATGGCAATTTCTTTTTCCCCGCTGCCCCTGGCGCCAGACTTTTTTGTCTTGTTGGAGGGCTCTGGAGCTTGACAGCCTCCAACACGTTCCATGCCTGGCCCACGTGTTCAATGTAGTGGTGCATACCCCAAATTAGCGGAGCTAAGGGTGAAAGTGCGGCGCTTGGCCACCCACTTTCCCAAGTCTACACTAGCCTCTGCTAGCCTCAAAACACTCCAGCAAGGCCTACATCTGCCCAAACACCGGCTGTTGTCCGTCGTCCACACACGCTGAAACCCTACATACCATATCTTGACCAGGGTGTATGAGCTGCACAGAACTTTGATGGAGTTCCATCTACAAAACCCAAGGGTTCCTCAAAGTCAGCTCCCCCAGTTTCTGCACCATGAGTTTCCATGAGTGGAAGAGTTATGGCTAGAGGCAGAGGCATGGATAGGGGTGATGTCTAGGGGCAAAAGCAGTGTGGATGTGGAGGCAAGCTAAGCAGCAAAAACACGGGGGTACAAGCAGAGGCATGGACTGGGGTGATATCTAGGGGCAAAAGCAGTGTAGATGTTGAGGCAAGCTAAGCAGAAAATACGGTGGCTACAGGCAAAGGGATGTCCAGAAGCAGCAAGGGCAAAGATGCAAAACTCTACCCTGTTTGAAGAATTTTTCCTAGGTATGGGGCACGTTAATGGCACCCCCTGGGCAAACTACCGCCACTGAGGGGCCTAGTGTCACCAGGAGAGAAAAGTATAGGCGCATGTTGCGGGAGTACCTGGCTGACCCCAGCTCTGTCCTCTCCCATCCTCCTGCGCCCTACACTCATTGTGTCTCCAAGTTTGATTTGTGGCTGCAACTTGCGCCGTTCACTTTGGAGGTCCTTCCCTGCTGCCAGCATGCTATCTGAAAGGATCTTCAGCGCAGCCGGTGGCATCATCACCGATAAGTACAGCTGTCTGTCAGCTGACAGTGCTGACAGGCTGACTTTCACCAAAAGGAACAGCCAATGGATAGACCCATCATATACATGTCAGTTACATGACAAATTTAATGCAGTTTGCTCACTTTGCAAGTCTAACATGAGTAGGGGATCTGAAGAGAGCAACCTCACCACCTCTTGTGTGCGCTATCATTTGGAAGGAAAGCCCTGGGCTCAGTGGGTGACAGCAAGCGCAGGATAATCGTCGTCTGGCGTTGCGGCCACTGCCTCTCACACTGTTGACAGTGCTGGCACTGCAGTCCAGACCACCATCCAGATCACCTCCAAATCTAACTCTGACACTTTGGGGAGTTCATCCTCATCCTTCCTTTTTCCTGCCACTTCTCCTTTTGCCTGCACCATCATGTGCCTCTTCCCAGCAACTTCCCATCTCCCAGGCCTTTCATTCCAGTCTAAAGTACAGCGCAACCCACCCACATGCCCTAGGCTTCAACGGCCTCATTTTGTTGATGTTGGCGTCCCAGCTTGTGGACACTTGGCCCTTTTTGGGCCTGCTGGCTACTGCGCCACCTCACTGTGCCGTCCACACCAGCACTTTTCCCTAAACATGAGGCGGTCCCTAAGTTTAGCGCTTTGCACAAAGTTCCACGTGACCACCTACGCATGGACAAGTGCATGCGGACAGGGACACTACCTTTCAATCTTGGCACACTGGTTGGATGTACTTGAGGCGGGGACTGGGTCGCAAGATGTGGTGGACTGACTTGTCTCCCCACACAACATTCCTGGGAGGAGGGCTGAAACACCACCCTCCTCCCGCGCCGTTAAGTGGACCCCAGCTACGAGCTGGAAACGCTGCAACACTGGCGTGGGGAGACGTCAGCGGGCCCTGCAGAAGCTCATCAGCTTTGGGGCCAGACAGCACACTGCCTACAAAGTGAGTCATGCCATCCTCCATGACACGGCAATGTAGTTTTTGCCACTGCACCTGGGCCCAGGCATGTTGTCATGTGTGATAATGGCCGTAACCTGGGATCGGCTCTGTAGCTTGGCAGCCTGCAACATGTTCCATGCCTGGGCCACGTTTTTAACTCAGTGCTGCAACGGTTTTTTAAAAAGTACCCCAATGTTCCCGAGCTACTAGTGAAAGTGCTGCACTTGTGCGGATAGTTTTGAAAGTCTATAGTTGCCGCTGCTAGCCTCTTTGCACTCCTACAACGCCTGTATCTGCCCGAACAATGGCTGTTGTGCAACGTCTCCACACGCTGGAACTAAACATATCATCTGTTGAGCAGAGCGTGTGAGCAGCACAGACCTTTGATGGAGTTCCAACTCCAAAACCCAAGGGTTCATCAAAGTCAGCTCCCTCAGTTGCTCAACCATGAGTGGCCATGGGTGGCAGACTTATGTGAAATCCTATCCCATCCATTGCACTGGACACAAAACATTAGCATGCGCTCATCACAATTCCGGATATGTCAGCTGCGTTAAGCAGGGTGCAGGGTACAGCACAGACCAGGCCTGAGCACCAGGAACAGGTGTTAGAAATACTGCAGCATCCGCCATTTCCTTCCAATTTTGGGGTTTTGGACCCGCCACCAACTTTTCTGGACCTCAGTGGGGATCATGAGACACAGTTGCCATCAGGGCAAGCTGTGGTCATGTGCGGTTTGCAGTAAGGGGACAGTGCGCAATTAGAAGAGGAGTTGGTGGATGACGAGGCCACCGACCCCACATGGACAGGGGTGATGTCTAGGGGCTAAAGCAGTGTAGATGTGGAGGGAAGGTAAATCAACCAAAAACCTGGGTAGAAGCAGAGGCATAAACTGGGGTGATGTTTAGGGGTGAAAGCAGTGTAGATGTGGAGGGAAGCTAATTCAACAAAAAAACAGGGTAGAAGCAGAGGCATAAACTGGGGTGATGTTTAGGGGCGAAAGCAGTGTACATGTGGAAGGAAGCTAAGCAGCAAAAACGGTGGGTAGAGGCAAAGGCATGCAAAACTCTACCCTGTTGCAAGACTTATTCCTAGGTCTGGGACACGTTAATGGCCCCCCTGGACAAATTACAGGGTGAATGTAGTGGAGTCTGGTCCCGGGGTGCAAACTGGGGTGGTCTATCTCCTCTCCCAGCCCAAAATTCATGGCAAGAGTTCACTGAAAGCCTACTACGCTGCAACCTCCACCCCAGCTACTAGCGGCAAACGCTGTAACACTGGCGTGGGGAGATGTCAGCAGGACGTGCTGAAGCTCACCAGCTTGGGGGACAGACAGCACACTGCCTCCGAGGTCAGGGATGCCATCCTGGCTGAGATGGCAATGTTTTTTTCCCTGCTACACCTGGGGCCTGGCATTTTTGCGCCTGTGATAATAGCCGGAACCTGGTAGCAGATCTGGAGCTTGCCAGACTCAAACACGGTCCACACATGACCCACGTTTTCAACTTGTTGGTGCAATGGTTCTTTGAAACCTACACCATTGTGCCTGATATACTGGTCAAAGTGTGGCCATTTTCGTAAGTGAGAAGTAGCCTCTGCTAGGCAGAAAACATTCAGAGCACACTCCTCTCATCTGCGCACCGTTGGCTGGCGGATGAAGACGAGGGGGATGGAGCGCCATCCGGTATCCCTGTCCCACACGAGGCTTGAGGATGCACTTCAGTGCATCCCATTACTTCACCACAGATGGTGTGCAGGAGAGTGGAAAATGGAGGAAATGGAGAGTGACCCTTACAGGTGGGGGCAGCAAAGTCATGCCAAGTAACACACTGGCACACATGGCTGACTTGATGTCTGGTTGCTTTACAAGAGACAAACGCATACTTCACATCATGGAGAGCAAATAATACTGGATTTTTGCAAGCCTCGAACCCCGGTATAGGTCTAATGTATGTTCCTTTGTTATATTAGGGGAGAGGAAAAGAAATTGCTAAAATAATTGGCACAAGCAACTGGTGCAGAATATGATGGAAATGTTTCCGTAAACCCTCTTGGGCGTCAGAGAGGATATTTCCTCCATGAGGCTCACAACTTCCATCCGCTGCACAACCACCAGGGGAACACTGTAGAAGGTCTGGGACATGTTAATGTTTCCCCCCTTTCCCTGCCCAAACTACTGCCAGTTAGGGGCCTAGTGTCATCATGATGGAAAAGTATAGGCACATGTTGCGTGAGTACTTGACCAACCACAGACCTGTCCTCTCCGATCCCTCTACGAATTACAGTAATTGGATGTATAATTTGGAGCTGTATCCCTTGGGTTGAGCGTACATAGCCTGACAATTGGTGTGTATCCCATTTAGGTTTTGTGGGGCCACACCGTGGAATGCTGGGTTTAGCGTACATAGTCTGACAATTAATGTGTATCCCACTTAGTGTTGGTGGGGTTATACACCGTCACAACCTGGCTAAAGCTTCTATAGCCTGACAATTAGAATGTATGTATGCCAAGGTTTTGTTTTTTTTTCTTGGGGGGGGGGGGGTTACACACTGTCACAACCTTAGTGAAGCTTCATTAGCCTGAGAATTAAAATGTATGTATGTATCCCCAAATTATTTGGGGAATTAACACTGACAACCTGGGTGAATATGGCAAGAGCCTGAGATGTAGGGTGTATGTATCCCCAAATTATTTGGGGAATTAACACTGACAACCTGGGTGAATATGGCAAGAGCCTGAGACGTAGGGTGTATGTATCCCCAAATTATTTGGGGAATTAACACTGACAACCTGGGTGAATATGGCAGGAGCCTGAGATGTAGGGTGTATGTATCCCCAAATTATTTGGGGAATTAACACTCAGAACCTGGTACTATATGCCAATAGCAGCAATTGAGGGTGGTATGACGGCCCCAATATATTTTAGGAATTAACGCTCAGAAACTGGCACTACATGCCAATAGCAAGAATTGAGGGTGGTATGAAGACCCCAAATTATTTGGGGAATTAACACTGACAACCTGGGTGAATATGCCAATACCCAGAAATTTTCCATGTATGTTTCCCCAAATAATTTGGGAATTTCATACTGACAACCCAGGTGAATGTGCCAATACCCAGAAGTTTTACATGTATGTATCCCCAAATGATTTGGGGATTTCACACTGACAACCCAGGTGAATATGGCAAGAGCCTGAGATGTAGGGTGTATGTATCCCCAAATTATTTGGGGAATTAACAGTCAGAAGCTGGCACTATATGCCAACAGCAACAAATGAGGGTGGTATGAAGGCCCCAATTTCTTTAGGGAATTGACAATGACAACCTGGGTGAATACCCAGGAGCCTGAGATGTAGGGTGTATGTATCCCCAAATTATTTAGGGAATTAGCACTGACAACCTGGGTGAATATAGCAATAGCCTGAGATTTATGGTGCATTTATCCCCAAATAATTTGGGGATTTAACACTGACAACCCAGGTGAATATTCCAGTGTACACAAGTTAGGTGTGGGGGGCACACTGCCATACCCTATATACCTTTAATCCACATTCTATGGGCTGAGCATTTCAGTGTATGACAGTTAGTTCCGGGGGGTACACTGTTAGGACGTGGATTAGGGGTATATAGAGTATGTGGGAATACACTTTCAGTGTATCCCACTTAGTATTATCCCCACCGTGGAAAGCTGTGTAGCGCTGATGCAGCCTGTGAATCCCACGTTAGTGTTAGTGGGTAGACACTGTGACATTCTTTTTTTGATTCTCCCTTCAATGTAGCTCTTAAAAGAGCTGTTGGTTTTCTTCTCCTCTCCTCTCCCATCCTATCCTATCCCTGCCTACCAGAATCTAATCCCTATCTAAATTGACGGAGACCTCCGTCCCTGACGAAGTGCAAGCTCTGACTGACTCGAAGATGGCCGCCGCTGTTCTTCTGAATCAGAGGTCACATGTTTTCGGCAGCCAATGGGTTTTTAGTATTTTTTTTCAATGTCCCTGTTGTCGTAGTTCCTGTCCCACCTCCCCTGCGCTGTTATTGGTGCAAAAAAAGCGCCAGGGAAGGTGGGAGGGGAATCGAGTTTTTAGTCAGTTTACCACACGGTGTTCGATTCGATTCGAACATGGCAAACAGCGTGATATCCGAGCGAACATGTGTTCAATAGAACACTGTTCGCTCAACTCTATTAGTTACAAATGTCAGGCCGAGATGTCCCGGCCCCCCTGCCCTTCACCTACATTTGGAGATTGTGTGAGTGAGGTGCAAAACATTTTGGGGTTGATAAATTTTCATTATTATCATTTCTATTATTTTGTACAATATGTGATTGTTTCCCAGGCACACACTATGCAGAATAAATTATTGAATATTTTGTTATTTCAGACTTTTAACCTTACTATTCCTCCACCTATTCTGTCACTTTCCTATGTGTTCTCTATATGGTCTCCTCACCAAACCGGACCAGAGTTCATGTCATGTCTGAGATGGGAATATCCAGATAAAAGCACATTCATGTCTAGTTACATCATGTTTCTATATTGTCTCACAGTGCCAGCCCAAGAGAATATTTACATCTGGCGGCTTTTCTCTCGGCTATTGAAGAAATTAATAATCGCTCAGATCTTCTGCCCAATATCACTCTGGGATATCATATATATGACTCTTGTGGACATGGGAATAAAGCTATAAAAGATGTTCTGCAGATACTGTCCGGACACACAGTAACAGCTCCAAACTACTCATGTATGGAGAATGACGCAGTGGTCGGATTTATTGGGGATTTACAATCTAGCACGACTCTCCCCATGGCCCAGCTGTTAACCCTTTATGGATATACACAGGTGAGAATAGAAAAGCAATTTTTTCTAGACCACCCATGTCAGTTTCAGTGCTCAGCATGTGCCAACAAAGACATACATCAAATAAACTGCAGTGCGACTTCTTTCGGGTACAGCAATGCCCTACATGTGGATGTTATCTACTGCTTGGATACCTAACTACCATAGTCTTCTCATATTCAGTGTATTCTCTATTACAGTCAAAGCATGCCTCAAATAATCTGTGGAAATTGTCATAGTGAGCCTGATGTAGATAGTTAATGGAGTTGGTTGCGAAGTCTTCCTGGATTTCTCTACTACTCGAATGTCTCTAGTTCTTGCAAAGGGAGCTCAGTGTAATGTCCATAAATAGGGCCCAGAAATCTGCTAAAGGATCCTACAAATCCTTGATCTGGTATGGCAGTAGATCCACTGGCAAACACAAAGAGGGAGTCGGAGCAAGCTTTGATTGGAGCACCTACCAGACGTCTCTTAGACCTTTGAATAGGGGGTGAGACGTCAGTCTAGTTGGGGGTCTTCATGTCTGGGAACCAGAATGACTTCAGTGTGTCAGGTCCATGAGTTGTGAATACAATGGTTGAAAATGTTTTAGACTTTGATGGTAAAACAATTTCCAACCACATCTGTAATTGTATAGCGTCATAATAGTTTTTCATTTCCGGAAGGTTAACACTCCCTGACAGTTTTGGATGTGCCAGCGCAGAAAATACCAATCTAGGCCTTTTCTGCTTCCAGATATACAGTATATCAAGATGTGTTCTCTCAGTGATATAAAGAAGGAATAAGAAAGAACAATGTGCAACATCTTTAATTTGTATAGAATTTTGGGGACAATATACATCTAGAGCAGGTTCTTCCTTCCGAACCAGGATAATAATGGGATATCAGAGGATTGAAGTAGAGACCTCATTTCTTGCAGCAATGGTGTAAAGTTAAGTTTAAAGATAGATTGTATCTTCTTGGGCAGCTTCACCCCGAGATACGTAATGGCTTGTGTTACAAAATGGAACTCCTCCAGCAGCTTCGAGTGGGATCTGGATCGGAAGGATCTCTGTTTTGTCTGCATTAAATTTATAGTTGGATACAGTCCCGTATAAAGACAACAAAGTACAAAGCCTCTAAAGCCTGTCCAAGGAATTGGCGACCATAAAGAGAATGTTGTCTGCAAGTGCCGCAGAGTGGGTAATCGAACTCCTCAACTTAACCCCAACAATGTCTGGGTCCTGCCGTACCAACAGAAGCAACGGTTCCAATGACAGAATAAATAGGGCTGGAGAGAGTGGATATCCTTGCCTTGTCCTATTAGAGATAAAGAAAGCCGTAGATAAAGTTTTGTTTATCTTCGATCTGGCATGGGGATATGAATATAGTGTTATTACAGCTTTGGTAAATTGTGTTGGGAAGCCAAATTTCATCAAGGCCGCCTCTAAAAATTTCCAGTTCACCCAAACAAAGGCTTTTTCGGCATAGACTCCTAGAAGTGTGAGTGGTCACTTGGAGGTCTCAGTATGAGCTATTATATGCAAGAGCTTGGCTGTGTTGCGTTGACCTATGAATGATAGGATTATCTGTGCAGTATGTATAACAATATTATCAGATCTCCCTGCTGGCTAGTGATGGAGCTAAATAATGTATTGTTACTGCTCAGCAACAGGGGAGAGTAAAATATACAACCACACAGGCCCTCAAGGTGATTGATAGTCACTTAGTGGAGTTGGTCTTCTACTGACTTAGTCAATTAGTGTGTGTATGTGTTTCATTAGAGTGCCAAGTGCCGGACCGATCTTCCCTTTGTGATATAACTGGTGCTATTTTAGAAATGTCAGAAATGCCCCTCACACAAGGGCAGATAAATAAGACTAGATATTTTTTCAGAGATCCTGACCATTGTTTAGTCCAATGATTCCATCCTGTAGTTTAGGATAAGTGCACCAGAAGTTTCAAATTCAGCTCAATGGGGGTATGCTCGGAAAAGAGGGTAAACCCTTCCTGACGGTGGTAGGAATCGAGTAGAACTTCCTTCTTCATGCTAGCAGAAGAAGAAACCAATGAAATCAATGGGAGGCTTTTTCTTCAGCACTGAAATTCCACACCAAATTCCTCACAATTTTCCTCTGTGTGAATGGACCCTAAAACTTAGCCGTTTCCTTTCAATCCTATAATGTCATGTAATATGGGCACAGCTGTTATTACCTTTTCTTCCTCCTAGATCAGTTATGGGGCAAGAGATCCTCTTCTAAGTGATAAAAGGCTTTACCCAAACTTCTTCCGAACAGTCCCAGATGACAAGATACAATTTTCAGCTCTTGTGAAGCTTCTGGAAAGATTTCAGTGGAATTGGGTTGGGATTATCACATCAGATGATGAGAGTGGACGGCAGGAGTTACAGCAGATAATCCGACAATTTACATCCCATCAGATCTGTGTGGAGTTCACCATTCTTGTATCTGCGGATAGTTATAAGAACGTCCCTAAAACTTTACAGGAATCCTCTACTGATGTTATTATTATATGCGGCACCTATAGTGCGACTTATATGAAGTTTTTATACCATGTAGCTCATGTCCTAAATAACAAGACTCTTCTACTTCCAAGCTCATGGTCACAATGCAAAGAAAGGGAATATTCAGCTAATTGTAGTTTAGTGTTTTCTATCCCCAGATACAATATTACTGGGAAAGAGTTTCTGAATATTCTTCATGTTCCCTACCGACCATCTGATGGGATACTGGAAGAGATCTGGATGACTTTATTCAAATGTTTTTCAGGAAATGAACTTAAGAACATTATTTTGTCATTAAGTAGTGAAAGTCCATTCCATCAATGTTTAGAGGAGATGAAATATCAAATATATTTACATTTTCCTGAAGACCCAACTCCTTACCAAGTGTACACTGCTGTCTATATTATGGCTCAGGCTTTACATGGACTGAATATTTTTCTTAATAATGGGAAACAAAATCCCTTACAAATCTCTTACTATAAAAGCAGAGTGAGTATAAGAAGTGCAGATACAATGTTACTGATAAAGAGTTTCTGAATATTCTTCACGTTCCCTACCGACCATCTGATGGGATACTGGAAGATATTTGGATGACTTTATTCCATTGCTTTTCTGAATATCCACTTAAGAACAATCTTATGGCATTATTTTCTAATAATAAATATCGTTTCTTTTCAAATAAGGAGAAATATGTAATAAATTTGAATTTTCCTGATGACCCAACTCCTTACCAAGTGTACACCGCTGTCTATATTATGGCTACGGCTTTACATGGACTGAACATTTTTCTTAATAATGGGAAACAAAATCCCTTACAAATCTCTTACTATAAGAGCAGAGTGAGTATAAGAAGTGCAGGAGATTCCATTACTAATAAAACACTTTATTGGAAGGAGAAGAATACAGAAAGAATGGGAAAGATGGTTTCTTATGTTATAGGCCAGACAGGGACAGCAATAAGATATAATGATGATATTATGTTTAGTGCTCTGTTTAGGGGATATTCAAAGAATTATAGGGGGTCTTAGACTGGTAGAAAGATAGACGCAATGGGGGGGGGGGTGGCTTGGCAGACAGCTATCCAGCTGTGTTTTCCAGGAGCTCCTGCATCACTGAGGTTAATCCTCCTCAATCCTTCACCTTATATCTAAATTTTTACCTGGAAACACCTTATCCACTCTCCCAGTGTATCACCTGCTTGTGACCAGAGACTTTCTCCCTCTCAGACTTCCCTTTGTCGGGATTTTAGATCTACGGCCTACCTGTTCTCCTTGCTGCGCCACCACCATCTTAAGACCTATGGCCTCCCCTGGACGGCGATGCTCTTCATGTTATTAGTGTGAGGGATGAGGAGGGGGTCGGACCTATGATAGAGCATATTTTCTCTTGTCAGAGGTTCTCCCTCCCCTCTTCTCTTGTCCATAGTGATCGCACCCTTTGAGTTGCTGGTTAAATAAGTATTGTTGTCTTTCACTACAGCCGAATTAACACTTGATAGAATGTAAGATTTTTGAGTGTTAGAGTCTGTTAACTTTAATTGCTCCTTCTAATTTTCATATACCCTGACCATTCATCCTGCTCCCCTACTTTCTCTCCCTTTCCCTCCTCCAAATCCTCTACCTCACTTTTTTTCTCCAGTGTCTGAACCTCTCTTTGGACTCCCTTATGGAGCCTTCACACGGAGTTACAATGCGCTCATTCTGATCGTAAAAACAAGTTCAGAATGAGCGCGTAAAAAGCAGCTTCCATTGACTTGAATGGGAGCCGGCATACATTGCGATCCCCATCGAAATCAATGGGAGGTTTTTTTCCCTATTGCTTTCAATCTGATACGCGCGTAATACATTGAAAGCAATAGGAAAAAAAGCCTCCCATTGATTTTGATGGGGATCGCATGTATGCCGGCTCCCATTCAAGTCAATGGAAGCTGCTTTTTACGCGCTCATTCTGAACTTGTTTTTACGATCAGAATGAGCGCAGCGTGACTCCGTGTGAAGGCTCCCTTTCTCCTTTGTTTCTAGGCAAAGCAGGTGGGAGCCGGGATCTTATTAGTCCTCCAGCTTCAAGTTATCCTAGATTCAAATCCTTGGATGGCTTTGGTTACTGCGGTTATCTTTTTTGTCTCTAATTCCAAGATATGGCCTTCATAAAATTCACCTCCTTTAATGTCAATGGGATGAACACACCAGAAAAGAGACATACAGTGTTGGCCAAAAGTATTGGCACCCCTGCAGTTCTGTCAGATAATCCTCGGTGTCTTCCAGATAATGATTACACAGCACAAACTCTTTGGTAATATCTTCATTTATTTTGCTTGCGATGAAAAGACACAAAAGAGAATGAAAACAAAGTCACATCATTGATCATTTTACACACAACTCCAAACATGGTGCGGACAGAAGTATTGGCCCCCTCAGCCTAATACTTGGTAGCACAACCTTTAGACACAATAACTGCGCACAACCGCTTCCGCTAACCAGCAATGAGTTTCTTACAAGGCTCTGCTGGAATTTTAGACCCTTCTTCTTTGGCAAACTGCTCCAGGTCCCCCCTGAGATGTGAAGGGGGCCTTCTCCAAACTGCCACCAAGAGATCTCTCCCCCTCCCCCACAGGTGTTCTATGGGATTCAGGGCTGGACTCATTGCTGCCACTTTACAAGTCTCCAGGGCTTTCTCTCACCACCATTTTCTAGTGCTGACCTGAAGTGTGTTTTGGGTCATTGTCCTGCTGGAAGACCCATGACCTCTGAGGGAGACCCAGCTTTCTCACACTGGGCCCTACATTATGCTGCACAATGTATTGGTCGTCTTCAGACTTCATAATGCCATGCACACGGTCAAGCAGTCCAGTGCCAGAGGCAGCAAAGCAACCCCAAAACATCAGGGAACCTCCGCCATGTCTGACTGTAGGGACCGTGTTCTTTTCTTTGAAGGCCTCTTTTTTTTTCCTGTAAACTCTATGTTGAGGCCTTTTCCTACTTTTGTCTCATCTGACCAGAGAACATTCTTCCAGAATGGTTTTGGCTTTCTCAGGTAAGTTTTGGCAAACTCCAGCCTGGCTTTTTCATGTCTCTGGGAAAGAAGGAGATCTGGTCCTTGTAATGTCACATCCAGAACTCACAAAACCTATGTCCTTCTCCTGATCATTCCTATCTCTGCTCCTGTGGACTATAGATGGTCCTAAAGATACTGTATGTTGTTTTATCCATGATCCATACATTGGAATCTCCTTACTGCTGTTATCACAACCTTGGTTTATCTTTTATAGCTAACACGATACATAAAACAAGAAAGTAATTTGTTTAATGAGAACGGAGATTGGATAACACCACTAGAGATAATGAATTGGGTAACAGGAATGGATAATCCAGGGTTCAAGACACCTGTCGGAAGATTTGATGCAACATTTCCAGAAGATAAACAACTGCATATTAATCCCCAGATAATAACATGGAGACAGGACTCGGTAAGTTACTATGAAGACCTTACCCAATCCTGTAGGCAGGTCATCAGTATAGAAAATCCATTTGGGGATATTTGGAGCTGTAGTCATGCCCTCTCCCCTAACATGACTATTACATGGCACACATGGATTTATATGGACACAGTTACTGACTCAGTATACAACTTTCCCCTGGGGAATTTATCCTTACAATGGGATCTCCAGTTGGAATAACCTCTACATGTTTGCTTCATTCAATGTTTCAATGACAGTCTATTAATTTATATCATTTATTTATTTACTCATTTCTAGATTCCTAAAGGTCGATGCAACGAACGTTGTCAGCCAGGAACCCAAAAAGTTGTCAGAGAAGGGAATCACATCTGCTGCTATGACTGTATCCCATGTCCAGAAGGAGAATTTACAAATCACTCTGGTGGATTATTTTATATTTATTTTATTAAGGACATTATTGCTATTACTCTCTTATACAGTATACATTATACAGGCATTATATATGATATACCCTGCATGCATCCTACTAATATTATAAATGTGAAAGTTTAGATGTTTGTGTGTTTGGATGTTTGTTTCTCAATCACACAAAAATGGCTGAATGGATTTGAATGGAATTAGGCATATAGATAGTTTGTAACCTGGATTAACACATAGGCTACAGTTTATCCCGGTAAATGACATGGCTTCACAACTGTTTTGAATTTATGTTCACATACTATATTATACTGATCTTGTCAGCACTTATCTCAGCTAGATCTGTTATCTCTATGTGTAAACACTCAGCTAACCATTGTATACACATATATGCATATTATGAGATCAACTCCAGGCAACATGCTGACACACTGGATGGAAAAACACCTATAATCCAAATTGGCAGTTTGCTACTATTAAACATACAGGGAAAAAGAAAATCTAATTTTCTGCAAAATGATAAAACAACGAGAACTATGAAGGAGCCAGAAGTCACAGAGTTCTTCTCAAGCGGAGCTAACCGGGATCATCAATGCCAAGAACACACTCATTATATGGCGTCCCAGCGAGCTGCTGAGATGCCGGAACAATCACGAGCACAGCGCAGGGAACGAGTTTAGTGGCAAGCCAGCTTGACAGCTGCTGAAACACCGGAGCAGACGGATTATCAACGCCAACAACACGCTCATTGTATGGCTTCCCAGCAAGCTGCTGAGATGCCAGAATAATCACGGGCACAGCGTCAGGAATGAGTTCAGTGAGAGGACAGCTTAAGAACTGCTGAAACGCTGGAGCAGGCAGATCATCAATACCAACAACACGATCATTATATGGCGTCCCATTGAGCTGCTGAGATGCCGGAACAATCACAGGCACAGTGTGAGGAACAAGTTCAGCAGCACTACAGCTTAAGAGCTGCAGCAACGACAGAGCAGGCAACCCATCGACGGCAGCAGTTTGCTGAATATAGGCGGATCATCGACGCCAACAACACGCAGACGAAGTTGCGGGCAGAGGCTAGTTGTATATATATGATAATGGGATCACTGGACACCAAAATACACAGTTCACTCCGGTCGAATGTTTTGTAAGTGACTACAACCAGTCTTGTGTCAATATGTTAAATGAGGTAAAACAATAAAGAGTAAATCCTACAGATGTAGCAAAGTTTAACTTGACTCCATACAGTGTGATAACTTATCCCAGAGGAATAAAAAAAAAAATGTAAAATCCATCTAAAAGCCGTCTCTGACCCAGAGTTACTAAAACAATGAGAGACATGTTACACTCTGCTACATCTGGTCACTGTCTGGCCACCAAGTACATATAAAGATGCCAACTTGGTAGCCAAAGAGAGAAAGCCTATGGTGTAACATTATAAAGAAAGTATACGTATCTAACAATGGCTTTAGCCAATTCTGACTATTGAGTCCCTGCAGTAATCTCTGTATAGGAGCTCAATGTCCAACCAAACAAAAACTATTCAGAAAACAGGGCAAGACACTGGTGGAGCCATAAAAGAGAAGAAGAATCTATTATGTCTGTACCTGCTGGGACCTGTCACTTGGGGTAACAACTGGGTGACAGCTTCTTCTTCCAGTTGAGGACATTGTCCAGCTTCTTGGCCAGGTCAGTCAGAGTAGGAGCAGCAGTATCCAGCCCTGGTCTGTTAGAAGTTTCCTTCTGCAACCCCTGGTAAAATAGTGGGGAACACGTCCACATCATCATCATCACTTCATGTAACATGGTTTTCATGCCCCTACCGGCTGATGCACAATTTATAATGGGAAGAGTTTGTGAGATCACTATTGAGATGTATAAATGTATCTTCTGTAGCTATAACTGTATACTGCAAAAAAAATGGACAGCACACCAAAAATGTGAATCAAATGGGTGAAGATTTATTGCATTGCAACATTTCAGTCTTAAGACTACAGGACCTTTCTTAAGCCTTAAACGTTATATAAAGATTGAGAGTCTTCAGTAGAGTTGAGCGAGTACTGTTCGGATCAGCCGATCCGAACAGCACGCACGCATTGAAATGAATGGAAGCACCTGGTGCTTCCGGTTTGAAGGCAGCCGGCCGCTTAACCCGCCGCGTGCCGGCTGCGTGCATTGATTTCAATGCGTGCGTGCTGTTCGGATCGGCTGATCCGAACAGTACTCGCTCAACTCTAGTCTTCAGTAGTTGATACCTTTTTTAATAGCTAACAAAAATGATGACAGATTGCAAGCTTTCGGGACTGCTAGGTCTCTTCATCAGGCTGGTATAACACAATTTCTGAAGGCAGGCACATTTATACACAAACAGGGCATGGGAATAAAGTGTTCGGTGCAACAGGTGATGGAAAACAGTTCAGTTCAAAGGGCGGCCTTCCGAGTTTTATGGTCCCTTTGGTTAGTGATGTGATGCCTAAGTCTTGTAGAAGGACATAAATCCATGCAACATATTTAACCCCCTCTGGAATGGGTCAAAAAGGGTCATGAGTTTATATTCACAAATTCTCCTGTCTCTCTTAAATTTGATTTCCCCCTTCAAACCAAAATCTTCATGTCATTGATGATATTATGATTCTGATTGCAGAAGTGTTTTGGCACAGGAAGGTCCATTCTCTGTTCTTTAATCATGTGACGGTGTGAGTTCATCCTCATACTAAGTGTCTGTCCTGTTTCTCCTACATACAGACCGCCCGTAGGACACTTGGTACATATTATTAAATACACCACATTAGGTGTGCTGCAGGTGAAGGTATCTGGGATCTTGTAGTCCTGATTGGAGTTGGGGATCTTTATCTTGTCAGTAGTCAGTATGTGCGGGCAGGTCTTGCACTTTTTCTGCACATAAATGTTTCTGTTATACTTGGATGTGACAGTGGCCTCCGAATGATCATATTTTTGAGATTAGGTGGCTGTGACTGAAACATTGCAATGGAATAAATCTTCACCCATTTGATTTAAATTTTTGAAGTGCTGTCCATTTATTGCATTACTTAACTTGGATCATATGCCAGATCTTTAGGATTTGCACCCACGATCCGAGTTAGGTTATTTTTTGGTGCTGCTCTGTACTTGGAATTTATAACTGTGCACTGGATAGATAGATAGATAGATAGATAGATAGATAGATAGATAGATAGGAGATAGATAGATAGATAGATAGATAGGAGATAGATAGATAGATAGATAGATAGATAGATAGATAGATAGGAGACAGATAGATAGATAGGAGATAGATAGATAGATAGATAGATAGATAGATAGATAGATGATAGATAGATAGATAGATAGATAGATAGATAGATAGATAGATGATAGATAGATAGGAGATAGATAGATAGATAGATAGATAGGAGATAGATAGATAGATAGATAGATAGATAGATAGATAGGAGATAGATAGATAGATAGATAGATAGATAGATAGAAGATAGACAGACAGATAGATAGATAGATAGATAGATAGATAGATAGGAGATAGATAGATAGATAGATGATAGACAGACAGACAGATAGATAGATAGATAGATAGATAGATAGATAGATAGGAGATAGATAGATAGATAGATAGATAGATAGATAGGAGATAGATAGATAGATAGATAGATAGATAGATAGATAGATAGGAGATAGATAGATAGATAGATAGATAGATAGATAGATAGATAGGAGATAGATAGATAGATAGATAGATAGATAGATAGGAGATAGATAGATAGATAGATAGATAGATAGATAGATAATAGTTGAATTCTAAACTCATTTGCTTTTCATTCACAGACAGTGACAATTGCCGGAGATGTCCTGAAGATGAATGGCCGAATGAGGGAAAGAACAATTGTGTGCTCAGAGATTATGAGTTTTTCTCCTATGAGAATGATGTCCTTAGTTTAGTCTTTTCCACCATCTCCATATTACTCTCTCTTATAACTGTATCTATAATAGGAATATTCACTTTATTCCGGAACACTCCCATTGTCAGAGCCAATAACCGGAACCTCAGCTTCATCCTACTGAGCTCTCTCATCTTCAGCTTACTCTCTGTGTTTCTGTTCATCGGTCGTCCGGTGGATATAACCTGCATAGTGCGACAAATCTGCTTTGGGACCTTCTTCACAGTGGCCGTGTCTTCTGTCCTGGCCAAGACCATCATAGTCTACATAGCATTCAAGGCCACCAGACCTGACAGCTCCTGGAGAAAGTGTGTGGGAGTTAAGCTTCCTTATTCAGTCGTGTTGGTCTGTTCATCTATTCAGATTGTGAATGCCGTTATCTGGTTGTCAGTGTCTCCTCCATACCAAGAGTATAACCTGGATTATCCTGGGAAGATCATCATCCAGTGTAATGAAGGTTCTGTCTTGGCCTTTTACCTCATGTTGGGTTATATGGGCTTTCTGGCGGTGCTGAGTTTTGTTCTAGCTTTTATGGTGAGGACATTACCTGATATCTATAATGAAGCCAAGTACATCACCTTCAGCATGCTGGTGTTCTGCAGTGTCTGGATCTGTGCCATCCCGGCCTATCTGAGCAGTACAGGGAAACACATGGTCATCGTAGAGATATTCGCCATATTGTGTTCCGGGGG
This sequence comes from Leptodactylus fuscus, assembly GCF_031893055.1. Lineage (NCBI taxonomy): Eukaryota > Metazoa > Chordata > Amphibia > Anura > Leptodactylidae > Leptodactylus > Leptodactylus fuscus. The sequence goes on from NC_134265.1 coordinate 357,657,500, forward strand.
AGGAATATTGAGCTGCATGTTCTTACCTAAATGTTACAATATCCTGATAGACCCTGAAGTGAGCAGTAAAGGACACTTCTTACACAGACGTGTTATGTGAATAATTCTCTGAACTTAGTTTTGATGATGGTTTTTGTTTTTGTACAATTTCTTCATGTTTAATGTACCTGGAAATATAGAAATCCTATTTATTATTCAGCAAACGCTTTTTCCTTTCTCAGTCCTTACTCTGATAATAAATCTGCATTGTAGATTAGCTCTGTTATCTATGACTACAGCACTATATGGAATATGCAAATCTGACTTCCATGATGTAATTAGGATGCCAGTGCCTCAAGTATGCACACCAATAGAGGGCGCTGACTGAGAATGTGTAAGTCTATCTTCCTAATATTACGCTATTACGCTCTCCACTCCTATGCACTCCATATAGAGTTGTATGAGGCTGGTCCTGTTTAAATCTTCCCATTCAGTGTGTCAGCACTCTAGCTGGAACAGATCAGATAATATGCAAATGAATGGACACAATTTGGAGATAAAGGGACATTTTAGTAATTTTTAACCTAAACATCCCAAGGTTATTAAAATCTGTGAAATGGCTATTGGGTCAAAATGCTCACTATACCCCTCAATGAATATCTTAAGGGGTCTAGTTTATAAAATGCGTCATTTATGGGGGTTTTCAATTGCTTTGTCAACTCAAATCTTGTTCGAAAATTGCAATGGGCCTAAAATATCTGCAAGCAAAATTTGTGTTTTGAAATCCATTTGGCCCTCCCTACCTCTTGGGCTCTACTGTATGTGCGTACATAGGACTAAGGCCACAAAGTGTACATTTAACACAGGAGAAGTGGGGTTATATATTGTGGTGTGTGTTTCTTCTTTTTGATGTGTTGTGTGCAAAAAAAAAAACTGCCTTTAAAATAAAACATTTGAAGAAAATTATTTTTTTTTTCGTAATTTGAAATAATTCTTGCAAAACAATATTTGTTTGATCAAAATGCTTACTATACCCCTCAAAGAATACCAGAAGGGGTCTAGTTTTACAAATTGGGTCATTTAATGAAAGGTTCTATCATTATGACACCAATTCCTGTCTGCAAACATAGCTTGGTACAGGAAAAAAATCACAAACTCAAAATTTCAAAAATTTGCTTATTAATTGATAAACTTCTAAATTGTCTAAATTACTCAAATATGCTAAAATTATTTCAAATATGCTTAAAGCACAAAAGAAACATTTGGAAATATATAACTGCTAACGTGTTTGCCCTGTATTGTTGTATATATGTGTGATATCACAGCTGAAATTGGAAAACATTGAAAAATATTCAAAATTTTCAGCATTTGTGAGTTTTCTAATAAATTTACACAAGTTGTATCAGCCTAATTTTACCTTCTCAGTAAAGTACAACATGTCATAAAAAAACCAATATCAGAATCGCTTGAATGCACTATACTTTTACAGAATTATTCACTGATAAAGTCACACAGGGCAAATTTCCAAAATTTGGCTTGGTCATTAAGGTCCAAAACAGGCTGGTCACTAAAGGGTCAAGGGCCTAGTACTCTGCTGGTGCAAGACTCAACTAACCTCAAGGGCACAAAACTGCTCCGACAAGGCTCAACTCACCTTAAGGGCCTAAAACTTTGCTGGCACAACGCTCAACTCACTTTAAGGGACTAAAACTCTGTTGGTGCAAGGCTTAACTCACCTCAAGAGCCTAAAACGCTGCTGGTACAAGGCTTAACTCACTTCAAGGGCCTAATACTCTGCTGCTGCAAGGCTCAAGTTACCTAAAGGGGATAAAACTCTGCTCCTACAAGGCTCAACGTACTTCAAGGGCCTAATACTCTGCTGGTACAAGGCTCAACTGACTTCAACAGCTTAATACTCTGCTGGTGCAAGGCTCAACTCACTTTAAGGGCCTCAAACACTCCATTACGAATACATTAATTTCTGTGTGGATAGCACGGTATCAACAAAACACTGGACTTGCTCTTTGCCAATCTAAGGGATGCATATAACTCATCTGCCCTACCGCCCCTAGGCAGATTGGATCACAACCTGGTACATCTGCGACCCACATACACTCCACTGGTGCGTAGAGAACCGGCGGTTACCCGTATAGTGAAAATTTGGTCAGAGGAAAGTGTTGAGTCTCAGGGACTGTTTTAATATAACATTATTGGAAGTGTTTCAAGACTCATTTCCAGGTGACATTGAGGGACTTACACACTGCATAAAGGACTACATTAATTTCTGTGTGGACAGCACGGTACCAACTAGAAAGGTGAAGTGTTTCTCCAATACAAACCATGGATCAACTCTGAGATTTAAGTCCTTCTTAAGGAGAAAAAGAGAATCTTTAGATCTGGGGGCAAAAATGGCCTGAGGGAGGTGCAGAAACAGCTGAGACAACTGATCAGAGAAGGGAAAGCCATCTACAGGTGGAAGATGGAACTACAGATGGGGGAAGGTAGAATCTCGAAAGTGTGGGACAGTCTTAAGGCTATATCTGGACACAAACAAAAGGCTGGCCCTCAGATAAAAGGTGACAGGAAGTGGCTCAACAAGCTTAATTTATTCTTCAATAGATTAGACTCCAAACCAACTGTCTCTTTGTTAAGTCTGAGAACATGAATCAAGTTTTTTATACTTTATATTGTATGTTATGTATTAGAAATACTAATTTTTCCTTCCACTAAGTGGTGAGATGGACAACACTCAGGAATGCCAAAGGGATGCATTAACCACTCCTTTCTTTGTCTCTTAAGTGTGTGGACTTTCAATAAAGAGTCAGCAATGCTGTTGGGAAGAGCTGAGAAGAGCATCTAGCTGATATTGATACGGAAACTCAGTGTCTGTCTCATTCTTAGCAATTCTGCACAAAAATGCTCATTAATTTGGACTGACTAATTGATCCAGGATATAGTCAATATGACTCTGACAATTTGGTGCCGAAAACCTGGGAAACTACTTTGACGGAAATCCAGAGAGGCTTTTGAACCCGCACGCGCGTCACTATATTGAACCCCGTCATTTTCCGAGGAGGGTCCGGAACCTCAGCTGATCACGGTGAGTTTACATATATTATATATATATATATATATCCTCACCTGTGAATCGGGAAATGATGGATAGTAAATTTGGTGGTTATGATGGGTCGGATGCCTGAAGCCCATAAGGGACAGGTTTCTGAAAATTCCTTTGGTAGTTTTAAGAACTCAGCATTGCTGTTTTTTTCTTTTGTCCCATGTGGCTCAATCAGTCAGGGTTCTCAGTAGATGGACTGAATCTGAAAGTTGAGAATGTATATGGTCCATGTTTAAGTCAAAAGAGCCTGTCCCTGAGGGACATGAATAACCCCCATGATTTAATTGTGAAGAGAATAGGCAAGCAGCATATTAAAGGCAATGAAAAGGTTAATAGCACGTGAGGTTGTAGTAAGTCCCATGGACAAGCTGCAGAGTGAATAGAGGCGTAGTCAGAGACAATGGAATGTTACAAGGCACAGCATGGTTTATAGGTGCATGTGCTATAGCAAATGAGGGATTTCTGGAAGTTGAATGTAAGGATGAGTAACTTTAAAAGCAAATACAAAGAATTTGATACATTGCCAAGAGAAATAATCCCTTGTAATACTAGTGATAAGTTCAGCTATAAAAGACCTCACTGTATACCACTATTATGATGTTTAGAGGATTATACGTTTAAACTTTGGTTGGGATCTAGTAAAGGAAATTGTAAAAGTCTGGTAAATTTCCCTTAAGGTAACTTCAAGTATAGTTTAAGAGGTTCTGAACACCTGTGGTAATTACAGAAGTGGGGTTTGTGATGAGAATATTCAAAAAGTTGCATGAAAAATATTAATGTGTAATTTTGGTGTCGGTACTAACTGCTATTTGTCTGAATTGTGTTCGTATGATTCCCTGGATTGCAAACTGACTGCCAAGAGCTTTAACTGACTGCCAAGAGTTTCAAGAAGGCACAGAGGAGTCGAAACTTGGCTTTGTGCCAGCACCAGAACCCACAGTCTATGTATCATATCTATTGTGTCCAAAGGAACATGGTTGGGCACAAAAAGGGTTAATCTCAGTCAAATGTACTGACTATGTGTATACAGGGATATATCCAAGTTTATGATGGTTATGTTATATTGTTTGTCTGTTATTGTCTTTTAAACTTTTGCATCTACAAAAGAGCACAAAGGTGATGATTAAAAGTTTTGAATCTTCACAGCGTGGGTATGGGAGGTCACGGAGGGAGAGCTGGCCACCTCCCTTTCGTCGTCTCTGCAATCCACAAGTTGGGGTTTTATCCCAAGTTGAAATTTTTGTGCAAGAGTTCAGGGAACAAAGGATATTCTGATTTTTCTTTATGTGTTTATGTATTATTTATGAAGCTTCTTTTTGTGTTTTGTCCAATAGTTACGTGTTAAACTTGTGTTGTAACTTTATATTGTGTCCTGTTCTGTTAATTATGCTAATCACACCTTTCTTTGTCTCAGCAGTATATATATCCACACCTATACTGTGTAAACATTCACAATCCGCCATTAAGGATTTGGTACCATTGTTTCACAATGGAATGCAGGAGGAAGGGTGTCGACCTAGTGTTCTGATGCCATCTTTGATTTTAACATTGGGCCCTCTCAGACGTACACAGTATACTCTGTTACATTCTGAGTTCTTTTGTGATGAACCATGCTCCTGTAAATCAGGATTGTTCCTCATTGTAGGATAACGGTTATGAAAATTTAAAAAGGTGTCCCAAGTTTTGAAATCTTAAAAAAAAATATGTATGTGTATGTGTGTGTGTGTGTGCTGATTGCTAAAAAGACATAGCACAGATTATTTTTGTAATGATGTTTTGGTTTTAAAAAGTAAAAAGAGGGGAAACTTATTTTGTTCTATACTAAGTGAATTAGAAGCCACCCCCATATCTGCTGTGTAATGTCCTTTGTGTAAATTTGTGTTATGTGATCAGGAGACTGTTGTGATTCTTCTACTCAGTGTTTCTACCTCCTCTGCTGATGAGATTGTATGAATGTGTCTCTGTTCCTTTAAGAAGTGTGCATTAGAGCTTGCTGAATCCTGTAGTCCTACTCGCACACAGCAGTCAGGGGAAGGGGGGCACAGCCATGTGTGGGCTGTGAAGCTTCTTGCAGGAGAAGCTGCTGCTAACAAAGGGGTCATAAATCTTGCATTGCAGACTAAGATAACAGCAGCTGGATATCTCAGCTGCTGTGTGTCTTCTTTATGGCTCCTTATGTAACTTTTCCACCCTGCTCTACAAGTCCTTTCTAACTGGTTAACTATTAGGACCTGAGTAGTTTGTAAAATTATTTGAGAGCATCAAAGTGCTAATGGAACTTACCATACGGGTAATAAGGAAAATACTATGCTATATTATGGGTATACAATAAGTGTTTCATATCCGTATGCAGTTCCCAGAGTATAGGAAAGTATTTATCACTTGTCACATGTTTGTTTTCTCTATAAGGTACATTTTGGACAGGAAAATTAGCCTTAGTCCTATATTTGGGTTGTTTTTTTTTTTTTTACAATTGTTCCTGATGTAATATGATGTGCTGATTGACTATGTGATGAATCATCAAAAACATATGATTAATGTATATTCTTGAGTTTTTCCTTCCCTCCAGATTCTGAGTCAGTGGAAGGAACTTATAAACTAAAACCCAAAGATTGGATGGAGATAAAGAGATGAGATATGAGATCTTGAGAGGAGAAATATCAAGGACTGTTGGATGAATCTGCACTTATGTTCCTGTTATGTATTATGCAACGTATAGACTGATCCTGTTAGTGATATCAATCTGCGTATTTCTGTGTCTAAAGGGGATGATAAACGAGGCTGTGGATTTAGACAATGAGACTTGAGGCTGATATGGAGACAATAAAGGTGTATGATGATGTGAGTGAGAAAGTTTAAGTGAAGTGAGATAGTTGGAAGCCATCTGTTTGTTTAGGAAAGGTGTTGTGTTTATGCCATAACATATTACTGGACGGGGGCTGTTAGTCCGAGAAAGGAAAGAAAACAGACGTCCATTGGACTCTTATAGTCCGTTAAGCCAGTTAGTGGCTTATACATTCCCTGGAGGAGTGTAAAGAGATAGGGGGCAAGGTAGTTTTATAGTCGGGTTGGGGACCGGGCGGCACGATCCTTTAGCCAGAAGGGGGGATCTTGTGCGCGACTGTAAAGCCCGACACTGGTGGGCAGCTGCACCAGGTGTCGTATCTCACAGTAATCATGTTACGGTGTTTCAAACGTAAACATACTTTGCCCAGTGAGGCACAGACAGCAGTAAAGTTGGTCGAGACTAGATAGATGGAAATAAGCGTCCAGTTTCCTCCCAAGAATACACAGAGTTGCTTTAGGGACAGCTAGGATCTGACCTTCCTATGTGAAAGCCCTTTAAGTGGGAGCTTATCTACAATGGATAAGTTGTCACCTAAGAGGTGAAGAGGAGCGAAGCACATTGGAACAGATCAGTAGGTTCACAAGCTTAGGGAAAAATTAGTATTTAGGGGGGAATGTTAAGTCTGAGAACATGAATCAAGTTTCTTATACTTTATATTGTATGTTATGTATTAGAAATACTAATTTTCCTTCCACTAAGTGCCTATAGTATTGAACAAAGGACTTTGAATCCAAAATGGAGCTTATTTCCTGTTTGCCATGCCTTGTGGCAGAAGAGGCAGAAGTCTTCAGGTTACAGCAAGGCAGTGCCCAGCTGGATGTCAGAGGTCTGAAGCCAATGAGAGATGGACAACACTCAGGAATGCCAAAGGGATGCATTAACCACTCCTTTCTTTGTCTCTTAAGTGTGTGCACTTTCAATAAAGAGTCAGCAATGCTGTTGGGAAGGGCTGAGAAGAGCATCTAGCTGATATTGATACGGAAACTCAGGGTCTGTCTCATTTTTAGCAATTGTGCACAAACATGCTCATTAATTTGGACTGACTGATTGATCCAGGATATAGTCAATACGACTCTGACACCTTCACCAGCATGTCATCCAACCCCCCTCCCCTCACACACCAAGACCCAACCCCCACCGACTTGCAGTCAACTGCAATCTGACTATCTGATCCTCCAGGAGTCTTAAGTGTGTAGGGAATTCAAGAGAATTAAAGCAGACAAGGCCAGAGGACCCAATGGTTTAAGCGCAAGGGTCTAAAGCTGGGAGTGGTACCTCAACTTCTGCTGACTCAACTCTCTTCAAGGGCCTAATACTCTGCCATTGTAAGGCTCAAATCAACTCAAGGGCCTAATACTCTGCTGGTGCAACACTCAACTCACCTCAAGGACTCTAAACTCTGCTGCTACAAGGCTCAACTCATTTTAAGGGCCTAAAACTCTGCTGGTGCAAGGCTCAACTCACTTTAAGGGACTAAACTCTGCTCCTACAAGGCTCAACTCACTTCAATTGCCTAATACTTCAATTACTGCAAAGTTCCATGAAGGTGGTTGTGTATATAAAATACTAGAGGGAGGACCCGGCTTCACACGGGTATATTACATTTTATGTTTGTGTAGTGGCCCCATAAGAATTGTCCAATTTTGCATTGGTGTATTTTGTATGTGGTTTGTGTGTATGTCCATAAGCGTCATGTGATTATGTGTATGTCATTTTGAATGTCAGTGAAAAACCTGTGATCAGTTGTTATGGATACCTGGAGTAAAGCTGTATCTAATCCTTCCCCGTGTAGTACTGTGTTTAGATGCAAGTATCTAATCCTACGGCATGTGGTACTGTGTGCAGATGTGTGCATCTAATCCTATGGCGTGTACAACTGTGTGAAGACACGCGTATCTAATCCTCCCCCGTGTGGTACTGTGTGCAGACGCGCGTATCTAATCCTCCCCTGTGTGGTACTGTGTGCGGAGACGCGTATCTAATTCTCTGACTTGTGGTACTATTTGCAGAGGCATGTATCTAATCCTCCAAAGTGTGGTACTGTGTGCACACACACACGTATCTAATCCTCCCCTGTGTGGTATTGTGTGAAGAGGCGCGTATCTAATCCTTCGGCGTGTGGAACTATGTGTAGATGCGCGTATCTAATCCTTCGGCATGTGGAACGTGTGCAGACGCACGTATCAAATCCTTCAGTGTGTAGAACTGTGTGCAGAAGTGCGTATTTAATCCTCTGGTGTGTGGGACTGTGTGCAGACCCGTGTATCTAATTCTATGGCATGTGGTACTGTGTGCAGACGCGTGTATCTAATCCTATGGCGTGTACAACTGTGTGAAGACACTTGTATCTAATCCTCCCCTGTGTGGTATTGTGTGAAGAGGCGCGTATCTAATCCTACGGCGTGTGGAACTGTGTGTAGACGCGTGTATCCAATCCCCCGGCATGTGGTACTGTGTGCAGACGTGCGTATCTAATCCTATGGCATGTGGTACTGTGTGCAGAGGCATGTATCTAATCCTCCAAAGTGTGGTACTGTGTGCACACACACGTATCTAATCCTCCCCTGTGTGGTATTGTGTGAAGAGGCGCATATCTAATCTTACTGCATGTGGTACTGTGTGCAGACGCGTGTATCTAATCCTATGGCGTGTACAACTGTGTGCAGACGTGCGTATCTAATCCTCTGCAGTGTAGAACTGTGTGTAGACGCGTGTATCTAATCCTAAGGCCTGTGGTACTCTGTGCAGACGCGTGTATCTAATCCTATGGCGTGTACAAATATGTGCAGATGCGCGTATCTAATCCTCTAGAGTGTGGAACTGTGTGTAGATGTCTGTATCTAATCCTTCGGCATGTGGAACCGTGTGCAGACGCACGTATCAAATCCTTCAGTGTGTGGAACTTTGTGCAGAAGTGCGTATTTAATCCTCTGGTGTGTGGGACTGTGTGCAGACCCATGTATCTAATTCTACGGCATGTGGTACTGTGTGTAGATGCGCGTATCTAATCCTACAGCATGTGATACTGTGTGTAGACACGCGTATCTAATCCTATGGCGTGTACAACTGTGTGAAGAGACGTGTATCTAATCCTCCCCTGTGTGGTATTGTGTGTAGACGCGTGTATCCAATCCCCCGGCATGTGGTACTGTGTGAAGACATGCATATCTAATCCTCTGGAGTGTGGAACTGTGTGTAGACGTCTGTATCTAATCCTTCCGCTTGTGGAACTATGTGTAGACGCGCGTATCTAATCCTTCAGTGTGTGGAACTGTGTGCAGAAGTGCATATTTAATCCTCTGGTGTGTGGGACTGTGTGCAGACCCGTTTATCTAATCCTCTGGCGTGTGATACTGTGTGCTGATCTGTGTATCTAATCCTCTGATGCGTGTACCTCAGTTTGGATATCAGTGTTGTATTGTGCATGTGGAGTGACCGTGTGTATTGCAGTTGGAATATGAGTGAAAGTCTTGCAGGTTTGTATTGGCTAAGGGGGGGCACTGTCTTTGGAATGTTGTATCTCAGCAACGGTACGTCCGAGAGAGTTGGAGTCTCGTCTTAAACCTTCCCGGATATCTGAAGTATCTCTGTACCAAATTTGGTGAAGATCGGTCCAGTCGTTTGGTTCGCATTAGAGAACAGACAGACAGACAGAAATTCATTTGTATAATATAGGGAGATTAAGTTGTCTTTTTATATATGGAATGCTGTGTCACAGTCACAGTTTGGTAGGTGCAGTATAGATTTTTAACATATTAGTAAATTACAGAAATATCCTGGCTGTCTATTATTTTTAATGGATTTTGTATGTGAATGTGGGATTGAAGGTGAGTTTTAGGTGCAAATATGTGTTTTAGTGCATTATTTGTGTTTGTCTCAAAGTTGCATGAAGGTGGATGTAGCTATTGATGACCCATTAAGACATTTGTAATCTTCAGGTTGTCTACTTTCAAAAAATATATAGGGTTTAGGGGTTCACTTACTTTTTTTAGGGGTTCACCTACATTGTATAGGATGATACTTTTTGCAGATGCAGATTTTTGTTCCTTCCAGTTCTGGTGATTTTCTGAAGACAAGTCCATGCCGGTTCAGGCCATAGTGATATGTATGAACTATGCACATGTTGATCTCTTAGTTTTAGGCGGTTTGGTGCATATAATTTATTGTTTGATTTCCATTTTTAACAACTAATATACATTTATTTGTATTTTTCATAAAACATTCACTTTAAATCAAAATTGCATGAAGGTGCCTGTTCGCATACAGTATCAAGTGGCATTCTGGCAATGCTGCAGGTGTCTACTTTAGTAAAATATATAGGTATGGGGGGGGGTTGGATGATTTTTGATGTTGCAATTTAGGTTTGATTGAAAGTTAAATGCGTCTCCTGGAGACAAATAATGTCAGCCTCCTTCCACAATGCCGCTTTTTTTTATACAGAGAATTTAGGCCCTTAACATTTAAAGACAATACCTTAACTCCTTAGAGACACAGCCCAAAAGTGACTTAAGGACCAGGCCTCTTTTTTCAAAACTGACATGTGTCACTTTAAATGGCAATAACTTTGAGACGCTTTAACTTAGACAAGTGATTATGAGATTGTTTTTTCGTAACACATTGTGCTTCATGTCAGTAGTAAATTTTCGTCGATATGTTTTGTCTTTGATTATGAAAAAATAGGAAATTTAGCGAAAATTTGGAAAAAAATGCAGTTTTCAAACAATGAAATTGCAAGCCTTTCAAGTGAAATGCCATAATCCCCAAATTTGTTAATAAATATAATTAACCATGTCTCTGATTTATGTAGCAATCACATTTTAATCACCCTTTCAAGATATTATAAGGCTTACAAGTCAAGCAGTAATTTTCCAAATTTTCAAGAAAATTTCCAAAACACATTTTTCAAAGGACCAGTTCAGTTTTGAAGGGAACTTGAAAGGCCTCTCTAATAAAATAGGATTTACACATTTACTAAGGGTTAAAAGAGAAAATGCAACCCACAATTTGTCAATAATTTTCTCCCAACTACAGAAATGCCCCATCTGTGGCTGTAAAATGATGTATGGGCACGCTGTAAGGTCCGGAACAGAAGGATCGCTATTGGGATTTTGGAGGGCAAATTTAGTTGGAAGCTGTTTCAGGCACCATGTTGCATTTGGAGAGCCCCTGAAGTGCGAGAACAGTAGTAACCCCCCCTCCCCCCAAAAAAATGACCCTATTTTGGAAACTAGACCCCTCAAGGAATTTACAAGGGGTATAGCGAGCACTTGGACCCTACAGGTGTTTCACAGATTTTTTTTTACCATTGAGATGTGAAAATGAAAAATTCCTTTTTTTATAATAAAATGTCACTGTAGCCCCAAATTTTTCATCTTCACAAGGGGTTAAAGGAGAAATTGCACCCCACATTTTGTTACAAAATTTCTCCCGAACAAGACAATACCCCATATGTGCTGGTACCCTAATGTACGGGCACACGGTCTCTCTCAAAACGGATGGAGCGCTAATTGGATTTTGTAAGTCAGATTTTGCTAGAATACTTTTCAGGCACCATGTCCCATTTGCAAAGCCCCCAAGGTGCCATATTGTCTTGAGACACGGAGACTGTTTATAACCATGACGTAGTATTACCTCGGTGCACTAAGTATCTATCGCTCATGAGGTAATAGTACGTCAAATGTCACTAAGGGGTTAAACCCCATGGTTCCCAATCGAGTTGTCTATGAGGACTGGGGTGTCAGCAGGGAATGTGGAGTGCGGCACCGAGTACCACCAAGAACACTGGGACCATCTTGCATTGCTAGGAGTCAGACAGGAATCTACTGCACAAACGTGAAACAAACAATAAAATGTGAACATGCAAAATAAACAGCAAAGAAACACAAAGGATGTATCACAGGTGGGTACTCACAGAGACCTGGGGAGTGGAGAATTTTGATATTAGGGTACCCGAAATGTGCCAGACTGGTCATTACTCACAATACCCCACCCAGTGTATAGCCGAAACACACCAGGGGAGACGGGTGTGGGTGTTTAGAAGGACAACCCAGGCAAAGGCCCAAGTGCCCCCCAAACACCTCACTATAAATATATATATCAAGGGATAAATGATAAAGATATGATATGAGGATCAATCTCAAGGATGTACGAATTGTTCAAGGATGTGCCAATTCTTCTGCCATTGTAGAAGGTCAAGGTTGTTTTCCCAGATTAGATGCTTTGTGATGTGACTTTCAAGTCCGAACTTGACAGCTGCTTCAGGACTGTTGGCAACTAGAGATGAGCGAACAGTGTTCTATCAAACTCATGTTCGATCGGATATTAGGCTGTTCGGCATGTTCGAATCGAATCGAACACCGCGTGGTAAAGTGTGCCATTACTCGATTCCCCTCCCACCTTCCCTGGCACCTTTTTTGCTCCAATAACAGCGCAGGGTAGGTGGGACAGGAACTACGACACCGGTGACGTTGAAAAAAGTAGGCAAAACCCATTGGCTGCCGAAAACATGTGACCTCTAATTTAAAAGAACAGCGATGCCCAGCTTCGCGTCATTCTGAGCTTGCAATTCACCGAGGACGGAGGTTTCCGTCCAGCTAGCTAGGGCTTAGATTCTGGGTAGGCAGGGACAGGCTAGGATAGGAAGGAGAAGACAACCAACAGCTCTTATAAGAGCTAAATTCCAGGGAGAAGCTTGTCAGTGTAACGTGGCACTGACGGGCTCAATCGCCGCAACCCAGCTTTCCCAGGATCCTGAATGGAATACACTGTCAGTGTATTCCCGTATACCCGATATATACCCCGATACCCGTTCCAACGGTGTGCCCCCCCACCTTCACCCCAGAAATACACTGCAAGTCCCCTAGCAATAGAATTGGGGCTATATACACCCACTATGTTTGCTACTGCCATATAGTGCCATTGTCTGACTGGGAATTCAAAGAATATATTGGAGTTACAAATACCCTCATTTCTTGCTACTGGTATACAGTGCCATTGTCTGACTGGGAATTCAAAGAATATATTGGGGTTACAAATACCCTCATTTCTTGCTACTGCCATATAGTGCCATTGTCTGACTGGGAATTCAAAGAATATATTGGGGTTACAAATACCCTCATTTCTTGCTACTGGTATATAGTGCCATTGTCTGACTGGGAATTCAAAGAATATATTGGGGTTATAAATACCCTCATTTCTTGCTACTGGTATATAGTGCCATTGTCTGACTGGGAATTCAAAGAATATATTGGGGTTACAAATACCCTCATTTCTTGCTACTGCCATATAGTGCCAGTTTCTGACTGGTAATTCAAAGAATATATTGGGGTTACGTGCACCCACAATTTTTGCTACTGGTATATAGTGCCATTGTCTGACTGGGAATTCAAAGAATATATTGGGGTTACAAATACCCTCTTTTCTTGCTACTGGTATATAGTGCCATTGTCTGACTGGGAATTCAAAGAATATATTGGGGTTACAAATACCCTCATTTCTTGCTACTGCCATATAGTGCCAGTTTCTGACTGGTAATTCAAAGAATATATTGGGGTTATAAATACCCTCATTTCTTGCTACTGGTATATAGTGCCATTGTCTGACTGGGAATTCAAAGAATATATTGGGGTTACAAATACCCTCATTTCTTGCTACTGGTATATAGTGCCATTGTCTGACTGGGAATTCAAAGAATATATTGGGGTTACAAATACCCTCATTTCTTGCTACTGCCATATAGTGCCAGTTTCTGACTGGTAATTCAAAGAATATATTGGGGTTATAAATACCCTCATTTCTTGCTACTGGTATATAGTGCCATTGTCTGACTGGGAATTCAAAGAATATATTGGGGTTACAAATACCCTCATTTCTTGCTACTGCCATATAGTGCCAGTTTCTGACTGGTAATTCAAAGAATATATTGGGGTTACGTGCACCCACAATTTTTGCTACTGGTATATAGTGCCATTGTCTGACTGGGAATTCAAAGAGTATATTGGGGTTACAAATACCCTCATTTCTTGCTACTGGTATATAGTGCCATTGTCTGACTGGGAATTCAAAGAATATATTGGGGTTATAAATACCCTCATTTCTTGCTACTGCCATATAGTGCCAGTTTCTGACTGGTAATTCAAAGAATATATTGGGGTTATAAATACCCTCATTTCTTGCTACTGGTATATAGTGCCATTGTCTGACTGGGAATTCAAAGAATATATTGGGGTTACGTGCACCCACAATTTTTGCTACTGGTATATAGTGCCAATTTCTAACTGGGAATTCAAAATGCGCAAGGCTCCCAGAAAGGGACGTGGACGAGGCCGTGGGCGAGGTCGGGGGAATGGTTCTGGGGAGCAAGGTAGCAGTGAAGCCACAGGGCGTCCCGTGCCTACTCCTGTGGGGCAGCAAGCATTGCGCCACTCCACAGTGCCAGGGTTGCTTGCCACATTAACTAAACTGCAGGGTACAAACCTTAGTAGGCCCGAGAACCAGGAATAGGTCTTGCAATGGCTGTCAGAGAACGCTTACAGCACATTGTCCAGCAGCCAGTCAGACTCTGCCTCCTCTCCTCCTATTACCCAACAGTCTTGTCCTCCTTCCTCCCAAAATTCCCAAGCTTCACAGAACAATAACCCCAACTGTCCCTGCTCCCCAGAGCTGTTCTCCGCTCCTTTCATTGTCCCTCAACCTGCCTCTCCACGTCACGATTCCACGAACCTAACAGAGGAGCATCTGTGTCCAGATGCTCAAACACTAGAGTCTCCTCCATCTCCGTTCGATTTGGTGGTGGATGACCAGCAACCCACCCTCATCGACGATGATGTGACGCAGTTGCCGTCAGGGCATCCAGTTGACCGGCGCATTGTGCGGGAGGAGGAGATGAGACAGGAGTTGGAAGGGGAAGTGGTGGATGATGAGGACACTGATCCGACCTGGACAGGGGGGATGTCAAGCGGGGAAAGTAGTGTGGATGTTGAGGCAGGTGCAGCACCAAAAAGGGTAGCTAGAGGCAGAGGCAGAGGTCAGCAGCTTAGGCGAAGCCAGGCCACACCCGGAATCTCCCAAGATGTTCCAGTTCGTACCCAGCCCTGAAAAACTCCCACCTCGAGGGCACGTTTCTCGAAGGTGTGGAGTTTTTTCAAGGAATGCGCCGAGGACAGATATAGTGTTGTCTGCACAATTTGCCTCTCGAAATTGTTTAGGGGCTCTGAGAAGAGCAACCTGTCCACCACTTCAATGCGCCGTCATTTGGAATCCAAGCACTGGAATCAGTGGCAGGCAGCAACGGCAGGACAAAGGCCGCCTGCCGTTCACGCCACTGCCACTGCCTCTGCCACTGCCTCTGCCTCTGCCACTGCCACTGCTGACTGTGCTGGCGATGCACTCCAGAGGAAGAGCCAGGACACCACTTCATCTGCCTCCGCCACTTTGTTGACTTCTCCCTCATCCTCCCCTGTTCCTGTCTTATCTCCTTCTCCTGCACCATCAAAGGCACCATCAGGCGCTTCTTTACAACAACCCACCATCTCTCAGACATTGAAGCGGCGGCAGAAATACACTGCTAACCACCCACACGCGCAAGCCTTGAACACCAACATCGCTAAACTGCTGGCCCAGGAGATGTTGGCGTTCCGGCTTGTTGAAACTCCCGCCTTCCTGGACCTGATGGCAACTGCGGCACCTCGCTATGCCGTCCCTAGCCGTCACTACTTCTCCCGGTGTGCCGTCCCCGCCTTGCACCAGCACGTGTCACTCAACATCAGGCGGGCCCTTAGTTCCGCGCTTTGCACAAAGGTCCACTTGACCACCGACGCGTGGACAAGTGCATGCGGACAGGGACGCTACATTTCACTGACGGCACACTGGGTGAATGTAGTTGAGGCTGGGACTGCTTCCCAAACTGGCCCGGTGTACCTCGTCTCCCCACCTAACATTCCTGGCAGGGACACGAGAAGAACACCCCCCTCCTCCTCCTCCTCTACCGCCTCCTCCTCCGCCACCGCCTCCTCCTCCGCCACCGCCTCCTCCTCCGCTGTTAGATTGACCCCAGCTACGAGTTGGAAACGTTGCAGCACTGGCGTTGGTAGACGTCAGCAGGCTGTGCTGAAGCTGATCAGCTTGGGGGACAGACAGCACACTGCCTCCGAGGTGAGGGATGCCCTCCTCGATGAGACGGCAATATGGTTTGAGCCGCTGCACCTGGGCCCAGGCATGGTCGTTTGTGATAACGGCCGGAACCTGGTAGCAGCTCTGGAGCTTGCCGGACTCCAACATGTTCCATGCCTGGCCCACGTCTTCAACCTAGTGGTGCAACGTTTCCTAAAGAGCTACCCCAATGTTCCAGAGCTACTGGTGAAAGTGCGGCGCATGTGCGCCCACTTTCGCAAGTCGACAGTAGCCGCTGCTAGCTTAAAATCTCTCCAGCAACGCCTGCATGTGCCACAACACCGGCTTTTGTGCGACGTCCCCACACGCTGGAACTCAACGTTTCAGATGTTGAATAGAGTGGTTGAGCAGCAGAGACCTTTGATGGAATACCAGCTACAAAACCCTAGGGTGCCACAAAGTCAGCTGCCTCAGTTTCTCATCCATGAGTGGCCATGGATGAGAGACCTTTGTGACATCCTACGGGTGTTTGAGGAGTCCACAAGGAGGGTGAGCTCTGAGGATGCGATGGTGAGCCTTACAATCCCGCTCTTGTGTGTTCTGAGAGAATCCCTGATTGACATCAGGGATAACTCAGATCACACAGAGGAGTTAGGGATAGCATCCGATCCGTCACAGCTGGAGAGTAGGTCCACACATCTGTCCGCTTCACTGCGTTTAATGGAGGAGGAGGAGGAGGAGGAGGAGGAAGAAGAGTTGTCCGATGATGTGATGGTGATACAGGAGGCTTCCGGGCAACTTCGAATCGTCCCATTGTTGCAGCGCGGATGGGTAGACATGGAGGATGAGGAGGAAATGGAGATTGAACTTTCCGGTGGGGCCAGAGGAGTCATGCCAACTAACACTGTGGCAGACATGGCTGAGTTCATGTTGGGGTGCTTTACAACCGACAAGCGTATTGTCAAAATCATGGAGGACAACCAGTACTGGATCTTTGCTATCCTTGACCCCCGGTATAAAAACAACATCTCGTCTTTTATTCCGGTAGAGGGGAGGGCCAATCGCATCAATGCTTGCCACAGGCAATTGGTGCAGAATATGATGGAGATGTTTCCAGCATGTGACGTTGGCGGCAGGGAGGGCAGTTCCTCCAGTAGGCAACCAAGTTCTCACCGGTCCACACAAACGAGGGGCACACTGTCTAAGGTCTGGGACACCTTGATGGCACCCCCTCGCCAAAGTGCCGCCACGGAGGGTCCTAGTGTCACCAGGCGTGAGAAGTATAGGCGCATGTTGCGGGAATACCTTTCCGACCACAGCCCTGTCCTCTCCGACCCCTCTGCGCCCTACACGTATTGGGTGTCGAAGTTGGACCTGTGGCTTGAACTTGCCCTATATGCCTTGGAGGTGCTGTCCTGTCCTGCCGCCAGCATCCTATCTGAGAGGGTGTTCAGTGCAGCCGGTGGCATCATCACTGACAAGCGCACCCGTCTGTCAGCTGAGAGTGCCGACCGGCTCACTTTGATAAAAATGAACCACCACTGGATAGAGCCTTCATTTTTGTGCCCACCTGTGTAAAGCACCCCAACATGAAACTCCATGTCTGTACTCAACCTCTCCAATTCCTCCGCATCCTCATACTCATCCACCATAAGCGTTGCACAATTCTGCTAATACTAGGCTCCCTCCACCCTGATTTCCACCAACTCTGCTGGTTAGAGGCTCCCTCCACCCTGCTATCCCACAACTCTGCTGGTTAGAGGCTCCCTCCACCCTGCTTTCCCACAACTCTGCTGGTTAGAGGCTCCCTCCACCCTGCTTTCCCACAACTCTGCTGGTTAGAGGCTCCCTCCACCCTGATTTCCACCAACTCTGCTGGTTAGAGGCTCCCTCCACCTTGCTTTCCCACAACTCTGCTGGTTAGAGGCTCCCTCCACCCTGATTTCCACCAACTCTGCTGGTTAGAGGCTCCCTCCACCATGAATTGGTCCAAACTGGGCTGTTTAGCGGCTCCCTCCACCATGAATTGGTCCAAACTGGGGTTTTTAGAGGCTCCCTCCACCATGAATTGGTCCAAACTGGGCTGTTTAGAGGCTCCCTCCACCATGAATTGGTCCAAACTGGGGTTTTTAGAGGCTCCCTCCACCATGAATTGGTCCAAACTGGGCTGGTTAGAGGCTCCCTCCACCATGAATTTGCCCAAACTGGGCTGTTTAGAGGCTCCCTCCACCATGAATTTGCCCAAACTGGCCTGTTTAGAGGCTCCCTTCACCATGAATTGGTCCAAACTGGGGTTTTTAGAGGCTCTCTCCACCATGAATTGGTCCAAACTGGGCTGTTTAGAGGCTCCCTCCATCATGAATTGGTCCAAACTGGGGTTTTTAGAGGCTCCCTCCACCATGAATTGGTCCAAACTGGGCTGGTTAGAGGCTCCCTCCACCATGAATTTGCCCAAACTGGGCTGTTTAGAGGCTCCCTCCACCATGAATTGGTCCAAACTGGGGTTTTTAGAGGCTCCCTCCACCATGAATTGGTCCAAACTGGGCTGTTTAGAGGCTCCCTCCACCATGAATTGGTCCAAACTGGGGTTTTTAGAGACTCCCTCCACCATGAATTGGTCCAAACTGGGCTGGTTAGAGGCTCCCTCCACCATGAATTTGCCCAAACTGGGCTGTTTAGAGGCTCCCTCCACCATGAATTTGCCCAAACTGGCCTGTTTAGAGGCTCCCTTCACCATGAATTGGTCCAAACTGGGGTTTTTAGAGGCTCTCTCCACCATGAATTGGTCCAAACTGGGCTGTTTAGAGGCTCCCTCCATCATGAATTGGTCCAAACTGGGGTTTTTAGAGGCTCCCTCCACCATGAATTGGTCCAAACTGGGCTGGTTAGAGGCTCCCTCCACCATGAATTTGCCCAAACTGGGCTGTTTAGAGGCTCCCTCCACCATGAATTGGTCCAAACTGGGGTTTTTAGAGGCTCCCTCCACCATGAATTGGTCCAAACTGGGGTTTTTAGAGGCTCCCTCCACCATGAATTGGTCCAAACTGGGGGTTTTTAGAGGCTCCCTCCACCATGAATTTGCCCAAACTGGGCTGTTTAGAGGCTCCCTCCATCATGAATTGGTCCAAACTGGGGTTTTTAGAGGCTCCCTCCACCATGAATTGGTCCAAACTGGGGTTTTTAGAGGCTCCCTCCACCATGAATTGGTCCAAACTGGGGTTTTTAGAGGCTCCCTCCACCATGAATTGGTCCAAACTGGGGTTTTTAGAGGCTCCCTCCACCATGAATTTGCCCAAACTGGGCTGTTTAGAGGCTCCCTCCACCATGAATTTGCCCAAACTGGGCTGTTTAGAGGCTCCCTCCACCATGAATTTGCCCAAACTGGGCTGTTTAGAGGCTCCCTCCACCATGAATTGGTCCAAACTGGGGTTTTTTAGAGGCTCCCTCCACCATGAATTTGCCCAAACTGGGCTGTTTAGAGGCTCCCTCCACCAGGAATTGGTCCAAACTGGGGTTTTTAGAGGCTCCCTCCACCATGAATTGGTCCAAACTGGGCTGTTTAGAGGCTCCCTCCAACATGAATTGGTCCAAACTGGGGTTTTTAGAGGCTCCCTCCACCATGAATTGGTCCAAACTGGGGTTTTTAGAGGCTCCCTCCACCATGAATTTGCCCAAACTGGGCTGCTTAGAGGCTCCCTCCACCATGAATTTGCCCAAACTGAGCTGTTTAGAGGCTCCCTCCACCATGAATTGGTCCAAACTGGGGTTTTTAGAGGCTCCCTCCACCATGAATTGGTCCAAACTGGGGGGTTTTAGAGGCTCCCTCCACTATGAATTTGCCCAAACTGGGCTGTTTAGAGGCTCCCTCCATCATGAATTGGTCCAAACTGGGGTTTTTAGAGGCTCCCTCCACCATTAATTGGTCCAAACTGGGGTTTTTAGAGGCTCCCTCCACCATGAATTGGTCCAAACTGGGGTTTTTAGAGGCTCCCTCCACCATGAATTTGCCCAAACTGGGCTGGTTAGAGGCTCCCTCCACCATGAATTGGTCCAAACTGGGTTTTTTAGAGGCTCCCTCCACCATGAATTGGTCCAAACTGGGCTGGTTAGAGGCTCCCTCCACCATGAATTGGTCCAAACTGGGTTTTTTAGAGGCTCCCTCCACCATGAATTAGTCCAAACTGGGGTTTTTAGAGGCTCCCTCCACCATGAATTTGCCCAAACTGGGCTGTTTAGAGGCTCCCTCCACCATGAATTTGCCCAAACTGGGCTGTTTAGAGGCTCCCTCCACCATGAATTGGTCCAAACTGGGGTTTTTAGAGGCTCCCTCCACCATGAATTTGCCCAAACTGGGCTGTTTAGAGGCTCCCTCCACCATGAATTTGCCCAAACTGAGCTGTTTAGAGGCTCCCTCCACCATAAATTGGTCCAAACTGGGGTTTTTAGAGGCTCCCTCCACCATGAATTGGTCCAAACTGGGGGTTTTTAGAGGCTCCCTCCACCATGAATTTGCCCAAACTGGGCTGTTTAGAGGCTCCCTCCATCATGAATTGGTCCAAACTGGGGTTTTTAGAGGCTCCCTCCACCATGAATTGGTCCAAACTGGGGTTTTTAGAGGCTCCCTCCACCATGAATTGGTCCAAACTGGGGTTTTTAGAGGCTCCCTCCACCATGAATTTGCCCAAACTGGGCTGTTTAGAGGCTCCCTCCACCATGAATTTGCCCAAACTGGGCTGGTTAGAGGCTCCCTCCACCATGAATTTGCCCAAACTGGGCTGTTTAGAGGCTCCCTCCAACATGAATTGGTCCAAACTGGGGGTTTTTAGAGGCTCCCTCCACCATGAATTTGCCCAAACTGGGCTGTTTAGAGGCTCCCTCCACCATGAATTGGTCCAAACTGGGGTTTTTAGAGGCTCCCTCCACCATGAATTGGTCCAAACTGGGCTGTTTAGAGGCTCCCTCCACCATGAATTGGTCCAAACTGGGGTTTTTAGAGGCTCCCTCCACCATGATTTGGTCCAAACTGGGGTTTTTAGAGGCTCCCTCCACCATGAATTGGTCCAAACTGGGGTTTTTAGAGGCTCCCTCCACCATGAATTGGTCCAAACTGGGGTTTTTAGAGGCTCCCTCCACCATGAATTTGCCCAAACTGAGCTGTTTAGAGGCTCCCTCCACCATGAATTGGTCCAAACTGGGGTTTTTAGAGGCTCCCTCCACCATGAATTGGTCCAAACTGGGGGGTTTTAGAGGCTCCCTCCACTATGAATTTGCCCAAACTGGGCTGTTTAGAGGCTCCCTCCATCATGAATTGGTCCAAACTGGGGTTTTTAGAGGCTCCCTCCACCATGAATTGGTCCAAACTGGGGTTTTTAGAGGCTCCCTCCACCATGAATTTGCCCAAACTGGGCTGGTTAGAGGCTCCCTCCACCATGAATTGGTCCAAACTGGGCTTTTTAGAGGCTCCCTCCACCATGAATTGGTCCAAACTGGGTTTTTTAGAGGCTCCCTCCACAATGAATTTGCCCAAACTGGGTTTTGTAGAGGCTCCCTCCACCATGAATTGGTCCAAACTGGGGTTATTAGAGGCTACCTCCACCATGAATTGGTCCAAACTGGGGTTTTTAGAGGGTCCCTCCACCATGAATTTGCCCAAACTGGGCTGTTTAGAGGCTCCCTCCACCATGAATTTGCCCAAACTGAGCTGTTTAGAGGCTCCCTCCACCATGAATTGGTCCAAACTGGGGTTTTTAGAGGCTCCCTCCACCATGAATTGGTCCAAACTGGGGGTTTTTAGAGGCTCCCTCCACCATGAATTTGCCCAAACTGGGCTGTTTAGAGGCTCCCTCCATCATGAATTGGTCCAAACTGGGGTTTTTAGAGGCTCCCTCCACCATGAATTGGTCCAAACTGGGGTTTTTAGAGGCTCCCTCCACCATGAATTGGTCCAAACTGGGGTTTTTAGAGGCTCCCTCCACCATGAATTTGCCCAAACTGGGCTGTTTAGAGGCTCCCTCCACCATGAATTTGCCCAAACTGGGCTGGTTAGAGGCTCCCTCCACCATGAATTTGCCCAAACTGGGCTGTTTAGAGGCTCCCTCCAACATGAATTGGTCCAAACTGGGGGTTTTTAGAGGCTCCCTCCACCATGAATTTGCCCAAACTGGGCTGTTTAGAGGCTCCCTCCACCATGAATTGGTCCAAACTGGGGTTTTTAGAGGCTCCCTCCACCATGAATTGGTCCAAACTGGGCTGTTTAGAGGCTCCCTCCACCATGAATTGGTCCAAACTGGGGTTTTTAGAGGCTCCCTCCACCATGATTTGGTCCAAACTGGGGTTTTTAGAGGCTCCCTCCACCATGAATTGGTCCAAACTGGGGTTTTTAGAGGCTCCCTCCACCATGAATTGGTCCAAACTGGGGTTTTTAGAGGCTCCCTCCACCATGAATTTGCCCAAACTGAGCTGTTTAGAGGCTCCCTCCACCATGAATTGGTCCAAACTGGGGTTTTTAGAGGCTCCCTCCACCATGAATTGGTCCAAACTGGGGGGTTTTAGAGGCTCCCTCCACTATGAATTTGCCCAAACTGGGCTGTTTAGAGGCTCCCTCCATCATGAATTGGTCCAAACTGGGCTTTTTAGAGGCTCCCTCCACCATGAATTGGTCCAAACTGGGTTTTTTAGAGGCTCCCTCCACAATGAATTTGCCCAAACTGGGTTTTGTAGAGGCTCCCTCCACCATGAATTGGTCCAAACTGGGGTTATTAGAGGCTACCTCCACCATGAATTGGTCCAAACTGGGGTTTTTAGAGGGTCCCTCCACCATGAATTTGCCCAAACTGGGCTGGTTAGAGGCTCCCTCCACCATGAATTGGTCCAAACTGGGCTGTTTAGAGGCTCCCTCCACCATGAATTGGTCCAAACTGGGGTTTTTAGAGGCTCCCTCCACCATGAATTTGCCCAAACTCTGCTGGTTAGAGGCTCAATCCACCCTGATTTTCAAAACAGATGTTGGTGCCAACCTCAACTTACTACAAGGGCCAAATTCACTGCTGGTGACAAGCTCTCCTCACTGCAAGTGCCAAATACACATGTTTCAAGGTGTTTTCCTACTGTCAGAGAGGTGGTATTGAGTGTGTAAAGTGTGTAGTTGTTAGGCTGTGATGTTGGGGTAATAGAGGGTCTTTGGTGTGTTAGATGCCCCCAGACATGCTTCCCCTGCTGTCCCAGTGTCATTCCAGAGGTGTTGGCATCATTTCCTGGGGTGTCATAGTGGACTTGGAGACCCTCCAGACACGGATTTGGGTTTCCCCCTTAACGAGTATCTGTTCCCCATAGACTATAATGGGGTTCGAAACCCGTTCGAACACACGAACATTGAGCGGCTGTTCGAATCGAACCTCGAACATTTTAGTGTTCGCTCATCTCTATTGGCAACCACTTCGGAAACATTGCAGGAAATAACTAGGGGAAATGGAAAGGTGCACTTGTAAGGAATGCCATGATCAGGTAGGGTCCATGTAATCATTGCAAGTGTCCACCTGTGGACCATATAGTAGCTGCTGATAGATCTGCAAATAAGGCAACCTCTTTAAAATGGTTTAGAAAGTCAGGAGGATTATTTTTTCTTTAGTGTGGTAAAAGTTGACCCAGGCAATAATAAGGCAAGGATTCAGGGACCACACGGTGGCTCAGTGGTTAGCACTGCAGCATTGCAATGCTGGAGCCCTGGTGTTCAAATCCCACCAAGGGCAAAAAGAAACATGTGCAAGAAGTTTGTATGTTCTCCCTGTTTTTGCATGTATTTCCATCCCATATTCCCAAAAAGACATTCTGATAGGGAAAAATGTACATTGTGGAGGATAATTAAGATTGCAAAGTTCTGATCAAATGCTTCAGTTCAGATTCAATTGAATTTGTGGGAAATAAGGTGATAGTGGTAACCATTGATTCACAATGGCAAGCCGACCTGAGTGACATGTCAAACTACGCCAAAAAAATTATGGAATAAAATATATTTTAACTGTGATCGACGTATTATCAGAATAAGCGTGGTGTGTCAGCTTGAAAGTTAAGATGGGGCCTCTGTAGTGAAAGATTAGAGTGAATAGATTTTCAAGAATGATCACCGTGTGCCTCAAACTACAGACAGATCAGGGCGCGAACTTATGAACAACGCGATGAAGCAGCTTTGTAAAGAGCACAATATCCACCATTTTTTTTTACTACAAACAGCATGAAAGTCGCTTTAGTGGAACGATTTAACAGAACGTTAAAAACAAAAATGTGTTAATTTTTTTATATAACCGCAATATGTATCGATATATAGAAGAACTAAATCATTTTTTATACAGCTATAATAATAAATACAATCCGGTGCAGGTCTGCGGATCTAACAAAAAACAATTCTTTAAGAATACGGGGGACTATTTATATTAAATGCGTGACTCTTAAACCGAATAAACAGACTTTCACATTCTTGAGGACATCGCATTCTTGAACCTTTGTAATGTGTGCACAGAGGGGAATGTGGGGAGAGAGGGGACTTGTCTAGACACACCTGTGACATCTGCTAGGAGGATGAGGGCTGCAGGGGGGCGTGGGAGGGTTGGAAGAGGGCAGGGGGCCTGACACAACACAAAGGAAAGCGGGCAGAAAGGGGCGTGTTAGGGCGTATTGACGAGAAGTGTTTTGGCAGTGAAAGAGTGGAGTTTCCACAAGGGGGCATGGTACCTGTCAGTCACATTCTTGAGGACATCACATTCTAGAACCTTTGGAATGTGCGCACAGAGAGGAATGTGGGGGGCTGTGAGAGGTGACTTCTTCAGGCATGCCTGTGATATCTGCTAGGGATGGATGGGGGCTGTATGGGGCGCGTGGTAGGGTTGGACAAGGGCGGGGAACCTGTCACAACACAAAGGAAAGGGGCGTGTTGACGAGAAGTTTTGGACGCTAAGGGGTGGGGTTTCAACAAGGGTGCATGGTACCTGTCATTTTGACAAAAAATATAAACGCTTTACTTTTTTCATCAGTATGTCTTTGTAGAATGGGAGGAAATCCACACAAACACGGGAAGAACATACAAACTCATTGCAGATGTTGCTCCTGGTGGGAACCAAACCCAGGACTCCAGTGCTGCAGTGCTAACCACTGAGCCAACATGTTGCCCCGAATGCTTTATTAATCGTGACACACATCTTGCAATATTTCTCTCATGTTTCTTACTATGTTACGTTACATTACTGTTACTTTCTGGTTTACAAAATCATATAAAATTGAACTTAAAAAAAATAAATAAATCAACCATAATGAGAGCAGGAATATCAGAGGATAGAAAGAAAGGGGAGCCAGAAAGTGTCAGAGTAACTCAGGGGGACAGCAAGTAACAGGGATTTACAGGCAGAATTAGAGGAAGAGTCTGATGGTGTAAACCTCCGGATGAGGGGACAGTGAGCTGCGGGTACAGGGGAGATAATATGCAAAGTAGGACTACTCCTCTATCCACCCTATACTAAGGTCTGAGGGTGTCAGGTAAATATATAATTCATAGGAAATAACAGGAGGGAAAGCCGTATCCGAGTGTTAGATCCGGGTATCTGTAAGGGCCAGCAGGTTGAAAGATTTTATATGCAATAGTTCATGAGCAAGTGTAGGTTTGTTATCTACTGACCTGGTGCTCCAGAGCACCGAGTTACTATAAAAGAATCTACATCGGGCTGAAGAGATCCAACCAGATCGAAACAGCTGTCCTCGATTGAGAGACTATACCTGGTATTAATCCCAGCGTCATTGCTAAACAAAGGCCTCTTGGAAGGTCGGGCATGAGGCTAAAGGGAGCAGCCATTATTGGGTTATTTCACTGGAATCCTGTCTTAAGGCAGGCTTGCACATTCCAGTGAGCGCCCTCTATTGGTTTGCAACAATGAGGCAGCAACTGTCTTCCTAATTACATCATGGAAGGCAGATTTGCATATTCTTCCCATATAAAAGAATCAGGAGAAAGACAAGGAACACAGCGAATGTCAATGAAATTAGTGGGCGGTGGGTAAATGAGAATTAGCAGAGGGTGGACCATGGATAGGAGAGATGTTCCCTGCAGGTAGTATTTCTTTTTTTTTTTTTTTTTTCTTTTTTTTTTTTTTTAAATGTAGATTGAGAGCCCCACATAGAGCTCACAATGTACATTTTTCCCTATCAGTATGTCTTTGGAATATGGGATGGAAGTCCATGCAAACACAGGGAGAACATACAAACTCCTTGCAGATGGTTTTATGCCCTTGGTGGGATTTGAACACCAGGACTCCAGCGCTGCAAGGCTGCAGTGCTAACCACTGAGCCACCGTGTGGCCCCCTTGTAGTATTTCAAGGTTCACAGAACACCGGATCAAATCCCCAGCAAACACACAATTTTATAAAACAACTCAGGTCCTGACATAGTATCAGGAGAAGAGATTGAAACAGAAGATGATTCAGTGATTTATTAGAAATGTGTTGATGTTCCCCAGGGGAAAAAGAAGGTTACGGTGGTCTAGTGCAAAGTGCAAAGTGTAAGAGAGTTGTACAGTCATGGCCAAAAGTTTTGAGAATGATACAAATATAAATTTTTACAAAGTCTACCGCTTCAGTTGTTCTAATGGCAATTTGCATATACTCCAGAATGTTATAAAGAGTGATCAACTTAACAGCAATTACTTGCAAAGTCAATATTTGCCTAGAAAATTAACTTTATTCCCCAAAACACATTTCAACATCATTGCAGCCCTGCCTTAAAAGGACCAGCTAACATTGTTTCAGTGATTGCTCCATTAACACAGGTGTGGGTGTTGATGAGGACAGGGCTGGAGATCAATCTGTCATGATTAAGTAAGAATGACACCACTGGACACTTTAAAAGGAGGCTGGTGCTTGGCATCATTGTTTCTCTTCTGTTAACCATGGTTATCTCTAAAGAAACATGCGCAGTCATCATTGCACTGCACAAAAATGGCCTAACAGGGAAGAGTATCGCAGCTAGAAAGATTGCACCTCAGTCAACAATCTATCGCATCATCAAGAACTTCAAGGAGAGAGGTTCCATTGTTGGCAAAAAGGCTCCAGAGCGCCCAAGAAAGACCAGCAAGCACCAGGACTGTCTCTTAAAAGTGTTTCAGCTGCGGGATCGGGCTGCCAGCAGTGCAGAGCTTGCTCAGGAATGGCAGCAGGCAGGTGTGAGTGCATCTGCACGCACTGTGAGGCGGAGACTCAAGGCCTGGTCTCAAGGAGGGCAGCAAAGAAGCCACTTCTCTCCAGAAAAAGCATGAAGGACAGACTTATATTCTGCAAAAGGTACAGGGAGTGGACTGCTGAGAACTGGGGTAAAGTCATTTTCTCTGATGAATCCCCTTTTCAATTGTTTGGGACATCTGGAAAACAGCTTATTCGGAGAAGACGAGGTGAGCGCTACCACCAGTCTTGTCTCATGCCTACTGTAAAGCATCCTGAAACCATTCATGTGTGGGGTTGCTTCTCAGCCAAGAGAATCGGCTCTCTCACAGTCTTGCCTAAAAACACAGCCATGAATAAAGAATGGTACTAGGGTTGAGCGATCGTGTTCGGAAAAGATCGGATTCCGATCGGCGATCGAGAAAATTTCAAGATTGCCATCGGAATTCCGAACACGATCTTTTTATGTGGGATCGAGATCGGTGATTTTTCCCACAATGCATTGCTTAGCCTTCACACTGAGTATATGATATATATTCAGTGTGAAGGCTCCGCTGCAGTTCCATAGGAATGAATGGAAGCAGCCGACACACAGCCTTAACCCGCTGTGCGCCGGCTGCCTCCATTCAATTGAATGGAAGGCTAAACTAAATCTCTAGCAGCTACTTACCTCTAGAGATGGCTGCTTCAGTGCCTTCCTTCTTGCCTCACTGCCCCGCCTCCCAGGTTAGTGTTTAAAGTGCTAGGTAGGCGGGGCTTGTGGCTTAGAGTGTGGGCGGGTACAGGGCGGGGAGACATGATGTCTCCCCTCCCAGTACCCGCCCACACTCTCCTAACCCGCCCACACTCTCCTAACCTGGCAGGGAGGGGGCAACGAAGGAAGAAAAGTAGCGTGGAGCAGCAGTGAGGCAAAGAATGAAGGCATGGGGCACAGGAGCAGCCATCTCTGGGGGTAAGTGGACACTAGGGGGTAGGATTGCTTTTAAAATCCGATCTCCGATTAATAAAAAAATCCCATTGACTTGCATTGGGATCGGAATTGGGATCGAGATCTGGTTCGAATGAAAAATGATCGGAAATCGGATTTTAAAATCGATCCTGAAAAGTCAAGATCGGCTCAACCCTAAATGGTACCAGAATGTCCTCCAAGATCAACTTCTCCCAACCGTCCAAGAGCAGTTTGGCGATCAACAATGCCTTTCCCAGCATGATGGAACACCTTGCCATAAAGCAAAGGTGATAACTAAATGGCTCAGGGAACAAAACATAGAGATTTTGGGTCCATGGCCTGGAAACTCCCCAGATCTTAATCCCATTGAGAACTTGTGGTCAATCATCAAGAGACGGGTGGACAAACAAAAACCTACAAATTCTGACAAAATGCAAGCATTGATTGTGCAAGAATGGACTGTTATCAGTGAGGATTTGGTCCAGAAGTTGATTGAGAGCATGCCAGGGAGAATTGCAGAGGTCCTGAAGAAGAAGGGTCAACACTGCAAATATTGCAACGCTGCATTAACTCATTCTAACTGTCAATATAAGCTTTTGTTACTCATAATATGATTGCAATTCTATTTCTGTATGTGATAAAAACATCTGACAAACACACATAACAACCAGAGGGCAGCAGATCATGTGAAAATATAATATTTGTGTCATTCTCAAAACTTTTGGCTGTGACTGTACATAGGTGATGGAAGGAGAGGACTGATGTGGATAGAGGGCACTGGGGAAGTAGATGATAACTTTTGCAAAAAAAACCCCATAAAATATGGAAAATGTGCTCCTAGTAAAATAATGGTGACATGTAGTTGGTGGTCCTATAGTTTACCTGCCAGGACATTGACATGATTCCAGAGATGTTTCCTACACAAATGTCCCTGTATAAAGTATTTTGTTATAAAGTTTCATAAATTCCAAAGATTCAGATTGTTTTTTGCTTTTGATATCGGACTGATATAGATTTATTAAAACTCTAAAGTCTACTGTTCCTGTTTCGTTGCCGGCTGCTCCCTGGTGGTTGTGACTTTTCTGATGAGTTTTCTACCAGTGATCGGCATTTTAGTTATTTTAGTATAAACTCCATTGTATGTGGTTATATAAACCTCTCCCTGCTACAACCTCTGCAGCACAGCTGAAGGATCCCTCACGTTCTGTGCTGCTGATACATCTGCTGTGACATCTGAGGACATTCTGTACAACCATCAGCTTTTCTCTTCTACAGGACATGTTCTTATTGTTATTGGCTCTTTATGTGACTTTCTGCACTTCTGAGACTCAGGACCCTGCAGCTCAATGTGATCTGGTAAGGAAGAACTTTGTTTTTGAGTACAAATATTCTCAGCCAGGAGATATCATTCTAGGAGGGATCTTCACTGTACATACGTGGGTGACACTGTGGAAAAATGGAGACATTTTACACCATCGACTGTGTACAGGGTAAGTAGGAATCATCATATATAACTCCACCAGCTAAAAGGAAAGGCTGAGAACATTCTATAACTTTGGCAGACAACTATTCTCTTCTTTTCTCATGAAATAATACAATGGGATCTGATCTGCATTTCATCCTCTCTCTTGCTGTAAATGTGATTCCCCAATAGGACTTTTGCCCATTGACCTGGGGAGTTTCCATTTATTCACTTCTCTCTATACCTGAGGCTCTGGTGCTGCATGTTAAGGATAGGACACAGAAAAGTGCAATATTTCTAGATACAATGGTCTCAATGTGCCGTCTCCAGGTCACAGACTAATGTTTTGAATTTTGTTATCTCCTTCCTAGCCATATATGCCTAAGATTAGAATACCCATCTGTCTATGCGGCCCAAGGTGCCCAGGAAACAGCCCGATGGGAACTTCTTTGCTATTTCTGAAACTTCTATAGACATCCTGTGTCCCTAACTTGGAATTTTCTACAGCAATGTAGCTCGCGGAAGTCAATGAGAGGCTTTTTTTCTGCACAGATTTTGACGTGGATTCTGCGTTAGTACCCG
Source organism: Leptodactylus fuscus (assembly GCF_031893055.1). Lineage (NCBI taxonomy): Eukaryota > Metazoa > Chordata > Amphibia > Anura > Leptodactylidae > Leptodactylus > Leptodactylus fuscus. The sequence goes on from NC_134265.1 coordinate 357,687,744, forward strand.
GTCCAGAAAAGTCTGTGTGAATGGACCCTAAGAAGTCTTTAGATTGGATCTTGGAGAGTTTATTTTAGAATTTTTACCATTCATGAGAACATTTGTGATGTTAGACACAGTTAGATGTTGGATGAGAGGGTCTGGATCACAATTTCCATTCTAGTTCATCTCAAAGGTGTGCCAATGGGGTTGTGGTCAGAGCTTTATGTGGGCCAGTCAAGTTATTCTACATCAAACTCTCCCAACCATGACTATCTAACTTGCTTTGTGCATATGAACAGAATCTTGAGATTAACTAAGGGACCTAGTCTGAAACTGGAAAACCAAGCACAGTTTTGTGCGGATGTTTTTGAACTATACACCTCAGTATTTGGGGCCAAGCTGTGGAGCTCTATGGGGTCTGCCTGCACTTCATGGCTGAGTTGCTGTGGTTCTTAGATGCTTCCAAATTTCAATAATACTGCTCACATTTGACTATTGAATATCTGTAGGGAATACATTTCACAAACTGACTTGTTGCAGCGAATGGAAGGCTAAACTAAATCTCTAGCAGCTACTTACCTCTAGAGATGGCTGCTCCGGTGCCCTCCTTCTTCTTGCCTTGCTGGCTTAGAGTGTGGGCGGGTACAGGGCGGGGAGATGTGACGTCTCCCCTCCCAGTACCTACCCACACTCTCCTAACCCGCCCACACTCTCCTAACCTGGCAGGGAGGGAGCAGCAAAGGAAGAAAAGCAGTGTGGAGCAGCAGCGAGGCGAAGAATGAAGGCACGGGGCACAGGACCAGCCATCTCTGGAGGTAAGTGGACACCAGGGGGGACTAAGTAGCCAGAGGATTTAAAAAAAATCCTCTGGCTACTTAGTGATTCACTACACAGCGTGGATTCTAACAATTGTTAGATTCCATGCTGTATAGTGAATAGGATTGCTTTTAAAATCCGATCTCCGTTTAATAAAAAAATCCCATTGACTTGCATTGGGATCGGAATTGGAATCGAGATCGGGTTCGAATGAAAAATGATCGGAAATCAGACTTTAAAATCGATCCTGAAAAGTGAAGATCGGCTCAACCCTACTTATACTGCTTCACTATCATGGATCTGGCTGCTAGAATTATCTGACCCAGCACCACATGCATTACATGTCTAGTTACATCATTTTTCTATATTGTCTCACAGTATCGGTCCAAGAGAATATTTACATCTGGCGGCTTTTCTCTCGGCTATTGATGAAATTAATAATCGCTCAGATCTTCTGCCCAATATCACTCTGGGATATCATATATATGACTCTTGTGGAGATGGGAATAAAGTTATAAAAGATGTTCTGCAGATACTGTCCGGACACACAGTAACAGCTCCAAACTACTCCTGTATGGAGAATGACGCAGTGGTCGGATTTATTGGGGATTTACAATCTAGCACGACTCTCCCCATGGCCCGGCTGTTAACCCTTTATGGATATACACAGGTATGAATAGAAAGGCAATTTTTTCTAGACCACCCATGTCAGTTTCAGTGCTCAGCATGTGCCAACAAAGACATACATCAAATAAACCGTAGGGTGACTTCTCTCGGGTACAGCAATGCCCTACATGTGGATGTTATCTACTGCTTGGATACCTAACTACCATAGTCTTCTCAAATTCAGTGTATTCTCTATTACAGTCAAAGCATGCCTCAAATAATCTGTGGAAATTGTCATAGTGAGCCTGATGTAGATAGTTAATGTTCTTGGTTGTGAAGTCTTCCTGGATTTCTCTACTACTCGAATGTTTCTTGTTCTTGCAAAGGGAGCTCAGTGTAATGTCCATAAATAGGGCCCAGAAATCTGCTAAAGGATCCTGCAAATCCTTGATCTGGTATGGCAGTAGATCCACTGGCAAACACAAAGAGGGAGTGGGAGCAAGCTTTGATTGGAGCACCTACCAGACGTCTCTTAGACCTTTGAATAGGGGGTGAGGAGACGTCAGTCTAGTCGTGGGTCTTCATGTCTGGGAACCTCAATGACATCAGTGTGTCAGGTCCTTCGATGGTAAAACAATTTCCAACTACATCTGTGATTGTATAGCGTCATAATACTTTTTCATTTCCAGAAGGTTAATACCCCCTGACAGTTTTGGATGTGCCAGCACAGAAACAGACCTTTGAATTGGGGGTGAGACGTCAGTCTAGTCGGGGGTCTTCATGTCTGGGAACCACAATGAGTTGTGAATACAATGGTTGAAAATGTTTTAGACTTCGATGGTAAAACAATTTCCAACCACATCTGTAATTGTATAGCGTCATAATAAAAATTCTGGAAGGTTAATACCCCTTGACAGTTTTGGATGTGCCAGCACAGAAAATACCAATCTAGGCCTTTTCTGCTTCCAGATATATGTCGAGATGTGCGCTCTCAGTGATTTAAAGAAGGAATAAGAAAGAGCAATGTGCAACATCTTTAATTTGTATAGAATTTTGGGGACAATATACAGCTGGAGCAGGTTCTTCCTTCCGAACCAGGATAATAGTGGGATATCATAGGATTGGAGTAGAGACTAGAGATGAGCGAACAGTAAAATGTTCGAGATTCAATATTCGTTTCGAGTAGCCCCTCAATATTCGACTACTTGCGGACATGCGCAGTCGGCTCTGCCGAGGCCCGATGCCTGGCAGAGTGAATGAAGAGCCAGAAGACGCCGCGGGGAAGCTGTACGGAGAAGACATAAAGGTAGTAGAAGAACCAGCATTGATTGGCCGACTGTATAGCATTCGGCCAATCAATGCTGGTTCTGCATCGAACTTTTACATTTGCACAGCGAGTGGTACTCGATCGAGTATGAGTATTTCGAATACCGTAGTATTCGATCGAATACCTACTCGATCGAGTACTACTTGCTCATCTCTAATAGAGACCTCATTTCTTGCAGAAATGGCATAAAGTTAAGTTTAAAGAAAGATTTTATCTTCTTCGGCAGCTTCACCCCGACATACGTAATGGATTGTGTTACAAAATGGAAAGAGAACTTAGATCTCAACTCCTCCAGCAGCATCGAGTGGGATCTGGATCGGAAGGATCTCTGTTTTGTCTGCATTAAATTTATAGTTGGATACAGTCCCGTATAAAGACAACGAAGTACAAAGCCTCTGAAGCCCCTCCGAGGAATTGGTGACCACAAAGAGAATGTTGTCTGCAAGTGCCGCACAGTGGGTAATCGAAGTCCTCAACTTAACCCCAACAATGTCTGGGACCACATGAAGCAAGGGTTCCAATGACAGAATAAATAGGGCTGGAGAAAGTGGACATCCTTGACTTGTCCTATTAGAGATAAAGAAAACCGTAGATAAAGTTTTGATCTGGCATGGGGATATGAATATAGTGTTATTACAGCTTTGGTAAATTGTGTTGGAAAGCCAAATTTCATCAAGGCCGGCTCTAAAAAATTCCAGCTCACCCGATCAAAGGCCTTTTCGGCATCAACTCCTAGAAGTGTGAGTGGTCACTTGGAGGTCTCAGTATGAGCTATTATATGCAAGAGCTTGGCTGCGTTGACCTATGAATGATAGGATTATCTGTGCAGTATGTATAACAATATTATCAGATCTCCCTGCTGGCTAGTGATGGAGCTAAATAATGTATTGTTACTGCTCAGCAACAGGGGAGAGTAAAATATACAACCACACAGGCCCTCAAGGTGATTGATAGTCACTTAGTGGAGTTGGTCTTCTACTGACTTAGTCAATTAGTGTGTGTATGTGTTTCATTAGAGTGCCAAGTACCGGACCGATCTTCCCTTTGTGATATATCTGGTGCTATTTTATAAATGTCAGAAATGTCTCATCCCTCACAGAAGGACAGATCAATAAGACTAGATATTTTTTCAGAGATCCTGACCATTGTTTAGTCCAGTGATTCCATCCTGTAGTTTAGGATAAGTGCACCAGAAGTTTCAAATTCAGCTCAATGGGGGTAAGCTCGGAAAAGAGGGTAAACCCTTCCTGACGGTGGTAAGAATCGAGTAGAACTTCCTTCTTCATGCTAGCAGAAGAAGAAACCAATGAAGTCAATGGGAGGCTTTTTCCTCAGCGCTGAAACTCCACACCAAATTCCTCACCATTGTCCTTAGGGTTCATTCACACAGTGTTTTTCAGCGTCAAAACCAGAGCCAAAAAACTAAGTGTGAATGGACCCTAAAACTTAACCGTTTCCTTTCAATCCTATAGTATCATGTAATATGGGCACGGCTGTTATTACGTTTTCTTTCTCCTAGATCAGTTATGGGGCAAGAGATCCTCTTCTAAGTGATAAAAGGCTTTACCCAAACTTCTTCCGAACAGTCCCAGATGACAAGATACAATTTTCAGCATATGTGAAGCTCCTGGAAAGATTCCAGTGGAATTGGGTTGGGATTATCACATCAGTTGATGAGAGTGGACGGCAGGAGTTACAGCAGATAATCCGACAATTTACATCTCATCAGATCTGTGTGGAGTTCACCATTCTTGTATCTGCGGATAGTTATAAGAACGTCCCTAAAACTTTACAGGAATCCTCTACTGATGTTATTATTATATGCGGCACCTATAGTGCGACTTATATGAAGTTTTTATACCATGTAGCTCATGTCCTAAATAACAAGACTCTTATATTTCCAAGCTCATGGTCACTTGCAAGAGAACTTATACAATGCAAAGAAAGTGGGTATTTAGCTAATTGTAGTTTAGTGTTTTCCATCCCCAGATACAATATTACTGAGAAAGAGTTTCTGAATATTCTTCATGTTCCCTACCGACCATCTGATGGGATACTGGAAGATATTTGGATGACTTTATTAGATTGTTTTTCAGGAAATGAACTTAAGAACATTATTTTGTCATTAAGTAATGAAGGTCCATTCCATCAATGTTTAGATGAGAAGAAATATCAAATATATTTACATTTTCCTGAAGACCCAACTCCTTACCAAGTGTACACTGCTGTCTATATTATGGCTCAGGCGTTACATGGACTGAACATTTTACTTAATAATGGGAAACAAAATCCCTTACAAATCTCTTACTATAAAAGCAGAGTGAGTATAAGAAGTGCAGGATATTCCATTTCTAATAAAACACTTTACTGGAAGGAGAAGAATACAGAAAGAATGGGAGAGATGGTTACTTGTATTATAGGCCAGACAGGGACAGCGATAAGCTATAATGATTAGAGATGAGTGAACAGTAAAATGTTTGAAATTCAATATTCATTTCTAGTAGCCCCTCAATATTTGACTACTCGAATCGAATATCGAACCCTATTATAGTCTATGGGGGGAAAATGCTCGTTTCAGGGGTAGGCAATATTCGATCAAATTATACTTACCAAGTCCACGAGTGAGGGTCGGGCTGGATCTTCCGAGAAGTCTTCTCCGTGCAGCGTCCCCACGGCGTCTTCCGCCTCTTCATTCACTCTGCCACTACAAGCGGACATGCGCAGTCGGCTCTGCCCAGGCCCGATGCTTGGCAGAGTGAATGAAGAGCCAGAAGACGCCGCGGGGAAGCTGCACGGAGAAGACTTCTAAAGGTAGGAGAAGAACCAGCGTTGATTGGCCAACTGTATAGCATTTGGCCAATCAATGCTGGTTCTGCATCAAACTTTTCCATTCGAATAGCAAGTGGTACTCGATCGAGTACGAATATTTCGAATACCGTAGTATTCGATCGAACACCTACTCGATCGAGTACTACTCGCTCATCTCTAATAATGATGCTATTATGTTTAGTGCTCTGTTTAGAGTATATTCAAAGAAATATAGGGGTCTTCAACTGGTACAAAGATAGAATCAATGGGGTGGTGTGGCTTGGCAGACAGATATCCCACTGTGTTTTCCAGGAGCTCCTGCATCACTGAGGTTAATCCTCCTCAATCCTTCACCTTAAATCTAAATTTTTACCTGGAAAGACCTTATCACCTGCTTGGGACCAGAGACTTCCTCCCTCTCAGACTCCCCCTCGTCGGGATTTTAGATCTGCGGCCTACCTGTTCTCCTTGCTGCGCCATCGTCATCTTAAGACCTATGGCCTCCCCTGGACGGCGATGCTCTTCATGTTACTGTGTGAATATCTACAATTTATTAGTGTGAGGAATGAGAAGGGGGTCGGACTTATGATAGAACATATTTTCTCTTGGGGGCGGAGCTTGACTGCCGTGAGTAGTGGACGCATGTGCCTGTAGCTCCGCTTCTATAAAGTGCTACGAACGCCCTACAGCTGCTTTTCTGGTGCCTGATGGGGAGAACCGGGAGAGATAAGGGGGGTGATCAACCCTGAACCCCTAGAATGGCCAGACAGCAATCAGACCTTCAGAAATTTCTCCGCAAAAAGAGCCCGCATATCCGAAGCAACTTACCCAAGATGGCGCCGGAAGGCGCGGACGCTCCCACCTTGCATCCGGGCTCTGACTTAGATAGCTATGGAGATGGAGACAGTGATGAAGGTGCTGCTGCGACGATTTCCAAGTCGTTCCTGAGGAAGGTTTTGAATCAGACCTTACAGCTGGCGTTACAACCGGTAAGATCGAATCTTGCTGATATTAAGTCTGAACTGTCGTCATTAGGCCACAGAGTAGAGAGAACAGAGGAGTATTGTTCTGATCTGTCGGCACATGCCAAATCTATGGAGACTATAATCTGCCACCAAAAAGAGCAAATCGACCGTGCCTTGACCCTCCTGGAGGACCAGGAGAATAGGGGACGGAGAAGGAATGTCCGCATTAAAGGTATATCTGAGGACTGTGCACCGGCGGACATTAAAGAGAGAGTGACGGCCATCTTTTCTGATTTGTTGGGCCCGGACCGGGCCTCGTCGGTTGTTATAGAGAGGGCACACCAGGCTTTACGTCCCGCACTGAAGCCTGGAGACCCCCCGAGGGACGTAGTGTGCGGCCTACTGTCCTTTGTGGACACACAGGACATATTGTCTGCAGCCCGAGCACGTCCGGATTTTGTTTATGGCCCGGATAAATTATCCTTTTTCCAAGATCTGGCTCTACTACGCTAGCTAAGCGCTGTTAACTACGCCCGCTCCTGGAGGTACTATGCAAGATGGATATTGCCTACTCCTGGCTTTACCCTTTCGGCCTCTCCATCCAATTCAAGGGTCGCCGACTGATTGTACAAACGCCTGCAGATCTCACGAAAGTGTGGGATCAGTTAGATATTACTCCGATGGATACACCATCTTGGATGCCAACGCCTGATCTCTCTTCCATCTCGGAGTTGCCTTCCTTGGGACCCTGGCAGACGTCACGCCATCTCAAATCACCTAAGTCCAAGAGATCCCTTCAACGCTCCATGTCGTCCTCCCAATAGGGGGGCTGATGCAATGAGTTATGTATGTGCTTATTATCCCCTGTTTTTCCCTTGACAGTGTTATGGACTTTTGGTTACTCTTTATTTCATGAGGTTTGCTTAGAGAGTTGATGACACTGCTTTCTGATACTCACCATATGCTTGCTGTGCTTTAGCTACTGAATACATTCTCTCTTGATAATCCCGGGTGACCTAGTTTTGGTACTAGTTAAAGTTTTCCACACTCTTTTTTAGTAGCAATGGTTGAGGGCAGTTCTAGCGCTTGCCGCATCAAGTGTCTTTCTTCCCAGCAGTTGTTATTCTTGAGATCGAATTCTTTAGTAGGTCTTCAAGAAACCGCGCTTCCCTATATTTGGAAGCACTGTTAGTTTTTGGCTGTGCTCATACAGGCCTGAGCACTTCTAGCTTGTAATAACATATTGTTTAGTTGACTTATCTGTGACGTTTATTTGCATTTGTGTCTTGTGTCATACTAATTTGTTTGTCCATTTCTTTTCCTGACATCTCTGGGGGTGTCAGCCCTTCTTTGTTCGTTGTCTTCACTTTTCTTCTCCCTCTCCTCCTCCTTTTCCTCCCCCTCTCTCTCCTTCCCTTCTTCTACTTCCAGAGGTTCTGAGCAGCGGCGTATTTCGGAGCTTCTCGGACCATGGCGATGGCGACTGTGACGTCCTTTAATGTCCATGGCTGGAATACCCATGAGAAAAGACATAACGTTCTCCTGCTGCTTAGGAAAATCCAAATGAAAATTCTGTTTGTCCAAGAAACACATTTCAAGAATGGTAGGATACCTAAGTTACCGCTTAATTATTTTTCCCAGTGGTTTCACAGCACTAGTGATTCTGGCGCTTCGAGAGGTGTCTCTATCGCTCTCCATCACTCAATTCCCTTCAAATGTGAGCGGACTTATACTGACTCGGATGGCAGAGTCTTGTTTGTGAAGGGCATAATCGCTATGGACACTTATACCCTGGCCAATTTCTATGTCCTGACCTCGGGACAGGTCTCATGGTTGCCTAATCCCTTAGACTCCTTGAAACTTTTTGCAGAAGGAACTATTATTGTTGGAACAGACTTAAATGTGGCTCTAAATCCGTTACTAGATACTTCCAGAGGGGTGTCTCAGTTGTCACAGAAAGCCTTGCGGAAAATACACTCCCACTAGATTTGAACCTAGTCGACATCTGGAGGACACTCCACCCCTCTACCAAAGACTTTTCCTTTTACTCTAATCCTCGATCCTCATATCAGAGACTCGACTATATCTTTGTCTTACAAAAAATGTTGCATCACTGCAAGAAAGCTCTCAGTCTCGGACCATGCTTCGGTATCATGCGTCGTTCGATTGGCTCCACTTCCTCGACCTGAGTTCAACTGGAAATAGAATGAGAGGTTTCTCGATTCTATGGATGTAAAGGACTGTGTGGCTAAACATTTATCAGAATTTTTTGTTCTCAATGCTACTGAGGGAATGAGTCCAACTGTTGTCTGCGAGACTCATAAACATTACATAAGAGGTATCCTGATTGCCCAGGGAACTAAATTAAAGAAGCAACGACAAAAGAGGGTGGATGACCTTCTGAAACAAATATCGGCCCTGGAAAAAGCCCATAAGCGCTCTCAATTGACCTCTCAGTTGCAGAGTCTGTTGGCCCTCCGAACTGAACTTAAAGATATGTTATCAGCAAAGCAATCAGCAGAAACTATATGCGCATGGGAACAGAGGAGGTCATATGATGACCACACTTATCAAGAAAGCACAGGTGAAAACATACATCCCATCTGTGCGCTCTGCGGAAGGGTGCTTACAAACGGCCACTACTGACATAGCTGAGACCTTTAAAGACTTTTACGCTTCCTTATACAATTTGCAATGTCCGGTGGAGAGAGATGAATTGGAGGGGAAGAGAGATGCCATGAGGAATTACCTCACACCTCTACACCTCCCAAGATTGTCTGCTGATCAGACGACAAAATTGATTGAACCGATTTCAGAGGAAGAGGTTAAATTAGTGGTTAAGTCACTTCCTCCCCACAAAGGCCCAGGGCCTGATGGCTACTCCCTCATATACTTCAGGACCTTTTTGCAGACCCTTCTACCTCCTCTTATGAAGTCTCTGAATGCTATCCTAGCAGGTGCCTCACTTCCACACCAGGCACTGGAGGCACATGTCATGCTGATTGCCAAGGAGGGACGGGACCCCCAGCAGTGCTGTAACTACCGCCCCATTTCTCTCCTCAATTTAGATTTAAAAATATGGTCGAAATTGTTAGCTCTCCTCCTACAACCTCTCTTACCTGGTTTACTAAATGATGAGCAAGTGGGTTTCATTAAATTCAGTGAAGGTAGGCACAGTACGATTCGCCTGTTACATGCCCTAAAGGGATCACAGCGCCAGTCCTTCCCATTAGTCCTTCTCGGCTTAGATGCCGAGAAGGCTTTTGATGTAGTAAACTGGGACTTCATGTCCCTGACCTTGGAGAGGTTTGGTATCCTCCCTCCCTTTGTATCGGCAATTATGTCACTCTATGATGCACCGTATGCCAGACTTAAGGTTAATGGTACCCTGTCATCCCCCTTTTCTATTTCCAACGGCACCCGCCAGGGATGCCCTTTATCTCCCTCCCTCTTTATACTCACACTTGAACCCTTCTAACAAAAACTTAGGGAGCACCCGAATATTGCTGGCCTGAGACATGCTGGGGGATCCCTTCACTCCTTGGCATTCACGGACGATGTCCTTATTTTGATCTCTAATCCAGAACTTGGACTACCGTCGGTTTTGGAGGTCATAGAGGAATATGGCAGTCATTCCAACTATAAAATTAATGCAGATAAGTGCGAGATTTTGAATATCTCCCTAGCCCAAGATTCTGCTGAGCGCCTACGGTGCCATTTACCCTTTCGCTGGTCTTCCACTCATATTAAGTATTTTGGGGTAAAGATCACGCGCAATTTGGAGGACCTTTATGACTCGAATTATGCACCCCTTTTGGGTGAGGTAGATAGGCTTTTGAAAACTTCCGTGCATATCATGGTTCGGGAGGAGAAGCTTATTGCACACATATATTGTCCCAAAGATTACGTATGTCCTTCGAATGTTGCCAATTAAATTGCCTGGCTCCTTCTTTGTGAAATTGAAGTCCTCCTTCTCGAAATTTTTGTGGAGAAGTAGGAGACCCAGACTTGCATATTCTGCGCTAAGCAGACGGAAGCTAGAAGGTGGCATTAATGCACCTGATCTGCAATTCACATACCAGGGAATCTGCAGCTGTGGCTTGAGACTGCCATTTCCTCTATGCTCTCCCCAAAAGGGGGTCTCCTCAATGTTGCCTACGGAGACACACTCCTAGCAGACTTGTGGCTATCCCCACGACCTATATCTCCTGCAGGAGCTCTGTCCCGATCCGATGTTATTTTAGGAGGTGTATTGTCTGTCTGGGATAAATTTAAATCTGTGATAGCTCCAACCCCATCCCTAGGCATGCCTGCTAGCTCGATTCCTGACCTCCTCCCGGACATTCCACACAAAATTGAAGATTTCTGGGCTGCTCTCTTATATACACCTCTGATCTCCCTCTGCGATCTGGGCCAATTCCCTGATGCCAGTACCTTGAAACACCTGGATGCTTTTAGGAATAGGTCTCATGCCCTGAACTTTCTGCATCTCAATCACTATGAGACCTGCATAAATAAATTTGAGAAACGTTATGACTGGAAGAGAGGTCCCATCTTCTTTGAGCAACTCTACCTTCTTGCTGACCCTAAGAAATGCAAAACTTCTACACTGCTCTGCAAATTTGTGCGCCCCCCCCGGCCACCGTTAAACCTTTTTACCTCACCAGCTGGGAATCTGAACTCCAGATCTCCCTAGATCCGCCTGCTGTGAAAGTGGTCTTATCCAGGGCACATGGTGTCTCCACCCGTGTACGGTTGCAGGAAACCCACTATAAATTGCTATCGAGGTGGTACCACTCTCCATCCTGGCTGTCAGAACGTGGACTTCTCCCTGATGCAAAATGCTGGAGGTGTGGTGCAGGTCCTGGTACCCTACTTCACTTCTGGTGGTCTTGCCCTGTGCTCTCAGATTTCTGGAAGGCAGTGGAAGATAAGCTGAGATCTGTATCTGCAGATTCCTTTACGCTTACTCCAGCTTTTATGATACTCTTTGTTCCTATCCCAGACCTCGAAAATTACTCTCAACAGTTGATCTTCCATTTGCTGTCTGCTGCCAAAGCTCTGATTCCACCCCTCTGGAAACAATTGAGACCCCCGGACTTGGCTCATTGGATAGCCAAAGTAAACTAAATCGCCCGCTTCGAGGAGATGTTTAGTTGGTCGAGACGAAGCCGACATTGTTTCATAAAAGTCTGGTCACCCTGGCTTGAACTCAGGTGACTGCGCTGCTCTAGTGTACTCTGCTGCTCTTCGCTGCCTCTCTTTTAGACAGGGGGAGGCCACCCATCTACTCTGGAACCCTTCTTCTGTCTATCTTCTTCCCTTCTCCTCCCCCCCCTCCCTTTTCTCTCTCTCTTCTCTTTCCTCTCTCTCTGTTCTGTCCTCTCTCCCCATCTATGCGTCTGCCTGTATGTCAATCTCAAATGTCTTTCTGTTGTCCCTTATCTATTGTGTTTCTGTGTTGATTATTGAAAATACTATAAAGTTGTTTATTGATATTTTTTTGATTTGTAGTTTGAGGCCCTTTGAGATTGCTATTGTTTGGTCTCTATATTTGTTGCTATGCCCGTACTACTCTGTATGTTCATTTTTGTTCTTGTCAATAAACTTGAATTAAAAAAAAAAAAAGAGCATATTTTCTCTTGTCAGAGGTTCTCCCTCCCCTCTTCTCTTGTCCATAGTGATCACACCCTTGGAGTTGTTGGTTAATAAGTAGAGATGAGCGAACAGTGTTCTATCGAACTCATGTTCGATCGGATATTAGGCTGTTCGGCATGTTCGAATCGAATCGAACACCGCGTGGTAAAGTGCGCCATTACTCGATTCCCCTCCCACCTTCCCTGGCGCCTTTTTTGCTCCAATAACAGCGCAGGGGAGGTGGGACAGGAACTACGACACCGGTGACGTTGAAAAAAGTAGGCAAAACCCATTGGCTGCCGAAAACATGTGACCTCTAATTTAAAAGAACAGCGCCGCCCAGGTTCGCGTCATTCTGAGCTTGCAATTCACCGAGGACGGAGGTTTCCGTCCAGCTAGCTAGGGCTTAGATTCTGGGTAGGCAGGGACAGGCTAGGATAGGAAGGAGAAGACAACCAACAGCTCTTGTAAGAGCTAAATTCCAGGGAGAAGCTTGTCAGTGTAACGTGGCACTGACGGGCTCAATCGCCGCAACCCAGCTTTCCCAGGATCCTGAATGGAATACACTGTCAGTGTATTCCCGTATACCCGATATATACCCCGATACCCGTTCCAACGGTGTGCCCCCCCACCTTCACCCCAGAAATACCCTGCAAGTCCCCTAGCAATAGAATTGGGGCTATATACACCCACAATTTTTACTACTGGTATACAGTGCCATTGTCTGACTGGGAATTCAAAGAATATATTGGGAATACAAATACCCTCATTTCTTGCTACTGCCATATAGTGCCAGTTTCTGACTGGTAATTCAAAGAATATATTGGGGTTACGTGCACCCACAATTTTTACTACTGGTATACAGTGCCATTGTCTGACTGGGAATTCAAAGAGTATATTGGGAATACAAATACCCTCATTTCTTGCTACTGCCATATAGTGCCAGTGTCTGACTGGGAATTCAAAGAATATATTGGGGTTACGTGCACCCACAATTTTTACTACTGGTATACAGTGCCATTGTCTGACTGGGAATTCAAAGAATATATTGGGGTTATAAATACCCTCATTTCTTGCTACTGCCATATAGTGCCAGTTTCTGACTGGTAATTCAAAGAATATATTGGGGTTACGTGCACCCACAATTTTTACTACTGGTATACAGTGCCATTGTCTGACTGGGAATTCAAAGAGTATATTGGGAATACAAATACCCTCATTTCTTGCTACTGCCATATAGTGCCAGTTTCTGACTGGGAATTCAAAGAATATATTGGGGTTACGTGCACCCACAATTTTTACTACTGGTATACAGTGCCATTGTCTGACTGGGAATTCAAAGAATATATTGGGGTTATAAATACCCTCATTTCTTGCTACTGCCATATAGTGCCAGTTTCTGACTGGTAATTCAAAGAATATATTGGGGTTACGTGCACCCACAATTTTTACTACTGGTATACAGTGCCATTGTCTGACTGGGAATTCAAAGAGTATATTGGGAATACAAATACCCTCATTTCTTGCTACTGCCATATAGTGCCAGTTTCTGACTGGTAATTCAAAGAATATATTGGGGTTACGTGCACCCACAATTTTTACTACTGGTATACAGTGCCATTGTCTGACTGGGAATTCAAAGAATATATTGGGGTTATAAATACCCTCATTTCTTGCTACTGCCATATAGTGCCAGTTTCTGACTGGTAATTCAAAGAATATATTGGGGTTACGTGCACCCACAATTTTTACTACTGGTATACAGTGCCATTGTCTGACTGGGAATTCAAAGAGTATATTGGGAATACAAATACCCTCATTTCTTGCTACTGCCATATAGTGCCAGTGTCTGACTGGGAATTCAAAGAATATATTGGGGTTACGTGCACCCACAATTTTTACTACTGGTATACAGTGCCATTGTCTGACTGGGAATTCAAAGAATATATTGGGGTTATAAATACCCTCATTTCTTGCTACTGCCATATAGTGCCAGTTTCTGACTGGTAATTCAAAGAATATATTGGGGTTACGTGCACCCACAATTTTTACTACTGGTATACAGTGCCATTGTCTGACTGGGAATTCAAAGAATATATTGGGAATACAAATACCCTCATTTCTTGCTACTGCCATATAGTGCCAGTTTCTGACTGGGAATTCAAAGAATATATTGGGGTTACGTGCACCCACAATTTTTACTACTGGTATACAGTGCCATTGTCTGACTGGGAATTCAAAGAATATATTGGGGTTATAAATACCCTCATTTCTTGCTACTGCCATATAGTGCCAGTTTCTGACTGGTAATTCAAAGAATATATTGGGGTTACGTGCACCCACAATTTTTACTACTGGTATACAGTGCCATTGTCTGACTGGGAATTCAAAGAGTATATTGGGAATACAAATACCCTCATTTCTTGCTACTGCCATATAGTGCCAGTTTCTGACTGGGAATTCAAAGAATATATTGGGGTTACGTGCACCCACAATTTTTACTACTGGTATACAGTGCCATTGTCTGACTGGGAATTCAAAGAATATATTGGGGTTATAAATACCCTCATTTCTTGCTACTGCCATATAGTGCCAGTTTCTGACTGGTAATTCAAAGAATATATTGGGGTTACGTGCACCCACAATTTTTACTACTGGTATACAGTGCCATTGTCTGACTGGGAATTCAAAGAGTATATTGGGAATACAAATACCCTCATTTCTTGCTACTGCCATATAGTGCCAGTTTCTGACTGGTAATTCAAAGAATATATTGGGGTTACGTGCACCCACAATTTTTACTACTGGTATACAGTGCCATTGTCTGACTGGGAATTCAAAGAATATATTGGGGTTATAAATACCCTCATTTCTTGCTACTGCCATATAGTGCCAGTTTCTGACTGGTAATTCAAAGAATATATTGGGGTTACGTGCACCCACAATTTTTACTACTGGTATACAGTGCCATTGTCTGACTGGGAATTCAAAGAGTATATTGGGAATACAAATACCCTCATTTCTTGCTACTGCCATATAGTGCCAGTGTCTGACTGGGAATTCAAAGAATATATTGGGGTTACGTGCACCCACAATTTTTACTACTGGTATACAGTGCCATTGTCTGACTGGGAATTCAAAGAGTATATTGGGAATACAAATACCCTCATTTCTTGCTACTGCCATATAGTGCCAGTGTCTGACTGGGAATTCAAAGAATATATTGGGGTTACGTGCACCCACAATTTTTACTACTGGTATACAGTGCCAATTTCTAACTAGGAATTCAAAATGCGCAAGGCTCCCGGAAAGGGACGTGGACGAGGCCGTGGGCGAGGTCGGGGGAATGGTTCTGGGGAGCAAGGTAGCAGTGAAGCCACAGGGCGTCCCGTGCCTACTCCTGTGGGGCAGCAAGCATTGCGCCACTCCACAGTGCCAGGGTTGCTTGCCACATTAACTAAACTGCAGGGTACAAACCTTAGTAGGCCCGAGAACCAGGAACAGGTCTTGCAATGGCTGTCAGAGAACGCTTACAGCACATTGTCCAGCAGCCAGTCAGACTCTGCCTCCTCTCCTCCTATTACCCAACAGTCTTGTCTTCCTTCCTCCCAAAATTCCGAAGCTTTACAGAACAATAACCCAAACTGTCCCTGCTCCCCAGAGCTGTTCTCCGCTCCTTTCATTGTCCCTCAACCTGCCTCTCCACGTCACGATTCCACGAACCTAACAGAGGAGCATCTGTGTCCAGATGCTCAAACACTAGAGTCTCCTCCATCTCCGTTCGATTTGGTGGTGGATGACCAGCAACCCACCCTCATCGACGATGATGTGACGCAGTTGCCGTCAGGGCATCCAGTTGACTGGCGCATTGTGCGGGAGGAGGAGATGAGACAGGAGTTGGAAGAGGAAGTGGTGGATGATGAGGACACTGACCCGACCTGGACAGGGGGGATGTCAAGCGGGGAAAGTAGTGTGGATGTTGAGGCAGGTGCAGCACCAAAAAGGGTAGCTAGAGGCAGAGGCAGAGGTCAGCAGCTTAGGCGAAGCCAGGCCACACCCGGAATCTCCCAAGATGTTCCAGTTCGTACCCAGCCCCGAAAAACTCCCACCTCGAGGGCACGTTTCTCGAAGGTGTGGAGTTTTTTCAAGGAATGCGCCGAGGACAGATATAGTGTTGTCTGCACAATTTGCCTCTCGAAATTGATTAGGGGCTCTGAGAAGAGCAACCTGTCCACCACTTCAATGCGCCGTCATTTGGAATCCAAGCACTGGAATCAGTGGCAGGCAGCAACGGCAGGACAAAGGCCGCCTGCCGTTCACGCCACTGCCACTGCCTCTGCCTCTGCCTCTGCCACTGCCACTGCTGACTGTGCTGGCGATGCACTCCAGAGGACGAGCCAGGACACCACTTCATCTGCCTCCGCCACTTTGTTGACTTCTACCTCATCCTCCCCTGGTCCTGTCTTATCTCCTTCTCCTGCACCATCAAAGGCACCATCAGGCGTTTCTTTACAACAACCCACCATCTCTCAGACATTGGAGCGGCGGCAGAAATACACTGCTAACCACCCACACGCGCAAGCCTTGAACGCCAACATCGCTAAACTGCTGGCCCAGGAGATGTTGGCGTTCCGGCTTGTTGAAACTCCCGCCTTCCTGGACCTGATGGCAACTGCGGCACCTCGCTATGCCGTCCCTAGCCGTCACTACTTCTCCCGGTGTGCCGTCCCCGCCTTGCACCAGCACGTGTCACTCAACATCAGGCGGGCCCTTAGTTCCGCGCTTTGCACAAAGGTCCACTTGACCACCGACGCAGTGGACAAGTGCATGCGGACAGGGACGCTACATTTCACTGACGGCACACTGGGTAAATGTAGTTGAGGCTGGGACTGCTTCCCAAACTGGCCCGGTGTACCTCGTCTCCCCGCCTAACATTCCTGGCAGGGACACGAGAAGAACACCCCCCTCCTCCTCCTCCTCTACCGCCTCCTCCTCCGCCTCCTCCTCCGCCACCGCCTCCTCCTCCGCTGTTAGATTGACCCCAGCTACGAGTTGGAAACGTTGCAGCACTGGCGTTGGTAGACGTCAGCAGGCTGTGCTGAAGCTGATCAGCTTGGGGGACAGACAGCACACTGCCTCCGAGGTGAGGGATGCCCTCCTCGATGAGACGGCAATATGGTTTGAGCCGCTGCACCTGGGCCCAGGCATGGTCGTTTGTGATAACGGCCGGAACCTGGTAGCAGCTCTGGAGCTTGCCGGACTCCAACATGTTCCATGCCTGGCCCACGTCTTCAACCTAGTGGTGCAACGTTTCCTAAAGAGCTACCCCAATGTTCCAGAGCTACTGGTGAAAGTGCGGCGCATGTGCGCCCACTTTCGCAAGTCGACAGTAGCCGCTGCTAGCTTAAAATCTCTCCAGCAACGCCTGCATGTGCCACAACACCGGCTTTTGTGCGACGTCCCCACACGCTGGAACTCAACGTTTCAGATGTTGAATAGAGTGGTTGAGCAGCAGAGACCTTTGATGGAATACCAGCTACAAAACCCTAGGGTGCCACAAAGTCAGCTGCCTCAGTTTCACATCCATGAGTGGCCATGGATGAGAGACCTTTGTGACATCCTACGGGTCTTTGAGGAGTCCACAAGGAGGGTGAGCTCTGAGGATGCGATGGTGAGCCTTACAATCCCGCTCTTGTGTGTTCTGAGAGAATCCCTGATTGACATCAGGGATAACTCAGATCACACAGAGGAGTTAGGGATAGCATCCGATCCGTCACAGCTGGAGAGTAGGTCCACACATCTGTCCGCTTCACTGCGTTTAATGGAGGAGGAGGAGGAGGAGGAGGAGGAGGAGGAAGAAGAGTTGCCGATGATGTGATGGTGATACAGGAGGCTTCCGGGCAACTTCGAATCGTCCCATTGTTGCAGCGCGGATGGGTAGACATGGAGGATGAGGAGGAAATGGAGATTGAACTTTCCGGTGGGGCCAGAGGAGTCATGCCAACTAACACTGTGGCAGACATGGCTGAGTTCATGTTGGGGTGCTTTACAACCGACAAGCGTATTGTCAAAATCATGGAGGACAACCAGTACTGGATCTTTGCTATCCTTGACCCCCGGTATAAAAACAACATCTCGTCTTTTATTCCGGTAGAGGGGAGGGCCAATCGCATCAATGCTTGCCACAGGCAATTGGTGCAGAATATGATGGAGATGTTTCCAGCATGTGACAGTGGCGGCAGGGAGGGCAGTTCCTCCAGTAGGCAACCAAGTTCTCACCGGTCCACACAAACGAGGGGCACACTGTCTAAGGTCTGGGACACCTTGATGGCACCCCCTCGCCAAAGTGCCGCCACGGAGGGTCCTAGTGTCACCAGGCGTGAGAAGTATAGGCGCATGTTGCGGGAATACCTTTCCGACCACAGCCCTGTCCTCTCCGACCCCTCTGCGCCCTACACGTATTGGGTGTCGAAGTTGGACCTGTGGCTTGAACTTGCCCTATATGCCTTGGAGGTGCTGTCCTGTCCTGCCGCCAGCGTCCTATCTGAGAGGGTGTTCAGTGCAGCCGGTCGGCACTCATCACTGACAAGCACCCGTCTGTCAGCTGAGAGTGCCGACCGGCTCACTTTGATAAAAATGAACCACCACTGGATAGAGCCTTCATTTTTGTGCCCACCTGTGTAAAGCACCCCAACATGAAACTCCATGTCTGTACTCAACCTCTCCAATTCCTCCGCATCCTCATACTCATCCACCATAAGCGTTGCACAATTCTGCTAATACTAGGCTCCCTCCAACATGATTTCCCCCAACTCTGCTGGTTAGAGGCTCCCTCCACCCTGATTTCCACCAACTCTGCTGGTTAGAGGCTCCCTCCACCCTGCTTTCCCACAACTCTGCTGGTTAGAGGCTCCTTCCACCATGAATTTGCCCAAACTGGGCTGTTTAGAGGCTCCCTCCACCATGAATTGGTCCAAACTGGGCTGGTTAGAGGCTCCCTCCACCATTAATTGGTCCAAACTGGGCTGGTTAGAGGCTCCCTCCACCATGAATTTGCCCAAACTGGGCTGTTTAGAGGCTCCCTCCACCATGAATTTGCCCAAACTGGGCTGTTTAGAGGCTCCCTCCACCATGAATTGGTCCAAACTGGGTTTTTTAGAGGCTCCCTCCACCATGAATTGGTCCAAACTGGGGTGGTTAGAGGCTCCCTCCACCATTAATTGGTCCAAACTGGGCTGGTTAGAGGCTCCCTCCACCATGAATTGGTCCAAACTGGGCTGGTTAGAGGCTCCCTCCACCATGAATTGGTCCAAACTGGGGTGGTTAGAGGCTCCCTCCACCATTAATTGGTCCAAACTGGGCTGGTTAGAGGCTCCCTCCACCATTAATTGGTCCAAACTGGGCTGGTTAGAGGCTCCCTCCACCATGAATTTGCCCAAACTGGGCTGTTTAGAGGCTCCCTCCACCATTAATTGGTCCAAACTGGGCTGGTTAGAGGCTCCCTCCACAATTAATTGGTCCAAACTGGGCTAATTAGAGGCTCCCTCCACCATGAATTGGTCCAAACTGGGTTTTTTAGAGGCTCCCTCCACCATGAATTTGCCCAAACTGGGCTGTTTAGAGGCTCCCTCCACCATGAATTGGTCCAAACTGGGCTGGTTAGAGGCTCCCTCCACCATGAATTTCCCAAAACTTGGCTGTTTAGAGGCTCCCTCCACCATTAATTGGTCCAAACTGGGCTGGTTAGAGGCTCCCTCCACCATGAATTGGTCCAAACTGGGGTTTTTAGAGGCTCCCTCCACCATGAATTGGTCCAAACTTGGCTGTTTAGAGGCTCCCTCCACCATGAATTGGTCCAAACTGGGGTGGTTAGAGGCTCCCTCCACCATTAATTGGTCCAAACTGGGCTGGTTAGAGGCTCCCTCCACCATTAATTGGTCCAAACTGGGCTGGTTAGAGGCTCCCTCCACCATGAATTTGCCCAAACTGGGCTGTTTAGAGGCTCCCTCCACCATGAATTTGCCCAAACTGGGCTGGTTAGAGGCTCCCTCCACCATGAATTGGTCCAAACGGGTTTTTAGAGGCTCCCTTCACCATGAATTGGTCCAAACTTGGCTGTTTAGAGGCTCCCTCCACCATGAATTGGTCCAAACTGGGGTGGTTAGAGGCTCCCTCCACCATTAATTGGTCCAAACTGGGCTGGTTAGAGGCTCCCTCCACCATTAATTGGTCCAAACTGGGCTGGTTAGAGGCTCCCTCCACCATGAATTGGTCCAAACTGGGGTTTTTAGAGGCTCCCTCCACCATGAATTGGTCCAAACTGGGGTGGTTAGAGGCTCCCTCCACCATTAATTGGTCCAAACTGGGCTGGTTAGAGGCTCCCTCCACCATTAATTGGTCCAAACTGGGCTGGTTAGAGGCTCCCTCCACCATGAATTTGCCCAAACTGGGCTGTTTAGAGGCTCCCTCCACCATGAATTTGCCCAAACTGGGCTGGTTAGAGGCTCCCTCCACCATGAATTGGTCCAAACGGGTTTTTAGAGGCTCCCTTCACCATGAATTGGTCCAAACTTGGCTGTTTAGAGGCTCCCTCCACCATGAATTGGTCCAAACTGGGCTGGTTAGAGGCTCCCTCCACCATTAATTGGTCCAAACTGGGCTGGTTAGAGGCTCCCTCCACCATGAATTTGCCCAAACTGGGCTGTTTAGAGGCTCCCTCCACCATTAATTGGTCCAAACTGGGCTGGTTAGAGGCTCCCTCCACAATTAATTGGTCCAAACTGGGCTAATTAGAGGCTCCCTCCACCATGAATTGGTCCAAACTGGGTTTTTTAGAGGCTCCCTCCACCATGAATTTGCCCAAACTGGGCTGTTTAGAGGCTCCCTCCACCATGAATTGGTCCAAACTGGGCTGGTTAGAGGCTCCCTCCACCATGAATTTCCCAAAACTTGGCTGTTTAGAGGCTCCCTCCACCATTAATTGGTCCAAACTGGGCTGGTTAGAGGCTCCCTCCACCATGAATTGGTCCAAACTGGGCTGGTTAGAGGCTCCCTCCACCATTAATTGGTCCAAACTGGGCTGGTTAGAGGCTCCCTCCACCATGAATTTGCCCAAACTGGGCTGGTTAGAGGCTCCCTCCACCATGAATTGGTCCAAACTGGGTTTTTTAGAGGCTCCCTCCACCATGAATTTGCCCAAACTGGGCTGGTTAGAGGCTCCCTCCACCATGAATTGGTCCAAACTGGGCTGGTTAGAGGCTCCCTCCACCATGAATTTGCCCAAACTGGGCTGTTTAGAGGCTCCCTCCACCATTAATTGGTCCAAACTGGGCTGGTTAGAGGCTCCCTCCACCATGAATTTGCCCAAACTGGGCTGTTTAGAGGCTCCCTCCACCATGAATTGGTCCAAACTGGGTTTTTTAGAGGCTCCCTCCACCATGAATTGGTCCAAACTGGGCTGGTTAGAGGCTCCCTCCACCATGAATTTCCCAAAACTTGGCTGTTTAGAGGCTCCCTCCACCATTAATTGGTCCAAACTGGGCTGGTTAGAGGCTCCCTCCACCATTAATTGGTCCAAACTGGGCTGGTTAGAGGCTCCCTCCACCATGAATTGGTCCAAACTGGGGTTTTTAGAGGCTCCCTCCACCATGAATTGGTCCAAACTGGGGTGGTTAGAGGCTCCCTCCACCATTAATTGGTCCAAACTGGGCTGGTTAGAGGCTCCCTCCACCATTAATTGGTCCAAACTGGGCTGGTTAGAGGCTCCCTCCACCATGAATTTGCCCAAACTGGGCTGTTTAGAGGCTCCCTCCACCATGAATTTGCCCAAACTGGGCTGGTTAGAGGCTCCCTCCACCATGAATTGGTCCAAACGGGTTTTTAGAGGCTCCCTTCACCATGAATTGGTCCAAACTTGGCTGTTTAGAGGCTCCCTCCACCATGAATTGGTCCAAACTGGGGTGGTTAGAGGCTCCCTCCACCATTAATTGGTCCAAACTGGGCTGGTTAGAGGCTCCCTCCACCATTAATTGGTCCAAACTGGGCTGGTTAGAGGCTCCCTCCACCATGAATTGGTCCAAACTGGGGTTTTTAGAGGCTCCCTCCACCATGAATTGGTCCAAACTTGGCTGTTTAGAGGCTCCCTCCACCATTAATTGGTCCAAACTGGGCTGGTTAGAGGCTCCCTCCACCATGAATTGGTCCAAACTGGGTTTTTTAGAGGCTCCCTCCACCATGAATTTGCCCAAACTGGGCTGTTTAGAGGCTCCCTCCACCATGAATTGGTCCAAACTGGGTTTTTTAGAGGCTCCCTCCACCATGAATTGGTCCAAACTGGGCTGGTTAGAGGCTCCCTCCACCATGAATTGGTCCAAACTGGGGTGGTTAGAGGCTCCCTCCACCATTAATTGGTCCAAACTGGGCTGGTTAGAGGCTCCCTCCACCATTAATTGGTCCAAACTGGGCTGGTTAGAGGCTCCCTCCACCATGAATTTGCCCAAACTGGGCTGTTTAGAGGCTCCCTCCACCATTAATTGGTCCAAACTGGGCTGGTTAGAGGCTCCCTCCACAATTAATTGGTCCAAACTGGGCTAATTAGAGGCTCCCTCCACCATGAATTGGTCCAAACTGGGTTTTTTAGAGGCTCCCTCCACCATGAATTTGCCCAAACTGGGCTGTTTAGAGGCTCCCTCCACCATGAATTGGTCCAAACTGGGCTGGTTAGAGGCTCCCTCCACCATGAATTGGTCCAAACTGGGTTTTTTAGAGGCTCCCTCCACCATGAATTGGTCCAAACTGGGCTGGTTAGAGGCTCCCTCCACCATGAATTTCCCAAAACTTGGCTGTTTAGAGGCTCCCTCCACCATTAATTGGTCCAAACTGGGCTGGTTAGAGGCTCCCTCCACCATGAATTGGTCCAAACTGGGGTTTTTAGAGGCTCCCTCCACCATGAATTGGTCCAAACTGGGGTTTTTAGAGGCTCCCTCCACCATGAATTGGTCCAAACTGGGGTTTTTAGAGGCTCCCTCCACCATGAATTGGTCCAAACTTGGCTGTTTAGAGGCTCCCTCCACCATGAATTGGTCCAAACTGGGGTGGTTAGAGGCTCCCTCCACCATGAATTGGTCCAAACTGGGCTGGTTAGAGGCTCCCTCCACCATTAATTGGTCCAAACTGGGCTGGTTAGAGGCTCCCTCCACCATGAATTTGCCCAAACTGGGCTGTTTAGAGGCTCCCTCCACCATGAATTTGCCCAAACTGGGCTGGTTAGAGGCTCCCTCCACCATGAATTGGTCCAAACGGGTTTTTAGAGGCTCCCTTCACCATGAATTGGTCCAAACTTGGCTGTTTAGAGGCTCCCTCCACCATGAATTGGTCCAAACTGGGGTGGTTAGAGGCTCCCTCCACCATTAATTGGTCCAAACTGGGCTGGTTAGAGGCTCCCTCCACCATTAATTGGTCCAAACTGGGCTGGTTAGAGGCTCCCTCCACCATGAATTGGTCCAAACTGGGGTTTTTAGAGGCTCCCTCCACCATGAATTGGTCCAAACTTGGCTGTTTAGAGGCTCCCTCCACCATTAATTGGTCCAAACTGGGCTGGTTAGAGGCTCCCTCCACCATGAATTGGTCCAAACTGGGTTTTTTAGAGGCTCCCTCCACCATGAATTTGCCCAAACTGGGCTGTTTAGAGGCTCCCTCCACCATGAATTGGTCCAAACTGGGTTTTTTAGAGGCTCCCTCCACCATGAATTGGTCCAAACTGGGCTGGTTAGAGGCTCCCTCCACCATGAATTGGTCCAAACTGGGGTGGTTAGAGGCTCCCTCCACCATTAATTGGTCCAAACTGGGCTGGTTAGAGGCTCCCTCCACCATTAATTGGTCCAAACTGGGCTGGTTAGAGGCTCCCTCCACCATGAATTTGCCCAAACTGGGCTGTTTAGAGGCTCCCTCCACCATTAATTGGTCCAAACTGGGCTGGTTAGAGGCTCCCTCCACAATTAATTGGTCCAAACTGGGCTAATTAGAGGCTCCCTCCACCATGAATTGGTCCAAACTGGGTTTTTTAGAGGCTCCCTCCACCATGAATTTGCCCAAACTGGGCTGTTTAGAGGCTCCCTCCACCATGAATTGGTCCAAACTGGGCTGGTTAGAGGCTCCCTCCACCATGAATTTCCCAAAACTTGGCTGTTTAGAGGCTCCCTCCACCATTAATTGGTCCAAACTGGGCTGGTTAGAGGCTCCCTCCACCATGAATTGGTCCAAACTGGGCTGGTTAGAGGCTCCCTCCACCATTAATTGGTCCAAACTGGGCTGGTTAGAGGCTCCCTCCACCATGAATTTGCCCAAACTGGGCTGGTTAGAGGCTCCCTCCACCATGAATTGGTCCAAACTGGGTTTTTTAGAGGCTCCCTCCACCATGAATTTGCCCAAACTGGGCTGGTTAGAGGCTCCCTCCACCATGAATTGGTCCAAACTGGGCTGGTTAGAGGCTCCCTCCACCATGAATTTGCCCAAACTGGGCTGTTTAGAGGCTCCCTCCACCATTAATTGGTCCAAACTGGGCTGGTTAGAGGCTCCCTCCACCATGAATTTGCCCAAACTGGGCTGTTTAGAGGCTCCCTCCACCATGAATTGGTCCAAACTGGGTTTTTTAGAGGCTCCCTCCACCATGAATTGGTCCAAACTGGGCTGGTTAGAGGCTCCCTCCACCATGAATTTCCCAAAACTTGGCTGTTTAGAGGCTCCCTCCACCATGAATTGGTCCAAACTGGGCTGGTTAGAGGCTCCCTCCACCATGAATTTCCCAAAACTTGGCTGTTTAGAGGCTCCCTCCACCATGAATTGGTCCAAACTGGGCTGGTTAGAGGCTCCCTCCACCATTAATTGGTCCAAACTGGGCTGGTTAGAGGCTCCCTCCACCATGAATTGGTCCAAACTGGGTTTTTTAGAGGCTCCCTCCACCATGAATTTGCCCAAACTGGGCTGTTTAGAGGCTCCCTCCACCATGAATTGGTTCAAACTGGGCTGGTTAGAGGCTCCCTCCACCATTAATTGGTCCAAACTGGGCTGGTTAGAGGCTCCCTCCACCATTAATTGGTCCAAACTGGGCTGGTTAGAGGCTCCCTCCACCATGAATTTGCCCAAACTGGGCTGGTTAGAGGCTCCCTCCACCATGAATTGGTCCAAACTGGGGTTTTTAGAGGCTCCCTCCACCATGAATTTGCCCAAACTGGGCTGGTTAGAGGCTCCCTCCACCATGAATTGGTCCAAACTGGGGTTTTTAGAGGCTCCCTCCACCATGAATTTGCCCAAACTGGGGTGTTTAGAGGCTCCCTCCACCATGAATTTGCCCAAACTCTGCTGGTTAGAGGCTCAATCCACCCTGATTTTCAAAACAAATGTTGGTGCCAACCTCAACTTACTACAAGGGCCAAATTCACTGCTGGTGACAAGCTCTCCTCACTGCAAGTGCCAAATACACATGTTTCAAGGTGTTTTCCTACTGTCAGAGAGGTGGTATTGAGTGTGTAAAGTGTGTAGTTGTTAGGCTGTGATGTTGGGGTAATAGAGGGTCTTTGGTGTGTTAGATGCCCCCAGACATGCTTCCCCTGCTGTCCCAGTGTCATTCCAGAGGTGTTGGCATCATTTCCTGGGGTGTCATAGTGGACTTGGTGACCCTCCAGACACGGATTTGGGTTTCCCCCTTAACGAGTATCTGTTCCCCATAGACTATAATGGGGTTTGAAACCCGTTCGAACACACGAACATTGAGCGGCTGTTCGAATCGAATTTCGAACCTCGAACATTTTAGTGTTCGCTCATCTCTATTAATAAGTATTGTTGTCTTTCACTACAGCCAAATTAACACTTGATAGAACGTAAGATTTTTGAGTGTTAGAGTCTGTTAACTTTAATTGCTCCTTCTCATTCTCATATACCCTGACCATTCTTCCTTCTCTCCTACTTTCTCTCCCTTTCCCTCCTCCAAAACCCTCTACCTCACTTTTTTTTTATCCAGCGTCTGAACCTCTCTTTTGACTCCCTTAGTCCTTTGTTTCTAGGCACAGCGGGTGGGAGCCGGGATCTTACTAGTCCTCCCAGCTTCTAGTTTGCTTAGATTCAAATCCTTGGATGGCTTTGGTTACTGCGGTTATCTTTTCTGTCTCTAATTCCAAGATATGGCCAAATTCACCTCCTTTAATGCCAATGGGATGAACACACCAGAAAAGAGACACAGCATATTACAAATAATTAGAGGACTGAAATCAGAGATATTACTGCTTCAGGAGACCCATTTTAGGCCGGGGCCCCACAGGCCGGAAAGCTGCGAAAAGCTGGGAAAAATGACGGCGTTTTACAGTACTTGCAAAGTGGATGGAATTTATGGGTGTTCGCGCTACGATTTACAAAACCGTTGAAGTGCATCAGTATCTCTGACCATGCACTGGCATCTGCAATCATGATTCTTCAGGAAGTTACACCCAAACAATGGGCGTGGTGACTGAACGAGCATCTATTAGAAGACCCCAAAGTGGATAAAGAAATTGCAGAGAAACTGAAGGAATTTTTTAAACTCCATCTAACACCTGATGTCTCCTTCAGCACAGTTTGGGAAAGTCATTTTTTCATGGCTTGTTAATAGTGAAAGTCTCCGCTGCCAAGAAAGCAAGACAAAGAGAAATGTATTCTATGTTAGCTCAAATAGCTAGCGAATTCATAAAAGACAAACGTCAAATAAAAAACAGGATGACCTAACTGCATTGAGAGAAAAACTGAAGCAAATTCTTCACAGACAAGCCACTAAGCACCAGCTTTTTATAAGTTCTGCTTGTTTGCACATGGGGACAAAGTCTCGAAACTAATGTCACACCTGAACAAAAAAAAAGTGAAAGCGAAATCTCATACTGCAGTCATCAAGAACCCAGCCGGACGACTAATCCACTACACCCCTGATATAGCAGAGGCATTCAGAGACTTTTATTCCAGATTGTATAACCTGGCTCTTCACCTACAATTTATCGCCTTCTGCCGAATGTTGGAGTTACTGCAAGTCAAAAGGTTCCCTTCTCCATATATGGTGGAACTGCAAACTAATTTAGCCCTTCTGGAAGTATTTCATCCGATTTACCACCTCTGAACCGCTTACTCTAACTCAGTCCTTGGTTTCCCTGTCCGCACCACAGCCACGTTTCACCCCTTCGAGGAATAATCTAGCAACACACCTTATTGAAGCTGCTAAGTCCCTGATCCCCCTGCATTGATGTCAGCCCTCTATTTCCTCGATATCTGAGTGGTTAAACGAAGCAGACTAGATTGCAAGATTTGAGGAACTTCTGAGTTGGAGCAGATTCTCACATGACAAATATCTTAAAATTTGGACTCCCTGTCATCTCCACTGACAGATCTGCCAGCTAAGTAGTATACCCACTCCACCGCTTTCTTCCGTTGTGCCGATGACAATGCTGAAACTGATCTTCTTACTGGCCTCCTCCAATATCCTAGATTATCGTTCTCTACTAGTCTGCCCTAATGTTGTACCCCTGATTCCCTTTCTTTCCTTTCAACTATTTTCCTCTTTCCCCATGTCTCTCTCACCATTACCATTACCTAACCAAACATCATTTAGTTCATATCCTTTATAAAAAAAATATGCAAATCTATTCTCCAGGATGTAATTAGGAGAACAGTGCACTTAACATCATGCATGGCTCAGTTAATAAGCCTACTGTCATGATGCGGATTTAATTTCCAAATTAGTATTTCTATTCCAAAAGGAACAGATTCCCAGCTATGGACAGGGCTGTTTCAGCCTATTGGGCCTCCTCAGCATAGCGCAGGGATACTGATTTGGCAGAGTGAGAGACTATAGACCAGGGTCAGGGGATAATCGTACACATCAGGGAGAGTGTGTGCCTACATAGGCGTATGGAGACTTACAAGTCATTCCTGCTCCACTAGGGATTCTGGGTAAAAAATATGCAAATCTATTCTCCAGGATGTAATTAGGCGAAGAGTGCACTCTGTATACCACCCTCTAGAGGGCAGCCACCTTAACATCCTGCATGACTCAGTTAAAAAGTCTAATTAATCATGATGCGGATTTAATTGCAAAATTAGTATTTCTATTCCAAAAGGAACAGATTCCCAGCTATGGACAGCGCTGTTTCGGCCTATTGGGCCTCCTCATTTCATTTGTGAGAAGTTCTGTTGCTTATTCTCACCAGCATTTTACTAATTTGTCATAACATTGATGTGAATAACTTTTTTTTTCATTTCAATATTTTTATAGATTTTACATATTCAACACATATTATGTAGTATAAACTATTACAACTATTTTTTAAACAATTTTTTTATTAAAAATTAAAATTTATGCCCCTTACACAAACATCTAAAATATTTACACCCAATTAACAACATAGTACAACCCTTCCCCCTCCCTCCAGTGTAATCTCTAAGTAGTTCATGGACAAAAATGTAAAACTGGTTTCCAGTTACACAACTATCTATTGTAGGGCTCAGTGATTCGGCTCCTGTATAGTCAGCAATAATGACAATCTTACTATCAGGCGGTTTTCTCCTGACCACTATGGCTGCTCAGTATGGCTGCTTGCACACTACAGTAACACTACAGTCTACAGGCCGTGGATTCTATATCTCCATAGACTTCTATGGAGCCTGCAAAATTCACAGCTTTGTGCACAAAAGAAGTCTATAGAACTGCCAAATTCATATATTCAAATACTGCAGTGTGCAAGCAGCCACTAAGGATACCAGATGTGTTTTATCAGTGCATGTGTGTACATGCATGTGATCCATGTGTATGTATGCGTGTGTGCATGCACGTGTGTGGTCCGTGTATATATGTGTGTGTGTGCACGTGTATGTGTGCATGTGTGTGATCCATGTTTATGTATGCATGTGTGTGGTCCATGTATATGTATGCGTGTGTGTGCATGTGCGTGTGTGTATTTGTGGTTGTGTGCACACGTGTGGTCCATGCGTATGTATGCGTGTGTGCATGCACATGTGTGGTCCGTATATATGTTTGCATGTATGTGCATGTGTGATCCAGGTGTTTCTGCGTGCACAGAGAAAGTGTCCATGCGTACAGTAGTTGTGTGTGAGTACGCATGTGCTCTGTTCGTCCGTGTGTGTAGTGTGCATCCATCTGAGTGTCTTTGCGTGCATGTGTGTGTGGCATTTGTAAGGTGGTATTTCTGTGGTGTTGTGCTTATGGGTTGGTGTATGTGTGCTGTCTGTGTGATGTTTATATCGTGTTTGTGTTGTGTGTGGTTTGTGGCCCCTTTAGCAGTGACTCTTTGGCGCTGTCGCTATATTCCGTCTCTGTCAGTCACAACTGTTGTTTTCCCTTCAGCGCTTTCACTTTCACTTTTCCCCATTATATGTATAGGGCCTAAATTTAGGGGCCCAAATCTCATAACGAGGGGAAGCTAGCGAGATGTAATATGTGCAGTATTCTTCTCCTATGGGTGGAGAGGGGGCGTGCCAAATTTCACCCAAATCCGGCGAGAACTGTGGATTTGTATAGAACAGACTACTACAGGATTTGAGTTTTATTTATATATAGATTATCTACAACTTTTTTGAACATTCTTTTCGTGTTTGTATAATTTTGGAAAATGTTCAATAAAAACTGATTTACAAAAAAAAATTAAAAAAGATATAATCCATGATGACATCACACCTTAACCACTTCAGTACGGGGACAATTTGTGCTCCAGGACCAGACACATTTTAGGTTTATTTTGTATGTGCGGTTTTGAGGGCTGTAACATTTTTCCCGTATGTCTCAGTCAACTAATTTTTGCTTCTTTTTTCGGGGACACATAGGGCTTTATTTTTATGTTATCTTTATTTTCAAATGTGTTTTAATTTTTTTTATATCCAGGAAAATAAAAACAAAATAGGAGGGAAATTGTGTCTGGTTTTCAATTTATTTATTTATTTTTTTAATTTAATAACACAAAGTGTCACTGAAAAACTTTATAAAATAGTTTTTACTCTCCGTTACAGTAATTATTATTTTGTATGGTGTAGGGGGTGGGGCTATAACCTTTAATAACGGCGTTTTATTAGCATATTATTTATTTATTTTTTATTATTGTCTTATTTACATTTTTTTTAAACTTTTTTATTATATTTTTATTTTATTTTTTTTCCAGATTGTGTCCCCATAAGGTGATAAGAGACCTCTGGGGACAACTGATCACTTATTTTTTTGTACTGGAGGCTGATTTCTCCTATAACTGGGGCTGCTACATTTAACCCCAGTTGCAGGAGAAATCCAGCCTCCTGCACACTGTATATACAGCTTATTGAGCTGATCTGGGGTCCTGTAGGACCCAGCAGCTCTTGTAAGACACTTCTCCTGGCGGATCACGTGTCCGCTGGGTCAGAGGGCAGCTGAATTATGGCAGCGTCCATAGCTGTGTATACAGTGCTCATTGAGCGCTGTATAGACAGCAATCGAGAAGGCAGAGGAGGTAATAAATCTGCCCTGTCTTCTCTCTGGGAGCTCCGGCTGAAGTTACAGCCGACTCCTATTGAAAGCAGCTGGTACGTCCTGTCAGAACAAGGCAACCACTTCCCGGACGTATATAGTCTACTAGCTGGTACCCGCGACTTCGTCTGCGGTGATTGTAGAAGTGGGTAAATACAGGTGCGGGTAAAGTTTTCGTACTATGTATAAGGTATGGGATATAAAATGTAACTTTGTATCTTGTTTTTGCTGTAATTCTGAGAATAGATGAGACTTTTGTGTTGAACGTAATTTGTAGTTCAGCTGCTATACGGTGTTCTGAGAAACTGTACATTGTGTCTTTGGGATAGAGGTATTTCAGGTCAATATACTTCGATATACGACGTTGTATGATTTGTTATTTTGTGCCAGTACATGTAAGTTTTGGGCACAGGATACTCTTGAGCAGCCACATAAAGTCTGGCCCTGTGCACGACAGTTTAGTAACTCCATGCGCCTCTTATTAATAGCAATGAACCTCATCATGTCCCTCACATTAACCCCTGTGTAAGAGTTACTGATAGAGATGAGCGAGTATTGTTCGGATCAGCCGATCCGAACAGCACGCTCGCATAGAAATGAATGGATGTAGCCGGCACACGGGGGGTTAAGTGCTCCGGCTACGTCCAAGCGGAAGTACCAGGTGCATCCATTCATTTCTATGGAGCGTGCTGTTCGGATCGGCTGATCCTAACAGTACTCGCTCATCTCTAGTTACTGATATGTGAGAGACTTGGAGGTAATAATTAAGTATCTTCATTATTGAGGTCTTTTATTAGTACCTCCATATGTCTCACATATTAGTAACCTTTATATGGGGCACACAGGGGTTAATATGAGGGACATGATGGGGTTTATTCCTATTAATGTGAGGCACATGGAGTTACTAAGACTAAACTAATAACCCCAAATGGCTGACATTAATGAGAATAGGAACTAAAGGAAGGTAGCTGTCTGTTTCTTACTTTCAGTTTGCTAGCAGCTTCCTGTCCTCCTCGGGGAATGTTTGCAGGGTGCAGATGGCAGGAGCTATCACTATAGCAGGCAGGCAGGCAGAGACTTGAGTGATTAAGCTCCACCCCCTGGGTTTCCTGCACCCCTCTCAAAGGGGAGTGTCCTTATGCCTCAGTTCTAGCAGAGCACGGACTTCATTTAACTCTTGCAGGTCCTGTGCTGCTGGCGTGCCAGTGAAATATGGCAGGAGTGCCACTCTTGGCACGTGTGCCAGGGGTTGCTGACCTCTGCTGTAGAGGGTAATATGAATTTTGTGACTTGCTATGGTCCAAAGTGTGTGAGATTGTAGAGATAGTGATGTGAGTTTGGGTTTTGTGGGGGTCCTGGGAAAAATGTATGTGCGATATTGTGATGAAAAGTAGCCTATTGCGCAAACGGGTGTAGTGACTATGTTTGTGGAAAATTTCAGCCAAATCGGTGGAGCGGTTTTTGCGTGATTGACCGCCAAAGATCCGAACATACAAAGTCACAAACCCACAAACTCACAAACATTTCACATTTATAATATTAATAGGATGGGCGGTCCGGAAGTGGTTAATATATTTCTACCAAAAATAGATAAACAAATTCACCATCACTAACAATCTTCTTGTGGTTTCTTTGTAAGTGAATCCTTCAGATATAATGTATCAGATCTACTGGGGAAAGAAGGAAGGAGATCTGGTCCTTGTAACGTCACATCCAGAACTCACAAACCCTATATCCTTCTCCTGATCATTCCTATCTCTGCTCCTGTGGACTATAGATGGTCCTAAAGATACTTTATGTTGGTTTATCCATGATCCATACATTGGAATCTCCTTACTGCTTTTATTACAACCTTGGTTTATCTTTTATAGCTAACACAATACATAAAAGTAAACAGTAATTTGTTTAATGAGAACGGAGATTGGATAACACCACTAGAGATAATGAATTGGGTAACAGCAATGGATAATCCAGGGTTAAGGACACATGTCGGAAGATTTGATGCAACATTTCCAGAAGATAAACAACTGTCTATTAATCCCCAGATAATAACATGGAGACAGGACTCGGTAAGTTACTATGAAGACCTTTACCAATATTTATCATATATTTAGAAGATCATATTGGTGACTTATCCTGTGGGCAGGTCATCAGTATGGAAAATCCATTTGGGGATATTTGGAGCTGTAGTCATGTCCTCTCCCCTAACATGACTACTTATTACATGGCACACATGGAATCATATGGACACAGATACTGACTCAGTATACAACTTTCCCCTGGGGGATTTATCCTTACAATGGGATCTCCAGTTGGAATAACCTCTACATGTTTGCTGCCTTCAATGTGTTCAGTGACAGTCTATTGATCTATATCATTCATTTATTTACTCATTTCTAGATTCCTAAAGGTCGATGCAATGAACGTTGTCAGGCAGGAACCCAAAAAGTTGTCAGAGAAGGGAATCACATCTGCTGCTATGACTGTATCCCATGTCCAGAAGGAGAATTTACAAATCATTCTGGTAGATTATTTAATATTCATTTTATTAAGGACACTATTGTTATTACTCTCTTATACAGTATACATTATACAGGCATTATATATGATATACCCTGCATGCATCCTACTAATATTATAAATGTGAACGTTTGTGTGTTTGGATGTTTGTTTCTCAATCACGCAAAAACGGCTGAATGGATTTGAATGAAATTTGGCATATAGATAGTTTTGTAACCTGGATTAACACATAGGCTACAGTTTATCCTGGTAAATAACATAGCTTCACAACTGTTATGAATTTATGTTCACATACTATATTACACTGCTCTTGTCAGCACCTTATCTCAGCCAGGTCTGTTATCTCTATGTGTAAACACTCAGCTAACCGACAGTCGATTGTATACACATATATGCATATTATGAGATCAACTCCAGGCAACATGCTGACACACTGGATGGGAAAAAAACTATAATCCAAATTGGCAGTTTACTACTTTTAATTTTAAAAGTTTTAAACAAGTTGGGAAAAAGAAAATCTAATTTACTGCAAAATTCTAAAACAACTAGAGCTATGAAAGTAGCCAGAAGTCACAGAGTTCTCCTCAAGTAGAGCTGACCAGGATTATCGATGCCAAGAACACGCTCATTATATGGCTTCCCAGTGAGATGCTGAGATGCCTGAACAATCATGAGCACAGCGCAAGGAACGAGTTTAGTGGCAATGCAGCTTGACAGCTGCCAAAACATCGGAGTAGATGGATTATCAACGCCAAGAACACGCTCATTATATGGTTTCCCAGCGAGCTGCTGAGATGACAGAACAATCACGGGCACAGCGTGAGGAATGAGTTCAGTGGCAGGCCAGCTTAAGAACTACTGAAACGCTGGAGCAGGCGGATCATCAACACCAACAACACGGCCATTATATGGCATCCCATTGAGCTGCTGAGATGCCAAAACAATCACAGGCACAGTGTTAGGAACAAGTTCAGCAGCACTACAGCTTAAGAGCTGCAGAAACGCCAGAACAGGCAAACCATTGACAGCAGCAATTTGCTGAATATAGGCAGATCATCAACACCAACAACATGCAGACAAAGTCGCGGGCAGAGGATAGTTGTATATATATGATAATGGGATAATTCGCTCCTGGGATAGGACACCAAAGCACACAGTTGACTCTGGTTGAATGTTTTGTAAGTGACTACAACCAGTCTTGTGTCCATATGTTAAATGAGGTAAAGGAATAAAGAGTAAATCCTATAGATGCAGTAAAGTTTACCTTGACTTCATACAGTGTGATGAATTATCCCAGAGGAATACAAGCAAGATAAGATAATCCTTTAATAGTCCCACAGTCCCACTCAGCTCTGCTACATCTCAGGTGTAGCAGAGCTCAGCGCACGGGCAGCTCTGCTACACCTGTGCGCTCAAAACTGCTACATCTGAGATCGGACCACAATGGAGACTGCTGTGGACCTATCTTAGACTCCACCTCCTCCGCCAGAACCAGCATTGATTGGCTGAATGCTGTACTCTCTATGGCATTCGGCCAATCAACGCTGGTCAATGCATTCCTATGGGAAAAAGTCAGCTCCCGTAAATCGCAAGCTGACAGGGATCCCGACGAGATAGAGCCCCAAAGAGCTGGGTGAGTAACATTCCTACCTAAATAAAGGTAATCCCTAGCTAACCCTGCCTGTACATCTGTCCCTGTCTCACAGTCACATAGTTCACAGTCTCATATGACCTGAATCTGGAATCGACCATTCGT
This sequence comes from Leptodactylus fuscus, assembly GCF_031893055.1. Taxonomy (NCBI): domain Eukaryota; kingdom Metazoa; phylum Chordata; class Amphibia; order Anura; family Leptodactylidae; genus Leptodactylus; species Leptodactylus fuscus. The sequence goes on from NC_134265.1 coordinate 357,722,675, forward strand.
ATAAAGTGGAGGTCACCTGATTTAGCCAGCCAATTACTTTTTCTGATTTTTTTTTTTTTTTTTTTATGCCTCCGTTGTTGTAGTTCCTGTCCCATCTCCCCTGCGCAGTTATTGGTGCAAAAAAAGCGCCAGGGAAGGTGGGAGGGGAATCAAATTTTTACTGAGTTTACCTCGTGGTATTCGATTGTAATCGAATGCCTCGAAAGGCCTGATATTCGATTGAATATCAATTTGATTGAACGCCATTCGCTCATCTCTAATAAAGATGCCAACTTGGTAGCCAAAGAAAGAAAGCCTATGGTGTTACATCATAAAGAAAAAATACATATCTAACAATGGCTTTACCCAATTCTGACTATCGAGCGCCTGCAGTAATCTCTGTATAGGAGCTCAATGTCCAACCAAACAAAGACTATTCAGAAAACAGGGGAAGACACTGGTGGAGCCATAAAAGAGAAGAAGAATCTATTATGTCTGTACCTGCTGGGACCTGTCACTTGGGTTAACAACTGGGTGACCAAAAGCTTCTACTTCCAGTTGAGGACATTGTCCGGCTTCTTGGCCAGGTCAGTCAGAGTAGGAGCAGCAGTATCCAGCCCTGGTCTGATAGAAGTTTCTTTGTGTAGCCCCTGGTAAAATAGGGTAAAATAGTGGGGGACACGTCCACATCATCATCATCACTTCACGTAACATGGCTGTCATGCCCCTACCAGCTGATGCAGGTTCTACTTGGATTTGCGGCTTTTCTTTAAGTAAAGATGAACGGAAATCTCTATATGCCTATCTATATGCAGATGTCCTATAAGCAGGATGTGATCTGTCGGGGTCCAACACTAGCACCCTGCAGAAATCACCTGTACTAACATCCTCTGGTTATTGCTAGTGAAGAGACAGCACATACAGGAGCGCTCCTGTACAAGTAATAGGAGCAGCAGCCATGTCCTCTGCACAGGGGGATTGTGGGAATTGCAGTGCCGCTCCTATTACTTTAGTGTCACCCAGAGGCTGCTAGAACAGGTGATCTCTATGGAGTTTATGTGTTGGACCTCGAAAGATCACACACAGATCATCTATCCTGTGGATAAGTCTGAAAATTCAATTTGGTCCGGACAAGTTATCTTTCCATATTAACGTTTTTAGATGTAGTTTCTGAAGCCAATACCAGGTGCAGAACAGAAAGAGAGAAAACATATAAAGAGCAGATACAATTTCTCTTTATCTTGGTTTTGACTGGGGTTGAGCGATCGTGTTCGGAAAAGATCGGATTCCGATCAGCGATCGAGAAAATTTCACGATCGCCATTGGAATTCCGAACACGAACTTTTTATGTGGGATCGAGATCGGTGATCTTTTCCCACAATGCTTTGCTTAGCCTTCACACTGAGTATACGCTGTATACTCAGTGTGAAGGCTCCGCTGCAGTTCCATGGGAATGAATGGAAGCAGCCGGTACACAACCTTAACCCCCTGCGCGCCGGCTGCCTCCATTCATTGGAATGGGAGGCTAAACTAACATCTGTAGCAGCTACTTGCCTCTAGAGATGGCTGCTCCGGTGCTTTCCTTCTTCTTGCCTCGCTGCCCCGCCTCCCAGGTTAGTGTTTAAAGTGCTAGGTAGGTGGGGCTTGTGGCTTAGGAGAGTGTGGGCGGGTACAGGGCGGGGAGACGTGACGTCTCCCCTCCCAGTACCCGCCCACACTCTCCTAACCTGGCAGGGAGGGGGCAACGAAGGAAGAAAAGAAGCATGGAGCAGCAGCGAGGCGAAGAATGAAGGCATGGGGCACAGGAGCAGCCATCTCTGGAGGTAAGTGGACACCAGGGGGGACTAAGTAGCCAGAGGATTAAAAAAAAATCCTCTGGCTACTTTAGTGATTCACTACACAGCGTGGATTCTAACAAGTGTTAGATTCCATGCTGTATAGTGAATAGGATTGCTTTTAAAATCCAATCTCTGATTAATAAAAAAATCCCATTGACTTGCATTGGGATCGGAATTGGGATCGAGATCGGGTTCGAATGAAAAATGATCGGAAATCGGATTTTAAAATCGATCCTGAAAAGTCAAGATCGGCTCAACCCTAGTTTTGACTATAAAAACTGCACCACAAACTTGAAAATATAAAACCCCCAATATCTGTGTCTGGTTTGCTATTGCTTGTTGCAGCTGAATTTTGTCCGGCATCAGCAGGTTCATGACGTCCTCCATGTTTAGAGCAGCAGATATAAACCCCCAAACATAAAAAAGTGACAGTATAGTCCCACAATTTATAATGGGAAGAGTTTGTGAGATCACTATTGAGATGGATAAATGTATCTTCTGTAGCTATAACTGTATACTGCAAAAAAATGGACAGCACTCCAAAAATGCGAATGAAATGGGTGAAGATTTATTCCATTGCAACGTTTCAGTCTTAAGACTACAGGACCTTTCTTAAGGGGGTATTCCCATGACGCTTGTTCACTAACCTGCAGACTGTTGTGCTCTCTTCACTTCCTGCTTTTCTCGGCACATTGGTGGGCGGGGTTTAATTTGCACGGGATTGGTTGTAAATGAATTACCACAGTGTGAAGCTGATGTAGCAGAGCTGGATTTGAGTCAGTTTGCATTACATACAGAGGTGACGGACTCCCTATCTCAGCCCTTATCAGTCAAAAACAATTAAACCGACTGATAAGAGCTCAGAAATCCTGGAGCTCTCACCTCCCCTATCTGAGAAGTTAGTTAGTTAGCTACTTATCAGACACAAACAGCTCAGAGCTGCTCCCAACCCTTCCCCCCCCCCTGACAGCAGGCAGCTACATCACTTGACAAATTAGGAGATAATCCCAATGGCCATAGAAACGGAGTGTAAACAATGACATGAATAAATTAAGATAGAGGCCAAACAAAGCAGTTTTGATAAAGTAATGCATTTAGGAAAAGTCTTAAATCCACATAAACTAGCAGTATAGATAGGATCCTTGTGATGGGACAACCCCTTTAAGTCTTTAGGACTGAAACGTTATATAAAGATTGTGAGTCTTCAGTAGTTGATACCTTTTTTTTTTATAGCTAACAAAATTATGACAGATTGCAAGCTTTCAGGACTACTAGGTCTCTTCATTAGGTGGCTGTGACTGAAACATTGCAATGGAATAAATATTTACCCATTTGATTCAAATTCTTGGAGTGTTGTCCATTTTTTGCATTACTTTTATTATTTTATTACATTATTATTGTTTATTTATATAGCACCATTAATCCCATAGTGCTTTACATTTTGGGGGTTACATACAATACACAAAATATACAGGTAGATATAATACTAACAGTGACCGACTGGCACAGTGGGGTAGAGGGCCCTGCCCGCGAGGGCTTACAATCTATGGGGGAAGGGAGGGGCCACAGGGTGGCTCAGTGGTTAGCACTGCAGCCTTGCAGCGCTGGAGTCCTGGTGTTCAAATCCCGCCAAGGACAGAAAACCATCTGCAAGGAGTTTGTATGTTCTCCCCGTGTTTGCATGGATTTCCATCCCATATTCCAAAAAAGACATACTGATAGGGAAAAATGTACATTGTGAGCTCTATGTGGGGCTCACAATCTACATTTGAAAAAAAAAAAAAAATCTATGGGGGAAGGGGTAGAGAAAGATGGAGAGGGGGAAACTGTACAGATGGCGGTGCGGTGATAGTGTTATTGGAGGTTGTAGGCCTTCCTGAATAGGGGAGTCTTCAGGGCCTTCTTGAATCCTGTGATTGTGGGGGTCAGTCTTATGTGTCTTGGTAGGGAGTTCCAGAGTATGGGGGATGCACGAGAGAAATCTTGGAGACGGTTGTGTGAGGAGCGGATGAGAGCAGAGCGGAGTAGGAGGTCATTGGAGGATCTGAGGTTACGTGTGGGCAGGTAGCGGGAGATGAGATCAGAGATATATGGAGGGGCCAGGTTGTGGATCGCTTTGAATGTTAACATTATTAGCTTGAACTCGATTCGCTGGGCTATAGGTAGGGGAGTGGCAGAGGGGAGCAGCCGATGAAGAACGGGGGGTGAAGGGGAATTAAACGGGCAGCGCAGGTTAAGGTGGACTGGAGGGGGGCGAGGGTGTTTGCTGGGAGTCCATGGAGAAGGGTGTTGCAGTAATCTAAGTGGGAGATTATGAGGGCCTGGATGAGCATCTTGGTAGTTTCAGGGGTGAGGAAGGAGCGGATTCTATGGATGTTCTTGAGCTAGAGGCGGCAGGAGGTGTTGAGGGTTTGAACGTGTGACTTGAAGGATAGGTCAGAGTCCAGGGTTACCCCAAGACATCGGACAGGGGTAATTGTGGTTCCGTTAACTTTGATAGATGGGTCAGGTGGAGGGGCCATACAGGGTGAGGTGAAAATGATGAACTCCGTTTTCTCCATGTTCCGTTTGAGAAAGCGGGAGGAGAGGAAGGAGGCTACTTACCTTGGATCATATGTCGGATCTTTAGGATTTGCACCCATCATCCGAGTCAGGTTATTTTTTGGTGCTGTTTTGTACTTGGAATTTATAACTGTACACTGGATAGATAGATAGATAGATAGATAGATAGATAGATAGATAGATAGATAGATAGATAGATAGATAGGAGATAGATAAAAGTTCAGTTCTGAACTCATCTGCTTTTCTTTCACAGACAGTGAATATTGCCAAAGATGTCCTGAAGATGAATGGCCGAATGATGGAAAGAACAATTGCGTGCTCAGAGATTATGAGTTTTTCTCCTATGAGACTGATGTTCTTAGTTCAGTCTTTTCCACCATCTCCATATTACTCTCTCTTATAACTGTATCTATAATAGGAATATTCACTTTATTCCGGAACACTCCCATTGTCAGAGCCAATAACCGGAACCTCAGCTTCATCCTACTGAGCTCTCTCATCTTCAGCTTACTCTCTGTGTTTCTGTTCATCGGTCGTCCAGTGGATATAACCTGCATGGTGCGACAAATCTGCTTTGGGACCTTCTTCACAGTGGCCGTGTCTTCTGTCCTGGCCAAGACCATCATAGTCTACATAGCATTCAAGGCCACCAGACCTGACAGCTCCTGGAGAAAGTGTGTGGGAGTTAAGCTTCCTTATTCAGTGGTGTTGGTCTGTTCATCTATTCAGATTGTGAATGCCGTTATCTGGTTGTCAGTGTCTCCTCCATACCAAGAGTATAACCTGGATTATCCTGGGAAGATCATCATCCAGTGTAATGAAGGTTCTGTCTTGGCCTTTTACCTCATGTTGGGTTATATGGGCTTTCTGGCGGTGCTGAGTTTTGTTCTAGCTTTTATGGTGAGGACATTACCTGATATCTATAATGAAGCCAAGTACATCACCTTCAGCATGCTGGTGTTCTGCAGTGTCTGGATCTGTGCCATCCCGGCCTATCTGAGCAGTACAGGGAAACACATGGTCATCGTAGAGATATTCGCCATATTGTGTTCCGGGGGAGGAATATTGAGCTGCATGTTCTTACCTAAATGTTACAATATCCTGATAGACCCTGAAGTGAGCAGTAAAGGACACTCCTTACACAGACGTGTTATGTGAATGGTTCTGTGAACTCAGCATAATTAATATTTTAGTTATTGTCCCATTGTTACAATGTATCTGGAAATATATAAATCATATCTAATGTTCTGAACTGTCTCTTCCCTTATTACCCCTTACTGCAATAATAAATCTCTATTGTAGAGAGTTCAGTGTTGAAAGAACTAGAAAAAGGTGAAGCACTAAAAATAGTGTTGGGGAATGCCCCGGGTAGATGCAGCCAGTGTCCAAATTTATTAAAGACTAGAGGGAGGACCCGGCTTTGCACGGGTATATTACATTTTATGTTTGTGTAGTGGCCCCATAAGAATTGTCCAATTTTGCACTGGTGTATTTTGTATGCTGTTTGTGTGTATGTCCATAAGCGTCATGTGATTATGTGTATCTCATTTTGGATGTCAGTGAAAAACCTGTGATCAGTTGTTATGGATACCTGGAGTAAAGCTGTATCTAATCCTTCCCCGTGTAGTACTGTGTTTAGATACAAGTATCCAATCCTTGTTGGTGTGGTACTGTGTGCAGATGCACATATCTAATCCTCCCCGTGTGGTATTGTGTGAAGAGGCGCGTATCTAATCCTCCAGTAAGTGAAACTGTGTGCAGACGCACATATCTAATGACTCTGGCGTGTGGTACTGTGTGCAGATGCGCATATCTAATCCTCCCCCATGTGGAACTGTGTGCTGAGACACGTATCTAATTCTCTGGCATGTGGTACTGTATGCAGAGGCCTGTATCTACAGTCCTATGAAAAAGTTTGGGCACCCCTATTAATCTTAATCATTTTTAGTTCTAAATATTTTGGTGTTTGCAACAGCCATTTCAGTTTGATATATCTAATAACTGATGGACACAGTAATATTTCAGGATTGAAATGAGGTTTATTGTACTAACAGAAAATGCGCAATATGCATTAAACCAAAATTTGACCGGTGCAAAAATATGGGCACCTCAACAGAAAAGTGACATTAATATTTAGTAGATCCTCCTTTTGCAAAGATAACAGCCTCTAGTCACTTCCTGTAGCTTTTAATCAGTTCCTGGATCCTGGATAAAGGTATTTTGGACAAACAATTCAAGTTCAGTTAAGTTAGATGGTCACCGAGCATGGACAGCCCGCTTCAAATCATCCCACAGATGTTCAATGATATTCAGGTCTGGGGACTGGGATGGCCATTCCAGAACATTGTAATTGTTCCTCTGCATGAATGCCTGAGGATTTGGAGCGGTGTTTTGGATCATTGTCTTGCTGAAATATCCATCCCCGGCGTAACTTCAACTTCGTCACTGATTCTTGAACATTATTCTCAAGAATCTGCTGATACTGAGTGGAATCCATGCGACCCTCAACTTTAACAAGATTCCCGATGCCGGCATTGGCCACACAGCCCCAAAGCATGATGGAACCTCCACCAAATTTTACAGTGGGTAGCATGTGTTTTTCTTGGAATGCTGTTTCTTTTTGGACGCCATGCATAACGCCTTTTTTTTTTATAACCAAACAACTCAATCTTTGTTTCCAAAATGAAGTTGGCTTCTCCAAATGTGCTTTTGCATACCTCAGGAAACTCTATTTGTGGCGTACGTGCAGAAACGGCTTCTTTCTCATCACTTTCCCATACAGCTTCTCCTTGTGCAAAGTGCGCTGTATTGCTGACCGATGCACGGTGACACCATCTGCAGCAAGATGATGCTGCAGCTCTTTGGAGGTGGTCTGTGGATTGTCCTTGACTGTTCTCACCATTCTTCTTCTCTGCCTTTCTGATATTCTTCTTGGCCTGCCACTTCTGGGCTTAACAAGAACTGTCCCTGTGGTCTTCCATTTCCTTACTATGTTCCTCACAGTGGAAACTGACAGGTTAAATCTCTGAGACAACGTTTTGTATCCTTCCCCTGAACAACTATGTTGAACAATCTTTGTTTTCAGATCATTTGAGAGCGGGCTGTCCATGTTCGGCGACCATCAAACTTAACTGAACTTGAATTGTTTTGTAGAAAGAAATGGTCCAAAATACCTTCATCCAGGATCCAGGAACTGATTAAAAGCTACAGGAAGCGACTAGAGACTGTTATCTTTGCAAAAGGAGGATCTACTAAATATTAATGTCACTTTTCTGTTGAGGTGCCCATATTTTTGCACCGGTGAAATTTTGGTTTAATGCATATTGCGCATTTTCTGTTAGTACAATAAACCTCATTTCAATCCTGAAATATTACTGTGTCCATCAGTTATTAGATATATCAAACTGAAATGGCTGCTGCAAACACCAAAATATTTAGAACTAAAAATGATTAAGATTAATAGGAGTGCCCAAACTTTTTCATAGGACTGTAATCCTCCCGTGTGGTACTGTGTTCAGATGCACGTATCTAATCCTCCCCTGTGTGGTATTGTGTGAAGAGGCGCGTATCTAATCCTCCCCCGTGTGATACTGTGTGCTGAGACGCGTATCTAATTCTCTGGCTTGTGGTACTGTGTGCAGAGGCATGTATCTAATTCTCCAAAGTGTGGTACTGTGTGCACACACGTATCTAATCCTCCCCTGTGTGGTACTGTGTGAAGAGTCGCGTATCTAATCCTACTGCATGTGGTACTGTGTGCAGACGCGTGTATCTAATTCTATGGCGTGTACAACTGTGTGCAGATGCACATATCTAATCCTCTGGAGTGTGGAACTGTGTGTAGACGTGTGTATCTAATCCTACGGCATGTGGTACTCTGTGCAGACGTGTGTATCTAATCCTATGGCGTGTACAACTGTGTGCAGACGCGCGTATCTAATCCTCTGGAGTGTGGAACTGTGTGTAGACGTGCGTATCTAATTCTACGGCATGTGGTACTGTGTGCAGACGCGCGTATCTAATCCTCCCCATGTGGTATTGTGTGTAGACGCGCGTATCTAATCCTACGGCATGTGGTACTGTGTGCAGACGCGTGCATCTAATCCTATGGTGTGTACAACTGTGTGAAGACACGTGTATCTAATCCTCCCCTGTGTGGTATTGTGTGAAGAGGTGCTTATCTAATCCTACAGTGTGTGGAACTGTGTGTAGAAGCATGTATCTAATCCCCCGGCATGTGGTACTGTGTGCAGACGTGCGTATATAATCCTATGGCATGTGGTACTGTGTGTAGACGCACGTATCTAATCCTCCCCCATGTGGTACTGTGTGCTGAGACGTGTATCTAATTCTCTGGCTTGTGGTACTGTGTGCAGAGGCATGTATCTAATCCTCCAAAGTGTGGTACTGTGTGCACACACACATATCTAATCCTCCCCTGTTTGGTATTGTGTGAAGAGGCGCGTATCTAATATTTCGGCGTGTGGAACTGTGTGTAGACGCGCGTATCTAATCCTACTGCATGTGGTACTGTGTGAATACGCGTGTATCTAATCCTATGGTGTGTACAACTGTGTGAAGACACGTGTATCTAATCCTCCCCTGTGTGGTATTGTGTGAAGAGGCACGTATCTAATCCTTCGGCGTGTGGAACTGTGTGTAGACGCGCATATCTAATCCTACTGCATGTGGTACTGTGTGAAGACGCGTGTATCTAATCCTATGGCGTGTACAAATGTGTGCAGACACGCGTATCTAATCCTCTGGAGTGTGGAACTGTGTGTAGACGCCTGTATCTAATCCTTCGGTATGTGGAACCGTGTGCAGAAATGAGTATTTAATTCTCTGGTTTATGGGACTGTGTGCAGACGTGTGTATCTAATCCTCTGGCGTGTGATACTGTGTGCTGATCTGTGTATCTAATCCTCTGATGCGTGTATCTCAGTTTGGATATCAGTGTTGTATTGTGCATGTGGAGTGACCGTGTGTATTGCAGTCGGAATATGAGTGAAAGTCTTGCAGGTTTGTATTGGCTAAAGGGGGGCACTGTGTTTGAAATGCTGTATCTCAGCAACGGTACGTCCGAGCGAGTTGGAGTCTCGTCTTAAACCTTCCCGGATATCTGAAGTATCTCTGTACCAAATTTGGTGAAGATCGGTCCAGTCGTTTGGTTCGCATTAGAGCACAGACAGACAGACAGACGGACAGACGGACAGACAGACAGAAATTCATTTTTATAATATAGGGAGATGGATGACAAACTTAGAGAACACACAGACACAGGCGCACTCAGATGCTGTATATCAAAGTGTTCTAAGGTTTATTACAAGCTATTAACTTATAAAGATAGAAATGGCTTTATGCCAATTTAGACGTAACAAACTACATCACATAGAAATATGAATTATCATTGGTCAGAGCATATAATGGACATCTACAGACGATAAATACGTGCATACACAATCCATGAGATAACATATGATTGTCCATGTCCACCATTTTAGCCTCTAATCATGTTAGCACAGTCTGTTAAGATGGATGCTATGGCCTTGATTTTTTTTTTATAGTTAGTGGGGGCTACCTAACTGAGCTGTTAGAAATGGTTTCATATCTTGTGAACATTCTGTGTCTGCCATAGGACATGATAAACTTAGGAACATTCCAACTTTTTCTAAACAAAATAACAGAGCAGCAATTTTTCTCATGGTTAGTAATAGATTCGTGCAGAAGATCTTGTAATATAATGGAGGATATATATGGAACAACATGGAGTATATAGACCAAGATGGCTGAAGAACCAATCTCTCTTTTTACACAGACATTTTCCCCTCACAATTGGAAAAAATGAAAAGTAGTATTTTATTGAATAATAAATAGTACATAGAGAACAAACAATCAGGGAGATACAACATGTAACAATAAAAGGGCCTAGGACAAGGGTACAGACAAAGTGTAATAAATAAGTAATAAATAAGACCATATAGTAATAATATACCAAGGGTTCAAAAAAACAGTATATACACATACCAGTGAGTAAACAAACAAGTAATATTGTATGAGTGTATACAAAAGATGTTGAAAATGATAGTACATCTCAACCAAAACCCATATACATATAATCGTACTAACCTATATTAGCAGCTACGGGCTGCGGGAGTAAGTAGTCAGAGCCCATCATATTCATACCGAGTATATACTCAAGAAGGGGATACAGTGCAATAGATGTAATAAATAGCAACATTACATACCCATGGGGAATGAAGATTCTGTACCTCTGTCCAGATGACCCACCCCGATACGTGTTTCAGAATACATGCCTTTGTCTTGTAGTTAGGTGAGGTGTGGTGATTAGAATGAACATGTGCATGACACGTCTCTCAAATCACGTATTAGGAGCAGGCGCCTGCCTAGCTATACAGTCACACAGACATGTATGTGGCATGTCTAAAAAAAGCACTACGCTATGTTATTATGGCACCTCAAAAACATCACCAGGAACTTCCCTCTTCTCATTGTGGAAACATAAAAAAACACTCATTGTCGCTCTGATTCTCTCTCCTCTTGACCATTGCAATTCGCTTCTAATTGGGCTTCATCTTACAAAATTCTCTCCTCTGCAATCTGTCCTGAGTGCAAAAGCCAGACTCCTCTCTCTGGCAAGTTCACAAATGCATCTACCTTGTGTCAGTTGCTGCACTGGTTGCCCATCCAGCACAGAAAATAATATAAAGTTATCACTCTGACCCACAAATCCATCAATAGTGCTTACTAGTGTTTAGCGAATAGTATTTGAATCCTAGATTCGAATAACTTCCCACCCATAGGAATGAATGGGAGCGGCCAAACGTGAAGGGGTTAAGCGTTGGCCGCCGTTGCCTGCAGCGCGCCGGCCGCTCCCATTCATTCCTATGGAGCGAGGTATTCAAAATTACAGTTTTGAATACTATTCGCTCATCTCTATTGCTTACCTCCCTACATCTCCTCCCTCATCACTGTCTACTGCCCTAAACTCTCCATCAGCTGCTGACCATAGACTTGCATCCTCTGTTATCCAAACATCCCACTCCCCTCTCCAAGACTTTTTTTGAGCTACATGGGTGCTCTGGAAGGCTTTTTCCCGGACAATCAGATTACTTCCCAAATACAGCGACTTCAAAACTGTCCTAAAATCCCATTTGCTTAGGCAGGCTTATTACATGACCTGGTCACATTTTCCTCTACCTCCATACACTAAAATAACATCCTTCTCAAATTGATTAGGGCAGTTTTGAAGAAATTTAATTTTTCAGAACCTGTCCCCTCCATCTAGAAGTTACCCTGCACTCCATGGAGGCCGACTGGCTGCTGTTCATGGGCGTGCAGGTAAGTACAGGATCATGTTATACTGTGTATAGGCCACTGTGGAGTATATTATGTTCTACAACGGCCCTCATACATTATCTTATACTGTGTGTGGGGCTACTGTGGGGTATATTACACTGTGTGGAAGCCACTATGAAGAACATTGTACTGTCTGGAAGCCACTGTGGAGCACATTATACTGTTTGTGGGCCACTGTGGGGTATATTACACTGTCTGGAAGCCACTGTGGTGCACATTATACTGTTTGGGGGCCACTGTGGAGCAGATTCTACTGTCTTAGGGCCACTGTGGAGCAGATTGTACTGTCTGGGGGCCACTATGGGGAAACAGATCATGTGAAATGTAAATAATGAACCTTAATTGTTCAAAAGTACCAAATGCAAACTATTATCTTTCAGTACAAAGTTGTTTTGTATTATTGTAAGCTCTGTAAAGCGCCATTCAAACAACCATATTTTGCGGGCTGTAGGTGTCCACAATTGTGGATCTGCACAGTATTAAGCTTAAGTTGTTGACACTTTGTGATAAATTAGTGGGTTTGGGGATGCAATTTGGGCACTTGGTTTCTAAAACGTTCATCATCACTGCTCTAGGGTGTCTTCAGACCCCAGAGTATATTTGGGGGAGGCCCAGGGAAGTTAAAAAAAATTATTATTCTAACATGCAATCAGGATTTAATGGTAACCTCAGAATGCACCCACGTGACTTAAGGTCCAATCACAGGCCTCAGCAGTGACCATGGGCACATGAAGTCACCTGGAAGCCTAAAAGAGAACCCTGAGAGTTCGGTGGATGCTGCAAGGAGGACCAGAAGAGGTGAGGGAAGGTGATTATAATTGTTTGTATTTGTTTAAGACCTCCCCTGGGCCTCTCCCCATTAGGGTAAGTTCACACAGCTTTTTTTGGATCGGAACCTGAGGCGGCCTCCCGGAAAAAGGACCTGAGTGTCTCCCACTTATTTCAATGGGAGCCGTCCTTTTGGTCGGGGTTTTGAGGCAAATCTGACCTCAAAACCCTGCCCAATAAACTCTGTGTGAACTTACCCTTAGTCTGGGGACTGAAGAGACTCCAGAGTATATTAATTTCAACCTGAATTTCAAGTTCAACCTGAAACTAATCTTTGCACCAGGTCATTGAAGCCCGAAATGAAACTAAATATTCAGAGGTTCGCGCATCCATTTCACTTAATAATATAAAGTACTAGAGGGAGGACCCGGCTTCGCACAGGTATATTACAATTTATGTTTGTGTAGTGGCCCCATAAGAATTGTCCAATTTTGCACTGGTGTATTTTGTATGTGGTTTGTGTGTATGTCCATAAGCGTCATGTGATTATGTGTATCTCATTTTGGATGTCAGTGAAAAACCTGTGATCAGTTGTTATGGATACCTGGAGTAAAGCTGTATCTAATCCTTCCCCGTGTAGGACTGTGTTTAGATGCAAGTGTCTAATTCTTGTTGGTGTGGTACTTTGTGCAGATGCACATATTTAATCCTCCCCATGTGATATTGTGTGAAGAGGCGCGTATCTAATCCTCCAGTAAGTGAATCTGTGTGCAGACGCGCGTATCTAATGACTCTGGCGTGTGGTACTGTGTGCAGATGCGCATATCTAATCCTCCCCCATGTGGAACTGTGTGCTGAGACGCGTATCTAATTCTCTGGTATGTGGTACTGTATGCAGAGGCCTGTATCTAATCCTCCCGTGTGGTACTGTGTTCAGATGCACGTATCTAATCCTCCCCTGTGTGGTATTGTGTGAAGAGGCGCGTATCTAATCCTCCCCCGTGTGATACTGTGTGCTGAGATGCGTATCTAATTCTCTGGCTTGTGGTACTGTGTGCAGAGGCATGTATCTAATCCTCCAAAGTGTGATACTGTGTGCACACACGTATCTAGTCCTCCCCTGTGTGGTACTGTGTGAAGAGTCACGTATCTAATCCTACTGCATGTGGTACTGTGTGCAGACGCATGTATCTAATTCTATGGCGTGTACAACTGTGTGCAGACGCGCATATCTAATCCTCCCCCATGTGGTACTGTGTGTAGACGTGCATATCTTATTCTTATTCTTTTTTCTTATGGTAGAGTTGGAAGGGACCTCAAGGGCCATCGGGTCCAACCCCCTGCGAGTGCAGGTCTTCCTAAATCATCCCAGCTATATGTTTATCCAGATTCCGCTTGAAGATTTCCATTGATGGAGCGCCCACCACCTCCCGTGGCAGCCTATTCCACTCTCTCACTCCCCTCACTGTCAGAAAGTTTTTCCTAATGTCTAATCTGTATCTCTTTCCCTTTCGTTTCATCCCATTGCTTCTTGTACTTCCTTGTGCTAATGAGAATAGGGGAGATCCCTCTGCACTGTGACTACCTTTCAGATATTTGTAGACTGCTATTAAATCTCCCCTCAGCCTTCTCTTCTGCAAACTAAACAATCCCAGTTCTTTTAGCCGCTCCTCATAGGACATGGTTTGCAGACCTTCCACCATTTTGGTTGCTCTTCTCTGGACTTGCTCCAATATATCGATGTCTTTCTTGAATTGAGGTGCCCAGAACTGTACACAGTATTCCAGGTGTGGTCTGACCAGGGAAGAGTACAGCGGAATAATGACCTCTCTTGATCTAGATTCAATGCTTGTCTTAATACATCCCAGAATTGTATTCGCCTTTTTTGCAGCAGCACCGCACTGTTGGCTCATGTTGAATTTGTGATCTACTATTATGCCCAAGTCCTTTTCCCCTATGCTATCACTTAGTTCTATTCCTCCCATACTATATATGTTTTTTACATTTCTGTTACCCAGATGTAGAACTTTGCATTTGTCCCTGTTAAATACCATTTTGTTGGCCTCAGCCCATTGTTCCAGTGTGTCTAAGTCCTTTTGAATATACTCTCTCTCCTCTCTAGTGTTGGCTATTCCTCCTATCTTCGTATCATCTGCAAATTTTATGAGTTCCCCAATAATTCCATCGTCCAGATCATTTATAAAGATATTAAAAAGTACTGGGCCCAGAACAGAGCCCTGCGGCACCCCGCTTTTGACTTTCTTCCAGTTCGATGTGTAGCCATTTAGTATTACTCGTTGTGCCCGATCATTAAGCCAGTTGTGAATCCACCGAACTGATTTTTTGTCAAAGCCATACTTAATCATTTTTTCAATAAGAAGGTTATGTGATACTTTATCAAATGCCTTACTGAAGTCAAGATATACTATGTCCACGGCATTCCCTTGGTCCAACCATTCAGTGATTTTGTTGTAGAAGGAAATCAGGTTAGTCTGACAAGATTTATTGATCATAAAGCCGTGCTGGCTCTGGTTAATTAATGCCTTCCCATCCAGGTACCGAAGTAAATGTTCCTTGACAATTTGCTCAAAGATTTTTCCTGCTATCGAGGTCAGACTTACCGGCCTGTAATTTCCTGGATCGTCCCTTTTCCCCTTTTTGTAGATGGGGACAACATTTGCCCTTTTCCAATCTAAAGGGACCACTCCTGTCTCCCATGACTTACCGAAGATTATAGCAAGGGGTTCTGTTATTTCCTCTGCTATCTCTTTCAGGAGTCTAGGGTGTAAATCATCTGGTCCTGGGGACTTGGTTTCCTGTAACTTGGCTAAGTGCTCTCTTACCAGACCTTCGCTTATAGTCGGCTTGGAGTCCTCCTTCCCCTCATCTCCATCACCATTAATGTCGATATTTCCATTAGTTTCTTGGGAGAAGACGGATACAAAATATGAATTTAGTAGCTCCACCTGCTGTTCCACCATGTTAACTGATTCTCCTTTGTCATTCTTCAGGACTCCAATGGTCTCCTTCACTTTTCTTTTGCTTTTAACATATCCTCAAAATCCTTTTACCTTACTCTTTGCCTCTTTTGAAAGCTTCAATTCGTGTTCAGCCTTAGCTCCTTTGATGCTTGTCTTTCAGAGTCTGCAGACTGCTGTGTACTCTTCCTTAGGTATAGTTCCCATCTTCCACTTTTTGTATGTTTCCTTTTTCCTTTTTAGCAGGTTATGTAATTTTTTGGTCATCCATCCTGATATTTTTAGGTGCTTCCCATTTTTCTTCCTTCTAGGTATTGTTAGTTCCTGTGCTTTAATGATTTCCCTACGGAAGATTTCCCACCCTTCATGTGCATTTTTGTGCTTAAGAATTTTGCACCATGGAATTCTGCTAACCCTTGCCTTCAGGCTCTTGAAGTCTGCCCTGCTAAAGTCGAGCCTTGAAGTCTGTGTCTTCTCAGGCCTTCTTCTTCTTGCAACCCCAAACTCAAGTATAGCATGATCGCTGAATCCCAGTGTCCCTGCTACCCGTAGTCCCTTAACCATGTGCTCTTTGTTGGTTAGGACTAGGTCCAAAATGGATGTTCCTCTCGTGTTTTCTTCTACTAGCTGGGCAATGAAGTTGTCTGCTAGAGAGGATAAAAATTTGATGGAGCCTTTACTCTTGGCTGTGTGGGTTTCCCAATGAATGTCAGGGTAATTGAAGTCTCCCATGATCACTATTTCATGTTTCTTTGAGAGCGTGGTCATTTGCTGTGAAAAAATCTCATCCATGTCTTCTGTCTGTCCTGGTGGTCTGTAATAAACGCCTAGTATGATGTCCTTATCATTGTTTTTCCCTTGAATTACTACCCAAATAATTTCCAGTAGATTATCATTCTGTAAAACTGTAATTTCTGTGGAGATGTGTTCTTTTTTAACATACAATGCAACTCCACCCCCTCTTTTATTAGTTCTATTCTTTTTGAATAAGTTGTATCCTTCCATCTGTATGTTCCAATCATGCATGTCGTTCCACCAGGTTTCTGTGATGCCGATGACGTCATAGTTTTCCTTGTGTATCATCAGCTCTAGTTCTCCTTGTTTGTTTCCCATGCTTTGTGCGTTTGTGTAAAAACATTTCAGATTGTGCTCTGTTGTATCCTTTTTCGTAATTTCCTTCTGAGTATCCTGTCTTGGGTCCTCTTTACCACATCTAGTAATCTTGTTTAGTATGTCTTTTAGCTGCATGTTCTTGTCTTTCTTTTTTCTTCCCATCCCCTCTTCTTCTAGTTTAAAGCCCTTCTGATGAGTGTGGCAAGTCTTCTGGCAAATATGTTTTTCCCAGGTTTTGTGAGATGTATCCCGTCTCTAGCAAGGAGTCCATCGTAGAGGTAATTCACGCCATGGTCCAAAAATCCAAATCCTTGCTCTCAGCACCACCGTCGAAGCCAGGTGTTTACCTCTAGTATTCTATTCCATCTCCTGATGCCATGACCATCAACTGGGAGGATTGATGAGAATACTACCTGCGCATCCAGTTCCTTCACTGTCTTCCCCAAATTTTCAAAGTCTTTATAGATAGTTGGTAAATCATTTTTTGCCGTGTCGTTTGTACCCACATGTATCAGTAGGAATGGGTAGTCGTCCTTGGAGCTGAGGAGGCTTGGTATCCTATCGGCCACATCCTTGATTTTTGCTCCTGGGAGGCAGCATACTTCTCGTGCGGTTAAGTCTGGCCTGCAGACAGCTGCCTCTGCGCCTCTTAGCAGTGAGTCACCCATAACCACTACTCTTCTTTTCTTCCTTGCAACACCATTTCTTGTTGCTCCTGATTGTCTCTGGGTGACTTTTGTTTCTTCTTTTGCTGATAGGTTATTTTTGTCATTTTCATCCGCCTGCATGAGAGTTTCATATCGGTTACTTAGCTGTGTGAGTGGTGATGGCCTTGTGATCCATTTGCATCTCTTGGTCACATGTGTCCAGTTTTCTGCCTCTGTAGGTTCTCTCAAGTATTCTTCCCTTACTGTATTCGGGGGACTTGCATCAGTCTCTGCGACTGTAGGCTCTCTAGCACTTTCATCCCCTACTGTGTTCTGGAGGCTTGCTTCAGCTTCATCAATGAAGACCTCACTTTCTTTGATGCTTCTCAACGTCACTATTCTTTCTTCCAACCTCTGCACTTTTTCTTCTAAAAGGGCCACTAGTTTACATTTCATACAGGTGAAGTTGGCTTTATGGTCCGGCAGATCTGTAAACATATAGCAAGTGTTGCAGCTCACCATGTGGGTTTTCTCCTCTTCCATGTTGCTCATTAAATTTGGATGAATGATCTTGTATATGTTTTTTTGTTTTTTTTTTTCCTCGTCTGACGCCGTCTACGAAGTGTAGAAACTCCTGTCCTCTAACCAGCGAGACCCAGCAATTCCCAGCAATCGATGAGATTAAGGCGACTCTTCTCCTCTTCCCAGCGTGCACCAGAAATATTCAGATGAGCTTCCAATCCCAGATTTTTCTAATCCTACGGCATGTGGTACTGTGTGCAGACGCGCGTATCTAATCCTATGGCGTGTACAACTGTGTGAAGACACATGTATCTAATCCTCCCCTGTGTGGTATTGTGTGCAGAGGCATGTATCTAATCCTCCAAAGTGTGGTACTGTGTGCACACACACGTATCTAATCTTTCCCTGTGTGGTATTGTGTGAAGAGGCGCGTATCTAATCCTTCGGAGTGTGGAACTGTGTGTAGACGCACGTATCTAATCCTACTGCATGTGGTACTGTGTGTATCTAATCCTATGGCGTGTACAACTGTGTGCAGACGCGCGTATCTAATCCTCTGGAGTGTGGAACTGTGTGTAGACGCGTGTATCTAATCCTAAGGCATGTGGTACTCTGTGCAGATGCGTGTATCTAATCCTATGGCGTGTACAAATGTGTGCAGACGCGCATATCTAATCCTCTGGAGTGTGGAACTGTGTGTAGACACCTGTATCTAATCCTTCGGTATGTGGAACCGTGTGCAGATGTACGTATCAAATCCTTCAGTGTGTGGAACTGTGTGCAGAAGTGCGTATTTAATTCTCTGGTTTGTGGGACTGTGTGCAGACCTGTGTATCTAATCCTCTGGTGTGTGATACTGTGTGCTGATCTGTGTATCTAATCCTCTGATGCGTGTATCTCAGTTTGGATATCAGTGTTGTATTGTGCATGTGGAGTGACCGTGTGTATTGCAGTTGGAATATGAGTGAAAGTATTGCAGGTTTGTATTGGCTGGGGGGGGGGGGGCACTGTGTTTGAAATGCTGTATCTCAGCAACGGTACGTCCGAGCGAGTTGGAGTCTCGTCCTAAACCTTCCCGGATATCTGAAGTATCTCTGTACCAAATTTGGTGAAGATCGGTCCAGTCGTTTGGTTCGCATTAGAGTACAGACAGACATATAGACAGAAATTCATTTTTATAATATAGGGAGATTGATTACATGTTTTTCTGATAGGCTTTTCCAATTGTAGAGACTTTCCTTTACTTTAGGTAGAGGTTTAGTTCATTTCTCTACATCTAAATGCACAATAATAATTTGTTGCCCCCCCGACAATCATCACCTAGGACATTTACCCCAATTGCACCCCATTTATGCCCCTAATATTCTCTACATGTTTTATATCTCCCTATATTATAAAAATGAATTCTTGTCTGTCTGTCTGTTCTCTAATGCGAACCAAACGACTGGACCGATCTTCACCAAATTTGGTACAGAGATACTTCAGATATCCGGGAAGTTTTAAGACGAGACTCCAACTCGCTCGGACGTACCGTTGCTGAGATACAGCATTTCAAACACAGTGCCCCCCCCCCCCCCCCCTTAGCCAATACAAACCTGCAAGACTTTCACTCATATTCCAACTGCAATACACACGGTCACTCCACATGCACAATACAACACTGATATCCAAACCGAGATACACGCATCAGAGGATTAGATACACAGATCAGCACACAGTATCACACACCAGAGGATTAGATACACAGATCAGCACACAGTATCACACACCAGAGGATTAGATACACGGGTCTGCACACAGTCCCACACACCAGAGGATTAAATACGCACTTCTGCACACAGTTCCACACACTGAAGGATTTGATACACGCGTCTACACACAGTTCCACACTCCAGAGGATTAGATACGCGCGTCTGCACACAGTTGTACACGCCATAGGATTAGATACACGCGTCTGCACAGAGTATCACATGCCGTAGGATTAGATACATGCGTCTACACACAGTTCCACACTCCAGAGCATTAGATACGTGCGTCTGCACACAGTTGTACACGCCATAGGATTAGATACACGCGTCTGCACACAGTACCACATGCAGTAGGATTAGATACACGCGTCTGCACACAGTACCACATGCAGTAGGATTAGATACGCGCATCTACACATAGTTCCACACGCTGAAGGATTAGATACGTGCCTCTTCACACAATACCACACAGGGGAGAATTAGATACATGTGTGTGCACACAGTACCACACTTTGGAGAATTAGATACGCCTCTCCGCACACAGTATCACACGGGGGAGGATTAGATATGCGCGTCTGCACACAGTACCACACGGGGGAGGATTAGATACGCGCGTCTACACACAGTACCACATGCCATAGAATTAGATACACGCGTCTGCACACAGTACGACATGCCGGGGGATTGGATACGCACGTCTACACACAGTTCCACACGCCGTAGGATTAGATACGCGCCTCTTCACACAATACCACACTGGGGAGGATTAGATACACGTGTCTTCACACAGCTGTACACACCATCGGATTAGACACACGCGTCTGCACACAGTACCACATGCCATAGGATTAGATACGCACGTCTACACATAGTACTACACGCCGTAGGATTAGATACGCGTGTCTGCACACAGTACCACATGCCGTAGGATTAGATACGCGCTTCTACACACAGTTCCACACTCCAGAGGATTAGATACGTGCGTCTGCACACATTTGTACACGCCATAGGATTAGATACACACGTCTGCACAGAGTACCACATGCCGTAGGATTAGATACACGCGTCTACACACAGTTTCACACTCCAGAGGATTAGATACGAGCGTCTGCACACATTTGTACACCCCATAGGATTAGATACACGCATCTGCACAGAGTACCACATGCCGTAGGATTAGATACACGCGTCTACACACAGTTCCACACTCCAGAGGATTAGATACGCGCGTCTGCACACAGTTGTACACGCCATAGGATTAGATACACGCGTCTGCACACAGTACCACATGCAGTAGGATTAGATACACGCGTCTGCACACAGTACCACATGCAGTAGGATTAGATACGCGTGTCTACACATAGTTCCACACGCCGAAGGATTAGATACGCGCCTCTTCACACAATACCACACAGGGGAGAATTATATACATGTGTGTGCACACAGTACCACACTTTGGAGAATTAGATACGCCTCTCCGCACACAGTATCACACGGGGGAGGATTAGATACGCACGTCTGCACACAGTACCACACAGGGGAGGATTAGATACACGTGTCTTCACACAGTTGTACACACCATAGGATTAGACACACGCGTCTGCACACAGTACCACATGCCGTAGGATTAGATACACGCGTCTACACATAGTACCACACGCCGTAGGATTAGATACGCGTGTCTGCACACAGTACCACATGCCTTAGGATTAGATACGCGCTTCTACACACAGTTCCACACTCCAGAGGATTAGATACGTGCGTCTGCACCCATTTGTACACACCATAGGATTAGATACACGCGTCTGCACACAGTACCACATGCAGTAGGATTAGATACACACATCTACACATAGTTCCACACGCCAAAGGATTACATACGCGCCTCTTCACACAGTATCACACTTTGGAGGATTAGATACATGCCTCTGCACACAATACCACAAGCCAGAGAATTAGATATGCGTCTCAGCACACAGTATCACACGGGGGAGGATTAGATACGCGCGTCTGCACACAGTACCACATGCCGGGGGATTGGATACGCACGTCTACACACAGTTCCACACGCCATAGGATTAGATATGCGCCTCTTCACACAATACCACACAGGGGAGGATTAGATACACATGTCTTCACACAGTTGTACACGCCATAGGATTAGATACACGCGTCTGCACACAGTACCACATGCCGTAGGATTAGAAACGCGCGCCTACACACAGAACCACATGCCATAGGATTAGATACGTGCATCTACACAAAGTTCAACACGCCGTAGGATTAGATACGCGCCTCTTCACACAATAGCACACAGGGAAGGATTAAATATGCGTGTCTGCACACAGTACCATACGCCAGAGGATTAGATAAGCGCGTCTGCACACAGTACTAAATTCCGTAGGATTAGATACGTGCGTCTGCACACAGTACCACATGACCGAGGGTTAGATGTGCACGTCTGCACACAATTACACATTCTGAAGGATTAGATACGTGTGTCTGCTCTAAGTACCACACGGGGAGGATTAGATACGCACATCTGCACACAGTTCAACACGCTGGAGGATTAGATACGCATGTCTTCACATAGTACCACCACCAGAGTATTAGATACGCGTTTCTACACACAGTATCACACGGGGAAGGATTAGATATGCACATCTGCACACAGTTCCATACGCCGGTGGATTTGAAACGCACGTCTGCACACTGTACCAGATGCCGTAGTATTAGATACGTGCGTCTGCACACAGTTTCACACGCCGGAGGATTAGATACGCGCGCCTTCACACAGTACCATATGCCGGGGGATTGGATACATGGGTCTGCACACAATACCACATGCCAGAGGATTGGATACGTGCATCTGCACACAGTTCCACACACCAGAGGATTAAATAAGCAGGTCTGCACACAGTACCACATGCCGTAGGATTAGATACGTGCGTCTGCTTACAGATCCACACGCCAGAGGAATAAATAAATACACGCATCTTCACACAGTTGTACACGCCATAGGATTAGATACCCACGTCTACACACAGTTCCACATGCCGTAGGATTAGATACGCGCCTCTTCACACAATACCACATAGGGGAGGATTAGATACGTGCATCTGCACACAGTACCACATGCCAGAGTATTAGATACGCGCATCTGCACACGGTACCGCACGCCAGAGTCATTAGATATGTGCGTCTGCACACAGTTTCACTTACTGGAGGATTAGATACGCGCCTCTTCACACAATACCACACGGGGAGGATTAGATATGTGCATCTGCACAAAGTACCACACCAACAAGGATTGGATACTTGCATCTAAACACAGTACTACACGGGGAAGGATTAGATACAGCTTTACTCCAGGTATCCATAACAACTGATCACAGGTTTATCACTGGCATTCAAAATGAGATACACATAATCACATGACGCTTATGGACATACAAAGAAACAACATACAAAATACATCAGTGCAAAATTGGACAATTCTTATGGGGCCACTACACAAACATAAAATGTAATATACCCGTGCGAAGCCGGGTCCTCCCTCTAGTACACTATATACAGTTTGCTTTTGGTACATGTATTCCCATGAATATTCAATTATTGAGTTGATTGTAGTAAGTTTGTATAAAAGATAACATGATATTAAAATATTTCTAGCCAAGTGGACAATGTCCAGCAGTTCCTAAATCACACAACATTTGTATGAAGCAAAATAGTTTTCATAAATTTAATATCACCCTATATTATAAAAATGAATTTCTGTCTGTCTGTCTGTCTGTCTGTGCTCTAATGCGAACCAAACGACTGGACCGATCTTCACCAAATTTGGTACAGAGATACTTCAGGTATCCGGGAAGGTTTAAGACGAGACTCCAACTCGCTCGGACGCACCGTTGCTGAGATACAGCATTCCAAACACAGTGCCCCCCCCCCTTAGCCAATACAAACCTGCAAGACTTTCACTCATATTCCAACTGCAATACACACAGTCACTCCACATGCACAATACAACACTGATATCCAAACTGAGATACACGCATCAGAGGATTAGATACACAGATCAGCACACAGTATCACACGCCAGAGGATTAGATACACACGTCTGCACACAGTCCCACAAACCAGAGGATTAAATACGCGCTTCTGCACACAGTTCCACACACTGAAGGATTTGATACGTGCGTCTGCACACAGTACCCTACGCCAGGGGATTAGATACAGGCGTCTACACACAGTTCCACACTCCAGAGGATTAGATACGCGCATCTGCACACATTTGTACACCCCATAGGATTAGATACACGCGTCTGCACAGAGTACCACATGCCGTAGGATTAGATACAAACGTCTACACATAGTTCCACACTCCAGAGGATTAGATACGCGCATCTGCACACAGTTGTACATGCCATAGGATTAGATACACGCGTCTGCACACAGTACCACATGCAGTAGGATTAGATACACACGTCTACACATAGTTCCACACTCCAGAGGATTAGATACGCGCATCTGCACACAGTTGTACACACCATAGGATTAGATACATGTGTCTGCACACAGTACCACATGCAGTAGGATTAGATACACGCGTCTACACATAGTTCCACACGCTGAAGGATTAGATACGCTCCTCTTCACACAATACCACACAAGGGAGGATTAGATACGTGTGTGTGCACACAGTACCACACTTTGGAGGATTAGATACATGCCTCTGCACACAGTACCACAAGCCAGAGAATTAGATACGCGTCTCCGCACACAGTATCACACAGGGGGGATTAGATACGCGCGTCTGCACACAGTACCACACGGGGGAGGATTAGATACGCGCCTCTTCACACAATACGACACAGAGGAGGATTAGATACACGTGTCTTCACACAGTTGTACACGCCATAGGATTAGATACAAGCGTCTGCACACAGTAACACATGCCATAGGATTAGATACGCGCGTCTACACACAGTACCACATGTCTTAGCATTAGATACGCGTGTCTGCACACAGTACCACTTGCCGTAGGATTAGATACGCGCATCTACACACAGTTCCACACTCCAGAGGATTAGATATGCGCATCTGCACACATTTGTACATGCCATAGGATTAGATACACACGTCTGCACAGAGTACCACATGCCGTAGGATTAGATACATGCGTCTACATACAGTATCACACTCCAGAGGATTAGATACGTGCGTCTGCACACAGTTGTACACACCATAGGATTAGACACACGTGTCTGCACACAGTACCACATGCAGTAGGATTAGATACGCGCGTCTACACATAGTTCCACACGCCGAAGGATTAGATACGCGCCTCTTCACACAATACCACACAAGGGAGGATTAGATACGTGTTTCCGCACACAGTATCACACGGGGGAGGATTAGATATGCGTGTCTGCACACAGTACCACACGGGGGAGGATTAGATACGCGCGTCTACACACAGTACCATATGGCGGGGGATTGGATACGCGCGTCTACACACAGTACCACATGCCATAGGATTAGATACGCACGTCTGCACACAGTACCACATGCCGGGGGATTGGATACACGCGTCTACACACTGTTCCACACGCCATAGGATTAGATACGCACCTCTTCACACAATACCACACAGGGGAGGATTAGATACACGTGTCTTCACACAGTTGTACACGCCATAGGATTAGATACACACGTCTGCACAGAGTACCACATGCCGTAGGATTAGATACACGCATCTACATACAGTTCCACTCTCCAGAGGATTAGATACGCACGTCTGCACACAGTTATACACGCCATAAGATTAGATACACACATCTGCACACAGTACCACATGCTGTAGGATTAGATACGCGCGTCTACACACAGTTCCACACGCCAAAGGATTAGATACGCGCCTCTTCACACAATACCACACAGGGGAGGATTAGATACATGCATCTGAATACAGTACCACACTTTGGAGGATTAGATACATTCATCTGCACACAGTACCACATGCCAGATAATTAGATACGCATCTCAGAACACAGTACCACACGGGGGAGGATTAGATACGCGCATCTGCACACAGTACCTCACACCAGGGATTAGATACACCTGTCTGCACATAGTACCACATGCTGTAAGATTAGATATGCACGTCTGCACACAGTTTCATTTACCGGAGGATTAGATACGTGCCTCTTCACACAATGCCACACGGGGGAGGATTAGATACACACATCTGTTCACAGTACCACACCAACAAGGATTAGATACTTGCGTCTAAACACAGTACTGCATGGGGAAGGATTAGATACAGCTTTACTCCAGGTATCCATAACAACTGATCACAGGTTTTTCACTGATATCCAAAATGAGATCCACATAATCACATGACGCTTATGGACATACACACAAACAACGTACAAAATACAGCAGTGCAAAATTGGACAATTCTTATGAGGCCACTACACAAACATAACATGTAATATACCCGTGCGAAGTCGGGTCCTCCCTCTAGTACACAATATAAAGCAGTTTTCATTATTAGCAGGGATCATTACAATTTCAGACATTATTTGATATTCCTACTAAACAGGGATATATAGCAATTATTATTATTATTTCATATTCCTATTAAGCAGAGCGGTTTTTGTGTTCATCTCAGATCGGAACAGAATGATATAACATTTGGGGAAAAACACACAAGCTAAAAGTCCAGCACTGGAGGCCAGAACAGCAAATATCTCCACGGCCACAGTGTATTTGCCTTTGGTGCTCAGAAAGGCCGGGATCATGGCGATCCAGACACTACAGAACAGCAGCATGCTGAAGGTGATGTACTTGGCCTCATTAAAACTGTCCGGTAATGTCCTCACCATGAAAGCCAGAAGAAAGCTGACAGCGGCCAGGAGCCCCAGATATCCCAATACAGAATAGAAGCCAATAACAGACCCTTCATTACAGCGAATGATGATCTTTCCCTGATAAGACTGAGTGTCCAGGTCCTGGAAGGGAGGAGAGATTGACAACCAGAGGACACAGATAACAGCTTGTATAGATGAACCCAACAACACTATGGTATAGGGCAGTCTCACACCCAGATATTTCCTCCAGGAGCTTCCAGGCTTGGTGGATTTAAAAGCCACAAAGACCATGATGGTCTTGGCGAGGAGCGAAGAGACGGCGACAGAGAAGAGGATTCCAAAAGTGGTCTCACGTAGTCTACAAGTTATATTGTCTGGATGGCCAAGAAACAAGAAGACGGAGAGGAAGCTGAGGATGATGGAGACCAGGAGGAGGTAACTCAGGTTCCGGTTATTGGCTTTAACTATGGGGGTGTCCCGATAAATAATAAATATTCCAAATATCAAACTAGTGACAAGACAACCAAACACTGAGAGGAACGAAAAAACAGAAGCAATTGTGTCATTCTGATAAGAGATGAATTCCATGATTTTGGGATGACATTGGTCTCTCTTCTCATTTGGCCATTCATCACTTGGACATTTCATACAATTATCACTGTCTGAAAAATACAACAAAATACTGTCAGTATCAGGCTGAGGACCCTGGGCCCTACCAAAGCATACATCACTAAGAGACCAGAATGTAGGTCTTGAAAGGTGTTGGCTTCCTTATCTTATCTACTGGATCCATGCAGTAAGATTTTTATCTTTATATGAAGTAAAAATTACATTTTATTTTATTTTTTTATTTTTTTTATTTTTTTTTTTGAAGATTTGGGTGTGCTTGATGTTTTTTTTTTTTTTTAAAAAACTTTTTGCATAAAGCATACAAGAGCCCAGTGTCCAGCTTTACACATTCAAGTCCACTTTTGGTAGCAGAGACCATCTGTGTGGTGTTATTACACACATGTACAATATGAGTCTAAAGCTAAGATTGGTAGCTCAACTGTGTAAAACATCTTGTGTGGTACCAGTACCAAAGAAACCCAACCCGATGGGCTACAATGACTACTGACTTGTAGCACTGACATCCCACCTGATGAAGGTCCTAGAGAGACTGGTCCTGACACACCTATGCCCATTAGTGTGCTCCGCTCTGGACCCCCTCCAGTTTGCCTATCGATCGGGCATTGGGGTAGATGACACCATCATCCACCTTCTTCATAGAGCTCTCTCTCACCTGGAGAAACCCGGAAACACTGTGAGAATATTGTTCTTTGATTTCTCCAGTGCGTTCAACACCATTCAGCCAGGGCTACTGAGGGAGAAGCTGAACCTTGGTGGTGTGCACCAGCACCTGTCCAACTGGATACTAGACTACCTGACAAACCGCCCTCAGTATGTGAGACCCGGGACTGTGTGTCTGACACTGTGATCTGTAGTACGGGGGCACCACAAGGTCCAGTTCTTGCCCCATTCCTCTTCACACTGTACACTGCTGACTTTAGACACAACTCATCCAGCTGTTACTTACAGAAGTCCTCCGATGACTCTGCTATAGTAGGCCTTATCACTGATGGCGACGATAGGGAATACAGAGACTTAAACCGGGACTTTGTTGAATGGTGCCAGCAGAACCACCTCAGGATTAATGCTGGGAAGACCAAGGAGATGGTGGTGGACTTTAGTAAATGGAGAAGTGCTCCAACACTGGTGGAGATCCAAGGGACATGCATTGAGATAGTCAGGACCTTTAAGTATCTGGGTGTGCTTCTCAATAATAAACTAGACTGGGCTGATCACCTGGAGGCGCTGTACAGAAAGGGTCAAAGCAGACTCTACCTGCTCAGTAGGCTGAGGGCCTTTGGAGTCCAGGGGCCACTTCTTAGGGCTTTTTTTTAACTCTGTGGTTTCTTCAGCCATCTTTTTAGGTGTGGCCTGCTGGGGAAGCAGTATATCAACCAGGGATAGAAATAGACTTGACGGGGGGCGGAGCCTGACCTCGAACCGCAATGGACGCTTAACCTGTGAGCTCCGTAGCGTGTGTCCTCTTATTTGCCATTTTACAGCGAACACGAGCCTCCACCATGGTCAAAATTGGTCGTGACAAGCTTACAGACTCCCAGGAGACGAAGGGCTTGCTCCCACGCCAGGCGGCCATGCATAAATATCTTAAAAAGCAGCTTTTCAGCCCGGCCGCATCTGCCTCAAAAATGGCGCCGGAAGACTCCTCCAATGTCGCGGACACAGCGATTGACTCTGACGGAGAAGGATCCCTAACCGACTGTAACCCGGCTCCAATTTCTAAAACTTACCTGCGTAAAGTTCTCACCCAAGCCGTAGCTCCTCTGGTCGCAGAGTTTGCAGAGTTCCGAGCAGAACTCAAATCCACCACTCGCAGAGTCGACCACCTAGAAGAGGGACAAAATGAGCTTCTGAAGACAGCAGTCTCCATGGCGGATCGCATGGACTCTTACTCCGCACACTTTAATAATACCTACCTGCTTATGGAAGACCTGGAAAACAGAGCTCGCAGGCGCAACTTCAGGATCCGGGGCCTTCCGGAGTCGTTCCTTCAAGACTCTCTCCAAACCATAGCTATGTCCCTTATAACCTCCCTAGTAGGACAAGAAGCAGCAACTAAAGTCGGTATTGAACGCACTCATCGAGCGGCCCGTCCGAAACCCTCTCCAGACGAACCTCCGAGAGACATCATTTGTGCCCTCCTCTCCTCCTCCGATACCGCTGAACTCCTGCGTGCTGCCAGAGGAAAGACGGATCTCTCTTATGATGGCCACCAGGTGCAACTCTTCCAGGATCTCGCACCCTCTACCCTACAGAAAAGGAGATTATTCAAACTGCTCCTAGAAAATATGAGGGCCCAGAATATCCCCTATGCATGGCTCTTTCCCTTTGGAATATCCATTTTAAAGGATGGCAGACGCCTCACCATTCATCAACCAGCAGATCTCGAACCTCTCTGGGAGGTCCTTGGGATTCCACCGATATAACTTCCCTCGTGGATGCCTATCCAAGACGACCCGCTGCAGATACCTTCCTTCCCACTCCATGACACAGAGATCCCGAGAACCCCCCCGGCGCTTGAAATCCCCTGCTAACCGCAAGCCGCCCGAGAAATCAAAAACTGGCACCCAGAAAGCCAGATAGATGACATGTGAGTTACTAACTCGTTTTTCTTGACCTCCTGGTATTGCGAACTCGACCCTCCGGACTCCTTCCACTGTCCCACTGTCCTCCTACCAACTACCTACCCCCCCTCCCTGCCTTACCCTATTTTGTGTTATTTTGTGTTATTAGTGTTATAACTGCACGATTTTGATGCATAACTTTCTTCGGACTGTTTCATCCACCGACCAAAAGATTTGTGTTACTGGACTTTGCCTATCATATTTTTTATTGTACGGTCCCAAAATGGAGGACGTTGTTTACTTCTTGTTTATTTTTTGAGCGGGCTTTTTCCCGCCTTCGTCTTCGTCTTCATCTACCTTTACCTTTCTCCCCTTCAACCCAATGCTCTCCTATTCTCCTATTCGCTCCCCTCCATCCAATTGCCTCTTCCCTCTTTCGCCCCCTCCCTTCCTTTCCCCACCCCCTCTCTCAAACTCCTCCTACTCCTCTCATCCTCCCCCCCTTTGACTCCATTTCCTTGCTCGTTCCTCTACTTCCCGCTCCTTGCTCTCTCCCCCTCCTACTTTTCGGTTTTACTTCCCCTGTCTTTCTTTATCACCTTCTCTCATATGGCGGCTCCCGCTCATGATCTCCCTCGTCATCAACCGCCATATTATTGTTTTGTCTCATATATCGTATGTACTCAAATTGCATGTCTAACTGCTTTCAATATCATATGCATCTTTATTATGTCCCACATCGCATCTCCCCCGTTCCATAACCCCTTCCCCGTCCCACCCCCCCCCTCCCTCGCTCCTTCTCCCTCCCTCACCCCCCCTCCCTATCCCCCCCCCACTGCAGATGCGATACAGACCTCATATCCCCTTGATGCTTCTGTTTGTTAGAGCGCTTTTATTCTCGATGTACTAAATATTAGATGCCATTTGCCTCATAACATGTGTGACTGCTTGATGACAATCGTTCCTCTCTACTCTCCCTCGCCGCTCCTGCTCACAACTTCTCTCCCTCTCCTCCCCCACCTCCTCCAACTTCGCCAATTGTACTCAGACCCGGATGGCAGAGCCCTTTTCATAAAAGGCACGATAGCCTCCACTGTCTTTACCTTTGCATCGGTTTATGCACCTAACAAACGCCAAGTACCATGGCTCTTAAACACCCTTTCTACCCTCGCTTCCTTTAAGGAGGGCTTCTTGGTCCTAGGGGGAGACTTCAACCTCTCGCTTAACCCCCTCCTGGACTCCACATCCAAATCTACTCCTATCTCTCAACAACTCCTAGGTAGCTTGGCCCGAGCTCTCAATGATCTTCACCTATTGGATGCCTGGCGTGCCTCTCATCCGTCTGACAGAGATTACACATTCTTCTCCCACCCACAAAACTCGTATCACCGCTTAGATTATATCTTCATCCCCTCGGATTTACTCCCCACCCTTCTCAACACGTCTATCGGCACGATCTCGGTTTCAGATCACGCCCCTGTCTCCGCTACGCTGGAACTCAGAGCCCTCCCTAAACCTCAATGGACTTGGACATTAAACGAGTCTCTACTGGAAGACACTGGCCTCGTCACAGACCTTGAAGCTTCTTTGTCCGAATATTTTGAATTAAATGCACAACCTGACATCTCCCCTGCTATAGTATGGGAAGCACATAAGGCTTTCATCCG
The DNA here is from genome assembly GCF_031893055.1 of Leptodactylus fuscus. Lineage (NCBI taxonomy): Eukaryota > Metazoa > Chordata > Amphibia > Anura > Leptodactylidae > Leptodactylus > Leptodactylus fuscus. The sequence continues at coordinate 357,753,940 of NC_134265.1, forward strand.
TGGCCACCTTATCAGACACGCTTCGATACGCAAAAAGGAAAGACAGAAAAAGTTAGATGGACTTCTCATCCGCATTGCTCAGCTAGAAAGGTCTCACAAACGGTCCCTAGCCATACAGACCTTACCCTCCCTTACTGCCTTACGTGAGGAACTTAAAGACCTCCTCAACGCCAGACAGGCCAAACACCATCTACATTTTCGCTCCCTTTTATATGCGCATGGGGACAGAGGAAACAAACTTATGTCAGCCCTTATCAAGAAAGCGAAATCGAAATCCTTCATCTCCTCTGTTAAATCGCGCACTGGAGCTTTAGTTACCTCTACTCAGGATATTGCCACAGCGTTTGTGCAGTTTTATACCGATCTGTATAACTTAAAAAACTCCCCCTCTGACTGCCCTGAAACGGATAGAGCACGCCTCACCACCGAATTTCTGAACTCACTTAACCTCCCTGCCCTGTCCCCCACTGACACTACAGCCTTATTAGCCCCTATTACGGCCAGTGAATTAAACTCAGTCGTACATAGCTTTCCCCAAGGCAAAAGCCCTGGCCCAGACGGCTTCCCCCTTCAGTACTACAAAAAATTCCTTAATATTCTCACACCGCACCTTGTCAGAATGTGTAATACACTCCTTCTTGGAGGGTCCCTCCCAAACCAATCTCAGGAAGCTTATATAACTCTTATCCCAAAAGAAGGCAAAGATCCAACCCAATGTGGAAGCTATCGCCCGATATCTTTACTTAACGTAGACCTTAAAGTCTGGGCCAAGCTACTAGCCCTTCGCCTTCGGCCCCTTCTCCCACACTTGATCCATGACAAGCAGGCCGGATTTGTTCGTGGCAGGGAAGGCAGAGATAATACAGTGATTCTTCTACCATTGATACAACGGGCAACCACCCTCAAAGAACCCTTGATACTGCTAGGAGTGGACGCGGAGAAAGCGTTCGATAGGGTTGATTGGGATTTCATGCGCTCAACGCTACTCAAGTTTGGCTTCCCGCCCCCCTTTATAGCTGCCATATTCACGCTCTACGCCCATCCCCACGCAAGGATACGAATCAATGGTACCCTGTCTAGCCCATTCACTATCTCTAACGGTACCCGCCAGGGATGCCCCCTTTCTCCCTCCCTTTTCATTTTGGTTTTGGAAACGCTCCTGCAAGCCGTTCGCCAGTCTGATCTTGTGCAAGGCGTCTCCATTAGAGGTCGCACCTTTAAGGCAACAGCATTTGCGGACGACGTACTTTTCATTATAGCCAACCCCCTTACTGGCCTTCAAGCCATTACGAATATCCTCACTGCATATGGTACTATCTCCAAATACAAAGCCAATTTATCAAAATCTGAGATCTTGCCTGTCTACTTACCGCCATCCCTCAAGGCCACCTTGCAGACTTCAACCCCCTATCAATGGGCTGACACATCCCTTAAGTACCTTGGAATTTACCTGGCCCCAAACCTGGCAGACCTTTACAACTTAAACTTTGCGCCGTTGCTCCGAGATCTCCGAAAGAACCTCGACACATACTCCTCCCTCCCACTCTCCTGGTTTGGCCGCAAAAACCTCATTCAGACCTACCTAGTCCCTAAAATCCTATATAAATTGAACATGCTTCCCATCTTCCTCCCTAAAATATTTTTTGTCAAGCTTCAACAGCTCTTCTCGCGATTTATTTGGAGAAATAAACCCCCGAGGCTCTCATGGGCCTTACTGGTTAAACCAAAAGCTGAAGGTGGTATAGGCCTACCAGACATATCACGCTACTAAGCTGCCGCTCAACTGCGATGGTGGTCGACCCTTACCTCTCCTATCCGACCCACAACATATGAAAGAGATGCTCGTACGCTGTCAACGCTTTGGCTCCCACCCCCGCGCATATCAGCCTCAATCACTTCTCCGCTTCTACTCCGTGGTGCTATAGAAATCTGGAGATCCTTAGCGCCCTCCCTTGCACCGTCCCCATCTCCGCTACTTCCAGTTGGACTCTTACCTTGCCTTCAACTGTTTCCCTCGTCGATCGATGATGACCCCTGGCGATCTTTGATGAATGTCACGTTATTGGATATTGTCTCTCCAGACGGCCTACTGTCTTGGGAGAAATGCGTTCCACTGCTCCCGTCTAGAAATCTCTCCTTTCTACACCTTCGAACTCTCAAGTTCCACATAGACAAGTTTAATGCCTCATCCCCTTTACGTACCTCCCTCACTCTCTTTGAAAAGACACTGGTTTCCAAGACCGGACTCCTGAGAAAGACCTCTACCCTCCTGCATAAACACATCCACCCTTCCAAATTTTCCAAGCCAGCATTCATCTCGAGCTGGGAAATGGATCTTCACCTGTCTCTCACTGAGGAGGAGATTAAATCTGTACTACGCCAATCCCATGGCCCCTCACCATGCATTAGAATTCAAGAATCTCACTATAAACTCCTCACCCGCTGGTACCGCACCCCCGACTGGCTCTACAACAAACGCCTTTCTGACACCGACAAATGCTGGCGTTGCGACTCCGCTCAGGGCACATACCTCCACCTGTGGTGGACCTGCCCGGTAATTAGAGACTTCTGGGAGACGATATAATTACACATCAGACGCATTACAGGATCCAAACTGACCATCTCTCCTGAAATTATTTTTCTCTCACTCCCATCCCCCTCTTTTCAGCCACAAACCCACATTCTAGCCTCACACCTTCTCACAGCGACAAAGACGCTTATACCTAGATATTGGCTCCAACCTTCCTCTCCACCAATTTCACTCTGGTGGGAAAAAATACATGAAATCGCCCGCTTTGAGGAGTTATTAAGCAAATCCCGAAGGAGGCACGACTCTTTCCAAAAAATCTGGAGACCCTTCCTGCAGTATTCGAGGTGCTAATGCTTCTACCTACCCCCCCCCCACACACACACTTTCCTTCGCTTCCTTGTTCTTGTGACACTCCTCAATTCCTCCCCTCTGTCACCCTTCCTCCACTAGCTGCTTCTTACTTGATATTACTTGATATTCCTATGTCGGATCTTTTACTCCCCCATATCTTCACCTACGCTACCCTCAATCGCACTACCCTCCCCTCCTCACTTGCTGAACCTTCCCCCCCTCTCCTTTATTTCCTCTCTCCCGCCCCTTGTCTTGCCCCCCTCCTTTTGTGTCTCCCCCCCCCTCCCCTCCTCCCCACGCCCCCACTCCTCTATCCCAACCCGCCACTGGACTCAGGGAGAGGACGAGAGAGGGAGATAGAGATAATTAACGTATTCCTCTGTCTCACGTCCCGCATCTTGCAATCATTGGAGATTGCGAGACTCTACCTCCCCCTTACTAGTTCGTCTTTTCCATACCCCTTACATACTCTGATTTTGATCTGTTATCCAATTAGCCCATCAGATGAATCCGTCTATAACCTGATTAGTACTCACCTTTGCAATTGTTTGCTGTTTATACATTCTTTTTGCCTGTTCATTGCTAATATTGTTATGAGAGACTTATGCTATAATCCTCTGTAAAATGTAAAAAAACTGTTCAATAAAGTTTACTTGAATTAAAAAAAAAAAAAAAGAAATAGACTTGACTGGCTCAGAAGGGCCAGCTCTGTCCTGGGGAGCCCCCTGAACCCAGTACAGGTGGTGAGTGACAGAAGGATACTGCCCATGATGACCTCTATGTGGGAGAACAAATCCCACCCCATGTATGAGACCTTGATGGCACTTGGCAGCACTGTAAGTGACCGTCTGCTTCACCCCAAGTGTGAGAAGGAGCTATCGCAAGTCTTTCCTTCCAACCGCGACCAGGCTGTATAATCTACATCAGACCAAGCGAAGATCACTCAGCACAGAGAACTAATGATTATGATTATGAAGTCTTCCTTCTTTCTTCTTCTGTTCCTTAGCTGCTATGGACTCCTAGCATATCTTCTCTTCTCAGCATATGTGTGTCTACGTCTGTAATATATTACTGTGTATTATCCTGTATCTGTATTACTAGGCTGCTGTAACATACTGAAATTTCCCCCCTGTTGGACTATTAAAGGATTATCTTATTATAAGCTTTTCATTGGCACCATATCAGGAATACGTTCTAATGGGTTTATGGGATATTTCTAAATTATTTCAGAAGAAATAGATGGGTCTTTTTATTGTTTTTTTTTTTAGAAGAAATAAAAGTTTGTAGGCATTGACTCCAATGTATGATTGAATGTGGAGGACAATATACTGCAGTATTGCAGTATATTGTATTATTGATCAGACTCCTTAAGGGTCTAAAATTAAAAATAAATAAATAAAAAAATATCTAAAATTTCAAATCACCCCCATTCCTTAGCTCTTATATAAAAATTAAACAAACTCATATTCAAGAGGTCTCTCTAACGCTATATAAGAAAAACTGAGTAAAAAGTGATCAAAATGTCAGACAATACAATAGATATGTGGAGGCCAGAAGAGGATACTGAAGGAACGATGGATACTGCGAGGAAGCCTGGGAAAGGTTAATAAGGCTAAGGCCCCATGTAGCAAATCGTGTCTAATAAAATTTTCCTTTTAATTCTCTACTATATTATTATTATTATTATTATTATTATTATTATTATTATTATTATTATTTATTTATTTATATAGCACCATTAATTCCATGGTGCTTTACATTTGGGGGTCACATACAATTTGGGGGTTACATACAATACACAGAATATACAGGTAGATATAATACTAACAGTGACTGACTGGCACAGTGGGGTAGAGGGCCCTGCCCGCGAGGGCTTACAATCTATGAGGGAAGGGGGGTAGAGACAGAAGGAGAGGGGGAGACTCTACAGATGGCAGTGCGGTGATAGTGTTATTGGAGGTTGTAGGCCTTCCCGAATAGGTGAGTCTTCAGCGCCTTCTTGAAGCCTGTGATTGTGGGGATCAGTCTTATGTGTCGTGGTAAGGAGTTCCAGAGTATGGGGGATGCACGACAACTAATATTTTTTTCTGCTGCTGAAGAATCTCATGGTCAGTCTATTACATAGATCACTGGTATGATACATGGGGTGAACCAAGTTACCAAAACTGAGATTGACTGATTTATCATTTGAGGGAATAACAACATTTTCCTATCACATGACATAGACTAGAATATCTACGTATAAGGTTCACATGTAATACACATAAGTATCATGTACCCGTTATATTGGAGATCTCTCCTTCTGAACACGGGACACAGTCATAGCAGCAGGTGTGAATTGTTTCTCTAGGTTGTTTCCTATTTCCGGGTAAGCAACTTTCTGAGCACCGAGACACCGGGACCTAATAAAATAATAATAATAATAATAATAATAATAATAATAATAATAATAATAATAATAATAATAAATTTTATTTATATAGCGCCAACATATTCCGCAGCGCTGTACAATTTGTAGGGTTCAAATACATACAGAAAGATACATTACAAAGAAAGTCATTTCACACAATGGGACTGAGGGCCCTGCTCGCAAGAGCTTACAATCTATGAGGTAGAGGGGGTGACACAAGAGGTAGCAGGGGCGGTATTGCTTATACAGGGGTCAGACACTTTTGTAATAGAGGTGACTGTCATTGCATAAACATAATAGTGAAAATAGATTTTGCTGCACACACTGTTTTGTGATCAAAGGAATATAGAGATTTATTTTACAATATAGTTAACGCCTTTTGACACAATGCAAAATATTGGCATAGAAAGACAGGCTAGATCAATTGGATATGACGTTTCGGTCCTTAGACCTTCATCAGACGCGATCTAGTGTGGTAGCAGGATCAGTATACTAACACTTATACTGATCCTGCTACCACAAACCGGACCAAAAGGACCAAAACGTCATATCCAATTGATCTAGCCTGTCTTTCTATGCCAATATTTTGCATTGTGTCAAAAGGCGTTAACTATATTGTAAAATAAATCTTTATATTCCTTTGATCACAAAACAGTGTGTGCAGCAAAATCTATTTTCACTAGTATATTTGGGTCGAAGGACCTTTTTTCGCTAGCACCACATATAATTTTAGAGTGTGCGGTACCATTGACTTTTTTGCTATTGCACAAACATAAGACTTTATGAGCCGTCGACAGTCGTGTCCTTTAACATGTGGATGGAGCTTGGACCTATGAAGGGTTAGCATGAGATGACATCATATCACGTGGGGAAATGTGGGAGCGGGGACAGAGGAGGGTTAAGGGTTTACGTTAGAAATTGTGATCGGCCTGTCTGATAAGATGCGTCTTTAGTTTGCGTTTGAAGTTGTAGAAATTGGGAGTTAATCTGATTGTCCGGGGTAGAGCATTCCAGAGAAGTGGTGCAGCTCAGGAGAAGTCTTGTATACGAGCGGGGGAGGTTCTGGTAATAGAGGATGTAAGTGTTAGGTCATTGAGTGAACGGAGAACACGGGTTGGGCGGTAGACAGAGATGAGGGAGGTGCGGTATTATGGAGAGCCTTGTGGGGGAGGGGGAGAACTTTATATTTTACTCTATAATGAATAGGCAGCCAGTGTAGTGACTGGCACAGACCAGAGACATCGCTACAGCGTCTAACCTGATAGATGAGCCTGGCCACTGCATTCAGAATAGATTGTAGAGGGGAGAGTTTAGTGAGGGGAAGACCGATTAGTAAGGAGTTACAGTAGTCAAGGCGAGAATGAATCAGAGAGACAATAAGTGTCTTTAGTGTATCTCTGGTAAGGAAAGGGCGTATTCTGGAGATGTTTTTGAGGTGGAGGTGACATGAACGTGCAAGTGATTCAATACGAGGGGTGAAGGAAAGGTCTGCGTCAAACATGACCCCGAGGCAGCGGGCCTGCTGCCTAGGAGTTATAGTAAGGCCTGAGACTGCAATGGATATATCAGGGATAGATCTATTAGATGGTGGAAACAGTAGTAGTTCAGTCTTAGAGAGATTTAGTTTCAGATAGAGTGAGGACATGATATTAGAGACAGCAGAAAGACAGTCACTGGTGTTCTGTATGAGTGCAGGGGTGATGTCCCGGGAAGATGTGTATAATTGGGTGTCATTAGCATAAAGATGGTACCTGAAGCCAAATCTGGCGATGGTTTGTCCAATGGGGGCTGTGTAGAGAGAAAAGAGCAGGGGGTCTAGGACCGAGCCCTGAGGAACCCCAACAGCAAGGGAAAGAGGGGAGGAAACAGAGCCCGCAAATGTTGCGGGCTCCTCTGTTGGTGTGCCGTCTCCGCCTTGTGCCAGCATGTTTCCCCTAACATCAGTCGGGCCCTGAGTTCCGCGCTTTGCTGTAAGGTCCACTTGACCACCGATGCATGGACAAGTGCCTGCGGTCAGGGACACTGCTTCTCTGTAATGACAGGCTGGGTGAATGTAGTTGAGGATGGGCCCGGGGTGCAAACTATCTCCTCTCCCAGCCCAAAATTCCTGGCAGGGCGTGTCTGAAAGCCTACTCCTCCGCTGCAACCTCGATCACACCAGCGACCTGTAAGTGCTTCAGCACTGGGATGTGGAGATGTCAGCAACAGCATGTCACTGTCCCACACGAAGCTTGAGGGGAAGATCAGTGCATACCATTGCTTCACCACAGATGGTGTGAAGGGGAGTGGGAAATGGAGGAAATGGAGGAAATGGAGAGTGACCCTTACAGTTGGGGGCAGCAAAGTCATGCCAAGTAACACTCTGGTACACATGGCTGACTTCATGTTGGGTTGCTTTTCAAGAGACAAAGGCACAGTTCACATCATGGAGAGCAAACAATACTGGATTTTGCAATCCTCGACCCCCGGTATAAGAAAAAAATCTCATCCTTCGTTCTGGTAGGGGAGAGGAAAAATTGCATAAATAATTGCCACAAGCAACTGGTGCAGAATATGATGGCAATGTTTCCGTAAACCCTGGCTGGCGGCAGAGAGGAGATTTCCTCCAAGAGGCTAACAACTGACATCCGGTCCACAACCACCAGGGGAACACTCTCCAAGGTCTGTGACACGTTAATGCCCCCCCCCCCCGGCCAAACTACCACCACTGGGGGGCCTAGTGTCATCAGGAGGGAAAAGTATAGGCGCATGTTGCGTGAGTACCTGGCCAACCACAGCCCTGTCCTCTCCGATCCATCTGCGCCTTACACATATTGGGTGTAGAAGTTGGACCTGTATCCCTTGGGGTGAGTGTAGGCTTCCCCAGCTGAGGTTTGGGTGAGTTTGGTGAGGTGGTACAAGTACACCCCACAGTTAGCCTTTTTGGTTACATAGTTACATAGTAGATGAGGTTGGATAAAGACATTAGTCCATCAAGTCCAACCTATAACCCTACAATCCCTACAGTGTTGATCCAGGGGAAGTAAAAAAAAAAACCTGATAAGGCTTATGCCAATTTCCCCATTTCAGGGGAAAAAAATTCCTTCCCAACTCCAAATCTGACAGTCAGTATAAAAACCCTGGCTCAACATCTCCTTATAATCATGGTGGCATAGAGTGCACACAATGAACCCCAACTGTCACTTGCTGAGCCGCTCTTCTACTTGTAACTGCATGATAGAACCTGCGTGTCTATGCTCTCTTGAGTTAGAGATAGATTGGGGCCCCTGCATTTTAAGTTTATGCCCCATTCTTTGCTTCAGCCCATAAACAGAGATGTTATTTTGTGCCCATTAGTGCCAATTCATCCGTGCCAGCCCCAGGATTAATTCTTTTACCCCTCTTTTGGAGTTGTCACTTGCCCGAGCAGCGTATACAGTGTCAGGCCCACCATTCAGCTTCAGCCCATAAATAGAGATACTATTTTATATTTAGCTGTATACAACTTTTATTTGGGAGTGGAATACAACCAGTAAAGCTGGATTCAGCGTATATATACTATACACAGATTGTATACCACTTAGGTTTTTTGGGGTACACACCGTGGAAAGCTGGATTGAGTGTATACAGCCTGACAATTGCTGTGTATTCCAGTTAGGTTTTGGGGGAACGCACCGTGGAAATCTGGGTTGAGCTTATATAGCCTGACAATTGCTGTGTATCCCACTTTGGTGTTTGGGGGTACACACCGTGGATATCTGGATTGAGCATACATCAATTCCTCTCTCTGCAGTATAGCTATGAAAAGAGCTGTTGTTGTTCTTCAGTTTTTCCTGCCTAGCAGAAGATAATCCCTATCTAGCCCTCTGCAGATCTCTGTCCCTATGTCTCCAAGCCGCAAAATGAGACAAAGATGGCGGCGACTATTCTTATAAATCCGAGGTCACCTGATTTCGGCAGCCAATGGCTTTTTCAGATTTTTTTTAATGCCTACATTGTCGTAGTTCCTGTCCCACCTCCCCTGCACAGTTATTGGTGCAAAAAAAGCGTGGGAGAGGATACAAATTTCGGCTGCGTTTGCCACGTGGAATTCGATTGGAATCGAATACCTCGAACAACCTGATATTCGATTGAATACCAATTTGATCGAACGCCGTTCGCTCATCTCTAAACATGAGGCATGTAAGTGATGGTGTGAGTAGGGGATGGGTGTGTTATTCATCACTGCATGATCCAAAGCAATTACTCCATTTTCTTCTGCAATATACAGCCATCAGCAATACTCAGTCTTAATGTCCTGCAGCCAGGTCCACCAACACATTCCACTATTTCACAATGTTTTTATAACAAAAAAAAAATTCTCGTCTGCTCCCATAAGTGGATAATTTTTGGTGTGCTACACTATGTTTTATAGATAGGTTCCTAGGAGCCCTAAGAGTGTTCTACACTATGTTTTATAGGTAGGTTCCTAGGAGCCCTAAGAGTGTTCTACACTATGTTTTATAGATAGGTTCCTAGGAAACTTAAAGGGGTTTTCCCATCTCAGTGCTTCAGCAGTCTGGATGCAGTCGTTTCATCTTGCTTCCTGTATTTCTCCTCCCTCCCCATCCCTCTTGCTAAATAGGCCGGAGAAGTCTCACAACACTTATACAGATCAGATAATATGCAGATGCTTGTACAGAATGGACTTAGTGTTATCTGTGTGTTACCATAGCAGACAGGGCTTTGTCAGGAAAACTACAATTAGTTGAACAATTGTATTGCAAGTGCAAGAGCACTGAGTAAGTGACATCACTTGTCCTATAGGTCCGTGGTTATAGCAATGCTGTGTATACAATGGGAGGAATAAGGTCACATAGCAGGAGAACAAAGCAGAATTTCTAAAGCAATATATTTAGGAAAATTCTTCAATTTACATAAGCTACCAGTATAGATAGGATCTTTCAGATGGAACAACCCCTTTAAGAGTGTTCTACATTATTTTTTAAGCCATTTTTATTTGTGGTTCACACCAAACTTGTTCAACCTGAATCTCAGAACTGAGCCTCCCTAACCAAAAGCAAAACAAATTTTTAGAGGTTCGCCCATCTCAACTTATTGTCATAAATTCTATTTACATCTAAATAAAATTTACACTTTTTAGCAATTGTGAGATACTTCACATAGCGTCTAAAACAAATGTGATACCTACCGCCTACCTCTGCTGTGTGTTTCCATACTATTGCTTGGTCATCCACGTGAAGCTGTTGTCCTTCTACATCCCATGGTGTAAAGTTTCCAACATGAACATTTAGCGTAGTTACTTTATCTTTATAGAACCAGTTTATTATCTTATATGAGTGGACAGTCTCTCGATATTCATCAAAGTAAGGAGCAGAGTTCGAGGAGTCCTGTGACTGCTTCATCAAGGTAAGGAAGTGATGTAACTAGTAGGAAGAAGAAAGATCTCATTATATATGGCTCCTACTGACCTGGAGAAGAACTGTGTGCACATGTGCTACTAAACAGGGAAGAGTCTTACAAATGTGTGTGGCAGAAAAGAGGAACAGAGCACCCACAGGTGATGCCCCCACTCACACTCATATATCTAGCCATCTGGTATCTTGGGACCTGGCAGACTGTCCTCTGGAATGCTATTGAAAAGACAAGAATACCATGCAGCCAGACCACCAAACATCCAAGAAAAGGCAAAGATTCTCCTTATATAGAGAGTCCTCCTACTGATGTAACCGAAACACCATGTTTAGACTAGGTGGCATTATACCACAGGATGTACTAAATAACTACTCCTTTGGTGCAACCTGAGGTGCAACTCTAGTCCCCCCTCTCCATATCTATATGTCAGCATTACCATTGCATTACCAGGTGAAAATATGGTATTTAGCACATAAGTACATCATCAATGAGCACAGAACACAGAATATACACATCTAAGCAGGTGTTGATAACTTACCTTGGTTAAGGAATAGAGATGAGCAAAAAACTTTGTAATAAATCAAATTTGTTACAAATACATTTGCGGTTCCCACCTACAAGTTTCTACCATACTCCAGGGTTATTTCAAGCTTCAGAGTATATTAAGCAGAGGGCAGAGGGTATAATAAAAAAAAAGTGTTATACTTAACTTCGTTCATGCCCCCCAGAGTTCCCTTGTGGCATCCCGTGCATGTTCTCCAATGTTCTCCAGTGTTTTCAGACCTTCTTAGGCCTCTTCAAGCCTCTACTGTGATATCAAGGGCACAGGGGCCATTGACATCTGTGATTGAGGGCCAGTGGTCACGTGAGGTGTGCCAATGTCATAGCACTTTGATATAGCTATCATGATGTTGGTGTGCCCCATGTGGCTGCTGAGGCCCAATCACAGGCCAAAGCCGTACTGCAGGGCCCGTGGAAGAAGCAGATGGAAGATGCCACAGTGGAGCCAAAGAGAAGTAACAGAAGGTGAATATTACTGTTTATTATCTTATTGTACGTCCCCTGGGACTCAACTTATTATACTCTGGGGTTCACATAGTCTCATGAAAGCACTTTTGGTTCGGACTGGAAATGTTTGGTCTCAAATAAAACTAACTAGTGACCCTCATGAATATTCTTGAAATCTTGCACAGTTCACTCATCTCTAGTAGGGACACAGTATCTGGCCATTAATAGTCACCCCCCTAAAGTACTTACTAGAGATGAGCGAACGGCGTTCGATTGAATTGATATTCGATCGAATATCAGGCCGTTCGAGGTATTTGATTACAATCGAATACCACGAGGCAAACGCATTAAAAATTTGTATCCCCTCCCACCTTCCTTGGCACTTTTTTTGCAACAATAACTGTGCAGGGAAGGTGGGACAGGAACTACGACAACGGAGGCATCGAAAAAAATTTGCTGCCGAAATCAGGTGACCTCCACTTTATACGAATAGTGGATTTAATATACAGGTCATATGAGACTGTGAACTATGTGACTGTGAGACGGGGACAGATGTACAGCCAGGGTTAGCTAGGGATTACCTTTATTTAGGGGGGAATGTCACTCACACAGCTCTTTGGGGCTCTATCTCGTCGGGATTCCTGTCAGCTTGCAATATGCGGGAGCTGACTTTTTCCCATGGGAATGCATTTACCAGCGTTGATTGGCCGAATTCCATACAGAGTACATCATTCAGCCAATCAACGCTGGTTCTGCCGGAGGAGGCAGAGTCTAAGATCGGTCCACAGCAGTCTCCATTCTGGTCCGATCTCAGATATAGCAGTGTTGAGTGCACAGGTGTAGCAGAACTGGCCCGTGCGCTGAGCTCTGCTACACCCGAAATGTAGCAGAGCTGGCCGTGCGCTTAGCTCTGCTACACTCAAGATGTAGCAGTGCTGAGTGTGCGCTGAGCTCTGCTACACCAGAGATGTAGCAGAGCTGAATGTGCGCTGAGCTCTGCTACACTAGAGATGTAGCAGTGCTGAGTACCAGAGGAGGCGGAGTCTAAGATCGGTTCACAGTCCGATCTCAAATGTAGCAGTGTTGAGTGCACAGCTCTGCTACACCTGAGATGTAGCAGAACTGGCCATGCGCTGAGCTCTGCTACACCTGACATGTAGCAATGCTGAGTGTGTGCTGAGCTCTGCACACTCAGCGCACACTCAGCTCTGCTACATCTCGGGTGTAGCAGATCTCAGCGCATGGCCAGCTCTGCTACATCTCAGGTGTAGCGGAGCTGTGTGCTCAACACTGCTACATCTGAGATCGGACTGTGGACCGATCTTAGACTCTGCCTCCTCCGGCACTCACCAGAGATGTAGCAGAGCTCAGCGTACATTCAGCTCTGCTACATCTCTGGTGTAGCAGAGCTCAGCGCACACTCAGCTCTGCTACATCTCATGTGTAGAAGATCTGTGCGCTCAACACTGCTACATCTGATATTGGACCACAATGGAGGCTGCTGTGGACCGATCTTAGACTCCGCCTCCTCTGGCAGAACCAGCGTTGATTGGCTGAATGCTGTATTCTGTATGGCATTTGGTCAATCAACGCTGGTCAATGCATTCATATGGGAAAAAGTCAGCTCCTGCATATCGCAAGCTGACAGGGATCCCAACGAGATAGTGGTGTAATACAGGTACTTGGGCTTGTTGGATGCCCCCAGGCATGCTTCTCCTGCTGTCCCAGTTGCATTGCAGAGGTGTTGGCATCATTTCCTGGGGTGTCATAGTGGACTTGGTGACTCTCGTTAGTTGAAGTGTCGCTTCCCCTGAAAGGAAGCATTTTTCCCCATAGACTATAATGGGGTTCGATATTCGTTCGAATAGTCGAATATTGAGGGGCTACTCGAAATGAATATTGAATCTCTAGTACTTACGAGAGAGGTTACTCTTCCCCCCACATTTGATAGCAGTGTGGTACGGTTTAGCCAAGGGGATGATACATAATAATTAGAGATGAGTGAATAGTATTCAATAGAGTAGATATTCAATTGAATACTACGGTATTCGAAATATTCGTACTTGATCAAATACCACGCGGTAGATGCCGTAAAGATTCTATTCCCCTCCCACCTTCCCTGCTTTGTTTAACACCAATAACTGTGAAGGGGAGGTCCGACAGGAAGTAGGAAAATGTAGGAATCGGAAAAAAAAGGAAAAAGTCATTGGCTGGCTAAATCAGGTGACCTCCGCTTTATAAGAATAGTGGGTGTCAGATTCGGTTCAGATGTGACTGTTAATTATACAGGGATAGACGTACAGGCAGGGTTAGCTAGGAATTAGAATTATTTAGGTGGGAATGTTACTCAAACAGCTCTTAGGGCTCTATATACCTTTCCATCTCCTGTTATATACCTGTTTGAGCTCAGTATATACTTCTAGTGTACAGAGGTATTTGGGCGCTATATACCTTGCCCATCTCCAGTTCTTGTTTAAGCTCAGTATATTAAGTGTGTGCTGTTGGATTTCCCATTGTCTATGCCATCTGTGGTTGACATGGGCAACATGATTCAAAGGGATGCATGCTAATGTTTCTTTAGCTTAAAATTAGTGTTTCTGTTCTGTATGTAGAGGAAAGAAGGTTTCCAAGTATTTTTCCACTTTCCATAGAGGTCATATTGAGTTTGGAGTGTCTAGTTGATAGGCTGTGATAGTGGGGTAATACTGGTACCAAATGATATCTGGTAAACTGGTCCTAGAAGGTACAAGACACTGTATAAATATATCGTGGCTACTAGAGATGAGCGAACAGTAAAATAGTCGATGTCCGTTATTCGTTCCTAATAGTATCTCAATATTGGACTATTCGAACGAATATCGAACCCCATTATAGTCTATGGGAGAAAATGCTTCGTTTCAGGGGATCCCACCATTCAACTCAGGAGGGTCACCAAGTCCATTATGACACCCCAGGAAATGATGCCAACACCTCTAAAATGCAACTGGGACAGCAGGGGAAGCATGTCTGGGGGCATCTAACACAGCAAAGTCCCTCTATTACCCCACTATCACAGCCTAACAACTACACACTTTCCACATTCAAAAAAAACTCTATCAAAGTGGGAAAATACCTTGAAACCTTCATTCTTCCCCAAATGGATGGACAGAAACCCAAATTTTAATCTAAAGAAACATTACTAAGCACCCCATTAAATCACGTTGCCCATGACAACCACACATGGAACATACAATGGAAAATCCTTCAGTCCCCACCCTGTACTGTCATTGTGTGTGTTTGTGTGTGTGTGTGTGTCTGTGTGATGTGGTAAGACCTTCCAAAATTCACTTTTATGGCCCTTATCGTGAGCCTGGATGAATGTAGTTGAGGCTGGGACCGGGTCGCAAACTGTGATGGCCTGCTTTGTCTCCCCCGCCCAGTATTCCTGGCAGGAGTGCTGAAACACCACCCTCCTACTCCACCTCCTCCGCCGTTGAATTGACCCCAGCTACTGGCGTGGGGAGACGTCATCAGGCCGCACTGAAGCTCATCAGCTTAGGGGACAGACAGCACACTGCCTCCGAGGTCCGAGCATCCTGGCTGAGATGGCAATGTGTTTTTCCCTGCTACACCTGGGGCCAGGCATTTTTGTCTTCTGTGATAACGGCAGGAACCTGGTAGCAGCTCTGGAGCTTGTCAGCCTCCAACACGTTCCATGCCTGGCCAACTTCTAACTTAGCGTGCAATGTTTTTTTAAAACACTCCCCAATGTACACAAGCTACTGGTGAAAGTGCGGCGCTTGTGCAGGAGCTGTGTACAGGGGTCGCTGCTAACCTCCGAAGCCTCCAGCCACGCCTCCATCTGCAAGAATAGAGTGTGTGAGTAGCAGAGACCTTTGATGGAGTACCATGTCCAAAACCCAAGGATTTCTCAGAGTCAACTCCCGCAGTTTCTGCACCATGAGTTTCCATGGGTAGCAGACTTATGTGAAATCCTTTCCCATCCTTTCCACTGGACACAAAACATTAGCATGTGCTCATCACAACTCTGGATATGGCAGCTGCGTTAAGCAGGGCGCAGGGTACAATGCAGACCAGGCCCGAGCTGTGGTTATGTGCGGTTTGCAGTAAGGGGACAGTGAGCAATTGGAAGAGGAGTTGGTGGATGACTAGGCCACTGACTCGGCATGAACAGGGGTGATGTCTAGGGGCAAAAGCAGTGTAGATGTGGAGGGAAGCTAAATCAACAAAAAAGGTGGCTAGAAGCAGAGGCATAAACTGGGGTGATGTCTAGGGGCAAAAGCAGTGTAGATGTGGAGGCAAGCTAAGCAGCAAAAACGCTGAGTAGAGGCAAAGGCATGCAAAACTCTACTCTGTTTCAAGACTTATGCCTAGGTCTGGGACATGTTAATGCCCCCCCCCCCCCCGGCCAAATTACCGCCACTGAGGGGCCTAGTGCCACCAGGAGGGACAAGTATAGGCGCATGTTGTGGGAGTACCTGGCCGACCCCAGCTCTGTCCTCTCCGATCCCTCTGTGCCCTACACTTATTTTCTCTTCTCTTTTGCTGCAATACACAAATCTTTTGAAGTTCCTTTGGGATCTCAGAGGAGGTGGCCTCAGTGCTGAAAAACACATCTAATGCACCTTGGCAATATGCATTAAGAGAACCTTCAAGCAACCAAGTGTAGTCAGCTAGCATAGCATCGAGCATGGCTAAATGCAGAGAAAAAAGTTGTACTGCTTCCAGAGATGTTAACTTCAGTGCTGCAGTTGGCAATGGACAGTGTAACGGGATTAGCTCAGGGATCACTGTTTTGACCACTTTTTGGCACAAAATGAAAGTTCAATCCAGCCAAGTATGGTGCAAGGATTTAACCCCACATATCCCAAAACCTGGAGTAGAGACACCAATACTCCCTGCTCCAGCAGCCAGACCTTTACCAGGGTTTTGGTAAAACCCACCAGCCAGGAGCGCAGCTTTGCTCAGCTGCACCTAGATTGTGTATGACAGGAACCTGGGAGACATGTATACTCCCACTTTTACCCTGGTCCTGTCACAACGGTCACATCAGATGTTCGAATTGTCCTTCATTAAATTTTCCTTATACTTTAGGAAATAAACTTGGGAGGGTGAAAGGTTGAGATATTGCATCAAACAATCCTTAACTGTACTTGTGTGACTGTGATGAATGCCACCAGTTGCCCTTGGAAATAGGTAGGCATGAGTGACCTTAGTATCAAATAAATTGTTTAGTGTATCACACCATATTGAGGGGAAGTGGTTCAACAGAGGGAGAAAAGGACCCGAAAAGAGATCCTGGGAGGGCGGAGAAGTAATGGCTGCAGTTGTACTACATTTACTGTCCTATGAAAAAGTTTGGGCACCCCTATTAATCTTAATCATTTTTAGTTCTAAATATTTTGGTATTTGCAGCAGCCATTTCAGTTTGATATATCTAATAACTGATGGACACAGTAATATTTCAGGATTGAAATGAGGTTTATTGTACTAACAGAAAATGTGCAATATGCATTAAACCAAAATTTGACCGGTGCAAAAGTATGGGCACCTCAACAGAAAAGTGACATTAATATTTAGTAGATCCTCCTTTTGCAAAGATAACAGCCTCTAGTCGCTTCCTGTAGCTTTTAATCAGTTCCTGGATCCTGGATAAAGGTATTTTGGACAAACAATTCAAGTTCAGTTAAGTTAGATGGTCGCCGAGCATGGACAGCCCGCTTCAAATCATCCCACAGATGTTCAATGATATTCAGGTCTGGGGACTGGGATGGCCATTCCAGAACATTGTAATTGTTCCTCTGCATGAATGCCTGAGGATTTGGAGCGGTGTTTTGGATCATTGTCTTGCTGAAATATCCATCCCCGGCGTAACTTCAACTTCGTCACTGATTCTTGAACATTATTCTCAAGAATCTGCTGATACTGAGTGGAATCCATGCGACCCTCAACTTTAACAAGATTCCCGATGCCGGCATTGGCCACACAGCCCCAAAGCATGATGGAACCTCCACCAAATTTTACAGTGGGTAGCATGTGTTTTTCTTGGAATGCTGTTTCTTTTTGGACGCCATGCATAACGCCTTTTTTTTTTATAACCAAACAACTCAATTTTTGTTTCCAAAATGAAGCTGCCTTGTCCAAATGTGCTTTTTCATACCTCAGGCAACTCTATTTGTGGCGTACGTGCAGAAACGGCTTCTTTCTCATCACTCTCCCATACAGCTTCTATTTGTGCAAAGTGCGCTGTATAGTTGACCGATGCACAGTGACACCATCTGCAGCAAGATGATGCTGCAGCTCTTTGGAGGTGGTCTGTGGATTGTCCTTGACTGTTCTCACCATTCTTCTTCTCTGCCTTTCTGATATTTTTCTTGGCCTGCCACTTCTGGGCTTAACAAGAACTGTCCCTGTGGTCTTCCATTTCCTTACTATGTTCCTCACAGTGGAAACTGACAGGTTAAATCTCTGAGACAACGTTTTGTATCCTTCCCCTGAACAACTATGTTGAACAATCTTTGTTTTCAGATCATTTGAGAGCGGGCTGTCCATGTTCGGCGACCATCAAACTTAACTGAACTTGAATTGTTTTGTAGAAAGAAATGGTCCAAAATCCCTTCATCCAGGATCCAGGAACTGATTAAAAGCTACAGGAAGCGACTAGAGGCTGTTATCTTTGCAAAAGGAGGATGTACTAAATATTAATGTCACTTTTCTGTTGAGGTGCCCATATTTTTGCACCGGTCAAATTTTGGTTTAATGCATATTGCGCATTTTCTGTTAGTACAATAAACCTCATTTCAATCCTGAAATATTACTGTGTCCATCAGTTATTAGATATATCAAACTGAAATGGCTGTTGCAAACACCAAAATATTTAGAACTAAAAATGATTAAGATTAATAGGGGTGCCCAAACTTTTTCATAGGACTGTATATAGCAGTTTTCAGTGTTCTAGTACCAGTGTCCGGTGCTTGTACTGCTTGAGTTATTGGTTGAAATAATGTCACAGAAATAAATGAAAAAATACAAGGGGTAGACCCCTAAATTTGGATTGAGCTGATATAGCTTGACTGCATTTCTGGGTCTCCCACCTGAGTTTTGGGGTTATACTCTGTGAAAAACTGAAAAGAGTGGACATAGCCTGACTGAATTTCTGTCTCTCCCACCTAGGTTTTGGGGGTACACACCCTGGATATCTGGATGTACATAGCCTGACCTAATTAATCTGTATCTTTGTTTTGGGGTTACACAGCCTGAAAAGCTGCTTTGCATGTATATAGCAAGAAGTAACTGCAGTGGATTGCTTCAATTTTTCCCGAAACAACAAATTTCAAGTTTTTTTTTCCAGCTATATGTACTTGTAATTGCTGTGGATTGCTGCTATGTTTCAGGCCCCCCAATATTCAAGGCTTTTTCCAGCAATATGAACTTGTAATTGCTGTGGATTCCGGCTATTCTATGTGCGGACAGCCAAAAATGAAAGCTGTTTCTCCGCTATATATGAAGTTGTATCTGTTGTGTATCCCTGTTTTACACCGTCCGGGGAAAGCTGGACTGATGTCCGTACAGTGTATAGCTCTGAGAAGAGCTGTTGGTTTTCTTCTTTAGTTCTTGCCTGCCTATCTGAAGCTAATCGCTATCTAGCCCTCAGCAGATATGTTTCTCTCCCTATGTCTGACGGCAAAAATGGCGAATAGGGCGGCGGCTTTTCTTATGAATGAGAGGTCACATGTTTTCGGCAGTCAATGGTTTTTTAAAAAAATTTTTCACTGCCTCCGTTGTCGTAGTTCCCATCCCACCTCCTCTGCACAGTTATTGGTGCAAAAAATGCGCCAGGGAAGGTGGGAGGGGACACAAATTTTTACTGCGTATGCCGCCTTGTATTCGATTGTGAACGAATACATTGAACGCCATGATATTCGATCGAATACCTATTCGATCGAACGGCGTTCGCTCATCTCTAGTGGCTACCAACAACTGATCACCTATATGTATTACAAAGGTAACTCAACAAAGCTACAATGTTTCATACGCTAGTGCTGTACCCAACACGGGTTAAGCACATGTGAAGAAACAGGAGCAAGGGGAGGGAGCAATGTACAGGGAGTAGGGTTGAGCGATCGGGATCGGAAAAGACAACCCCCCCGCCCCATAAACCCGTGAAACATACAGCAAAAAAAAAAAAAAAAGAGAGACTGATGAAAAATAACCCCCAGTATGGAGAAAAGAAAATGTTCTCACCTTTGTCACATAATGTCTCAGTCTACGTATTATTTGGTGCTTGTTATATTTATTACTGAGAGATAAGAACATATGATGAAGAGCTTGTGCCATGACCTCCACACTGTAATACAATCCAGGAGTCACCCCCGAAGACAGGAAGAATCTCAGACTTGGAAAAACGTTGTGAAAAGTTTTATTGATTTCCGCAAATGTGAAATTAAAGGAAATAAAAGAATTGTCCTGATCATGTCCTGATATGGCTTCTAATACTTGCAAGTAGCGCCGAACATGAGGTGTAATAGAGAGATTCTTGTAATTTTTCACAAATTCTTTGACTCCAGGAATCGGTGGTGATAAATAGTCTACAGCTAAACTTCCATTAAATTGTATATACTCATGTTCTAAAATGATGGAACTGGAGGCCCATGAAGGAGGAAGAATTAATGTTGTCTTATCAAATACAAAATTATAATCACTAAAAATGACATTTATATTAGAATTAAATGTCCCGCATAGTACAACGATATTGGCTTTTGAATTTGATAGAATGTGTGAAATCTTTTCTATACAATCTGTTTTTTCACCATATTTTAGGATGAATTCCGGACAGATCCCATATTTTTCCATGTATTTTCTTAGTATTTGCAGTTCATTCTCTCCAGCGTCATCATCCGAGAATAAAATCCCCACCCAGGTCCAGCCAAAGTGCTTCAACAGTTTGGCTATTACCATATTGTGGATGTGGTTGTTATGTACTGCTCGGAAAACATGTGGATAGAGGCGTCTATCGGTCAGTGAGTAGTCTGTAGCTCCGTAGCTGATCTGTAAGACAGGAAGGTTAGACCTGAAGCTTTACATATTTTCAGTCAATATTGTCTCCAGTATGATGTTTGTCCCATGTAAAATATAAAGGAAATTCCAGATACCTAAGAGTTACTGTAGGAAAGATTGTTTTTTTTTTTGTTTGTTTGTTTGTTTGTTTGTTTTTAATTCAATATTTATTGGAATTTTACAAGTTATACAGTAACAATGATAAGAAAAAGAAAACTTTGATACAACGTTCCACAGGATGAGCAAATTGTATATCATGTATACAGTGAGATGACTAGAAACATGTAAGAAAGATAGTCTCAACTGTCTATATCTATTGTGAACCAAAAGAGGTGGATAATATTGCATTTTGTGATCATGATGAAGTGGTGAAAAGAGAAGAAGGTAAAGGAGGAAATAAGAGGAGGAGATAAGAGAAGTGAAGTTGCAAAGGGATAGAAGAGAAGAGGAGGTGGGTAGGAGGGGGAGGGGGGGAGAATAGGGGAGGTCTTAAGGCTGTGACAAGCAATGCATAAGATACAAGCAGAGATCCATGACATTTAAAGAAACTAAGAAGAATTGTAGTAATCTCAAAGTGTATCCGAGTGGATTGTCGTTTTTCGGTAGGACAACCAGGGTGACCACAATTTAAGAAATTTATGGTGAGTAAAGTTAGACCAACTGGATAATTCTTCAAACCGCGCCACTTAATCTACTTTGTTCAGGAACTGCTGAATGGACGGTATGTCAGGTTGTAGCCAGTAAAGCGGTATGAGAGATTTGGCAATTTCTATTAAGTGCGTGTTCTAATTTGACTTGGAGGGTTTCCATTTGGCAGAGGGCAAGAAAGGCAAACTAACTCAGGTGTCAATGAGATAGTTTGGCTGGTTACTTCCAACATTACATCACGAATCTTATTCCAGTATGATGATATGACTTCACAGTCAAACCAGATATGGGAGGAGGTGCCAATTTCTACTCCACATCGCCAGCACAAGTTTGAGTCTGTTAAACCTCGTTTGTGTAACCAGTCTGGTGTTCTGTACCATCTACTAAGAACTTTGTAATGCAGTTCCTGAAGCCTTGTACATGAAGAGAATCCGTGTGAATGTTTTAGTATAAATGACTTGTCTTCATCAGACAGAGAGGTTAGAAGCTCCTTTTCCCAGGACACTAAAAAGTCAGGTGGTTTCGCCGACTTCACTGATTTCATATAACGTTTGCAAATTTTAAGCGTTCGCATGGATTTTGCAGTTGTCAAGAGGGCCTTCTCAAGGGGTTAGGAGTCTCTGAATAGATTAGATCGGTTAGGAATGTCAGTGAGTGTTTTGACAAAGTGCACATAATGCAAGAAGGTAAGTTTCGCAGTGGGGATCATGTCCTGAAGATCGTCCCTGGAGATCGGGGAAGCTAGTGAGAAAAGATCACCCAATCTCCTCTCTCCCAATGCGTTCCAAAAGTCCAAGTAGGTTTGTTTAGGATCGGATAATAAGTATGGAACTACGTCCACTGGGATTGCCTTTGATGGAAGGAGGTTCAGTTTCTTGGATATCTCTCTCCAAACAAGGCAGGGGCCTTTAAGCGTCAAGTTTATATCATCATCGCGAGACGCAAAAAGGTGTAGTAGCAACAATTTACGTTTCACATCTATACCATAAGTTTCTAGAACCAAGTGCCATAGAGCAGAGTCTTTAAGTGGTGACACCAAATCAATCCAATTGCTGAGCAAATTTGCCTTGTACAATGTGAGAATGTCTGGAAACTGTATCCCTCCCTCTTCCTTTTTCTTAGTGAGAGTATTGAACGCAACTCTCGGAGATTTCTGCTTCCAAACAAAAGTCCTGAAGGCGGCAATCAAATTTCGGAGATAGCGTGCGGGTAGCTTTATCGGTATCATTCTCAAAACATAGGTAAATTTTTGAATAACATAGGTCTGTAAAACATGTTTCCTACCAAACCAAGAAATGTAAGGAAGGTCAAATTGGGAAAGCATTTTCAAAAGCTCCTGGGCAAGGGGAATAAAGTTTTCAGTAAAAAGATCATTAACGTTAGGCGTCAAGTGAATTCCCAAGTACTTAAGCGATTTTGAAGTCCATTTATATAGAGAGCCAGTCTTCGCCTTCTGTAGTTGGTCACTAGACAGCGTAACATTAAGTATCTCAGACTTAGTAAAATTTACCTTATAATTCGAAAGCTCACTATATCTTTGTAAGAGAGATGTCAAAGCTACTAAACCATCTGATTGGTTGGTGATCAAAAACAATACATTGTCTGCAAATGCTACTAATTGGAGTTCCTTAGAACCTACTGGGAGTCCTTTTATAGCTGTCGATTGGCGTACAGCATATAACAGTGTCTCTAGAGACAATACAAATAAAGTGGGTGAGAGAGGACACCCCTGGCGAGTTCCGTTGGAGATATCAAAATAATTGGAAAGAAGTCCATTCACTCTAACTCGCGCGTGCGGCTGGGAATATAAGGTCAAGATGGCTGTGACAAATTGTTCGGGTATGCCAAATTTCTGCAAAGCTAACTTAATGAAACTCCAATCAACACGATCGAAAGCTCTTTCAGCGTCGATGCCAAGAAAAAGGAGAGGTATACGTTTACGTCATGCTAATTGGATTGCATGGAGCAGTCTCCGTGAATTATCTCTCCCCTCACGTCCTTTAACGAAGCCTGATTGCTCATTGTGGGTGAGTTTTGGTACTAAGGGTCATAATCTCAAAGCTAGAATCTTCGCCCAAACTTTTAAATCAACATTAAGTAATGATATGGGACGGTAATTGCTGTAGAGTGTAGCATCTCTGCCCTCTTTGTGGATCAACGTGATTTGGGCCTCTAGCGTCTGCCGAGCTAAAGAACCCCCAGTAAGCAAGCCATTGCAGAGTGTGGAGAAATGTAGTACTAAAACATCTGCAAAACGTCTATAATAAGAGATGGGAAGGCCATCGGGTCCGGGGGTTTTGCCCTTGGGGAACGTCGCGAGGGCAAGTCTAACTTCCTCGTGTGAAATAGGATCTAATAAGGACTGCGTTAAATGTTCATCTAGAGCTGGGAGAGACAACTCACTCAAAAATTTCTGTATCATAGATGAGCGTTTCTCCAGGTCTGGAGGTGTTTCCTGTGATCTCAGATTATAAAGCTCGCTATAATACGTCTTGAACGTTTCTGCTATTTCCTCAGAGAAGTGGCGAGAGACACCAGCATGATCTATAATCTTATTTATATATGACTTCTCTTTAGCTTTCTTGATAAGATGTGTCATAAATTTGCCACTTTTATCGCCATGAGCATAAAGTTTGTACTTAAAGAAAAATTGGCTTCTAGTCGCTCGTCTGTGCAAGATCCTATTCAATTGTTCCCTAAGGGGCGTAAGTTCTGGTAGTAAAGATTGAAGTCTATGTCTCTTATGAGTATTTTCTATTAATGCTATCTGTTGCATAATACTATCTATCTCCTTCCTAGTATGTCTCTTGACTGCAGTAGCCTTGTTTATAAATAAGCCTCTAACGTAGGCCTTATGGGCCTCCCAAACTGAGCTCAAGGTAACATCTGGGGAAATATTTGTGGAGAAAAATAGTTTCAACTGCTCTTTCAAATCTGTCACAAAATTTGAATCTTGCAATAGGTGTTCGTTTAAACGCCACGTCCACTGTCTGGGCGATATTTTACGAAAATCAAATGAGACTGTGACTGGTGAATGGTCAGAGATCACACTACATCCAATGTCTGCCCTCACTATCTCAGATGAAATGCTCGAGGAGCACATAATGTAATCTATTCTGTGGTAGCTATTGTTCTTTGGAGCAAAATGAGTGAAATCTTTCGCAGACGGGCTGAATTGATGCCATGCATCTATCAATCTCAAGGATTGCAAAGAGGTATGAACCGACCTTAATGCTTTCTGAGAGTGCACAGAACGACTTGTAGAAGAATCTAGCAGGGGGTTCAAGGGCAGATTCAGATCCCCTCCTAGTATCACCTCACCCACTGCAAAAGCGCCCAGCGTTGAGAGAGTTGATTTTAACCATGGGATTTGTGAATGGTTTGGCGCATATAAATTAGCTAAGGTGACATCTCTAGAGGCTATTTTCCCTCTTAAAAAAATATATCTACCCTCTGTGTCACACATTTGCTGAGTCAGGGTGAATGGAACCGAGTGATAGATAGCAATAACCACTCCTTTAGTGGAAGAAGTGGGGTGAGAACTACAAAACCATAGAGGGAATGCACGTTTAGGGAGCGAAGGTGTCCTATCTTGCTTCCAATGCGTCTCTTGCAACATGAGAATCTGGGAGCCCAGTTTTTTCGCTATTTGTAAGACAGAGTGACGTTTTTGTGGAGTCAGCATCCCATTAACATTTAAAGAAGTTACACTGAAGTCCGTCATCTCCGCTACTAAATGCCAAGCTCGTACTATGGCGTATAAAATGTAGTGTCAAAATGGAAACCCAGGGAAGCGGGTATACAATATCTGATCGGGTAACGCCTATCACCGCCTCGCTATAAAATGCAAAAAACAGCAAATTGCTGAAATATGAGTTACAGTAGAGAATATCAAGTAAACTGAAGAATACAAGCAAACATTGGCAAAACAGAAGTAGGTAAGTATGTAAACAAGTAAGGCAAGGACAAAGGTCCAGTTGTGACATCAGAAAACCTGAACTCGACAATACGATATGCAATTATAAACCTTGACACTACGTCTAGAAAAGGTTGAAGCGTATAAGTGTCCTTCAGACATCTGGGACGTGTACGTGTCCATAACTTTCAATGCTCATTGAGATAGGGCCATGCGGTTCTTATGAAAGAGTCTCTTGTGCCTTGGAGACTTTTGTCTCAACTGTGTCTGCGGCTCAAAATCATCTGGCAATGTCAGAAAATCCTGTAGATCGGGGGTCGGCATCCACGAGGGGATATCAATAGGATCTATATTTAAAGCTCTCCATACCGCAGGGAGGTCACGTGGGGTAGAAACAACTAGCCTCTTCCCATTACAGGAAAGTGAAAGACCAAAGGGGTAAAGGCAGGCGTACTGTATTCCCCGTGATCTAAGAATTTCCAACAGAGGTCGTAATAGTCTGCGCTTAGCCAGTATAGAGGGAGCTATGTCTTGATAAATCAAGATTTCGTCTTCACCCACTAAAATCTTTTGTTTTTGCCTGGCTGCTGACAGGATAGCTGTCTTATCAAGATAATATAATAAGCCACATATTATATCCCTGGGAGGATCTCCAGCTTGAGGTTTCGGCCTAAGGGCCCCTTCACACGGCTGATGCGCTCGCTGCTTTGGAGCGTGTAAACGTTCCGAAGCAGCGGCGTATAAAGCAGATCCCATTGTTTTCTATGGGAACCGGCATACGTGCGCTCCCCGTAGAAATGAATGGGCTGCTTTTTTCTATTCATTTCTATGGGGAGCGCACGTATGCCGGCTCCCATAGAAAACAATGGGATCTGCTTTATACGCCGCTGCTTCGGAACGTTTACACGCTCCAAAGCAGCGAGCGCATCAGCCGTGTGAAGGGGCCCTTAGGGCTCTGTGTATGCGCTCAATAACAACTGAGGCTGCTCTCTCTGCACGTAGCAAGTCAGTGAAGAGTTGTGACGCCATTTTAGTAAGTTCCTCTGGAGCCCAAGACTCCGGCACCCCTTTAATACATATATTCCTTCTTCTTCCCCTATTCTCTTGATCTTCGATTAGGATCAGAGATCTATCAATGTATTCCTTATGAATAGCTAGCTGTGACGCAGCAATCTCAGTGTGTGCCGAGATGGTATTACAGGCTGATTCTAGGCCTGAGAATCTGGGGCCTAGTGACTCCATCACCCCTCTAATGTCCGCCAACTGCTCCATTACCGGACCCAGTGCTGTGGTCAGTGCCCGTTGAAAGAAAGCTTGCGTCATAACCACAGTACCTTCATCAGCTTTATCCTTTGCAGCCGGGCTCTCCGTATCTGAATCCTCCCCACCTTCCGTGCCATGAGAGAGAGACGGCGCCATCTTGGAGGATCTCACAGGCGACAGCGTGGACTTCTTTTTGAGGTAAGTCTGCATCATACCTTGCTGTTTAGCAGTTTTTGGTGTGCTCAGGAGATCCTGGCCCCTGTCTTTGCCATATTTGACCATGTTCAGTTGTATAATGCTGAAGAGAAGCGGTGAATTAGGTGATAAGCTGCGGAGCTCCAAGGGAACACAGCCATTCAGTCGCGCGGTCAGACTCCGCCCCCTCAGGAAACGTTGTTTCTGTATTTGTATCCTGGCAGAACTTTGCGTAGAAAGCCTGTACAGAGTTGGCTTCTTATTATGGAGTCTTAGGCAGGACTGGAGTGGCCATCTGTCAATTCAGGTCATTGTCCATAGGGTGCTACTCTATTCCTACTCTCCCCGTTATGCTAATGGTATATGAGCGTTATGGCTTTGATGAACCCTATGTGACCTCTGAAACTCAATCATAGGACTCAGTGGTCCCTCAGGGACATTGATATCACCCAAGTGGGTGGTAGAAGCTGGATATGGACTGAGGACTAGAGATGAGCGAACACCGTTCGATCAAATAGGTATTTGATTGAATATCATGACGTTCGATGTATTCGTTCACAATCGAATACAAGGCCGCATACGCAGTAAAAATTCATGGGACAGGAACTATGACAATGGAGGCAGTTAAAAAAAAATTGATAAAACCCATTGGCTGCTGAAAACATGTGATCTCCCAATTAATAAGAACGGCTGCCACCCTATTCGCCATTTTACCAGTCAGAGATAGGGAGAGAAAGACATCTGCTGAGGGCTAGATAGCGATTAGCTTCAGATAGGCAGGCAAGAACTAAAGCAAAAAATCAACAGCTCTTCTCAGAGCTATACACTGTAGGGACATCAGTCCAGCTTTCCCCGGACGGTGGTGGAAAACAGGGATACAGAACAGATACAAGTTCATACATAGCGGAGAAACAGCTTTCATTGTTGACTGTCCGCATATAGCTGATAAAAATCTTGAATTTTGCTGTTTCTTGAAAAATAGCAGCAACCCACTGCATTAACAAGTTCATATAGAGCTGGAAAACAGCTTTTCTTTGTGGTGTATAGACCATCAAAAAGGGAATAGTACATCCAAAATGCGCAAAGCTAGTGCAAGGGGACGAGGACGAGGACGGGGGCGTGGAAATGCAGATGTTCAGCAAGGTTGCGCTCAACCAACAGCGTCTACTGCGCCTACAGCTATGTGGCAGCAAGCATTATGCTTCTCCACAGTCCCTGGCTTGATGACCACATTGAGTAGGCTGCAGGGTACAAACCTAAGTAGGCCTGAGCACCAGGAAGAGGTGTTACAATGGCTGGCGGACAATGCTTCCAGCACATTCTCCACCAGCCAGTCAGCCTCTACCTCAACTCCTGCTCCTACCCAACAGACTGCTCCTCCTTCCTCACAACATGCCCAA